>NW_026055685.1:0-701997 GCF_023758065.1 Alternaria ventricosa | reverse complement strand
CTGCTGTCAGCCTGCGCCTGGGCGGCACCTGTACTCGCCGGCGTCATACCTCACCACGAGCGTCACGCTGCTCGCGCCGACGGAAATCTTTTGCAGCTAGGTACGCGCCCCTCTTATACTATTCCACATTCGCCATTCGTAGGCAGCTGCTGAACTTTTGCTAGACCTTCAACAGAACTACGCGCAAGCTACCTTCAGCGTCCCCTGCACTGGCTGTCTTGGCCGCGATCACACGGACCAGGATGACGAGTCTTTGGTAAGGCCCACCCTCAGGCACCTAAATACCATGCCACCTGCTCACCATCCCTAGACCTTGAGCTTCACCAGTCATGCCCAGGATCAAGCTTGTGGTTCTTCTAACATTACCCTGAACGGACTTCATCTTCCCCAAGAGTGGAACGGCGACTTCGCATCTGGTTCCGGTTCCTACCAAGGCGTTACCGACCTCACACAGAATGAATGGTTTCTGCAGCACGACTTGGATCTCGAATGGCAGACAGCCTGTCTTCGTGATAACTTGGAAACGGAAGAAGCAGCCCAAGTAGTAACGGTCAACATCAAGGCCATCGACGGCAAGCAAGTCACCAAACCTGCCGGTTTTACGATTTCGTTCAAACCGCAGACATCACCGCCTTCTCTACTCAGGCTTGAGTCTGTCCCCAACCCCTCGGCAAGCAACAAAGACGTAGCTGAATCCTGGCGCAAACCTCCTCGGTTATTGCGTCTGGCCTTCCACAACGTCACTGAAACTTCAAAAGCGAAGGGCAGAATCCCGTCTCTCAAGGACGACATCCGCGAGTTGAAAGTTCTTCAGAGGGAACTCAAAGAGCTCGAATCCCTTATCGCCGAGAAGAAGAAGCAGATTCATTCAGTCCTAAGACAAGAAGCGAAGGATCTATCGAAAGAATTGGGTGAATGTGACGGCGTTTCGTGCATCGTACAGACTATCGCCCATGAAGCAAAGTGTGCTTGGGAAATCGTATCCTTCCACTTCAAACCCGACCAACGATCGAAAGAGATGGATAGCCCCGAGCAAGTATTCGCACAGGCACATGGTCATGCTGCACAGGTGGCACAGATGTCTGGAAGTCACCTTAAAACCGTGACTTCAATACCCCAGGTATACGAGGCTCAAGCAGTACGTGTCTATGTTTAACACCGCACCAATGGAGCAAAGACTCTAATGCTGACCTCAAATAGAACGAGCTTCCACCTCGTCCACCTAAACCATCTCCCTACCTTCTCGCACTCGAGATCACACTAGGAGTTCTCTGCTGCGGCTGCCTCGTCGCCGTCATCCGCCACAAGTGCAGCAGCCTGCGAACGAGGACCGAGCGAGCTGCAGCCCGAGAAGAACGACTCAACGCCCGTGCTTATCGCCGAGCAGCCCGTCAACACGCATGGCGCAGCTGGTGGCGCGGTAACTGGGCACGGCGCGACAACCAACGCATCGCCGACTACGAAGAGAAACGGGCGCTGATCTCAGAGCAGGAAGGCGTGCTCGAAGACGCGATGCAAGAAGAGATCAGGCAGCTAAGGGATGCTCATGACGTCGTCAGCGACCTAGTCCGAGACGCCGAGGAAGGCAGAGCAATCAACCACACCCCCTGCGATTGCCAACGTCAACGGCCCCGCGCACCGTACTCGCCTCTCTCTACAGCATCGACCTACCCCCCAACCTCCCTCCCGGAGATCCCCTCAAGGCCGCTTTCCCGAACGGACAGTTTACCAAGTTATCGTTCAGAGCCCACCGAGCCTCCAAGCTATGAATCTGATCTCGAAGCTTCGGAGGTAGTAGCGAACGGCTTCAGGCAATACACCACGGCGTCTACTACGTCTGAACGGAGTTCGCATTGGACGCCCGACAGTAGCGTTGTTGATGTGAGCCCCAGGCCGAGCGCGGAGACGCTCAGGTATCCTGTTAGTATATTGACGCTTGATGAAGAGTCGGATGCAGACTGAGCGCCTGCCTCTTTGTGTCTGAGAAGACACATCATTCCGTCTTTGGCTACTAATACCCGGTACTCACCACGTAAAGGTTTCGATCCTTTACATCCACATACCCCCGTCCGCGCACTTTGGAGATCACATCTGCTACGCCTGCAGTACATCCGGCGCGAGCACATACTGCACAGCCGCCCCAGGCTTCCACACCATCTCTGTTTTCATCGTCGGATCTTCTGCGACTTGTAAACGTATTCTTCGTCCGTTATCCTTCCACGCATGCAGGTTTTCTGTTAGTTTGGAGTAAGGAGCTACACTGAGTTGTCTATACCAGCTTCATTCCTAGCGATGTTGATACATGGCAATGACCTGATCAGCTGGTGGTCAGAGGACACCACCCACTAATACCTCTACGTCCTCATGTATAATAACAAGCATACACAAGCGCGAGACGCGATTCTTGTATTTCGGAGTTATGGTCCGAGACTTGCATTACTAGCAAGCCCATAATACCAATCCAACAAACACATCAAGTCATCATGCTTGCAAAAACGTAAATCATGTTATACAATTGCAATTCTCCGCGTTAAGCGATCCATCTACATAATGTACAAACACATCACCCTCTACCGATTCCGCAGGTACCAGTTAAACGCCAACTGTCCCGTCTCAATATGGAACGGTGTAGGCACCTCTGCCAACCCTTGTCTCGCAACGGGATGCCTTAGATAGACAGCCGCGCAGATATTCTGATTAACCTCCAGGTACCGCGGTATAAACGCAAACGCACTCATATAGTCCCTCGGCCGCCAGGGCGTCGCATACGGCGCCCTCGCATCGCGCCTGTTCCACGCAGACGTATGCTCGGTCTCTAGCCGTAGTTTCTCGAACGCGGACCGCAGACGCGCCTGGTCTTCTTCTGAGATGAGGGGTTCGGCGGCGGAAGCGTCTTTGGGGGAGGAGGGGGTCGTGGCAGCAGCGCGCTCGGCGATTTGCGTCTTGAGGAAGTCGAATTGCGTGTCGAGGGTCGAGATGGTCTCTGGGTTTGCGGTGCGCCAGAGACTTATGGCTTTCTTGACGGATTGGCGGAAGGAGCGGAACTTCTGCTTGTCTTTTGCTTTGACGTCTTCGGCTAGGACGCCGTCGACTTGCTCCATTAGGTCTTGGAGTTGTTTCTTCAGCTCGGTGGGTGTGGGCTCTTCGCGTGTGGATGGGGTGATTACGAAGTCGTCTTGCTTTGGTTGCTTGGGTGTTTGCCCGCCGTTTTGCTCCCGCTCTGCGGCGCGGGCGGCCGCCTTTTCTTTGGCAATGCGACGGGCGGTTGATGAGCGTTCTTTCGGCGCGCCGGTTGCGAACATGACGGATGAGGGGTCGACTTGGAACATGTCGCCTGGGTTGAGTGCGTAGCCGGGGTAGACCATCTGGTTCAGTCAGTGGTGTTCACGTGCAGTATGCATAAATTGACGTACCTTCTTGCCATTGACCTTCACCAGGCCGTGGACAACGAATTGCCTCGCCTGTCGGACACTACTCGCGAATAATGCCCGGAAGATGGCTGTGTCCAGTCTCCTTTCCAACGGGTAGTATGCCATCTGCATGTACGGTGTCATTGGCCCTGTCCGGGCTTTTTCCTGTGTATCTGCACCCTGTCCTCGACCAGCTGCCTGCTCTGACCCATCGTGCTGGGCGAGATATCTATGGTCCATGGCCACTACGGCTGGCAGGTTCCGCCGGAACATGTGCTTCCACTTCTTCTCCCGTATGTGTTCGCCATGGTATGCTCGCGTCGACGCCTTGGCAGTCCATTTCTGCTGGAAGTATGTTCGAGTGGTGACGTTGGGTGCCTTGAGCTGTGATAGGGCGTATAATGACCACCGCGACCAATTCTGGCGGACATTCTGCAGCGTGTCAGCCTACGGCCATTGTCCGCCTATTCAAACAATAGCAAGCATACCAGCTTCTTCAGCGAATGGAACCTCGGCTTCTTCCTCGGCATGGTGAAGGCGGATCAGAATTGGTGATATTGTTACAATAGCGGCCCACGCGGCGAACGTAAATCTGGATAGCGGTCCGTGCCCGCCTGCATCGAAAATTCCCCACTAAGAACCATAGCTATCTCTCACCTTTGAGCCTTTTCTCTTCAACACCCGCCAACCTCTTTGTCGCAGCCTCAAATCCGCCTTTTGCAGCTTCTACACACTTACGCGACTCAAGCTGCACACATATTGACCATGGCAGACTCACAGACCACCGCTGCGCCTGCCGCAAACCCCGCTGAAGTCTCCAAGACTCAGAACTCCGTCGACGCCAACACGACTGAGTCAAAGACTGAGTCTACCCCCTCCAAGTCCGAGGACAAGGCCGCCAAGCCCGACGGCGAGGAGAAGTGGGAAATCAACGGCAAGTCCGACAGCAAGAACGACCGTCGCAACGATCGCGAAGACCGCGGTGACCGTCGCAATGATCGTCGCGATGGCGGTCGCGGAGGTCGAGGCGGTCGTGGTGGCCGCGGAGGAGCTCGAGGCGGATTCCACAACAAGAAGTGCGCTCACATCTTGAAGTTTGCCCTTGTCAGTACTAACTTTGCGCAGGACCAACAACAAGGACACATTCGAGGACCTCCCAGACTCCGACGACCCGAATGAGATCCGCCAACAGGTATGACTCGCACTTTCAGAACCATAGCCCACATTACTAACAGCCCCAAGGTCGAGTTTTACTTCTCTACCCAAAATTTGGCCACCGATGAGCACATGTTTAAGTCTCTTGAGGGCCCCAAGAATACCCCCGTTTCTATTCACCACGTCTGCACTTTCAAGCGCATGCGTCGCTTCAAGCCATACAGCGCCGTTGTAGCAGCACTTCGCGAGAGCAAGGACCTCGACGTCGTCGATGATGGCGAGTACAGCAAGGCCGGCAGCGAAGCTGTCAAGCGCAAGGAGCCCATTACCGTTCCCGCCAAGGAGGGTGACGACAAGAACCCGCCTACCACAGAAGACCTGTTCTACCGCCTGAAAAACAACTCCTCCAACAACATGGACATGAGCGCCTACGTCAAGGGCTTCGGTAACGAGGAGGATGCCGGCCAGATCGCCTTGGAGAAGTTCTTCCGCCCCTACGGCGCAGTCATGATCCGCAAGCGTCGCGAGGATGACGGCGCCTGGAAGGGCAGCGTCTTTGTCGAGTTCGATTCCGAGGACTCCCGCAAGCAGTTCCTCGAGCTTGACCCCGCCCCCAAGTACAACGGCAACGAGCTCACCGTTATGGGCAAGAAGGAGTACATTGAGATGAAGTGCAAGGAGAAGGGTATCAAGCCCGACTGGGAGTTGACCGACCAGGAGAAGTACGAGCAGCGCAAGAGGCTCCGCGGCACCAACGGAGACGGCGGCCGTGGCCGAGGTCGTGGTGGAGGCCGTGGTCAGGGCCGCGGTGGACGTGGCAACGACCGTCGCGACAACCGCCGTGACGGCAACCGTAACCGTTCTCGCTCTCCCCGTGGACGTCGCGACCGCAGCGGCTCTGTCGACAGCAACGACTGGAACAAGCGTCGCGATCGCTTCAGGGACGGCAAAGACGACCGCTCCAGCCGCAAGGAGGAGAAGAAGGAGATTGAGCGCGACGCCCACGGCGTTCCCGTCATCAAGGATTCTAGCAACGACAACGCCTCCAACAAGCGCAAGGCCGACGACGGCGAGCGCACCGAGAGCCCCAAGAAGAACAAGCTTGAGATCAAGCAGGATGAGTAGGGACCTGTCCTCTCATATCTCATATTTTCAGGACATTTTCGTCGCTCACCCGAGTTGACTTAACCACACACCTTACGGAATGTTATTGCATACTATGGCGTTGAAGGATTACCACATTTCTACGGTCATCGCTATGATACCTATCCATGTTCCGGGCTTTATTGGGTTTGCGGGCAAAAGTTTCTCTTCTCATATCTGATGGATGGACAAATGCATCCGCCTGTATATGGTATTCCCGTATACAGTGTCTTCACTGTGCATACATGTAGCTTCACGACGCATGAGTTCGGTAGCATGAACGATGAATGGAGATACTATCACTGAAACGAGTCTCATGCTTGCTGTCTGCTACATAGATAAACATGTTTATTGACTAAACGAGATGACAGCCTAGGTAATATACTCGATCCCTCAATCAAAAAATCTTCAAGCCAGCCCCATAATCTTCCCCCCTCCCCCCGGCAACTTAACCCTCAGAACCGCCCCCGGAAAAACCCTCCCATCAACCCCCTCATTCCAATTCGGCTGCCTTGGCAATTGATTAATATTCACATACAAATACCCATCCTCGCCCACACTCGCTCCATCAGGCCAAATTATCCTTGGGTCCCTCACAAAAGGCTCCGTCATCTTCGTCCGTGGATCATACACGTAAATCGCATTATGCTCAGGCATACACTGATACACCAAACCATTGCTATCGCCCTCGAACCCATTTGCATTTCCGCCGCGCTGACCGAGATTAGTCACGTTGTTCGCGGCTGTGAGTTCGGCGAGGGGGTTCGAGGGAGGAGTTAGGAGGTTCGCGGTGGGGATTGAATACAAGTAGTCAGACGTGAGCGGACTGTAATATATCGTCTCCCCATCCGGAGATATCTGGATCCCATCCAACCCCTCCCTCAGCGTCTGGATCGGCTGGCCGATCGTGCGTTGGTAGAACGGGACGCCTTGGTAGGACGGTACGTCGCGGTCTACACGTAAAGTGGAGGGGTGCTGGGTTAGTCGCCGCCAACTCTCGCCCGTGCCCAGGTCCAGGACGATGAAGCCGGGCCGGCCCTCGTCGCTGCTGTCGACGATGTATGCGACGCCGCCCCCGGAGGAGGTGGTGGTGGGGCGCAGGTCGAACCGGATGTCGTTCATGTAGGAGTCTGGGAAGTGGACGGAGGCGGGGAAGGTGTAGGTTGCGTAGATGGTGTCGTTGGAGAGGTTGATACCGAGGATTTTGGGTCCGCCGGGTTGCGCGTATGGCATACTGGGTGCGCCGCTGTTGTCGGTGATGGTAGGTCGGCCGGTATCTACAACCCAGAGGGTTTCTGGTCTGTGGGCATTTTCAGGTGTGATGTAGAGGGCTTGGACGCTGATTAGACCTGTGCTGTTGTTGCTGCCGAATGGGATTCCGTTCCAGCTTGTGTTTAGTTGGGAGACGGGCAGGTTCAGAGACGCGGATGGGTATGGGATTTCAGCTGTTTTGTTGACGACTTCGCCGAGGGTGTAGGCGTAGGAGCCGCGGGTATAGGTTGCGAAGAAACGGCCTGTGGAGGAAATGGCGAGCCCGATGGGCCATTGTGTGTAGTAGTAGTGGTACTCTTCTATTTCGGGGCCGTAGGTTCCGGGGTCTGTTTGCAGGATCGTGGTGCTGCTGTTTTGGAAGGTGATTTGCGCTGCGGCACCCGCTGTCAACGCGACGGTTGATAGAAGTGAGGACCGCATTTCGATTGTAACGGCCCAAGGGTGGCTTGAATGGTTGTTTCGATGAGTGGACCTAAGGCGTCTTTAATAAACGTTGCAGCTTCCTCCCGCTTCTGCATCGTGATGTCAGTCGTCAACAAACGTCATACCCTTACACGTTCCTTACGTGCATGTTGTGTGGTACATGCTACCAGCAACGGCAGTTAGCTTCCATGACGTTCAGTATTTCCGGGTTTAAGCTTCCCTGGTCGTACCTGCATGAAGCGGCTCTGTCGATCACGTTGATCTCGCGAACTACTATCACTAGTACCAAGACACCATAAAAACGACTCGTAATCTATGTATTCTTCTCTAACCGTCTTGCTCAAAAGGGAAGTCATAGAAAGTATCGATAAGATGATGCAGATTTTGACATCGTACTACTGTACAAAACAACCGAGCTTCGCGCCCACAAACGCCTTCTGGAGACTTCCAGACCTTAGTGGCAATGCTTTAGATCCAAAAGAAGAACAGAAAGGTGCTGAGCTGACAAGTTGACATGGCTTGCCGAATCAGACCTGAAGAAAAAAAATACGAGTCAGCAGGTGCTGAGCCAGGAAACCTTGAATGGAGATGTGGGACAGAGAATCACTCTACCGTCCACCTTTGCTGACTCTCCTTTGGGATGGGCTTCCCACGAAGCTACCCCGTGGACTCCGACTGATGGCCGGCATGAGTGGCACCTTCTCCATGCCCAGCTTCGTCTCAAAGATGCGCCCGACGAGCGCCTGTACGCTTCTCTGCACATCGGGTGCCATCTCCGTGCCGAGAAGTCCAACAACAAGCGGCGCAAAGAGGTCCACGTTCTTTTCGAAATCCGTGGTGGGCAGGCCAGTGTATCCATCCAATACGGTCACGACGACAGGACGCCAAGTAACAATGTTGCGTTGTTGCGTCTCTTCGTCGAGATCGACGTATGAGGCAATAATGTCTTCGCACAGTGGGATCAGGGCAGCTTCGGTATCGGCGCGTGATGCGGCGCGGTCGTTGGATGTGTCGTGGTACATTCGGAATAGGATGCTGACGTACACCGACGCAGATCCGCTTTCCTGCTTCAACAGGTTTGGTGGCTGCTTCATGAAGCCTTCCCTGAATAGGCGTGACCTCAAGTCACGGTTGGCATTGAAGCGCTTGGCGAAGTGGTATGACTTCTTGAGTACAGCCATGAGGCGGAGCAGTTCGCCAGAAGGTATCTTCTCGTAAACGGCTTCGTTTGTGAAGAGCTCTTGAACCGTCTCGATCATGAGGAGTTGTAGAACACACTTGGTGATGATCTGGTTGAAGAAACGACGACGAGCAGCAGTTACGACAACAGGTGGTTGCTGAAGATCCTGATTCTCGGGACGGTAGTCTTCTAGCTCTTGTGTCTGACGCTTTGGTAGCGGGGATGGCATACGCTGTTCGACTCCGCCACTAATGCTAGCGGAGTCCGAGGTCACCAGCGACGGTCGCCTTGCGCCTGAAAGACCATTGATACCGAGCGCATTGTCCAACTTTGGTTCCTCAGCAGGTGTTTGAAGCGACAATTCGCCGGGAGGCCCTTCTCCTGTAGGCGTCGTCAAGTCTGATGAGTTGCCGGTACCGTTCGTCGAAGTACTCTGTGCCGAAGAGCCGCTCGTCGCAGCAGAGAATAGTGCTGTTGCTTCGGTCCTTTGGAAGAGATCGACGAATGCCTTGACAATCTGACTCCAGTGATCTGCCTGAAACTTCTGGACGTTCTGCAGAATCAACTGCTGTAGACAATTACTGCCGATGCGTGCTAGGGTGTCGTTCTCTTGACATATGCAGAGGGCGAGGAGATCTAGGAACCGGTCGAGCATGTACTCTAGCGAATCGAAGAAGTGGGTGAAGAGTTTGATCATGTTCCGCAGAGCCTGGATCATCGTTGTCGATAGCCAAACGGAAAGCTCTTCGTGGTTCAAAACCTTGGTCATCTCAGACTTTGACTTCAAAACCATGAAGATGGGATACAGAAGCTGTCGCCAAAGCATGTCCCAGAAATCCCTCGGGAAATCGCCTCCATAGCTGATCAGGGTATCAAAGAGATAGCTCAAGGCTCTTGATCGAACCTCCAGATCCTCCCCAGTCATGAGGACGTCGTGGAAGGCGAATAGGACTGGGAACCAGAATTGCTCTTCTTGAGTTTGTCGGCTGGGCTGCTTCGGTATCGAAGAGCCCTTTTCGGAATCCTTTAGGTACCCAGCACGGGCGGATAAAGAGCACTCGGGCGTCCGTAACATCTTGGGTACAGATGACTTGAGCAGTTCTATTGCTTGTAGCGACTTCTTTTGGAACTTGAAGTTCTTCGAGAATTCAGTCAGACAGACAATGAGATCTGCAAATGCGCCTTGGGAAATGACTACACCGAAACGGGTATTGTATACTTGGGTGACGTTCTCAAACGCAAGGTTGACGATGCCCTCTGCTGCTTATTAGTAATTGTACAAGTGGACTCCAGAAAAGGCATACCATAGGGCTCTCTGGCGGCCACAGTGAAAACACCAAACATGGTTTTCCAGCCAGACCGAATGTTCTCGCCGCGCGCTTGGATCATCTGAATTAAGCAGCGTAGCACCATGTCCTTGACCGAGACAACATTGGTGTTGTTGATAATGTGCTCAAAGGGTTTGAGGAAGTCCTTCTGGAACTTGAAACCGGGCAGTTCCTCAATCTCCATGAACTTCATAGACAGTTGCCGTAAGGAGTTGAGAGCGAAAAATACGACATTAGTGTTGGTGTGACATCCGACCTCGTTGAAGTGAGCGCCAAGCACCTGCCAGATGTTGGTCCACTCAAAGCGCACACGCGTCATGTTGTAGCCACTGATTTCTACGAGCTTCTGCAGACTGTAGGTACGCGGAGACTCGCTCTGTCCAGAGGACTGAATCTCTTGCCAGCTGACCTGAACAAGGGCTTTGACAAAGTCTACGATGGCTTCACCAGATAGGTTCGCACTGTTGGTAAAGATGCGGTCTACTCCTCGGACAATGTCAGTAGATCGGCTCTCCTCGGCTACTTCGGATTGGAAGCTCATAGTGCTGGACTGTGATGTTGGCCTTCGCCGGTTGGCTGGAATATTCAGATTCTTACGCGACTGCGTAGTGCCTGAACTTGACTTGAGTACATCCGGCACGGCGCGTTCATCGATGCCGGCTGAGATGAGTTGGAAACGATCCAACTGAGAAACACATGTGAGGACCTCGCGCCAGGATTCTCGTAGAAGATTTCCTTCCGTCTGTGCAATCTCGATCAGGGCTTTCAATGCCTCCATGTTCCGAGCCTTCATCTCGCTCACGTTGTAAAGGTTTGTGAAGCGCGAGAGGAAAGCTACGAAAGCCTGTCGCGAGCTGTCTAGATCAAACAAGCACGATATCCGAATTGCTAGTTTGATGCCCTCGATACACAGGCGAACAATCTCAATGTTGTGATCTTGAGCTTGGCCAGAGAGAGCAGTCAGAATTGGCATCCAGCTGACTTCGAACATGGGTCCGACGTGCTTGGATGAGGATGCAGGGATGAACTTGGAAACTGGAAGAGCTGTTGCTGTTCTTCGTTGAGCTCGGAGGAGCTGCTTGTACAATTGCTCGGTCTTATTAGCCATTGCTTCCGACGCTTGTACGATTGCTTCTCGCTGTAGGTCGCGAGCACCACCCGTGAGTACCTGTCCTATACTAGACAGTCCTCCTGTGGGTTGTTGATTGAGCAGACCCTTGTCCGCAGCGGCTTCTTGCTCTGTGTTCAACACGATCTCATTCTGTGAGATCTCATCGTATATACCTTGTAGGTACTCATCCGGCAGATCGGCGTTGTCGTTGATGCCGCGGTTGTTCTTGATGAAGTCTTGTGGCGTCATACGTGGGCCCTTCATCTTTTTGCTATGTTGATCGACGTTCAACATGATGACGGAATATGACAGAACGTATGCAGTGTCGGCGTTGGCGTATGCGTTGGGATTGCCGGTGATGTATCGTTCAGCAAACTTGAGCATGAAACGATCGATCTTCTGCGCCTCACCAGGCAGTCGAAAGCTTTGGAGGAAGCGCCGCAGGGCGTCCGTAAAGCGAGTCTTGGTAAAGTCCATCAAATCCACGAATGCATGCATGATGGCAATGTTCTCGGGATCTCCCTCACCGAGGAACTCTCCCAGTGCCGTCTTGTCGATCTGATCATTGTCGAGAAAGAAGCGAGCGATGTCCTCAGGTTTATTTGAGGGGATGAAGCCTTCTGCGATCAAGGTCTTGAGTCCACGCTTCGGCTTGTAGTTGAACTGACGCAACGCGTTTGTGAGGGCCGTTTTCCTCTGCTTTGCTTTCTCGAGCTGACTGTAATCGTCTTCGGCAAGCGGCGTGACGGTTCCAGAATCTGCTCCGACCATTGGTGACTCTGAAGCAAGCCTAGTGTCGGTTGATACGCGGAGATCGTCGAGCGACGGTCGTAGGTCAGGGTGGTTCGGTTTGTTGTTGTCAGGCAGGGCTTGTTGAGCCCAGTTGACGAGAGATCGGAGGATTTCGACCAAAGCCTCGAGAGACTCCTGCTTCATTGCATATTCTTGAGGGTAGCCATGTTCCGTGTCGTGTGACGAGTTCATGGAGACGGTCGTCAGTGATGGTGGTAATGTGCCTCGACTCTGCCAATCCATCTGTCTTGATTGCTTCTCTCGTTGATCCTGGTACGCTTGCTGCTGCACAGGTGTGATGGTGACGGGGTTGCTGGAGATCTTGGACAGGTGTTCAACGACGCGTTGGAACATGTTGTCAAGTGCGGTGCGATCGCAATCATAGTTGAGATAGATCTCTACTAGTGCTCGGGGGTCTGCAGCCAGCCTTCCGAATATTGTCAAAATGTATTGCTTCTGGAATGCAGGAGCACTCCGCTTGTCTAGAGTTGCAAGGTAGATTTCCTTTAGGAACACCTCGACTTCCTTCTTGAGTGATATGCGCAGGTATTTAAGCATCTGCCAGAAAATCTCGCAGGCGACTTCAAAGACGTGCTTCACGGAACTTGCACCGTTCCGACTCAGGCTCAAACAAAGATACTGCTTGACTGCCTGTATGAAGCTCGTTGGCTCGTCGCTGCCACTGCGGATAGTGGCATATGGCGACACGAATACAGCAATATTATTGAAAAGTATAGTGTGAATCATGTGCAGGGAGAGAAGCTTTGAGCGCATGCCTTGGGACTTCACATCGTGGGCATGGTCCACTGACAGACCTTTTGTGCTCAGACGGCACATGGCTCTGAAGACGAGGTACGCGTCTTTGACAAATATCTCGTCTTCCTCCTCTTCTTCGGTGTTGACATGAGGCGAACCCTCTTGACCGGACACATGTCGTGACCCAGCTTTGCCTTTGATGCGAGTCACCAGCGTTGGTGCGTTGTCGTGTATCCGGTCGTCGTTGAAGCTCATGTTGTTTTCGAAGCTTTGCAGCGTGATCTTGGGGCCAGTGTGTCGGTCGACTGCCTTGTCGCTCGGTTCGGCGTTGTCGGCATCGTGCTCATCCTCTGCATCGTCGCCGTTGGCCTCGGATCCGGTGATATCTTCTGCGCTGCCCTCCTCGGGATGTACACTCTCACTTGATTGCCCCTTGTCATTCAGAGATGACCGCGACAGGTTCATCCGAGCTTCCTTGATAGAAAGTCTTGTCTTGACCCTTTCGAAAACAGTGCCAACCATCTGTGTCAGCGCACCCTGTGCTACTTGCTGGTTTGCGCTTGACTTGGAAAGGAGGAAGATGTTGTACGTGAGTCGCACAGCCTTCAACAATCCTGCTCCGTGTACAACGATCTTGTCGTTCAAGATGGCTGCCAGCAGCGACTTGACGATTTGGAGTTGGACTTCGGGCGCAGTGGCCTCGCCTTGGAAGCAATCGCATATCGTGTCTATGGCTCGTTCGATCAGAGGAGGGGCCTCGCTGTTGTCGGCTCGCGGCTCGGCCGGCACGGAGAAGTAGGAGTAGCTGATGAGCTTGCCGATGCAGTCGAGCGCGGTGATGGACACGGGGACGTTGGGCGCCTCGGAGGCAAGTTGGAGGGGCTCGAAGAGGACCTCGGGGTTGATGCGCGCCGGGTCGCCCTCGTTCTTGATTGCCGACAAGGCGGCATTGGTGCTGTCGCCAAGTTTCTTGTTCTTCCTGGCATCTTTGGAAGCTGCGATTGTCTCGAGCGCGGTGACGACGAAGACGAGGGAGCTTTTTGTGGATGGTCGCGTGGCCGTAGTGGCTGCCGTGGACTGCGAGTCGGTTCGCGGGCGGTTCTCGATAGGCAGGCGATGGTCGAAGATCTGCTCGGATGATCGCGGCGCGTCTCCTCCGTTAGGGACGTGGAGGACTGGTGTTCCGGGCGCAGGTGTCGATGTTTCCGCCTCTTCCCGTGGAGCTTCGGGCGCTGGGGACGACGTATCCTCGGCGTGCTCTGATGCCTGCTCTGACGCCTGCTCCGACTCGGCGTCTGATGAGTCGCTCTCGTCCTCTTCTTCTTGTTCTCGTGTGTCTGCGGCAGGTGCATCTTGTTCCTCCATGTCGGGCTTCTCCATGTCCTCTCGGGGCGCTGGCGGGGGTTCGGTGTCGGCCATAGTTGTTCACGTCCGGGATGTTTGTAGGAATGTCACTTCCTCAGCAACCATGGCGGAGAAGGAGCGATTGAAAAAAGGTGAGGGCGCGGCAGTGGTGACTGGAACTGGCGCAATGCAGTGCAGAGCAGCGGACAGCGGGCGAGTCTGTGCAGGCGTTGAGCGAGTCGTGCTCTGAGATGACACTTTGTGTCTTTGCTCCTGGCTAGTTACGTACCTGGGACCAGCCGCGCGGTAGGCTAGGGTACTGTGGCGCCACACTTGCACCTGCTTCAGCCACAGCCTGTCGCCACACTTTGCGTCCTGCCGGGAAATGTCGCATCCAGCATAGACCCTCATCGGGAGAGAACGCTAGTCGCCGGGTCTCCAACCAGCTGCACTAAACTTTTCGTTGAACAGTCTTCCATCTCCTCCAGCCCTGACCGCTAAGCGCCTGAGCCTCCAGCTCGCTCACCTCTGTCTGCCTGTCGCCCTCGCCCGACAAGCTCGCCTTCCCCCATTTCACGTCGCTTGGAGTAAAATCTCAGCGCCCGGCATCCCAACACAATGCCCGCAACCACAACTCTGCTGTCCCGGGCTGGGAGCCAATTGAGCTCGCGGGGGTCAATTGCCCTGCGCGGCGCCCTGCCCACCTCGAGATGCTCCGCGTACGTTAGCTTCGCTCCTGCCTGGCATTGATTGCCCACAATCCTCCAACGAGCACAGCTGACACGCCGTATACAGACGCACACCAGCCCTGTCCGCGCTCGCACGCTACTATGCCTCCAAGTGTGAGCACTCCACCGCGTCCCTCGCGACGAGATACTCCGCTGGCCATCGCATTGCTAACGCAGCCCGCAGCCTACCCCTCGCACAGCGTTATTAGCATGCCCGCCCTCTCCCCAACCATGACTGCCGGAAACATTGGCGCATGGCAGAAGAAGGTCGGCGACTCAATAGCGCCCGGTGACGTCCTCGTCGAGATCGAGACGGACAAGGCACAGATGGACTTTGAGTTCCAGGAGGAGGGCACCATCGCCAAGATCCTCCGCGACGCTGGCGAGAAGGACGTCGCTGTTGGAAGCGTAAGTCGAGGTACGCAAGCTTTCGAGGATACCATGCTGACTTCCGCAGCCCATCGCTGTTATGGTTGAGGAGGGCGAGGACGTCTCCGCATTCGAGAGCTTCTCCATCGAGGACGCCGGTGGTGACAAGAAGGCCGACACTCCCTCCAAGGAGGGCAACGCCGCCGAAGCCAGCGAGCCCCCGAACACTGGCTCCAAGACCGCTCCCCCCGCCAAGGAGGAGTCTGCGCCCGCCTCCATCGAGTCTGAGTCCACCGGTGACCGCCTAGAGACTGCTCTCCAGCGCCAGCCCGCCGTCTCCCCCGCCGCGAAGAAGCTCGCGCTCGAGAAGGGCGTCCCGATCGGTTCCATCAAGGGCACTGGCAAGGGCGGCCAGGTCACCAAGGAGGACATTGAGAAGTACAAGCCTGCTGCCGGTGCTGCTCCCGCTGCTGGCGCCTCCGCTGCCGCGTACGAGGACGTCGAGGCTACCAGCATGCGCAAGGTCATTGCTACCCGTCTCCGCGAGAGCATGCAGCAGAACCCCCACTACTTCGTCGCCTCCAACATCTCCGTCTCTAAGCTCCTCAAGCTCCGCGAAGCTCTTAACGCCTCAGCTAACGGCGAGTACAAGCTCTCGGTCAACGACTTGCTTGTCAAGGCTCTCGCTGTTGCCGCCCGCAAGGTCCCCGCTGCCAACTCATCCTGGCGCGAGGATGGCGGTAAGGTCATTATCCGCCAGCACAACACTGTCGACGTCTCCGTCGCCGTCTCTACCCCCGTCGGTCTCATGACCCCCATTGTCAAGAACGTCAACGGACTCGGCCTCCAATCCATCTCATCCCAGATCAAGGACCTTGGCAAGCGCGCACGCGACGGCAAGCTTAAGCCCGAGGAATACCAGGGCGGAACCATCACCATCTCCAACATGGGAATGAACCCCGCTGTTGAGCGATTCACCGCCGTCATCAACCCCCCACAAGCTTGCATCGTCGCAATCGGCACAACAAGGAAGGTCGCAGTACCTGGTCAGGCTGAGGATGGCACAGCGAGCGTTGAGTGGGACGACCAGATTGTCATCACCGGCAGCTTCGACCACAAGGTTGTCGACGGTGCCGTCGGTGGCGAGTTCATGCGCGAGCTCAAGAAGGCCATTGAGAGCCCTCTCGAGCTTATGCTATAATCTGATTCTATTTTCGGTGCATTTGGGACGACTGTGTAACTTTACTATTGGGCTAGATGAGATTGGATCTCAGGGACAGACGATCTTATGTACAGCGGATGGCGCGTTTTCTATCCCCCATGACCATTTGTCCAACTGTCGTATTGCATGATAACCCTTGTATGAAAAGATATCTCCCTTCTTTGAGTCGTTCTGCCTCTTTTGTTGCGTAGTTGATCACCCTGCACGCCCGGGCTAATGGTAAATCTAGACCGGGATTCGCGCCTGCAACTCTCTCTGCGAACCGGGACGGTGGTAAGCTATATAGCCGGCAAGTATATGCAGGACAATAGGTGAACACCACAGCTCAGTCATCCCACACCTGCGAAGACCACATGCTCGTATAGCCCCACAGTCGAGGCATTGAAGGGGTGTGTGGGGAGCAAACAGGCTGGCTTTGCGGTGAGTGAGAGCGATAAGGGTATCTGTATATCGTCGTGATGGTGGTGGTTTCCTATATTGAGTCCGTTCGCGCTTGCCTGCAACAACTCTACGTCCTTCCCTCAATACAGTGGCACCCACAACTCCACGAAGATGCTCTATACTACTCTCTTTTTCTTCCTCTTTTCGGCGGCAGCAACTGCTTTCAACTTTGATTGGGAGCGTGATCAGCTCACCGACGAGGATGTAGCTCGCGATGACGCAGTGCGCTTTGGTAGTGCATCACAAGCTGCGGCGTCTGCTAACTGCAAGATCGTTCCGGGTGACGCTGAGTGGCCGGGTGAGGATGTCTGGACCTCTTTTAACGATACGCTCGGTGGTGTGCTACTAAGGCCTAGACCGCTCGCCAGCGTCTGCTATACTGGTGACGGCTACAATGCAGCGAGATGCGAACAGTACAAGAGTAACTGGGCGGGCATGAACCTACAGTGAGCTCACTGGTAACGAAACGACGCTCTTTGTGTGATTCTAACTACGACAGTACCGACGATCCGACTAGCATCATGTCCCAGTGGGCATCCGGGAACGCATGCACACCAACCTCACAGCCAAACTCAAACTGCTCACAAGGAGGTTGGCCAGAGTACGTCGTCAGAGCCACTACGTTGAGGCACATTCAACTCGCAGTCAACTTTGCTAGAAACCAGAACATCCGCCTTGTGATCAAAAACTCGGGTCATGACTTCAACGGGAAATCTATCGGTGGTTACTCCCTCAGTGTGTGGACACACAACCTCAAAGGCATGACATATGATCCGAACTACACCTCACCTACTGGTTCGTATACAGGAAAAGCTGTTGCTTATTCCGCCGGTACCCAAGCTTCTGAGGGGTCTACACTAATGCGGCAGAAGAATATGCTCATGATTGTTGCAGGCGGTTCAACTGTAGGTATCGCAGGCGGCTTTCTTCAAGGTGGTGGACACAGCGCCTATACCAGCTACTATGGTCTGGCGGCAGACCAAGTGCTCGCCATCACTGCTGTTACAGCTGATGGGAGGGTGGTCGAAGCACATGAAGAAGAGAATGCAGACCTGTTCTGGGCTTTCAGAGGAGGAGGTGGAGGTAATTATTCCCAGCGAACAAGGAATCCGACTGTCACTGACCCAAGATCAGGCACATTCGGCATCATCACATCCGTTGTCGTCAAAGCATTCCCAGCCACTTCGATTACGTCAGGCAGTGTTCATTTCTCAACGACACCAGACCGCGGATCAAGTGCGCCTCCAATCTCTGCAGAAACCTTCTGGGCCGGCATGCGCGCGTACTGGGAGTTCTCGATCGCCATCTGTGACGCAGGCGGCTTAGGTTACAGCTTCATCTACCCAAGCAGTAGTAGCACAGGTCTTACCTTTACTGTCAGTATCTCGGTTCCCAACAAAACTACCACCGAATATCGGCGATTTGTCCGCCCATTGCTTCAGAAGCTCAATGATCTCGGTATCCAGCAACCTATGCCGACACTCAAACGCTCTCTCACGCCAGCCTTCTCATACGAAGACGACTCCACAAACGAACCATCGCCTCTTTCCAAAAGAGTAACAGGCGAAACAACAGGCCACACCCTAATAGCATCCCGCTTCTTCCCCCGCACCACCTTCTCCACCCCCTCCACACTAGAAACCTCCCACCTCGCCATCCGCCACGTCGTCGAAAACGGCTCCCTAACCTTCCACGGCATGAACTACGCGCCCACACTCTCCGTCTCCGGAAACCCAAACAACAGCGTAAACCCGGCGTTCCGCACCACAGTCCTCCACGCACAGGCCTATGAGCCCAACGCGCACTGGGACGGCAAAGCACCCATCCTGTCGCACGATGCGCTGACAGAAAGACATCAGAGACTGCAGGCGTATATGCAGGGTTGGCGGGATGTTACGCCCGGGAGTGGAAGTTATATCAATGAAGGGGATGCGCAGGATTGGGAGTGGAAGGATGCGTTTTTTGGGAGTAATTATGAGAGGCTGGCTAGGGTGAAGAGGGAATATGATCCTCAAGGTGTGTTTTGGGCGATTGGAGGCGTGGGGAGTGATGAGTGGGAGGTTAGGGATTTGGATGGGGGGAAGAGGGAGGGGATTGTTATGCAGGATGGGAGGTTGTGTAGGGTGGATTGATGGTCAGGAGGGGAAAGGTCCATGTCTGTGGGAGGGCATGATCTTCAGCTGTCCTATCTCGGTAGATGGTGGTTAGAACTGCCAAAAGCCATTTTATTCAAGACTACCTACAACTCAGTCATCATTAAGCGTCAAGTAAAGCTCATTGTCGCTCCCCGGAGGATGTCGTACCGCTACATCGGAGTCTCGGTGCCTTCGCGCCTCCGCAGTCTTACACCCGGGACGCCTTAACAACGGAAAACACTAGCGAATCATACGCATTATGGGAATGCACAAGAACTCTTTTGGAACCACAAGGGATAAATCGGAAACTCAAGAATAGGAGCAATAGATAAATGGACGGCAATACACCATATGACCCACGCGCCACATCCACCTTCCAACTCTTCGGCCCCAATCCTCCAACTCCTGTTTTTCTACGCTTCCTCCCTTAATCCCCTCTGTTGCCCCTCCAAATCCGCGTAATAATGTCGCCTACCCCATATCTCTCATCAAAAGTCGTCCTCATAACCGGCGCAAACAGCGGCATAGGAAAAGCCACCGCCCTCTCCCTCGCCACCTTGAACCCAGCACAATTCTGGATCGCGGCTCGCAACGTCGCAAGCGGTCATGCTGCTGTTGCTGAAATCAAAGCCGCAGCACCGACCGTCGACGTTCGATTTGTAGAATGCGATTTAGCGAGTTTCGACTCGGTAGCAAGAGCGGCGAGGGAAGTGGTGGAGGGTTGTGGAGGGCGATTGGATGTTTTGATGCTGAATGCGGGGATTGTATGTCCTAACTCTTTCTCCCTGAGGCGTTTCTTAGCTCTTTTTGTTCGGTTTACTTTGTGCACATGTGTCGATGTGTGCGATAACTGACCTTTGTTTTTTGCGACGATAGATGGGCGGCCACCCTGGCACAACACCTCAAGGCCACGAACTGCAATTCGGGACGAACCACGTCGGTCACGCACTCCTGCTTAAACTACTCACACCGACCTTGCTTTCCACTGCGGAGTCCACGGGCTCAACACCCCGCGTCATTTCCGTCAGCTCGCGGGGCCACGCTCACACCGCCGCTCTACCAGCCGGTGGCATCGCGTTCGACACGTTGAAATCTTCACAACCAGACTTGTCAGGCGTGAACAAGTACACGCAGTCCAAACTCGCCAACGTTGTCTACGCGCGCCAGTATGCATTGCACTACCCGCAGATCCTTAGTGTGGCGATCCACCCTGGTGATGTTTTGACGGAGATCTTCAACAAAGGCGCTGAAGGAGGTGATGAGCAGATCAAGTATCTGGCGCGGGAGGTGGCGCCGAAGAGGTGTGGGTCGCTGGAAGAAGGAATCAAGAACGGGGTTTGGGCGGCGACTGCGGACGGCGTGCTGAGTGGACGGTATTATGAACCTGTTGGTGTGTTGGGTATGGGTAGTGAGTTGTCCAAGGATAGAGTATTGGGTGAGAGGTTGTGGGCCTGGACTCAGCGGGAGATGGAAGGGTGGGAGATCTAGCGAGGAAGCAGTGGGTGCGCTGGAATGATGGTTTTGATTTTGCATGCGATGTTCTTGAGCTGTATTGGTCCCCTTCAGGTATAAGAATGTCTTTCTTTGTCGGTGTTGCGTCTGGGTTTGGGATTGGCGTGGAAGGTAATGATCTCTGGACTACCGTCGAGTTGCCGTCTTTTGCATGTGACGACGACTTCGTTCGTGAGGTCTCCTCTTGTCGTTGCTTCCACATTGTGGAACATGTTATGCTCCGGCATCAAACACCAGCTATACGAATCTTCCAAATTGGGTATTTCTGAGAGAGAGAAGCCGTCTCCAGCGTTATCCCCATAGCAAGTATCTTGCTCTTCAAGCTCCATAACCGTTTCCGCGATATTAGCTGCCGTGAAGGAATCCCACGTTCCTTCCTTCAGCGGAATCACCCGCAGGAGCCGAATAGCATGGAGGCGGATGCGATGGTATCGACACTTGATAGCCGTGTAATACAAAGGCGCAATAAAGCCGTATTCACCAATCGAATCGTGGAGGTTGACGTTGTCGGGTATAGACTTTGCCAAAGAGTACTCTTCGAAGATGTGTATGGCATGTACAAGTATCGTGAGAAACGTTTGTGTATACGCTTCGTAGTGCTGCTCAGAGTGTACTTGCAGACAGCCGCACATTATGCCCGCCATGGCATGATACATGAGTAGCAATTTGAGGACTGATGGTTCGCGGCTTTTCGGAAGCTTTGTTGGTGGCGTCTTTCCGCCGAACGCCAATGGTTCATTTGGTTTCTTTCCGGCAGCTGCGGCTAGTTTGTCGACCGAGGCAAGTGTAGCCAGGTACGTTTCGTACCACATCGCAAGATAGTTCGCGATCTCTCCTTGTCCTGCTGTAACCGCAGCGATTTCGTCTTTAGTACCTGGCCCAATCTTTCGATACCGTTGCGTTATGAGAACAATGCCATGCAGCAGCACATCAAGGGCGTCCTTGGCTTCCTCGATAGTCGTAAAAGTAGGGTATGGTATGGTGTTGTCTATCGGCTGAAGAAAAACATCGAGATCTTCTAGACTGGAACCGAACAGATTACTTTGCATATGTAGGGTCGCGAAGCTGCGCACGATGCCTTTGTCGATACTCTTTTCATATGAAGACGGCTTGATTACAAGGACACCATCATGTAAGCAATCCTTCTCCGTGGTCATGTTGATCAGAACCTTTAGACCGTTCCGTAGGTGTGATTCGGCAAGTTGATATTGCCCACGGAGGTACTCAAGCAAGGTGAATAACTGACAGGTGACCAGAATGACAGTAACCGAGGCTTTGTCTCCACGTCGCAACAGCGGCTGTAGCGACTGGATTGCTTTGCCATATTGCTGAAGCATGAACTTCTCCCGCGCATCCGGAGCTTGTGCCGCATCGAAACTGCATCTGTGCGCAGCGCTCAACGCAACAGCAGCATGAAGAACAGCCGGTTCCGACGATGCTGCTGGTAGCACAATCGAGTTCCAGAACTTGGAAGCAAACCAACCGGAAGTCGTGTGAACAATCCGGATCTTGTACAACTGTAGATACCTGAGTTCCTCGACATCCAGGACTTTGGTTGGAGGCTTCTGAATCGACGTTGACACTCGGCCGTATCGTTCAACGTAGGTGTTCCCTCCGCCACCCCACAGTCCGTAGCCGTCGCATGTTCGGCCGGTGGAGCGACAACGAGAGCACACAGGCTTGTTTTCGTCGCACTTGACTCTTCGTGCTCTAGTCGATGTCGGTAAGTGTTCACAGGCATAGATCTCCGAGTACCCCAGATCGCTGCAAAACAAACAGCCAATCGGTTGAGTACGCATCATTGGACAAGGGAGTCCACTTACCTGCAGGTTCCGCACCCTGATTTAGACTTCCTCCGTACAATACATCTTACGGATTGGTACGCAGCTTCTGCAGTCATGTGTTGATTCGGTGTGTTGGCTTCTGGCTGCATACCGAGAGCGATGTCCAACTAGAGTGACGGACATGAAGACGTCGCTCCACTGAGTTTTGCGAAGATCGTTAGCGGCTTAAGACGCATGTTTCAAGAGAGACGACAGAAGACGACGCGAGACAGTCTGAGGATGGACGGACAGCCTGTCAGCCCTAACCTCGCTAAACTTCGGGAAGGTGAGCCGGACCCCTGCACACGTCACGCCCCTCTCATTCGCTCGCTCGGTACAGCTGAATATTGATTGCTCAGCCCCGATGATGGTGGAGAAGGGACGCAACACCTGCACTCGCTTGCCCAGGTGACGGTTGCGGGCTAACACCTATTTTGAACTGCACAGGAGCGCGTTTCAAAACGCGTAATCATTCGGTGTTCGAAATTTGGCGTAAGACCGTGCCAGACGTCGAAGAAGATCACCCCCAGTCACGGTATGGGCGGTTCATGGTCACTACCATCAAAGCCATCACAATCATACCGTAACCCAAAGTACCATCTCAATGCCCAGCCCAAACCAGGCTCAGAGCGCAGTCTGAGTCAAAGGCGCACTCTATTTGTTCATGATCACTACGAACACTTTCGGGAAGATGCGACGATGTTGGAAGCGTGGTGCTGGAGTCGGTCTTCGCAACATCGTTGGACTAGCAACCTTGAAGGAGGCTAGCGTTTTCTCGAAACCACCGACGGAATGCGAAGAGCGTACTCGATCAGATTACATCGTATCTATCTCGAGATACAGATCTGTTTATTACAGTGCGAGTAAGAACAGCCCACAGAAATATCGACCCGACTTCGATAGCGAGCAACACCAACGAAGACTCTCTACGACTCAGCGAGATTCCAAGCAGACTCCCATTGAATATCATTGTAGCGAACAAGCAAAACCAAAGCATGATCCTGACAGCCGGATGCAGGAACTCGAACATGTTGCCCAAGAATACGACGACAGGAGACATCAGCCTCTCGATAATAGTCGCGATAAAAACATAGACAGGGACTAGAGAACCGAACAAGAATCCTAGGCCGTTGGATATGGCGCCTGGAAACCATCGAATAAACTGTGCGGGCAGACGAATGTAGGTATTATCGTGCTGCCACATCGGCGTTCGACTGTTCAAGTTCAGACCGACGAGAGGTCTTTGTTCGTTGTTCTCAACGTTCTCGGGACGGACTGCTGGGACGCCAAAAAATCTACCGTTTGACGAATGGTCGACGTCGTGCGTAGATTTGTCTAGCGACGAAGCGCCTAGGAGCCGTCGAATAAATTGTGCTGGTAGCCGAATGCAGCGGTTGTCGTGCTGCCACATTGGAGTCCGACCGTTTAAATCTATACCAACGAGCGGTTTTTGTTCGTTGTTCTCAACATTGCCAGGGCGAAATACTGGGGAGCGGAGGGAATCCTTGATCGGCAACTGATTTGCGACATGCTGGGAGGGTAGATGTGGCAACGATCGCTGAGATGCAGAGTTGTGAGTAGATTTTTGGGGAGGCATTGATCTAATCCTGATCAGCTTGATCGAAGCGTCTGCTATGTAAAGGCTAACGCACCCGTTGTTTCCAGCTCGTGGACGTTTAATTCTCTTCCCTGTGTCGTGCAGCTTCGCAATATACTAATCAGACAGCTTCACTAGAAGGGCTCGTGATACTGTCTCAGCTATAGCCTTGTAGCCCCGCTGGACGATCCTTCGAAGGATTACTCGGACAACGGTCGAAGCGCATGCAACTTGCACTGCAACCACCTTCTTGATAGATATGTCTGCGATCGATATGGCGACTATTTTGTTACGAATACTGGGAAAGATAGTTCTCGACTCTCATCGAATAGCTTCGAGTAAGTATCCATCTATGCGGTCCCAACGCGCTGTTTCCGCCCCCAAGTACTCCGCCTCGTTAAGCGCTCAACCCTGGCATCATCCAATCAGGATGGCAGCGACTGCAGGCTTGGTGGGGCTATGTTGTCGCTCAGCTTCTTAACAACATCACTCCTCACCAGCTCGCACCCGCAGGAGCTCGAAGCTCCCTCTTAAGTCGATAATGGCCGAGGCGCTCGCTATTCTCGGGCTTGTATCTAACATCTTATCGTTCATCGACTTCGGCATCAGATTCGCCTCTGGGACTCGGAACGTACGCGATTCCCTTCACGGCACCTCTGCAGAAACTCGAGAACTTGAACTCATTGTAGAAGACGTCGTAAGATACCATGGACAAGTTAAGAAACAACAGTCTTCTGGTCAAAAGCTATCCGTGCACGAAAGACGCATCTTGGACATGGTACAACAGTGCCGTGAGATAGCCGAAGAGTTGCATAAGGTTATTGACCGCCTACACATGCGCGAAGGCCGTTCGAAGACCATCGAAAGTAGCCGCGTCTTCTTCCAAGGTTTCTGGAAACAGCGCGACATCGTTTCCCTACGAACAAGGCTTGAAGCGTTAGACAGCCGAATCCGATTGAATGTCGAGTTCATCATCAAAAGGCATGTTGACATAGAGCGTCGGGACCTTCGAGAGCTGACTTCCTTTTCGTTCAGCGATCATCATTCTGCGTTGTCAGCGAAACTCGATGGCCTAAAGAAGACTCAGGATACGTTGGCAATCAACTATGACGCCAAGCTAGACCAGATGCGAACCGATATCCTAAGTCTGGTACGGCAGGATCGTGTCAAAGAAGAAGGCATGCAGATGGCGCAATTAGCCAGTTTGAAGACGAAGCTTGACGCACTTGGGAAGGAGCACATGGCATGCATCAATCAGAACGCTGTCATAAGGAGTCTCTACTTCCCAGTATTACACAGGCGATGGGGTCAAATCCCAAATGCCGACAAAACTTCGAACACGTGGATCTTCGATGCATCTTTGACCTCCTTCACGGCCTGGTTGGCCAGCGCGGATGAAGACGATGGACTATTCTGTATCACAGGTCGGGTAAATAGAACCTCTTTACTAGAATTTGTTGTGTCTAGACTCATGCTGACAAAGCCAATATAGGCAGGCAGTGGTAAATCCACTCTGATGAAATTCGTATCTGAAAACCCTCGCACCCTCGAATATCTTCAAGAGTGGACCGGTACGACCAAGCTCTGCACGGCAAGCTACTACTTCTGGAATCAAGGTTACGAAATGCAAAAGAGCCAAGAAGGGCTCTTCCAATCACTTCTATACGAAATACTCAAATCTGTGCCCAGACTCGTCGAGATAGTGTGTCCAAGTCGTCTGGAGCATGAAGAATGGCGTTTGGAGGAACTGAAAGCTACCTTCGCCCGCATCGCTACGCAGGAGGATTTAGAGGTCAAGTTCTGCTTCTTCATCGATGGTTTGGACGAGTACAACGGAGCTGAGGAGGACGTTGTTAGTGCTTTGAAGTTCCTCTCCGCATCCAAAGACATCAAGATCTGCGCTTCGACGCGGCCTCGCTCGGTATTCGAGAAGTTCTTCAGTAATCGTTCCCGCACATTCGACATCAAGGGCTTTACCAAAGAAGATATGGGACGCCATGTCCAGCGCGAGCTCGCAGAAAATGACAACTTCCAAAATTTGGAGGATGCCGATTCCACCAGCGCATCGATAATGAAGGTGATTGCAGAACGCGCGCAGGGTGTATGGCTATGGGTCTTTCTCATCACTCGTGACCTTGTCTATGCCGTAAATCGGCATGAGGGTGTCGACATGCTGTGGAACATCGTCAATCTTTTCCCAGCAGACCTGGAAGAGTACTTCGAGGTCATTCTCAAGAGAGTTAAACCAGAGTATCTTGAGCAGATGTCGCAGATCTTCTTGATAACTGTGGATGAACTCCAACCTCTCCCATTGTACGCCTTCTCACTGCTGGAAAGCGAACGCAAGAACGCTGCATATGCTATCGACGCACCCATACGACCCCTTCGCGACCGGGATGTGGAAAGCCAATATCCCGAGTTAAAGTGGCGCATCCAGAACAGATGCAGTGACCTACTTGTTGTCAATGACGAAGAGTAAGTGGAGCTCCTGGTTCTGTCAAGCAGATCAACGCTTGTTTGGTACTGTCACTAATCGCATTATCGCTCCAGACATCCCCTCTTCCTGAGTCATCCGGTCGACTTCCTTCATCGAACTGTTCGTGATTTCTTGGAGGATAACTACTACTCACAACTACAAGCCAACCTGAAGGGCAAGTTCAGCTCTACGTCTACCTTATGCAAGATGTGCCTTGTAATGCTCAAATCACTCCCGGACATCGACCTCAAGGCACCACTCTCGATCAACAAAGTCATCGGGCTAACGGACGAGCTACTCTATTACGCGTATGAAACCGAGAGAGCCGATCAAAGTCCTACATCGTCTCTGGTAGAGGTACTTGATGCCGTGGATAGCGTCAATACTCACCACGCACGCGGTGTTCGAAACCACTGGACGCACGCCCGCGACCCTGTTGGGGAACGAGGGCTTGACGTCTATCGAGAGGGCGACAAGTACAATTTCCTAGCCTTGGCTGTGCAAGCTCGTCTCGTGAAATACGTTCGTGCAAAGTTAGACGCCAATTCAAACAACATGCGAAAAGGCGGGCGGCCACTACTCGACTACGCGCTCCGCCCACGTCGCATCACACCTATCAGCATGCGATACCACTCCAAGCGCGATGACCCGAGCGTGAATGTGGACATGGTACGGCTCCTCCTCGATCGCGGAGCGGATCCAAATCAGCAAGTTCATCTGAACGACGGCAAGTCAGTCTGGCTGCTCTTTTTACTTTCGATACATGAGACCGTATTGCGTGCGCACAAGGGTGGCACAAAGCCTTCAGGGAGTCTCACTAGCGCTTGGTACCAATGTTGCCAATTGCTCATCCAACATGGTGCCCAGAGGAATTCGTATCTCCCTAAAACGGAATCGGTGTCAGCCGTTGGTAGTGTCTTGAGGGATCTCTTTGGGTCTGCGAAAACAGATGCTCTAGAAGAGCTTCTAGACAAGAAGGAGCAAGAGGAGCAGCAGTCGAAGGGCTCGTGTATGATCATGTGATATTGTCCTAGCACCCCGTTCAGGAAAGAACGCCTAGATCCAAATGAAGGAAGCAGCGGAACATATCATTGTAGTTCCAAAACTGGATATCGTGTTCGTTCGTCTATGGACTAGTCTATCATAAGCATCGCATTACCATGATCGTCATCACAGAGAAAACAGGAAGAAAAGTCGAACAGAGAAAACTTTCCCCTCGGCGCCAAACGTAGCCCTTTAGTATACCACGCCGACCAAATGCTTTTCACTTTGCCGTTACGCCATCGCAGATGCCTCTCTGCTTAAGAAGCCTCCTCAACGCCGTCAGGCTTTTGTGCTTCGGCGTCTGTCATCTCCGCGTCTTTTGGCTCTTCCGCCGGCGGCGCCTCAGCCTGCTTCTTGGACTCGGCTTCCCGCTTTGCGCGCTCAAGCTCGGCTTGCTTGGCGGCGTGCTCCTTTTGGTGCTTCTCCATGGCCGCTTGTCGCTCGCCCTCGATCTTGTCGTTGTAGCGCTGAATGATGGGGCCGGCGATGGAGCGGATGTCCTCCTTCTTGGAGACGTACTGTGCCTTTGACGCGTCGTCACCCTCGTCGTATAACCATTCCTGTGTAGGTGTCAGCGCGGTTTATACATCGTACTATTGATGGGACTTACCTCGATGGTCTCGAGCTTGGTGTTGAGCTTAGCCTTCTCTTCGTCGCTGGCGAATTCAGCGTAGACGTCGAGAATCTTGTCCTTGAGCTCGTAGATGAAGCTCTCGAGGTTGTTCTTCTCGTTCTCGGTGTCTTGGACGAGCTTGTCCTCCATGATCATGGAGTTCTCCTTCTCGGCCAGGGTCTGCTTGCTCTCTTCGTCAAGCGAAGCAGTGCCTGCGGATAGTGGCAGGTCACCCTTACGCTGCTGCTTCTTGACCTTGCGCATCTTCGGTGGCTCCTTGGCGGCGTCCTTGTCAACGTCCATTGCCTGCGCATAATTTGTTAGCTCATTTGTTGCGTGCGCAGAAGTAGGACGCGCAAGTACAGGATCAGCGTCAGGCTTGTGTCGTTTCGCGGCAGGCTCGGGCGGGCTTTGCCGCCCGTTACTAGGATCAGAAGGAAATTCGGAACGTACATCACCCTCTTTCTTCTCTGCTGACGGAGACTCGGGAATTGGCTCCTCAACTTCAGTTTCCTCAACGTAGTATCCAGACTCGACGTTAAGCACACCGTGCACGTTGAGACGTGCCTTGAGCTTGCAGATCATGAAGTCGCCCTTGGGGTCCTCCTTGACACCCTTGACGGAGAAGCGGCCGATCCAGGGGTTCATCTTTCCTGGTAGTTGCTCGGGCTTGGCGTACCTGGCTTCGAGGTCGAATGGGTGTTTCCGGTAGAATGTGAGGATCTTGGTAGATGGCATAACGTTGCCCTTGTTGAAGACGGTCAGGTTGGTGTCCTCATCCGGGATGTCCTCCGACTTCTCCCAGGTGAATTCAACGGGGTAGTTGACCATGTCGTGAACGGAGAAATCACGGACACGGAATACTGGCGAGAGAATGGCGCAGCAGAAAGCGCAACCACGAGCGACAGCCTCATCCTGGTTGAGAGTGAAGGAGAGAGGCTTGCCGAAGTAGTCCTGGATCTTGGCCTTGAGGACGGGCACACGTGTGCAGCCACCAACCATCTCGATGGCGTCGATGTCGGCAGTGGTGAGCTTGGCCTCGACGAGAGCCTGCTCGATAGGGGCGGTAGCACGGTCGATGAGGGGCTTGATCAGCTCCTCAAGCTCCTCGCGCTTGAGCATACCGCGGACATCGACGTCGTTCATGATGGACTCGACGTTGATGGGGGCCTGGTTGTTTGCGGAAAGGACCTTCTTCAACTTCTCTACACCGGCCGACAGACGGAGGCGGGCCTTGCCGTTCTCCATGACGTCGATCTTGTACTTCTCCTTGAACTCCTTGGCGAAGTGCTCGACAAGGGCCTTGTCGATGTAGCGTCCACCGTAGTGGCGGTCCCAGGCGCTCGACTTGACGGCGAGCTCGCCCTTCTTGAACTCAACGACGGTAGCGGTGTAGTTGCTGTGGCCGATGTTGACGAAGACAACTCTCCGTGGCTTCTCCTCGGGCGCTGGGAGGTCCAGCTTTGTGATTCCCCAGCCGAGAGCGACTGCGGTGTTGTCGTTGATGAGCCTCAGGCACTTGAGGCCAGCGATGTCGGCCGCGTCGAGGATAGCGCGGCGCTGGGAGTCGGTGTACCAGACGGGGCAGCTGAGGACGACGTCGTTGACGGGGAGTTTGAGTTCGGCAGATGCTGTGGCGCGCATCTTGGTGAGGAACATGGCGGTGATCTGGGTGGCAGTGAACTGCTCCTTCTTGCCCAGATATGTCACCTCAGCGCCGACCTGGCCGCCCATGTCGATGAGCGGCGCGGATATGAAGTCTTGCTCGACCTGGACATCGGGGTCTGTGAGGTTGCGGCCGGCGAGGCGGACGAAGGAGGAGACGGTGTTCTTGAGGTTGGAGATTTCCTGGTTCTTGGCCGTCTCGCCGACGTATCTGCTCTTGGGGCCGAAGCCTACTAGCGACCTGCGAAATTGTTAGTATGTGCTGCGTTGTGTGCGCTGGGGATCTACTTACGGTGTCGCGCGGTTGGAAACCTCATTTGCAATCTACTGGCGTCAGTATTTTGGTATACGGTATACGACCGGGGCTACTCACCACATCGACACCGCGATTCCGCGCAACAGCAATGACGCTGTTGAGCGTTCCCAAATCAACACCTACTACAGACATGTTTATCTCTGATGGCGGGGTATGTGTGGGCAAACGTGGAGGGAGTGTGTGCGGTGAAAGTCGTGTTTGGAGGAGTCGTGTAAAAGATAGACAGACACGGGATCGCAAATTTCAAGTGACCGCTGCGTGATGACTTGCTGGCAATACGTCGAAGAAAAGAGAACCTTCTCGACAGGCCCTGTTTTAGCGGGGTCACTAAAGAAAGTGTTGCGGAAGGCACGGACCACGCAAATCGTCCAACAACACGCTGCGTCATATCCGCTCGCACTCGCTCCTGCTGTCTCCGCCGACGCGTCTCGATGCCGCCAGCGTCTTCCAACGCAACGCCCATGGACGCCTGCACGCCCGCCTCTGAGCACCCGCACGCGTCGACCCTCCGCGCGATAAGATAGCTGACATCAGCATGGCCCAAATCCCCCCGTACCCACTCTACAACCGCACGTACAACCTGTACCGCCTGTCCCCGCTCCACTGCCACGACACTCCCCTCCTAGTCGACGCCTCACTCCGCACCCATGCCAAGCGCCTCAAGGAACAGCTCAAGGGCGACAACGTGCGCGGCGTGCAGGTCGACTTTGCCGCTGCCGACGACACTGCGAAACTGGGCCCATTGGACGAGTGCACCTGGGAGCTGATTGGCGACGAGGATGCCTGGATTGACCGACATCGCCAGTCGATGGACCCCGATGCGTCACAGCTATCCGCCGTCTTCCAGCTCACTCCAGAGCGGGCGCGTGGACTAGAAGTGAGCCTCGAGTACGAGAAGCAGTCGTACAATGCGCTCCTGCTGCGCGACCCGGGTGTCACTTCCTCGCAAACGGGCTTCACGTCGCTGCCCCTACTATTCGTGAAGATGCCGGGCCCAATACGCGACATTTTCCTCAACTACCTCCGAACCACCTTCGATACCCACGTTGCGCCCCTGAAGCTGCCCTCGCCTTTCATCACCTCGAGTCTCGAGACCTACTTCAAGCACCTCGCAGCGAGGTACTCGACCCAGTCCATACAAGACATTATAAGGCAGCTACATATTCAATTGGCATTCCCCAATACCACAACTCTCCTCAAACACGTAGAGATCACAGTCGCAGGCGGCGACATCTCCGGTTTCGTCGAAAGAGGCAGGCTGCTCCAAGCTACCCAGGACAAGCCCTTTACAGCTGCCCTGGCCGCATATCTGCAACAGCACCTCGCTCTCGACATATCCCACCCCAAAGTCCAGATATCCCGAATCACTTGTAACAGCTTCCACCTCGGCACCGAACGCCTCAAACTCGTCGCACCCGACCCGCTAGCGGACACGTCCTTCTCCGATGAAGGCAGCGCATCACAAGACGCAAGTGCAAGCGAACTCGCCGTACAAGAGCTCTATACATCTTTAGTGCGAGAGGCTGCTGGCAGTGGGAAATTCCTGACGGAAGATGTGACCAGTGCATCGAGAGAAGAAACGCCGTCCTCCATCGCAAGCGCTAAAGCGGGGCGCAGGAAGAGAGCCATCAGCAGCACTGCTGTCACCGATGGCAACAACAAGAAGACCAAAGGCAGAGGGAAGGAGAATAACCGGAAGCTCAATGGCAATGCCGGCATGGCCGATATCTAGGCACACCCAATCGCGGGAAGCAGTACGTTGTTTTGAAGCGCGTTGAATATTTCTTAAGATACCCATTATCAAGTTCCCAGCAATGAAACCAGCGCATCTCACCCCATCTTCTTTGCGCCTCAAGTTGACACGTGCCACGCTTCCATGCCACGTCTCTCTCACTGCGATGTCGCCACTAGATTATACTCGGCTACCTGAGGGCTTGCACTGTCAAACTTCTGTCGGTCTACTTCCAAGACTCCCAGTTCCCCGCCACGGCAAGATGAAGTCTTTTCCCATGATACTAGTCCGCGAATTCAACGGACGAGAGACCACCTACCGTGTTGCGGCCCGTCGAGCTCGCAACTACTGGGTATGTCGTCCCAGTTACTGATCTAGCATGCGCCGTATCTTACTTCCACATATGCCTTCGACATGGGCACTTGATCAGCGCCATCACATGCTAAAGCTCACAGGAATTCCTCGCGAATGTGCACAACATCTTCGTCAAGCCGTGGGAACGCTACAACGCGCATCTTCATTTCGACGGTCATGCTTGCGACGACCGGATAAGCCCCAGCGAATGGGATGCTGGAGGCTACTTCGATCCCGAATTCGTAGTGGACGGCAAACTGGTACTATATGTACACTTCGAACAGGTGGAACCACCACCAGAATCTAGCATGGACGCACACAATCCTTTTGAAGCGGAGGGAGAGGATAAGCTATGGTACCGGGGAACATATGGCGATCAGGGACTTCGAACGAAGGTAAATTCGCGAGGCGCTTGTTGAGAACTTGGTTGACACGATGCAGAGAAAGTTCACGGAAGACATCGAAGATTACCTCGGAGAATCGAAGAAAGATTCGTCTAAGCCCTTTCCAAAGGGATTGCCACACAAACCTTTCAATACAGAACCGGTCCTCAAGTCAACCTATACACTCAAGAGCACACTCGCGTTACCGGTTGCTGCCAATGAGGTGGTGACCGTAGATGACTCGAGCAGCAGTCATCATCTCGACACTGGCGTCGTGATTGGGCGCGCCCTCCCACAAAGCTGTCTCGATCCTAATGTTCGCCCTGTCGTTCGCGCCGTGATCAGCAAAGTCGGCGCTGTAGTCGCTTACATTCCCGCGAGATACTCAAAACGGAGCGCAATCAAAGGAGACATACAGATCGCGATGACGCACGTGGAATATACACCCGAGCTGGTCAAGTTTACCTTCGGCGAAGAGAGAACGCGAGCCATAAAAGCTATGGTCGAAGAGCGAAATGCACCTCACGACACGAGTACACCTCCAGATTCTGATCTCTCTACCGTGAGTCCGTCACTGCCGATCGTCCCTGAAGCTACCGCATCTGAGGTGTCATTCATCATCATCGATGATACGAAGCACCCAATCCTGCGCAAAGAAGGAGTCGTCATCGGCCATGCGAAGGAACACTGGTGTCTTACACCACACAAACGTCCTGCTGTTCGTGCAATGCTGAATAAGAAGAACAACGTCATTGCGTATATTCCCGCACGACACACTGGACATACGGACAGGAACGGTGAGATACAGATTCCGTTAAAGGACGTAAATCTCTCAAAGTCGCTCGTAGCATTGCCGCTGGGGAAGCTCTCTGACGCGATCAGAGCAATGATCAGGACGAAGAGGGAGACAAACGAGAAGTCTGTGGTGCATGGGTCAGGTGATCAAGAGAGAGACATGATGAAAAGGAGGAGAGCAGCAGAGACCAAGCAAGCTATCGCGACTGCCGCGAACGATGACGAAACAGACTCTTTTTCAGATTCTACAGACGTTCCCGAAGGCGGTGTTCAACACTGAGCGAAAGCCGCTTGACCGCATTTGGCCGCTGGATATATACAAAAGTCCTTCATTGCTAGGTACACAATCAAGTCACGAGCTTCTGATGTCATTCTACCCCCTCTCTTTCCCGTTTGTCGTTGCCTTTGCGTCCGTGTGACTTCCACTAGCAATCGCTACACGCACGCGCACAATATATATCTCTCAAAGAAATTCCAACTGCCTGCGCTATCTCTCCTTCGTAACTCAGCTCCTTATATATCCTCACCCACGTTCAATCACTCACCCCAATACTCACCACCGCGATTCGAGATGTCGGCCACCAGCCCTACCTTGATCGAAGTCAGAGACTTCGCCATTGGTCCAGACTTATACCGCCGACGCGCGTCTGACTTGAGCGACTGGGACAACCTCATTGAGTACACGTTTCACGCCTTCAACCGTGATGAACGCTATTTCAGACTACATTTCCATTTCTCTCGAGAAACACATTGTGTGGAGGACGAACTGTTGACGAAGGAGGACTGGAATGACGGTATCTATTTCGTCGGCGCCAACAGACTATTCTTTGCCCATTTCGTCACGAGGGCTCGACATGAACCTCGAGGTTACTACAAGAGGAAGGAACCTTCACCTTCACCAGTCAGCCCCACATCTGAGCCTGGATCGCCAGTAGTACCTTGGACTATGCCGCCGCTGCCTCCAATGAACGAGCAAGGAGTTTACGAGTACCCTCCGGCGAACGATCCACCCACTACACCTGCTCCCGCGCCTACGCGTCGTCCAGCGATACGTCCTGGAGGTGGACCTCGACGTGGACTTGCACGTGGACGCGGACGTGGACGCGCAACACAACCCGCTCAACGTCCACCACCTCGGCCAGTACCACCGCCGGCTCAACCTGTTCCAGCCGTCCGTCGACCAGCATCTCAGCGACCGAACACCAACTCGACCAATGTATACACCATTGGTCCACCAATACCGGCTGACCGATACCCAAATTCAAGGTACTTCTCCTCACCTTTCACCTTCATTCCCCTGCAGCCTGCTCCACCTCGACCACGAACACATGCTCAACAGTACAGGGCCCCACTTCCAAGTTTAGACATACCGGTACTCAGACCTGCGGCTGCGACATACACTCCGGCAGTACCCGTTCGCGCTCCTGTCGCGCCAATGTTGCCTCCCCGACCAGCTGTTCGCCAACCGGCTGGTAGGTCTCCTGCTCGTCAGCCGACTACAGGCAGCTCAAGCCATCAACCAATCGAGATATCATCTGCAGAGTCATCGTCAAGCTATGAATCTAGCATGGATGTAGACTCTGATGCGCACCTGAATGCTGCTGAACCCATTGCTCCACTACCACCACCGCCGTCGCCGCCGCAGGACGACGATAAAATGGAACTCTCCGACGACCCCATATCCGACTCGGACGCGCAAAACACTCCCCTGCCCCCACCAACATTCGATGAGGACGATGGCCTGCTGTCCCCCGTCGTCTGGCCGTCACCACAACCGCGACATGAAGGGCAAACAGAGGATGAGGAAGAAGACCTCACCCTCCAGTCCCCACTCTACCCAATTCCGGAATTTGAAGAGAGGCCAGATGATGAGCATGAAGATCTCACACTTCAATCTCCCCTATACCCAGGTCCAGAATTCGAAGAGAGGCCAATTAATGAGTACGAAGACCTTACCCTCCAATCTCCACTCTACTCCAACTCAGAGTTCGACCACCCACCAAACGATCAAGTCGAAGACGAGCAAATGTCCGTCGCCCCCACATCACCGGGATCAGGCGGCCTGTTCGTGCGAGACGAGACAGAAGCACAGAACTTTGAGGCGGCGCTGGCGTGGGAGGACGATGGTACGCAGCAGTCCGTCGTTGAGTCTGAGCTTGGGCAAGAGGAAAGGCCGAACAGTGAAGAGGGCGATGCGATGACATTTATAGCATCTCCTTCTGCTGCGCCTTCGTCGGCTGTACCTACTTCGGCGGGTACAGGGCTGTTTGTCTCTGACGGGAGTGAGACGAGGAATTTTGCCGGGGCTTTGGAGTGGGAAGAAGAGGGTGATGATGACGACGATGAGGAGATGACGGATGAAGGAGAGGGTGATGTGGAGGTTAGGAGGCGATAGAGGGTTGAAGAGGTTACGTTTGGTGTTTGAAGAAGTCAGTTGGGGACTACAAAAGATGTTTGCTTGTACAATTGGAATATTACACTGGGCCTTCGGGACTTCATCTACTCGTTATCGTTTCCTGTGTTTTTGTGTATTGAGTTGACGATCTCCGCGGTAATGTGAGTCGGCTACTACGAGTTTGTTGCCACTTGTGTATTCTTCATTGGGGTTTTCTCTTGTCGCCGTGTCATCGCATGTGCTGCACAGGAAAGAAGACATATCGCCGTTCCATAAGAAGAAGAAGCATAAATTCAGGTCATAAAGACGTCGAGGATACGTAATAGGGAATCATAAAGAAAACACAACCGAATCGAACGATACACCGATGCGACTCGTCCAATCGCCCAGCGCCAACAGCCAGCCACCTCTTCCTACCACCTCTTCCCACCACCATGTATCCACCTCAAGTATACACACTCTCAGTAAAAGAGTTAACCTGCAGCCCCCTCTCAGCCATATCCGCATTCTCCAAAAACTTCAACTGCATCCACACCAAATGCCCCTTGACACGGTCCAACTCCGCTCTAATCTCCTTAACAGGCCTAACCATGTCATACAAATGACCCTGCTTATGTTCCTTGTCTCCAGACGGGTTCGGCGTAAACTTGTCGTAGTCCTCAAACGTGAGGATATTGTCATCGGGATCAGCGTGAAACAGCGATCTGAACACCTCAGTGTTGGTAGTCGCGCGCTCGGTCCATTCGTCCCAGAGTTTGGGTGACAGAGGGTCAGAGACAAAGTCTGCTTCGGGGCCGGGCATGGGGTCGTTTGGCGAGTTCTCGCCAGGGGGCTGCGCGTTAGGGTCGTCGGCGGCGTTGAGGGCTTGAGGTGGGAGGAGGCCGAGATGTTCGCGCCATAAACTGCTGCGGAGTTCGTGGGCGAGTTTTGCGGCTTTGTAGGGCTTTCCGTCCATCTCAGTGTCGATTTCTGCGGTGTCTTGTAGGACGATGGAGAGTTCGGAGTCATGGAAGCCCAATTGGGAGCGGTCGTTGATGTTGGAGGATCCGCAGATTACGGTTTTGTCGTCGACGATGCAGATTTTGGCGTGGATGTAAAGCTCCTCTTGGAAGAAGTGCTCTTTCTCCTCTTCTTCTTCGCCCTCCCAAGCTTCCTCACTGGGCTTCTTTTCTGTAAGCATCGCGTCATCGGCAATCGAGTCTGGGTCAATAACACCACCCTGGTCACCCTTGCCCACATCTTCCTCCTCATCCATGTACGCTTTCCTCATCTCAGCGGCTTTGCGTCGTGCCTCGTCACCTCCCTCTTCCGGTGGCGCTTCCAGCTCGTCAATCTCAGCTGCTTCCAGATCCATGTACGACTTCCCGGACTTCTTCTCGCGCTCCTTAAGCGTGGGGGTGACATTAATACGGTCGTATGAACGAAGGTTGAAGAAGAAAATGTACTTTTTTGGATCGACACCAGCCTTTTTGATCTGTCCGAAGATGCTTTCTTCTCCTCGGCAGATACTCTTGAATTGATAGTCCATGATAGCTCGTGTTCCAGCAGCGGCCTGATCTCGCAGATCTCCCGCAAACCCCGGGATCGCTGGAATGACAATGACGATCTTGAAGTTGCGCTGCTCTTTAGCTGCTGAAACGATAGCGTCGACCATTGCAGCTCCGATCTGATTGTGGACAGGGCTCTGGTCGTGTTTACCCGTTGCCGTAATGAAAAACTGATTCTCAATGTAGACGTAGTGTTGCGCGTTACGGATGATCTCGCAGTATGCGTTCTGGATACTCTGCTCATGAGGATCAATGCCCATACTCCAGTCGCCACTACTTCTGACTAATTGCGCGTGTACAGTTCCACGGTTGTCGAGGTTCTTGCTGTTCAGCTGTGTGAGAGGATGGTGTACATATTGGCCAACAGGGAACTTGGGCCGTTGCACTCCGATCAGATCTTCGTCGGCGCCTTCACGTCCTTCCATGGTGAGCCAATCGTATCTTTCATCACGCTTGTATTTTTCTCGCTTCACGAAGTTCCATCGCAAGACGAAATGCTCAGCGATGTCGTAAACCGCTGGGCCAATGACACCCATTGCGACATCGTGCCACGGCATGCGACCGAATTCGAGCTTGTTCAGCTTGTTCGATTTCCAGTCATCAACGCTCTCAAAGTCCATGATACGGTTGTTGTTGTAGTCCTGACCCGGGAAGATTTGGTTTTGAACACCAGACGGGTGGGCATCGGCAAGCGGGTGCTGCTTGTCGTCCCATCGGCCGTAACACAAGTCCAGTCCACCGATAAAGGCCATGGCATAGTCGATGACGATGAACTTCTCGTGATGCGCCCAGTAGAACGTCATATCCGAAGCATTCTCGAAGACATTGTGGTCAGGATGTCTCATCACCTTGATGTTTCCGTACCCAGGTTCGCCTTCTTCAAACAGGCCCATGAGTGCCTTCTTGGTATGCTGACTGTTGCATGTGAGAGCCGCAGAAACCTGAGTAAGTATAAGCTGCTGTTTATTTGACGCAGATTGATGACCTCACCTCCTTGTACACAGAAATATAGATTTTCACACCAGCAGCTGCACGGCGCTTGAGCACTTGATCCAGTCGAAATTGCTGGTTATAGTAGGGAGGTCGCTTTAGGAAGAGCTCAGGGCTGAGCCACCAGTCCGCAATGTAGATGGTCTCTTTCGCCTGCTCCAATGCCTCGGCAACGGCCCAGAAGTAATCCCTACCATCGACATACCACTTCACCAAGTTGTTGTCGCGCTCTGGTGCGAAGCTATGGAAGCGGTGGTTCTCCGCGATCTTGCTCCTCTTGGCGTCCGTCTCCTTCTCATGCTCCTCGTCGTGGCGATGGTTGGCATTGAAGAGGTTGGTGAACTTGCCGATCTTATGCTTGATGTGCACAGCCTTAATATGCGCACCTCGTAACTTGGTGTGCTCGAGCTTTTGCTCAATCTCCTCAATCTTTTCAGAAGCGCGATGGTTGAAGGGGTGAAAGAGCTTCTTGAGGCCCTTTTCTTGGGAGGGCATGTTGACGACCGTGCGCAGCGATCAGCAATCGCGCGGGGTAGCGATGGTAGAGATGCTGAGGCTGGTGATGGAGGCTGAGGAGTGAGGCGTAGGCGACGGAGAGGCGATCGGTCGCGTGCACTGGTCTTGTACTGACCCACAGGGATGGAATAACCTGTATTCACTGTGCTGCACTTGGCAGGTAAATAGGCATGGCGCGATCTCAGCGGCCGGAGGAACCGATTGGTGACGTCATTGGCGGCTAGCCTTTCCGAGCAATAGCCATCATGCACCTCCCTCAAGCGTCCATCGCAGCTGAGGCTACCATCAGCCCGGGGGCTGGGAATAACGACCCGACAGCGATCCAGCACCGGGTTCCTGATGCCACTACCATAGCACTACAAGAAGCTTATCTCCTCGGTAAAACCAATTCATCAGATTCAGCATGCGCGACATCATGACCGTGGAAGTTATTTTTACCCCGCGTAATCGGCCCTCCGGCTGCTTCATCCCACCACTTCCGAAACTAAGCGCGTCCGCGCGGCAGAAAAGACTAGTATGCAGCGCATCAGCTGAGAGAAAAGTCTGATGGACTGGGAGCTTTGACAGGAACCGAAAGAAAAGGTTGTACTACAATACATATTGTCAGAAAGTGTGGGATTCGATGGTACTACATATGAATATCTACGATAAAGAGTCATGGCAACATTCAGAGCCATGATACAGCAGTAATCGCGTCAGTTCGCCGAAAGCCTCCGACAAACCACATCTTACATCAATGCTCATCCAGCATTGCTTCCAGTACAGTCTTAGTCGTGAAGTCGTGAGTCGTAAATCGTGAATCGTGAGCCTCAGGATGGCCATCCCAAAGACCGTTCTCGAGACGCTGCACTCCAAGTAATCAAGAAACCAGAAAGAAATTAGGCGATGGCTGTTGCAGAACGCCCATCACTCAGCAGGAACAACGACCGGCCAACCATCTTGCCAATCAACGTAGTTGTATCCAAAGTAGAAATGCTCAGCGTCATAGCTGATACTCGGGCGAACTGCATCAACGTTAGCTTGATCCAAACACATCATTACCAGGTTTTTACTTACCATAGTGATAGTACATCACAGTCCTCCCGTTCTCAGGGTTGACCATAACACCCTGTCCACCAGGCGCATAGACATCGCCATGGCTAGCGAGAATCGTCGTACCGCCATTCTCCTCGAGACAACTCTTTCCTTCCTGATCATAGAAAGGCCCAGTAGGAACTTCCGAGCGACAGACAACAACGTGATAGACCTGACCCTCAGGAGCAAGACCTCCTGGAGTTTCTGGCGTATTGCAACACATGCCCACGCTGTAGAACATGTAGTAAAAGTCCTTTTCTTTCCACATGATAGCGCCCTCAGCAACCGTAGCCCCGTAAGTACTATTCCGCACCATATTATTGATGCGGTTATTCTGCTCGGCCCACCCGCCAAAAGCCATGAGGTCGTCGTGCGGGTAAAGCTCGACTTGGAAGATGTCGTCCCAGAAGGAGCCGAAGGTGAAGTAGATGGGGTCTTTGGGCGTCTCTTGGAAGACAAAGGGGTCGATGAGGTTGTACTTGTCGGATAGGGGGAGGCCGATATCCCCGTGGTCTTGCCAGCTACCGGGTTCGAGGGACCGCGATGTTGCGACGCCGATGGAGGAGTTTTGGAGGCCGATTCGGGAGACGGAGTAGTGGCAGTAGAAGGTGTCGCCTCGTTTCATTACTGAAGGTGCCTGTTTTCGAAAGTTAGAAAGATCCTTGATAGATCAAGATTCAGTACATGGATAAAGTGGACTTACCCAGATGTCTTGATCCGGATGAACCTGGATGCTGGTACCGTTGTGTAACAACGCGCCTTCATATTGCCAAGGCCCTCCCAGGGATGGTGCACTGGCAATGGCGATGTTGCCGCTAGTCGAGAAGCGCCAGTATTTATCCTTCTCAAATATGACACTAGGGTCGTGAATCCAAGAGCAGTTGCCCTTACATGGCTCGGGGTCGGGATAGTAACCATCAGTTGTAGGACTGCCAGCTTGAGGGTCCTGAGGTTTAGGATTTGGATATGGATTTGGATTTGGTTCAGGGCGCGGTACAGGAACTGGATTTGCGGTTGCGCTCTGTGTGAGGAACGGAATGAATGTAGCGCTGGTGATCAGGAGCGCAGTAAGGAGTGCAGTCGTAAATCTTGCCGGTCCCGAGTCTCGGATGGTGTTTCCAAAGCGCCTCATGATCGAAGATGGATAGTAGTAACAAGTATTGAATGCTCTGGGTGTCGAAGAAATAGAAACTCAATCGCAGACTTTATACGAAAAAGGTGAAGTACGTCAGGGGTCACGAACCGACACTTGGAGTTGAAGGCAGCTTCGTTTGCAACCACAATAGAGGGCTGCTGGAGCTGCCTGTTTCTGACGCTCACGATGTAAACGGCGGTGGGATTGGCTTCGAAAGGTGTAGTTCTCGTGACCAGGGTACATGTAAAGGTTGTATAATGTGAGCGGGGATTGGTCGGCGGAAGTCTGGTGCGAGCCCCCGCGACCACCTTTCATTGTGTGAAGAGCGCATAATTCCATCATGGGACGCATTTTCTCGAACTAGGAAAGTCAGATGTGCTCTTCAAGCCCCCGAGCTTCGGCCTCGTATATACAGCGGTGAGGGAGTGGTGGCAAGCAAAGCCTAGGCCGGTAGCAGTACCCCGTCCGCGATGGAGCGCATGAAGAGAGTCGTGTGACATCGTCGAGTGTGCTTTCTTTCGAGCATCGTGGACCTATGGTCTGTAAGCACGCAATACTTGGAGGTCGTGTACGTATTCGGATGCGTGAAGTGCCGATACTGTCACGATCTCTGCGACACCGTTGGCCGATGTACCGCTTGAGTAGTACAAGTGATGTCAGGGGCTGTTCCCTCTCTTGGTTTTGTGCGCTGGAGATGCGATCTTTGCGGACTAGTTTCGATTCGTTGCCTTATTTGGTACCGGAATTTGAGTGGAACGTTGCTCCACCAGATCCAGTGGCCGCCATTGCAGCCGAACGATCGCCAAACGTTTCATTTGCTCCGCGATGCTGGTATTGCCACATGGAAGTCCTTAGTTCTCGATAATGACACCACTGATCGTCATTAGTATGCTATGTGGTCGTATTGACACGTACCGGACTTGAGTCAAACCTTCTGGTCGGGCGCAACGTGGCAACATCCACAACATCGTCGCCGTGTGACGATACATCTTCTTGCAGCCAATCCTTTCCATCCTGCATTCCGAAGTAAACATATCGAGGTATACTTCTGTTGTTACATATTGTAGCATCGAGGGTATCAGTATTAGTGGAAGGTAGACATCCTTACTGCAGTATCATTGAGCAAGACATATATATCGAAATGCAGATCTGCAAGTGCAGTGTAGTGTTGGAACGAATCCTGTTATTCGGCATTGGTCGTGCAAAGGCTCTACACGAGAACCACACATTTGTCTACTTGCCTCTTTCGGGTTTGCGTTCTTGTTCTACCTGCTCCTTTCCGGTACCTAGTTGGGCGCCTTGTAGCCTTCGACGTCGGTGCTGTTACTCCATTTCTCAAACTTCTTGACACTTTCGTTGTAAGTTTCAAGCTTCTTGTTGAGAAGGCTGTACGCGTCGGTCCCAACAACGCATCGGATAGGCGGGTCGTCCATGACGGCCAAGTCGTAGAACACCTTGGCAGCCTTAGCCGGGTCTATGAGGAGATTGTTAGCAGTCGTCCGGTGTGTAACAGTTTGACCATGACGTACCTCCTGCTTGAGAGCCATGGCGCCCTTCGGCCTGCTTCTTGGGATCGACGTGTGAGTAGGCTGGGTTCGATACTTCGCCGAAGTCCATACTGCGGCCTGACCAGTCGGTTCGGAAACCACCGGGCTCGATGCAGGTGAACTTGATTCCCCACTCGGGCTTCACTTCTTTCGAAATGGCCTCTGTGAATCCTTCAACGGCCCATTTGCTGGCACAGTAGATGGAGAAATTAGGAACACCTAGTGACAATCAGCAGTGAACACAAGAATGGAACACATTCAAGCTCACCAATCTGACCGCCGATTGACGTCACTTGCTGGATGACACCTCCAGACTTCAAGTCTCGCATAGTCTCCATAGCCTTTCTCGTTACGTCAATCAGGCCAAAGAAGTTGATCTCCATCTGTTGTCTGATTTGCTTTTCCGACAAGGTCTCAAAGGGCCCGTTCAGGCCGTATCCGGCATTGTTGCAAACCACGTCGATCTTCTTGAACTTCTTGATAGCCGCATCGAACGCATTGTCGATGGATTCTTTCTTGGTCACGTCAAGATCCACGAGCAGACTGTTGGAATCGTTGGCACCCTCGAAAGATAGCTTGGAAGAGTTGCGTGCGGTAGCGACAACGTAGTCGCCCTTTTGCAAAACAACCTTGACGAATTCCTCGCCAAAGCCAGTGGAGCAGCCGGTGATGAGGAAAACGCGGGGCGCCATAGTGATAGTGCTTAGATGAGACTTTAAGAAGTGGGTGTTCAAAATGATATGAAAACGTTGCGATACGCCTCTCTGTCGTTGCAGTGGCTCTTCATATACCTTAAGGATAGACGACGTCAAGTGCCGCCAGTATCATTACGTCAGAAACCATCAAAGGTAAGCGTACGGTGTTAGCGGAGTTGGACCGGCAGCGACTAAGGACGAGCGAGTCGCTCTAGATCTGCCATATACCATGTTGGCGACATCTGCAGACCCGCGACGGTAGCTTGTTCGGGATCATGGTGGGTGACGTCGGCCTACAGGGCAATGGTATCTCCGGCTAGGACCGTTGTGCATCTGCTCCACATGCCGTATTCATGATGCTTCGAGATAGCATTGCTGGGAGAATGTATTCAAAGCGTTGAGAAGCGCTGAAGATACTTCGCCGAGATGAAGCGTTGAATCGATGTGAAGCTGTTGTTGCCACGACCGCACCTTCTCGTTACGGGGGTTTGGAAGGCTGCTCACAGAAGATGGCAGAACGTGCCCAATCAGTAAAGTGAATGCAATAACAAAGACGCGGAGAAAACAAGCCATGCAGAACTGCAAGCACTTGCGCGTAGAGGGTGGAAACGACTGATTGATGGCAGGCTGAAAGAGGATGGTTAATGGGAAGGAACGCGTGACGGAAAGAGACTAGCGTCGACGCGAATTGGTGTCGCGCGCGAAACTGGTGCCCCTCGAAGCCCTCACCGCAGCAACAGCGCCAAACAATACACCCTTCATATACCCACTTCGAATACCCCCGCTTACGCTGCATAAACGTTCTTTTTGCAGCGATTGGTCACTCTCGGGACAGAGAGTCACATAATATACCATGGCCGAGGTCATCAGAGACGAGGAGGTGCGCAGGCGCGTGCGTCTTGCGCAAGAGTTCCTCGACCCAGGTATGCCAGGCAGACTCTTGAAACGATCCCAATACTAATTATGGTACAGATGATGTCTCCAGACGAAGGTATGCAGCAGCCATCTATCCCATAGAGCGCGCACTGACCGCTCCAGCTACCGCGCAGACATTCTGGTGATGCTCAATCGAGGACTACGAAGACTTACAGTAGGTGTTGTATACTATAAGCGTTTACACATACTTACTGTATCCAGGTCAGTATAGACGAGATACGCTCACATAACCGCGAACTCGCCGATGGCCTCCTCAACTCACCCTTCGAATTCACAGAAGCCTTCGACCGCGCCCTCAAAGACGTCGTCCGCACATTCACCGACCGACCCAAGTCCGAGACAAGCGACGATGTGGTATACTACTGCGCGTATATCGGCAGCTTCGGCGAGTACTCGTGCAACCCGCGTACTCTGGGCTCAAACCAGCTGAACCACATGGTGTCGCTCGAGGGAATCGTCACAAAGACGTCTCTTGTGCGGCCCAAGGTTGTCAAGAGCGTGCACTACAACGAGAACAAGCAAAAGTTCCATTCGCGAGAGTACAGAGATCAGACCATGACCACGGGCGCTGCGAGTACGAGCGTCTACCCGACCGACGACGGCGAGGGCAACCCACTCGTCACCGAGTACGGCTACTGCATCTACCGTGACCACCAGACCATTTCCATCCAAGAAATGCCTGAGCGTGCCCCTGCTGGTCAGCTACCGCGCTCCGTCGATGTCATCTTGGACGATGACTTGGTAGATCGTGTGAAGCCGGGAGACCGCATACAGATGGTCGGCATATACCGCTCACTCGGTAATCGCAACGCTGGTGCTGGGAGCTCGACTTTCCGCACCCTGATCCTAGCGAACAACGTTATCCTCCTCTCTTCCAAGTCCGGCGGTGGCATTGCCCAGGTTTCTATCACCGATACCGATATCCGCAACATCAACAAAATATCAAAGAACAGGCGCGTCTTCGAACTCCTGTCGCAATCACTGGCCCCGTCCATCTACGGACACGACTACATCAAGAAGGCAATTCTGCTGCTTCTTTTGGGAGGACAAGAGAAGAACCTCGAGAACGGTACCCATTTGAGGGGAGACATCAACATTCTCATGGTCGGTGATCCCTCGACGGCCAAGTCGCAACTGTTGCGTTTCGTTCTGAATACCGCCCCACTTGCCATTGCCACGACTGGTCGTGGTTCGTCTGGTGTCGGTCTCACGGCAGCCGTTACATCAGACAAGGAGACGGGCGAGCGGCGTCTCGAGGCTGGTGCCATGGTTCTCGCTGACCGTGGTGTCGTCTGTATCGATGAATTCGACAAGATGTCCGATGTCGATCGTGTAGCTATCCACGAAGTTATGGAGCAACAGACCGTTACTATCGCCAAAGCCGGTATTCACACATCGCTCAATGCTCGTTGCAGTGTCATCGCAGCTGCCAACCCCATCTTCGGCCAATACGATATCCACAAGGACCCGCATCGCAACATCGCTCTTCCAGATTCTCTGCTATCGCGTTTCGATTTGCTGTTCGTTGTAACAGACGACATCGAAGATGCACGCGACCGTCAAATCTCTGAGCATGTCCTACGCATGCACCGTTACCGCCAGCCTGGTACTGAGGAGGGCGCACCGGTCCGTGAGGAGGGATCTCAGCTGCTTGGTGTCGGTCTTGAGACTGACGCTGATGCCAACCGACCCACGGAAGTCTACGAGAAGTTCAACCCCATGTTGCACTCCGGCGTTACAATCACCGTTGGACGTGGCTCAAACCGAAGGACTGAAGTCCTCAGCATACCCTTCATCAAGAAGTACATTCAATATGCTAAGCGCGAGAAGCCAATCCTCACTAAAGGTGCTGCGGATCATATCGTGGCAACATACTCTGCACTACGAAACGACGAGCTAGACGCGGGTACCCGCCGTACTTCCCCCATCACCGCACGTACTCTCGAAACACTCATCCGTCTTTCCACCGCCCACGCAAAGGCTCGTTTGTCGAAGCGGGTAGAGCAGAAGGATGCAGACGTCGCAGAACAGATCCTCCGTTTCGCGCTATTCAAAGAGGTTGTCGAGGACGACCGCCGCAAGCGAAGACGGACGGTCCGCGATCCAGACGCTATGTCTACAGACGGAGAATCGTCCGGTGGCGACGACGAGGACGGTGACGAGCAAGAAGCCACGCAATCTCGCCGCACTGGTGGGCCATCGACCCGTAGCCAACGTACAGAGACCACGCGCACTCCTGCAGCCGAAGAGGAAGGCGGCGAAGAAGAAGACAACGAGGACCTTTACAATGTCACGCCGAGGACCCAACGCACGACTAACCGTACACAATCCTCCCGTGCCGGTCAATCGTCACAAGTCAGCGCTGCCTCTTCACAACCCGAATCGCAACTACCCGCGACACAAACCGAGTCGCAGGAATCGCAAGGCATCACACCGGCACGTCTGCAGGTGTTCCAAACAGCACTTGGCCAGCTCATCGACGGTCCGCTATTTGCCAACGATGCTGCGGATGTGGAGCCGCTTGTTGCCGCTGTGAACGCAAGACTCGGTGGTGGTAACGGACGTGAAGCCTTTGACGAAGACGAGGCTGAGAAGGCACTTGAAGCTCTTAGCGAGAGGAACAAGATCATGTACTCTGGAGGTATTGTGTATAAGATTTAGGAAGCTTGGCTTGAGATTGGATACACGATCGAATGTGGACATGATGCGATGATTATCGATTTTGCGGTCTGCCAGAATTCCCACGGCGTTTTATTAGGACTCAGATTAACAAGCGCGATATAACGATTCTTGACTGCAATCTCTGAGAATCCTTCCATATAAGCCCCATCAAGCGTTGAGATCCGAGTCTCGTCCGTAACCCCTGATCATTTCTCTTCACGACATTTTCCGCCGGTTAGGCAAGACACATTTATGGACTAGAACGCCCGGCGGCCGACAACAACGACAAGGGTTCTAGCAAATAGATGCCGAACGAGAGATGCCGAAATAACATTAGGCATCCCAGCACCAGGCACCCTGGATACAAAGGGAGACTGTATGTCGGTCCTTTAAAGTCTGGCTTGACCTCTGTGCTTGTAGGCTGATGAATTTTGAACAACTCCGCAAATTAACGTATTACCAGCCATGCGCCTCATCATCCCTTTCTTCATTTTGTTCACATCCGTCACCACACACGCCGAACCTGACACACGCGTATGCTACGACTCATCCAACTCAATCGCACCAAACCACCACCCCTGCATCTCACCAACAACACAATCCATCTCGCACTGCTGCTCAACCACCGACACCTGCCTCGGCGACACCCTCTGCCTGAGCCAATTCGGCACTCTCTACGTGGGCAGCTGCACGATCAAAGACTGGAAGGACGGCGCGAACGGAAAAGGGTCGTGTCCTAAATACTGCGCCAATGAGGGAAACGACATCGGTCTGTGCAGTTGGAACAAAGGCTGGGAATTTTGCTGCGGTTTGCTAGGGAAAGGGAGTGAGGAGTGTTGTAAGGGGGAGAGGTTCAAGTTGGATGGGAATACGACGAATGAGTTTGTGGTTCAGAGACCTTGGAGTGTGGATGCTGTGTCTGAGGGAAGCGCTTCTTCATCTTCGACTCCGAATCCGACTGCATCGGAGGTTTCGTCGCAATGCCCTACTCTCCCCGCCAACGCAACCGATCACGGCAGTAGCGAAGATGACAAGATTCCCGTCTCCCAGATTGGTCTTGGTGTTGGCCTCGGCATACCTCTGCTCATTGCGCTTGGTCTGCTGTTTTGGGAGAACAGGAAAAGAGGGCTTGCGGAAGCGAGGTTGGAGATGTCTCGAGGCGATTTGCTGGTCGGGCATGCGGGGTATGCAGCTTCGAATGAAGGCAAGCATGACGAGTATGTGGGTGTTGAGAGCCACGAGGTCGATGGGCTGGGACAAAAGAATGAGCTGTCGTCTGAAAGACCACTGTATGAGTTAGCGCATGGTGGCAGATAGCTTTCATGATACATAATGTATGATGCCTACGGCAAGGGTGGATATGCAACGAAAAGAAGGTTGTCAATGTTTATTTCATTCATTGGTCATATCCTCATCTCTTTGTACATGCCAGCATGCCCTGTTCCTTTATACAGCAGAGTCCTGCTTAGCGAACTGCCTCGCAAGCGCCTCGATGCTATCCACAATCCTCTTGAACTCATCCTTCTGCTCTCCAGCAAGTTCTCCGCCATCCATAGCGGCATCGTCGTCCTGGTTACCCCACTGAATCTCCATTGTGTTGAAGTCGACCTTGGTGTCTAGGCCGTAGACGTCCTTGCTGGGGTGCGAAGGGAAACCGCGGAGTGTAGAGATGAGAGACATGAGCTCCTTGACGTCGTCTCTGCCATGGAGTTAGTAAAGGGACTTTGGTATGAAGGGGGCTGTGAAGAGCGTACTGTGGTACATCGCCCTTCTTCTCTGATGACTTGGAGTTGCCGTTGTAGTTGGACATGCGGATGCTGGCTGGGCGGTTGGGCTCGCCGATGACCTCGATCATGTGTGTGGGTGCACCTGTGCATCATGTCAGTACGAAAGCTGTGTTCATTGCACATCAACAAACTTACCGGAGAAGGGCTTGCTGAGGACAACCTGGAATTCTCCAGAAGGCGGGGGTGCGACCATGCGAGGCATTTTGATATGTAGTTTGTGTAGTCTGGTCTAAGAGGTATCGAGAAATTTGAAGCTTTCGAGTTACAAAGTGCGTAACTTGATAATTGTTTCAATTGGAGGTGGTAGATGAAGTTTCAAGCGGGGTACAAAAGCGTGGTGAGGGGAGGTTTTGTAGCAAATGCCATATGCCATCATCGCATGCAGGTACCCACACTAGTTTCGTTCTTGATGTCATGATGAATCGCGGCTGCCGATGTGGACCGCGAAAGTTTCCCTTTCTTTTCTCCACCTTTTGCGATGAGCCGTCTGAATGGCGATGCAACGGGAATGTTGGTGCTCAGATTCTGCAGGCGGTTTTGCTCGAGATCGTGTGTTGTCGCGTCGTCGCTTGACGCGTGAACACGAGGTATGACATCACCAGCCCTTCGCATGTCTCTACCCAACTTCGACACGCATTGGCTCGTTTCAATGCCTCTTTCTCGGAGGCACCGTCTCGACATCATGCAGGAGCAACTTCCCAAGCCTGTTCTAGCTGCATCAAAGAAGCTCGGTCCGACGAATCTCTACAGCCTCTCCACATTGAACGACTGCTTTACCATCTCGATCAAATATCCCGGGCTCGTTTGGCTGACCTTGACTGGACAGCACAAGCTTCAAGATCATATCAGCCAGCTCTTTCGGAAGTTTCTTACCCACAGCTAGATACACGTTGAGCTTCGTCTCAGTGTACGCATGTCTCTGTAGAAAATCAAGTACCACCGCAGTATTAACACGAACACATCCTCTGCCTCTTCCTATTCGAGCGCTTTCTCTAGACGTGGAAACGTGATCGCAGAGATGATAATGATTGCAGAAGCGGCGAATAGACTGGCAAAGATAGGCCGCGTCGGGCTGTCGTGCTTGCGCGTCACCATTGTCTCTGCGAGGAGCTTTGCGCTGTCGTTTTGTCGACTGCAGAATGTTTCTCAGTATTTTATCGATTTGACGATTCGCGTTCTGGTGGGCCTCATTGGAGAAGAATGGAGAAGATCCATGCAGGCAGTCGAGTTTGGCATAGACGCAAAGGTCCAGTGCTGGTAGCTCGCCGTCCTCAGCGACAGTAATGTGTTCAATCACGGCCAGCATTCGCGGAAAGAAGACGGTTCTGAATACGTGCTGATGTCTCTCCAAGCGCTCATTCTGAGAGTAGATTTTCGAACGATGCAACGCCGTGCGCATTCTGTCTTTAAGATAGCCAGCACATACTTTGGCATTCCGTGGTGGATGTGCCTGAAGTAGCTCTGAGAAATCTTCATGCATGATGTCTGTAATTGAGCGCAAAGAGTAAGCAGAGAATTGTTTGCGCAAAGAAGCATCACACTCACCAACGGAAAATGGATCTTCGTTAGACCGGCCATCGCAAGGCGACAGCAGCAGTTGTTCGAGCGTTGGAGCATCGAGGGAGGCAGTGCCACGTAACTGTCTAAAAGGCTGCCATAGTTTGAGTTTGAAAGCACGATAGGCAACGGTCTTTCGAAAGGTGTAAGGAATTCGCTGCTCGCTGACGTCTAGCTCTTTTTGCGTCGGGCCCCAGGTTGGCGTCATCGTCCCGACTAGCTGTTCGTTTATGGGTATGTAAACACCCATCATTTTCGGGCGCGTGTTACATCGAGACCTTGACCAAAGTGTGTGCAGCCAAGTATGAGTGGTGGTGAGATTTTAGCACGACCCTTGATCGTTGGCGTCGACCGTGCCGCAATGCTGCACAGGGCAACTAAGCTGATTTGAGACTCCTTGATATTTCACCTCGCAAAGTCTTAAGTTTGCTGCAACGTCTTGTTGCAGGCCTGTTAGTGTTATGTTGAGAGCAGTGCCGCGTTGTCGATACAAACAGCGGGGTATGGGCTGTCGTGAAGCGCGCTAGCTTGAATGGCAGCCAGTAAAGTTAACATTACCAGACCATGAATACATGCGCAACTCGGTGTTCCTAGACCAAGCGATAGACTTTGTGACCGCTCCAAGCCACTCAATGTTATGACTAAATTACGGAACTGGTAGTCGTTGACCATTGGGTATATTGAATTTGAACTGGACCTGTCTCACACTCGTGGCTTCCACCTTACCACCAACCTACGGCCAATCATAGTGAGCTTATCTCAAATGATTTTCGCCTTGCCAGTTGACGGTTCATCTTCCTGTGCTATCGCACCTTCATTCCCATCGCCCTCGACCTTTCCTGGCTTCGCAAAGGCAGCACCAAGCAGATGAACCGGGTTGTTCATCCTTGTCATCATAAGGTAGAGCAGAGTAAGTCCTGTGACAACGACTTCGTCTCTCAGAGCCTCCGTAACCTCCTCTTCTGTCTTCTCAAAGTAGAAGTTTCCGACTTGCTTCATCGCCCACAAATTGACACTGAACTTGGCGATAGATTCCTGGGTCGCGGAGTTTATGCACACGAAATCCCAGACTTTCATGGTGGAGTTGGCTGTCCAGGTGATAGGGACGCCATCAAGCGCTTGCGAGAGGTAGTTGTACTTGGTCTTCCAGCGTTTCAGTGGCTTCAGGATGACTTCTTGGCCATGAATGATGCAATCGCCGCTGATAGAGAAACTGTCTAAACGTGGGAGTACTGAGTCAGTGTGCCTCTTAAATCTAATATAGTCAGACTTACGAATGGTGCCTTTGGCGATGATGGCCTGATCTGACGCGCGCTCGAAGCGCAACTGCGGCTTTGCAGGGCGGAAATGCTGCACGTAGAGCGGTGTGAGCTGTTGACCAGCGCCTTTTGAAGCTACTATGTTGCGGAACTTCGACCAGGCAAAGTCGACTTGGAGAGTGAGACCGCTTGGGGAAAGAGGGCTTATGGGCTCAACGGGCTCAACGGGCTCTTGCGCTGCCCTTTCTGACGATGGTGACATGTTGGGAGGGAGTTCAGTATGGGTGAAGATGATGTGCTAGTAGATGCGTACTCGTTCGATGTTGGAATATGGAAGACAAGCCGTAAAACGGAAATTTTCGTTATATGAATCGATAACTATCAAAGCGCGGTAGCCCGGGGGTGGTCAAACGGTGAGGTGAAGGTGAAGACGCGCACTTTCGAAAAGGGAAATGCAAACACGCACTAGATGTGATTTCGACGTGCGTGATATATGTATTCGAGCGTAGTGTCAGAATCGTGCGGTCGTATGCCTTGCTTAGCCACTCTTCTGGCCTTGGACGCCTTACCATGCCTCAATATTTCCTGGGACGGAATAGTGCTTAGCAGCACATGACGAAGTAATACAGCGCAGCACATCTTCAATGCCGACAAGAGTATATGAACATTCTTATAAATGCTCAGCTGAGTCAACGCAGAATGTCTATGGCTGATCTGGTTGTCAATAAAACCTATGTGGATGGACAGCTGGTGGAAAGAGGTTGGGAGTGCAGCTATACAGTGCAAGTGGGCCCCACTTAGGCGAGATGTCGTCATAGCTCACGGCCACCACTCCGTTGACATCCACACCCCACTCAGCATGTCAGCATCTCCACGCTCGCAACAAAAAGAATGATTCTCAGTGTGCTGTATGGCAGGCTGTGAAAGAGTTATGAAGATCTCGGGGTGCCTATCAGCCGTAACACATACGGCCGGTCGAAGCAGCCCAAGCGCGGGATGCACCGCAGACGGGAATTACACTCCCCACTCCCCCAGCATTCTCGGCCGGCTACCAACCAGTACAGCACAATGACCTGCTCGCAGGTATCGCATCGGTTTCAATACACTTCGGGATCCTTCGTAGCAAGAAAGGAGCTTGTCGACCATCCTGCATGACACCGCCTCTTCCAGACTTCGACCGGCGTCATTACTCCACGCGAGGAAGATCTTCAGCAGGTATCGTGAGTAACTTAGTGGGATGTCTTCCCCCGACGGCTCAGACAGCAGTTTCGAGGCGGCTTCGAAGCGGCTCGCTTCTAACGCTGCGCTGTTTGAGTGATTCGGCAATACGGCAACAGATGCCCTCTCGCAGTGCGAACCACAATTCTCGATCACTAAAACACACCAAACGATCGTGGTCTCACAGATTAATCAATGATGTTAGAGTACTTGGCTGTATCGCCGGGCGCACTGAGCCTCCATCCCGCTCGCGTCAAGGCATTGTTACCCGCATGATGTGCAGCGCGGCAACAAAGAGACCCAAGTATCGCCCAGTTCTGCCAACAAAGATGAGTGCTTCTTTTAGCTGGGCCTATCGCGCGTCCAGAGAAAATCAAAATGCTGGGCGATACTCATAATCTCCCACGCCTACAATGGGTGACGATTACTGATGATGCTCGTGCGGACGCGTCCCCAAGCCAAGTGTCGATCGGGATGCCACAGCTGCAGGACAAAGATCTACAAAGGAGGCTCTGCTGTTGCGTTGTCGCAATGCACAACATCACTACTGGATGTCGCTTCATTGCCTAGCCAGGGTTTGTTCTGTATTTGGCACAGCGGACTTGGCGGACTTGGCAGGGAAACTCTGTGCAGGGCCACTCATCTCCGCCAAATCGAGAAGCCCGTCGGCAATGTCATGTTGAGACGCTTGCCGAGCCGCAATGCTCACAGCCGGACAAAAGAACCTGCGCCGTTCTGTGTTCCTCATTTGCGCCAATCACTACGAACAAGGTCAACCTGTCTCAACAGCTCCTGTGTCTCAACCTTGAATGTTTCCCCGACGTCCACAGGTGTAACATGACAGGGTCAAAGGGAGCCTTAAGGCGGAAAGTCCCACACGTCGCGTTCGAAGCTAGCGCTACAGGAGAGCTTGGCACCATCCGCCGTAGTCCATTCACCGCTTGGCTCCGGTCGTAAGCCTCCTAATGGCGGGAGTGGCTGCTAAGCCAAGAATGTCCTGGCGGCTGCTGTTTCAAGTCAACGAAGTGCATTGTGTCCGTGACGCGTGTAAAGATATGAAGTAACAAGGCTCAGCACCCAAGAACTTGGAAATCGAGGCTGGCATTCCCTATCACTGCGCTCGCAATTCTCTCCGACCCAGTCCGGGAAATCCCTCGTTCTCCATCTTTTTGCACTTGCTTATATTGGTTTTAATCGACTTGTAAATACGGCTGGTCTGCTATTTACAGTTACTCGCTCCCGCTGGTCGTCTTCATTCCACACCCTTTTTTTCTCAACCCTTACTGTTGTTCCTTCCGCGCATGAATCCTTGAAAACACTCCTTCCGTCTTTTCCGGTCTTCCCCTACAGGGCTCTTCACCATGCCTTCCCTCGATGTTAGCGAGCTGAACATCGTCATCGCCGTCCTAGGTACGTTCGACAGGCTAAAATCGAAAGGCAGACACTGACGTTTGACTGCAGGCGCGTTCATCGTTCTATACGGCTTCATTTCAGTCAAGATCAAGCAAGTGTGGTATCTTGGTGAAGCTTGTAAGTACATAACCGCCCGACGCAGCGCCGTCATTCCTTGAAACCAGTGAACTCATTCTTCTTAGTACCTGCCGTTCTTATCGGTGTCATCCTAGGACCGATAGCTGCCAGATTCCTAGATGCGGAGAAATGGGGCTCTGCTGCCGAGGGGCAGCAAGAAGCCATCACGCTGGTGAGCGCGAATTCACAAAACTCCAATATTGAACCCTGCTGAGCATCGCATAGGGCATGTGCCGAATCGTCATTGGTGTGCAGCTGGTCATCGCTGGATTCCAACTCCCTGCCAAGTACCAACAAGCCCGGTGGAAGGAGATGGCGATCTGCCTCCTCCCTGTGATGACAATCATGTGGATCTGCACTAGCTTGTGCATTCTCGTCACAGTTCCCAAGCTTACCTTCTTGGCTGCGCTTGTTATCGGATCTTGCGTTACTTGCACTGACCCCATCTTGTCGCAAGCCGTGGCCAAGGGTCCCTTTGCTGACAAGTTCGTTCCTCGCGCGCTGCGAGAAATCATCTCGTCGGAAGCTGGTGCCAACGATGGTTTCGGTTTCCCTTTCCTGCTGTAAGTCCCACAAACGCTTGACACAAGAAGCTTCTCTGACAAGTCGAACAGTTTGGCTACGTACCTCATTCGTCATGCCGAACTCGATGGCGTCGAGTTCAAGACCGGCATAGAAGGTGCCAAGGAAATCGCCCATCGGGCAGTCAACATGCTCTCCAAGCGTAGCGAAGAAGGAGTTGGTCGTCTCGGAGGCGGTGTCCCCATGGCCATGGAACAGTGGATTGTTGAGGGATGGCTATACATCATCCTCATGTCCGTTGTAATCGGCGTGGTTCTCGGCGTCGCCAGCATGTTCGCCATCAAATTCGCCCTGCGCAAGAAGTGGATCGACTCTGAGAGTCTTCTGCTCTGGCCCATGGCCCTCGGCCTGTTCACGATTGGCGTTTGCGGTGCGCTCGGTACGGACGACCTCCTCGCTTGCTTCGTTGCCGGCAACGTCATGAACTGGAACGGAATTTACCTTGAGGAAACCGAGAAGCGCCACGACGAGGTCAACAGCTGTTTCGATGTCATCCTCAACTTCGGAGGTTTCATGTACATTGGAACCATCATCCCATGGGCCGAGTTCCAGATGCCAGACGTCACTGGTATCACCCTTGGAAGGCTCATGATCCTCGGCTTCCTCATCCTCGCTTTCCGTCGTATTCCGGCTATTTTCCTGATGTACAAGATCATGCCCGACGTCGTCAAGGACTGGAAGGAGGCGCTGTTCATGGGATATTTCGGACCCATTGGTAAGTTGCTCAGACTTCTCCAGAGGATGACACAAACTAACGCTTGCCAGGTATCGGAGCTGTCTTCTACGTCGAACACACCCGCCACCTCTTCCCCAAGCCAGGCGAGGCCGAGACTGAGGAAGAAGAAAACCTTGTTGCAGCCATGATCCCAGTCGTCTACTTCCTCGTCATCTTTTCCATTGTCGTTCACGGCCTTTCCATCCCCGCACTCGATGCATTCTACCGTTACAAGAAGATCCCAGCGATTGAAGAGTCTGAGCCCGCGGAGATTCGCGTCCGATCCATCCACGAGGCCCTTCCCAAGAACACCAGAATGGACTCCAAGCGCGGCTCGGTCTACCAGCACAACCGCTTCTCTCGTCCAGTTTCTATGGGTCCTGGTCCAGAGCTGTACAGGTGGAACAACCAAGTCAGGGATAGCGACGCTACGTTCAGGTCAAACTCCCAGGTGGAAGCCGTGGATTACGCACAGAAACTCCAAAGCATCCGCTTCCAGGAAGACTATGCTCATGAGAAAGCAAACTTGGGCCGGTAGATTGGTGTGAGCTGAGGCATTCGACATGTCGCTCTGCCGAGTGGCTAACCCTATCTTTGGTGGAAGGCCTGTCAAGGGGCAATTAGAGAATTCGGTACGCGCCAAGGGTCAAGCAGAGGATGTGCACAGAAGGGAGGGGTGCCATTGGGTTGATGTATTGGATGGACCGCTCATTTTAGGCTTGGATAACAATAAGGGTCGCTCCCTATCATCTGCATTTACCATGCTTTTTGTCACTCGTTTAGACCTGTACAACATAGACTGACGTTAGAATTACGCGTATTTATCCGCACGCCAGTCTGAAAGCTACGTCCCTGTTCACCGACTCCCAAGTGCAGACTTTCAAGTCATCTTTCACCCACGATCTTCGAGATACCATCGCCACAGGAACCCGACGAGAACCTCAACTCCGAAACCCAGAGACCCAGTTCCCCAGACCCCGATGTCATTGTATTCCCCTGTCGTTCACTGCCCAATCCGAAACAAGCCAAGAACGCCGCGGTGGAATCGCCAAGCCGTCATTGCCGTGTTACCCGTGCCGGTTTTCCGCTGTCCCTGTCACTTTCCTCCCCTTAACGCCTGCCGCCCCGGAAAGTCTATTCATACAGTTTGAGTATCAGGACTTCATTCTCAAACGTCTTGGAAGACTCAGTCTTTGTTCCCGATGAAAGAGGAGGTAATAACATGGAGATTATGTATAGTTGCTAGATTGGGTATGGCGTGCGCTGCGCTCTTTTCGGTCCGACTCCACGTTTCCGCTCCGCGACGAGTGTGCGGAGGTGGTGGGTGTGAAGGGGGGGTTAGGGAAGGCTTTCGGAGTGAATTGGGGATGAGTTGGAAGATGGTAGGCCGATGGGACACTTTGTCTCGCCATATTCATTTCTTTCCCATGTCTGGAACCTCGAGCTGCAGGGCTCGCTGATGTTGTGCTTTTCCAGCCAATGGCGACGAATGGCGATCTTTACCGCAATGGTCGGTGTCGCTTTATCATCACTGGGTTTGTCAGCTCTATCACCAACCATCGGATGGACAAGTCCTCTGTGCCAGAGCATGCGAGTATGATGTATGGCGACATATCTCTAGATTCAATTTTGTCAGCTTTCGTCATGTTGGGGAGTTTGTCTCCATTGCAATTGGCACGTTGCATTGGTAAATCATGTAAGGCATCCAAGGTGTATCGGCTATGGTACTATGGCCATCGTACTGAGAGTGTATGGGCAATACGAGATTGATCGTGAAGTCGGCTTCGGCTATATGTGAGAGGTATACAGCACATTGGTGTAGTCCGCGGAAACTCCAACAAAGCCATTCAGTTTGACTCAACATGTCACCAATCCGCATTGCTCTCGCTGGTCTATCTTCATCTGCAAAGGTCACCTGGGCCGCAGACGCTCATCTTCCATACCTCCTCTCTCCTCGTGGCAAGAAGCACTACCAGCTTGTCGCTCTCCTCAACTCCTCTACTCAAGCCGCAGAAGCAGCAAAGAAGACCTTCGCACTTCCCGAAGACGTAAAAGCATATGGCGACCCTCACACTCTCGCAGAAGACCCAGACATCGACCTCCTCGTCGTCTGCACCCGCGTCGATGTACATTTCTCTGTCGCCGGACCGAGCCTCAAAGCAGGGAAAGCAGTGTACATTGAATGGCCAGTGACGCAAGACCTTGCCAGCACAGTCAACCTTGCGGAACTTGTGCACGAACCGCGGAATAGTATCGTCGGCCTCCAAGGACGGGTCGCCCCAATCACCCTTCGACTCAAAGACTTGCTAGCCGCAAATACCATAGGGAAAGTACTCAGCAGCCAAGTCCGCGCTTTCGGCAACTTGTTGCAGCGGGGCGCTCTCCCCGAGTCTCTGGAGTATTTCGCGGATAGGAAGGTGGGAGGACATCCGATCAATATTCATTATGGCCATATGATCGACTATGTACACGAGGTACTTGGTGGATGGGAAAAGGTCCATACAAAGATGCAAATCCAGCGACCGGAGCTGAGACTTCTAGGAGCTGACGGGAGTGTCAACAGGGCCGTAAAGACTGATGTACCCGATCTGATATCTGCACACGGTACCCTCAATACTGAGAAAGGCGTCACAGTACCCGGCGCCACACTTACAGCTTCTTTCCGCCTTGGCCAGCCGTTTAAAGGCGAACCTGGGTTCGTGTGGCACATCGCTGGTGAGACGGGCGAATTGCGTGTCACTGCGCCAGGGCCTTATCTCATGTCTGGTGACTCTTATGATGGCCCTATTTCGATTCAGCACCACGATTACGCGACTGATGAGGTGCGCGATTTGGGCTGGGACTGGCCAGAACGGCAGAAAGAGTTGGGTCTTCGCGCGAGGAGCGTGGCGGAGGTGTACGAAAGGTACGCGCAATGGGTTGAAGGTGGAATGGGGAGTGTGGTCGAAGGGAAAGAGTGGCCAAGCATAATGGATGGAGTGGCGTTGATGAAGGAGTTTGATGAGATTTATAGAGAGTTTGATAGTGTGAGGTAGGGTAGATCTTCAGACTATACCATTGTGATGATTAGAACATGGCGTCAGTTCTTGTATTTAGGTATGTCGCGACATTTTGCAACCAACTTTCATCGTTAGTGTCGGGCCTGTGGGGTTTGGTGCTGTCTGGTACTGCACTGAGCGATCTTGCCTGCACGAGCAACAAAAACGAGACTGGTTGACTGATAGTAATATATCATACAGGTCTGCGTAGGATCGTAGGTTCAAGACAAAATCGTAATATTATATACGCTCCTCCTCTTTTGCGCCCACTAATTCATTTGAAATATGGTTGCTATCTGTTGTATATCGTGCCAGCTGGTAGCTCTACCGGTGCCCTATCGGCAGGCACTTCCGATACAGGACTGACCGCATATCCGTATTTCTCAGTTGCCGGTCCCTGGGTATACGTCTGATTTGAGTCCATCTCACCAGGAGAACCGGCTGGGTACGTAGGCGCGGTATGCGAATTGGCGGGCTCATACGGATTTCGCTTGCCATTCTTCTTTCTGCGCCAGAACAGAAACCCAGCCAGACCGAGTAGAGCGAGTCCACCGACTATTCCACCGACCAGGCCGCCTATCGCGCCACCTGAGAGACCCGACGCGTTGTCCTCTGTCGCGATCGGTGAAGGGGGCGAGGCAGCCGTTGCCTGTGCTCCTCCAGAAGGCGAGGTGGTAGCGATGGGTTGTCCTCCGGATACGCTCGGGGTTGCTGACGACGCAGCCGCGGTGGTCGACGAAAGTGCTTGTAGAGCAGACAAGCTGATCGCGTACGTAGGGGCCGAAGGGCGAGCGGATATGAGAGACTGCGCTGTTTCGTTTACGGCGGTCGCGTTGAGGGAAATGAGGGGGTTGTCCAGTTTACTCCAGCAGATGTTCGTCTGGTCTGCTGTTTCTGTGCACGTCTCGCTAGGCCTTGTCAGCTACATGCGCAACGTTGAGTATTGCGGCGTTGATAGGTTTGCTCACCTTGACTTTAAGCAGCAAAAGGCATTGATACCAGTCGAGCAACCTTGTTGACTGCCCGAGGGCGTTCTCTTGTCTCCTCCATCGCAGTCTGAACTAGGTCCCCAGCATACCGCATCTGGACTCCCTGGTATGCAGCAATAATACTTCTCTGTCCGATCATCGAAGGCGCAGACCGATGGCGCGTCACATCCGAATGAAGACTTAGGACATGCCTTCAAATCGCCAATTCCTCCGTTGCCTGCAAAGAAAAACTCGGTGAAGGCGCCACGCACTGGAAGCGTGGCTGCAAGGAGCAGACAGACTGTCGACAACATCTCCCCGCCTGTTGGATCGAGCAAGTGTTGAGTATGGGAGTGATTTGTGGAGTGCGACCGCAGGCGTGGAAGTGATCGTCTACAGCATTATGGGAGAACGGTGAGCCCTTCGGCGAATTTCCTTCGCTGTGGAGAGGTTAGGCCACCCATCATCACAGTCGTGCCATAGCCACGATATGCCGTGCCCAAGAAGCCGGGGGCTGGCATCCAGACACGAATCACGTTGTGTTGGTGCCTTGGGTCGGCGACGTGAGAGGCAGTGTCGGCGTTATAGCCATAGCGCGACTTTACTGCTTATCGTTGCTGCATGTGGTCCATAGCTAGCTTTGAAGGCCCGGATCGCAAAATTTTACACGTAGAAGGAGAGACAAGGCGCATGCTTGGAGGTCGATGATCGAAAGAAAGTATCAGTGACTGATTGGCAAAGAAGCTCACGTCGAGGATGTGTAGCTCGTGGAAGCCGGCGGTTGCGACGAAAAGGCGTCCAAAGTACGGCGCGTGCGTACCGCGTGGTAATCTCGGCATCTTCCGAGTCATCCCACCTGGGTCGCGAGCGCGCATCCCCCATCTCTTTCCCCACGTACCACTACAAACTTTGCCCACGAGCCACGTTCCGAAGGCCCAAATGTCAGAAAATAATGGGTTAGGCCTTGTACATAAAAAAATTTCTTTACTGTAGGTTTGCAGCCAGAAATCACAAATCTTGGGCTGCCTTGGGAAGTCGCACATGTGCCCACCACCTCTGGTGTCATGTTTAGACCCTCGCATGGTTCATACTAAGTTTCAAAGACCAGAAACTTAAGAGAGTAGAGGTGGAACGCAGCGCCTTGATCATTGAGCACAACCCGCGTGCTTGTCGGTTGGAACAGGTACCTAGGTACTCCAGGGCGGTGCCACATCGCCGATACGTCACTCATGGCATTTCGCAATTTCAATATTCGCATGATGTCAACTTTGGGATTGTAACGCAAACAGAGTGCGCAGCAAAGATAATGCCGTGCTACCTAGGTATCGAGCCACCATTTGTGGGAGGTCTCACAAGCCAGACTCCCGAAGTCTTGTGCGTGAACAGGTGCCGCCTACCCGTACGAATATCTCGCGGTTGTGCCAGCGCTGTGCCCCTATCAAGAAGTATTAAGAGGCGATCATGTAAACACGACAAGGACTTTTCTTCCAGCAGCGTAGCCTGTGTGGAGTAGTCGCTACCAGAATGTACTACAGTTTCGCATTAGTTGGGGAAATAAAGGGCAATATCCGACCAAGCGGACCTCCGCGGAGCGGTTGGCTGAGGTCACCAGAACGAGAATTGCCCAGGTAACTCGATCGTCATACTGTCCCAAAAAGCCAGCATATCTGGATTCTTCTATGGGTAGTCTTTTAATATTGATTTCATGTTGAGCCCTTCTCGTGAGGGCCTATTGACCATCTCAAGTCTGTATATACTGCCATGCGTGACTCAAAAAATATGTGGTCATTAGAGTGGGGAATCGAAAGCCTTGATAGCGAACCGCGCAAGGCACCAAAGACAAAGATTAGCAAAACGTCGGTAGGTAGTGGCGTTGCTTTTGAACGATGTGGTCAGTGTCAAAGTGGTCGAGTGCTGAGCAGGTTGCTCCTAAATTGATTGTCCACACTGCAGTACTTCCAGACCGATACAAAATGGAGATAAGCATCAGTATGTCATTGCTCCGCCTCGCGCCACTGTGGCCTCGAAGAGTAATAAGAAGTCGTCTATCATCGCTGGACTTCTCCCGAGTATGACTGGGGCAAGACCTGCGCCTGTTCGGGGGAAATTCTCCAATATGTTAGTCAGATCAGACGCTACTTTGCGTGTGACGGTCAAGATTTTCTCTTCTTTGTGGTCGTTTGGCCACGCCGCAGGAGAGGATGGAAGGGCTGAGCGTGCAGTATCGATGAGTACGACACATCCATGGATCCAATTCGGACGTCCATGCCGAGGAACGGCGCGACAGTGACCTTTCCTGGCCTTTCGCATCCGTTTTTGGACAGGCCGGTATGATATCCGATGCGAACCAGAAAGCCGATTTAAAGAACAGAGCCGATTGTGTTACCATGCGGCATAGACCCCACTGGGTGCCGGATCAGAATCTCGGCATTGAAGTGAGAATTCTTCTGAACGAGCGCAGTCGCCGCGAAGGCGAGAAACACACTATTGCCATCGTCTAGACACAAGCCGACACTGGGTACTATGGCTGAGGATTGAGATACCTGGTCAGTGTTGGACCTCGGGGCCGGATGCATAGCCGATTCTGCTGGTTGATTGGCAGGTTTCGAAGAGAGCTACTTGCATGATGTGGCTCGAAGACGGAGTGGCTCACCGATATCACGTTACTGATGTATTCAGATGGCGGAATGTTCGATCTCTTGAACAATTTCGATGCCAAAACGCGCTAGCACGCCGACACGTGCTCGCGCTGCAGAGGATCGAAGATCCCAACGCGGCAAATGATTGGCGGGACGGCAATAGCGCCGAAGTGGCGCCACGAAACCTCGATACGAAATTCCCCTTCGAGCCTTCCTCCACCCGTCAGATGCCAACTACTCACGCTTCTTTCTGTGGCACTTTTCTGATACGCGTTTTTCACAGAGTCATGCAGCGGTCTATATAGACCGGAGCCTTGCAGTTGATCTTGCAGTAACAACGCGGCTGACGTCACGGTCTCAAAGGAATGGACCAAGGAGCTTCACGAAGTCCACCACCACTGCGTTCACTCCTACCTGCACCCGCCGGTGGAGTTCGCAGAGAATCTGGGGAGAGGCAAAAGGCTACACGTGTCAACGCTTGCGAGGCTTGCCGAGTTCGTAAGTCAAGAGCAAGTAAACACATGCTACTTTCTGGTACTTTGACTGACCTAGGAACAGTGCGACGGATTGAAGCCTAAGTGCACTGCATGCGTGACGCGAGAGACTGAATGTCGTCATGGCGAGACCGAGTCACGCCAGTTCAAGCGTAGATATCAGCAGCTCAAAGAGAAACGTACTGCCCAAGAAGAACTATTCGACATGCTACAAAACCTCCCGGAGGTGGATGCAGCCAGTGTCTTCCGCCGTATTCGAGCCGGTGCAAACGCAGAGGCCGTCGTGAAGCACATACAAGAAGGGAAGATGGTTGCTGAGGCTTCCAACATTCTCCAAACGTCGTCGCGTTTTCGTTCTCCATATCTGGATGAGATTCCACCAAGCCTTCGAGAGAGCGCTTACTTTCAATCACTGGTATCGGAAGCAATCCAAGCATCCGATAACGACACAGACACTTCCCAGACTCATTTTGCTTTCCAGAAGAGCAATTACGAGAGGCCTTTTTCCTCGGCCAAGTTGGTTGACCCTCAACTTGAGGATGCGCAACCGTCGCACTGGACTAGTGTTAGCTCCAACGATGAATTGCTGCGCAACATTCTTGAGAGTTACTTTGTCAGTCAATATCCAAGACAGTTCTTCTTCGTCAAGAATTGTTTTCTAGAAGACATGGTATCCAGAAGAGCTGAGTTCTGCTCTCCTCTACTCGTCAATGCACTTTTGGCCAAATCTTGTGTGAGTAAGTGTACATCTTTGTCATGGATGGGGGTTCACTAACGTATCATAGGCTAGTTCTCGACTGTTTGCCAACCAGACCAAGTTCTGGAATCCAGATAGTCTGCCATATCGATTCTTGGCTGAAGCAAAACGACTATGGGAACTAGAAGAGGGGCAGCCCAAGCTTACAACGATCCAAGCTGGCTGCCTCATCAACGCCACGATGAATGACTTTGGTCATGATAGGGTCGGGTTCTCTTACATGCTCAAAGCGCTCAGCATGGCACAGCGAATGAGTCTTTTCACGCCTCGGTCATACGACAATAAACTCGAACACGCTAAATCGTTCACTGCTTGGGCCCTTTCCGCGTGGCTATCGTAAGTATACTTGCCTAGTATCATTCCTCAGCTAACTTCTGTCAGATTACAGAGCTACTACTATTTCAAGCCACCGTGTCTCTTGGATATCCCTGCAGATCCGCTTCCTGACGCCGATGGCAGATCGGAGTGGTACGGCCAGATATCGCTGCGTTATTTACCGGACGAGCACACCTACTCAATCGAATTCGCCCGCGGTATGAAAGCGCTTTGCGAGTTGCGGGTCATCCAGAATGAGATCGGTGTCATGTGCTTTAGCCGCTCCAAAGAGTCTAGGAAGATGCCTTGGGGTGCAGCTCTGCATATACAGGCAAAGTTGGAAGCCTGGTCTGGAGGTTTGCCTGTTCAACTGCAGCCTCGCTCGATCGTGTACCCTGCCCATCTGATGCTACAGTAAGTGGCCATGCCAAATATTCAAGATATAAAAGCTAAAAGATCTGCAGCTGCGAATACTATGGGGCTCTGATAACTTTGTTTCGGACGCAGATCTCGTCTGGAGATGATGGCGTCCAGCTGTTGACGCAGCATCAGCGCAACACAGCAGAGCATATCGTTACCCAGGCCAGCGTTCAACTCGAAAGCATCTTGCGCATCTACTACCTGCGTCATAGCTTCGAGGCCTACGACTCTACACTCACGATCTTCCTGGCCCAGCTCGCCAACCTAACCCTGGAGCCTCTTGAACAGCTCGAACAAGACCCAGGGAACGCTCCCCCGGAAGTCAGCAAATCCCTCTTATCTACACTGGTCTTATGCTTCAATGGCCTATATGAGCAATCGAAAAGCGCCTTCATCGCCGGTGTCATGCTCATGGTCATGAAGAAAAGATTGAGTGCCGACATTCGCAACGCTGTCGGGCGTTACGTCGCGATCGAAGAGACGGATATCGATACTGACCCAATGGAGGAAACGGACCTGAAGTTTTCACATCCAATCCTTTCAGAGCTCATACTTCCGGGCACAAGCCTCAGCGACGATCCAAAATCGTGGAGATTGAAGAATTTGGTGGATGATCCTGGGAGGTATTCGGGGTAGCAATAGGATGGGATGCGATTAACGCGATAATATCGATATGCAGATATAATAGACGAGTGAGGAACGAAGCAGGCACTCTTGACGCGTTGTTCGACCTTATAACCACATTGTTCGCAGCAAAGCTTGACCTAAAGGCTGACCTCGGGAGTATCCAGCCCTCTGACCACGTGATGTCTGTCTGGGGGTTCTTCGGTCTTGCACTTCAGGTAGAGCGCGCGATCAATGTTGTTGAAAAGATTCGACGCGTCGAGACTGCAGAGCAGCAAAAGCAAATGCCAGCCACACGGCCAGATCGAAAGGATCGATGACCCTTTCATTTCTCATGCCAGGAGACTACCGTGTCTTCATAGTATATCGATATTGTGGCGCTGCGCTGACTAGAGGTTCAAACTCTCGTTCATGATAAGCAACACTACGGTATGATCTCCGGATGTTAAAGCGCCGTCGCGTCGCAGATGATGCACGCGCCGCCGAAAGAAGGTAAGGGAGGTGCTGACACGGCAACTCCTCGCCTCAACCTTGAGGTAGGCGATTTGAAGAATGCGAGTCGTGTTGTGCAATGCCTGCAAATGTCTCTCTTCGCAAGATTTGTTGGAATCCTTCGCTGTGTACTCCTAGGACTCGATGCAGCCCTGGAGGCGTTCCAGACGCGGGACAGAGAAGGCTGCCAAGCCACTAACTAGTCAAGCGGGCCGCTGACGTGGTGAGACGCTCACGAGAAAACGACAGCTCGTCGACACGGCGATAGCCATACCTACCGGACGAATTGTAAGTTGCCACCACGTCAAAAAACGGAGATCAGATGAAAGCGATGGAGCTACATCCTCGCTCGTGCAGATGTCACAACGAACGGCCCACCACCTCGTTGGTTCGGCAGAGCCCCGCATCCGCGGTTCCATCTGCATCACGCGCACAGACATTCGATAGAACCCAAAATCAGGAGGCGGTGGAGAGTTTCAACGCGCGTCAAAAGCGCGAAGTTCCCGCCCCTCTTCCCGTTGCATTCCCGTTGGACCCACGACTTCCATTCAGGTACCAACGCGCACGAACCGTGAAGAAGACAGCACTTGCAGCTTTGAACCTGTCCAGACAGCATCATGCCAGTAGACGAGTGGACTCCTAGTAGAATCAGGCACGACCCACCCGAGAAAGGTCGCTTGGGGTATTCCGATCCTGTAGAGTGAGCATCTTGCGAGTAGTTACAGGAGGTCTCCAGCTGATCTCTTCCTATAGATACTATGACGTGAACGAACAGCAACAACCACACGTTTCCGCAAAGCGCGCTCGCGACATGGAGGACGACTCACCTCCAATGGCGAAACGACGTGGCGACATCTTCACAAAATTCCTCCGACCTCTCCCAAAATCATCAACCGCGAACAGCACACAGGTGCCGTCGCCCACCACGGGCGCTCGAACAAATAAGAACAAGTCCAAGAACAATCCTCGAAAATCATCCTCCGGTAACTCGAAGCCGCGGTCGGCTTCTACCACCAAGCAGCGAGAGGTCGTAGACCTTACCGGGGATGTAGACATGGAAAGCGTTGACGGTCGTGTACCAGAGAGCGTTGACGGCGGTGTTGCATTAAGCACTGTAAGCGTTGATGGAGGCGTTCCACTTACCCCTCCTGAAGCCGCTGCGGAAATGTCATCTCCTGGATCTTCGCGTGCAGCAATTCAGTCCGGAGCCTCGCATACTGCACCTTCGGAAACACCACTACAATCGAGAGCGGACAAAGGCAAGGCCAAGGCTACTGAGTTGGCTTCAGCTGCACGTTTGCCTACACCAAATCCTGAGTCAAATGAAGAAACACAATTCGGAGATGTACAATCTGAGGTCCACGCTACCGACGAGGATGTCAATCGTTTCATCCGCCAAGGCGAGACGGGGCCAAATGAGGAAGATGAGGAAATTGATCTCAGAAAGTGGAAAATACCTCAGAGATATCGACCCGAAGACAAGCCTCTGCTTTATGCTGGTTGGAAGTTCGGCGATCTCCCTTTGAACTTCCTGAAATATCTTTCGTATGAGCTTTCACAAGGGAGACTGCTTGAGGGAGACTGGGCGCCTCTGGCAAAAGCTTTTAAGCTCTTCTACCCTGACATGCTACCCGGTCCCCAGCTAAGGGCGCGGATGCAAAGAGAACAAGCTGAAGAAGCCGCACAAGCCACACAGTCGGCACAACCAACACAATCGACACAAACCCCACAAGAGCACGCAGGACCTTCTCAACAGCGAGGCTCCCGTGCCGAACGCAATGCTGAACGCAATGCTCGTCTAAGGGAGGCTTTCAGTCTGGACACGAAAAGCTTTTCATTCAAGGAAAACTCTCCTTGGCCGCATAAGAGGATCGACCAGCTACAAGAAGGAGAGCGCAAGAGATTGGTAAGGATGTGGGGGAATGGATCGCTGCGTAGGAGACTGGATCCAGAGGATTTTAGCTGGTGCACAGATGCGATGAGACACTTCAGCTTGATCAATTAGGAAGTTCGTAGTATGAATCGAACCGACGCAAGACATGTGATGGTTTTACCTACCCATCTACTCGCTTAGAGTCATGACGCTATCCAGTCAATGTTCGTAACGTCACCTTCCTCGCCGAGAAACCCTCCTGAACAATCCACATCTGGGACCGATCGAGGATCGGAGACCATCATAAAAAAGCGAAGTCAACTCATCCCGCTTTTGGCTAACCGAGCTTGCGATCACAACTTATATTGTCGACCAAGCGTTATCTATCGGCATCAGGATACCGCTGATCGTCTTTGCAGCATCAGACGCAAGGAATGCAATGCCCTGTGCGATATCGTTCGGGCCCACTGATCCGTATGGAAGATCGTCTCTTTTGAGACCTTGGCATAACATCTGCACGGGGCTGCTAGCTCGTCAGCGATGACAGGGTACCAAGGGCTGTAAACCCTTACTTGTACATTTCCATTGCAGCCTGATCGACGTCCTCTTTCACCACCGACGAGCGGATGTTGGTCGGCACGGCTGAAACTCTTGTTAAAACAACATCTTCTGGGTTCAAGAACGAGACGTGGTACTCACCACCTGGGAGTACGGCATTACACCTGATACCGTCTTTACGAAAGCGCCACGCGACGTTCTTGGTCGCACCGACAAGCCCATGCTTACTGGCTGTGTATGCGATGCCTGCCACTGCACCGGAAAGACTTGCATAACTACCAACATTGACGATGGCACCACTTTTCTGGTCTTTCATGCTGGGCAACACAGCTGCCATCATTCTGACCGGTACTGTGAGGTTGATGGTTAGGACGCGCTCCCACTCCGAGTCCTTGACTGTATCGGCGCTGCCAAAACCGTCCATGATGCCTGCAACATTAGCCAGCACGTCGATCCTCGGTCCGTACTTTGCGATGCAAGCAGCGATGGCCTCTTCTGCTGAGCCGGGCTCGCAAAGGTCGGTTTTGTGGAAGGTGAATAACGCTTTCTGGGTGACATCAAGGGCTTGGTCGAACGGCGACATATCGATGCCGAAGACTCGGGCTTTCTGTGATAGGAAGAGGAGGGTCGTCGCGAGGCCAATGCCGCTGCTGCAACCCGTGATGATGACAGTTTTGTGGTCGAAAGATGTCATGGCGACGAATTATGATCTCCACCTGGAGGTAGGTACCATGTAAACCGCTCATGACTACTCGTCTTTTATACATGCCTAACACTTGTCTTTGTGGCCTTCGCGGATACGTACACACCGTTTGAGTAGCTTGTCTTTATCCACATGTCCCGCAATCTAGATGCACACGATGTCGAATCGGGCTATTTGCGCGACCCAGCTGAACAATTGGCCAACCAGAAGCTTGACCATCCGTGAACGCTGAAAGCAGATAACACCTCCGAACCTGAAGGGTAACCTATGGGGTCTTTCTGATCGGTGTGATTGTTGCGCTCACACAACGACGGTCAAGACACCGAATGGGTACCTGTACCTAGGTATGCTTGAGGAAGAGGACGATGGCCCGTTAGTTTTCGGCTGGAACCGCGAGCGCATCCAAGAGCTCATCTGCATGTACATGATTCGAGAAGATAGAAATGACTCATGAAGTTCTTGAAATCTGCGGTAAAAGCGAGTATGAATTATGCTATGTCGACCGTGGGTGCGTTGACTGCGCCGCTGGGATTGTGGCCAGAAGAAGGGCCGACGCCAAGCTTCCCGAGGTTGCCCCGATGGCTGCGCGTCTGCGCGTGCGAAACCACGTCGCCTCTACAGGGCTACATTCCATCCATCCTGCAACATTTTTCAAAACTATGGGCAACCTAGATAACTATAAATTCACGTTTGAATTCCCAGTGGGCCCATACGTTGACGAAGGACAGCGTTTTCGGGATTGGACGTTGTATGACGTCTTCTCGGAAGGTTTGTGAACACCTCCCAATGTCTGCATCGTACTGACAACCGACCCAAGACATGCCCGAAGAGGTGTTCAAGGCTCTAACAGATCTGCGCCGTCCCGTCGACCCAGAAGTTTTCGAACTCGTAGTCTACGATAGGTTCAGGACCACGTTATCCTTCCTCAAAGTGAGGTGGGATCGCGGTAACACCTGGGACAAGCGGCACCTTAACGGACCCATAGAGAATTATCGAGTGGGAAGATACTTCCGCCGGATTTTTTTACCACGACTGCTCCACATGTTGCAGCACTTGGCCAATGAAGCTGTCGGTTGCTTGGGCATAGCAGTCGACTGGTATACAATCACGAAAACGGAGCTGTTACACAGGGACGAAGCGTTCTTCGGTTGTTCTGCTAATCAGGAGCTCGATAATTTCTTGCTTCGAACATTCTACGGCTGGAAAAAAAGAAAGACCCCCACACATGGCGAGGAATTCTATTGCAAGCCTATACCATTTGTCGAGGCCGCTGAGGCATGTAGAGAGATCCGAGAATGGGCAAGAGATATGCTTGCATGTCCTATACATCATGAGTGGGAGGTCCTCGACGAGAACTACGACGGATGTGATGGGTTCGACAGAGACGGCTGCGTCCAAATGGACTTCGTGGCAGCCTACAACATCTTTGAACGCCAGGCTTATGCCGAAATCAAAAGAAACGTATATCACATCGTAGGACTCAGGTTGCCGAGAGAGCTTACAGACATGGTGTTTGATTATGCGCTTATAGTCGAGGACATACCCAAGGATCTCACGACGTATAGTGAGTTTCAACCTGATTTCGAAGTATGCGGAGGAGATCAGTATATACACATGTCTAGCCGGCAAAACAGCTGCCCTCGCTATCGCCGAACAGACTCATCGAACTAAGAGTTGAACAACCCATAACAGACACCTGGTAGCAGGCAAAGAATGGGACCCCAGAGAGCGAATCCAGTAGAGAGAATCGGCGACGTCATTAGGAGATTCTTCGGCATTAAGTCGTCAAGTAAAGAGGTTATATCTCGATGCTGACTGATGCTTACTCTGGAACAAGATCTGCGCTCCGCCATATCGAATGACAGGCTGCGATGCCTCCTTACCGTCAGTTGATATGCTACACACCTCCAAGCCGCCCGGGCATGCCGAAGGTTCACCAGCGCATGCTCCCGAATAAGATGTCCTGAACAAAAAGAGAAAGGCTGGATCTGACAAAACGTCATCGTCGTCCAGATTCCGCTCGAAACGTAAGCTGCACCGAGATTTGGGCGGGGAGTGGAGCAGTATATCGCACAACAGCTGCCAGAACTGGCAGATCACATGCTGAAGTATTTGTAAGTACCTGGTGCTCGGCGAACAAGAGAAGTGAATTTTCAAGATGACGTCCCTGACGCTAATAGACGGTGCCCTGCGTAATCGGGCCTTTTCCATTGCAGCTACCCCGCATGTCGTCATATTAACAAGGTACTCTCCAGTGGAAAGCTATCGAACTTTTCATAAAAGGTTTAAGGACAACGACTCTACACACCAAATCACCAAATCAAACACATCATACCTTCAAAATGTCCAAGCCAAACATTCTCTTCGTCCTCACCTCGCACAATAAGCTCGGCGACACCGGCAAGCCCACCGGCTGGTACCTCCCCGAGCTCGCCCACCCCTACCACGTCCTCCACAGCAAAGCCAACATCACGGTAGCATCGCCCAAGGGTGGTGAATCACCTCTCGACCCCGCATCCGTCGAAGCCGCGAAAGACGATGTATCCGTCAACTTCCACAAGAACAACGAGCAGGTCTGGAAGACAACCCAGAAGCTGAGCGACTTCAAGGGCAAGGCGAAGGACTTCGACGCCATCTTCTACGTTGGCGGTCACGGACCCATGTTCGATCTCGTCGACGACGCGACCTCGCAACAACTCATCAGGGAATTCTGGGAGGCGGACAAGATCGTTTCGGCTGTGTGCCATGCGCCCGCTGTCTTCTACGATGCTAAGCTAAGCGACGGAAGTCTGCTCGTCGCTGGCAAGGAGGTTACCGCATTCACAAACGCAGAGGAGGAGCAGGTTGGCCTTTCCAAGGTCGTACCCTTCCTGCCCGAGGATGCGCTGAACAAGGCGAGTGGAGGCAAGTTCGTCAAGGCAGCTGAGCCTTGGGGAGAGAAGGTCGCCATCTCTGGTCGCTTGATCACTGGTCAGAACCCTGCCAGTGCCACAGCAGTTGGAGAGGCCATCGCAAAGGCATTGGGCATCTAAGGAGGAATCATCAAATGTAAATAAGGGCCATATAGAACAAATTCTATCATGATTATACGAATGTTTTTCATTTGCGAATGGTAATATATACATCCAATCTAACATATTTCTCGTGATCCTCGCATCAAAGTACTTCTCCTAATTTGAGCCAGTTTATACGTACATGTACGTAACTTCGGTGACAGTCTCGTAGACGGTGGCTGGTGGGCAAGCAGCAGCGGGAGCGGAGTGCTCTGGTGCCATGGTGGTGACGGGAGCGGGAGCGTGCGACACCTCAACAGGCGCGTGCGACGGCTCGACAGGCAGGTATGCAGTCTCGTAGGGCTTCTCAGAGCTCATAGGGGTGCTGGAAGCATGCATGGTAGAGTTGCCGTACGGGACGGTGGTGTTGAGGTGCTTGTGAGGAATGGTGATGGGGTAGGCGGTAGCCGCCTCGGAGGTTGCGGTGGAAGTAGCGTTCGCAGTGGTGGCAGGGATGTATGAAGAGATCATAGTGGACGGCTTCATCATGGTGGTGGTAACAGCTTCCTTGCTGACAGTCAAGGCCTCGGAGGAGGCTGGTGCCACGACTGCGCTTGAGGTCTCAACCGGTGCGACGGTTGAAGAGACCTCAGGGGTAGGGGTTGGGGTAGCCGAACTGACAGGTGCGGCCGATGAGGGCTTGACCAGGAGAGGTGTGAGCTTGCTCACGATCCAGTTTGATGCCTCCTCGGTGTAGAGCTCGAAGTAGTTCAGATGTTGAGCTACATCGTTTCCACCAGCGCAGACTGGGTCACCACCAGCACAGTACGACCTCAAGACGGAGGAGTAAGTGTTCAAACGCTCAAGGTTAGAGCCGGTACGGCCCCAGGCTTGCTTGTCTGCTCCGTCGAGGACGTTGTAGACCTGGTTTGCAGTGTGCTTGACGTCACCCCAGAGAAGGGCTGCCTTGACTGCCTGACCAGCTTGAGAGTTGGCATCGAGGCCGGTAGTCTTGGTGTCAACGTCGCAGGCGTCGGCGCCTCCGCCACTCAGAGTAGCACCGGCAACCATGGCACCTTGCGAGTAACCGTTGACGACGATCAAAGTATCCGGACATTGAGCGTTGTACTCGGTGATTTGCCTGACGCCGTTGACGGCACCGTCCTGGATAGTAGGGCAGAACTCCACGCCGAGAGTGGCATCGAAGACGAGATCCATGTAATCGCAAGAGTTTCCCTGAGCCTCGAATTTTGCGCAGACGGTATCTCTGAAACCTGAGGTGCGGCCATCGCTGTAAGGTGCGTCATTGCCGCGGGCCATGAAGATAGCGACATCGTTACAGGCTGCGGTGAGCTTGGGAGGAGTGGTGCCTTGGGCACGGGCAGCCAAAGGAAGAGATGCAAGAACAGCAGTGGCGAGGCCCTGCTTCATGATGGTCGTGGAAGGCATATCGAAGTTCGTGAATAAGGCGTTGCTTGTTCGCTGTGACTCGCAGACTTTGGTAGGCGAGTGGTATTAGAGATCGATAGATCTAGTAGCGAAGGTCGTGAGAGTGTGGAGTATTAATTATTAGAGAAGATGTTATAGCATTGACTATATCCCTTTGATCTGGTGTGTGGAGCGAGTGTCGATGGCCGAGCGAACGGACAAGTATTACACAAAGAGTAGAGCGTGATGGAGAGCGTGAAGAAAAGGCCTCAATCAACAGGAACATGCGACATGATATGCCGAACTGACTGTGGAGCCCCCCGTATCGAGAACCACCATCAGAGGCTCTGTGTAAGACCTTGGGGCGAACAGCCTCGTCGTGCAGGAGCGCATGCTTGCAAGCGCATTCATTTTGGAGGCTTCAATCGAACTGTCTGCGGCCCTAGCAACTTGGACTATTGTGTATCCACAGATCTCGTGTTCATTCCAGGTTAGCAGGGCGCCGCTAGCACAGGAGAGGCAATACAGTTCGCTCGCTATGACTCGTGCGGCATAGTCGGCATTACAACCACCGGCATTATCTCGTATCAGGTGTGAGAGATAGGATAAGGCTGCAACCGTTGACACCTCGTGTGCTGCAGATGTTATCCGGAGTGGAGAGTATGCAGTCGCTGAAGGTCTCATGTCCAACGCGCCCCTCTCTCGGGATCGTTGTGGCTGAGGAGAGAAAATTTGCATAGCTCAATGTTGAGAAACTATGTCATGTTAGCTTTTGTGGTGGTCAGATCGTTGTCCGTAGTGCGCGAAATCACAGGGTTCAATCGAGACTACAATGATCTGAGACCCTGGCCTCTGCCAGCTGCGCGCTATCATGCTCCTGAACCAGAGAACCGTTCTTCTGCCAACGTGCTGTTTCTGAACCGCCAAACCGGGTAGCCCCGGTTCTTTGGAACGCTGACAGGTGCGTCTACATCTCTCGGGCCTTCCAACAGAACAGAGACGTGTGCTGTCTGTCTGACTGTGCTTGGGCGATGAGACCAAACGTTAAAGATTGAAGGATGACTTTTCTTTTTGCTCGGCGACGGATCGGCTTGAGAATCCGAGCTCTGAGGCCACGAGACGTGTTGGTCATGGTTTACTGTGGGTTGCTGTATCGGTGGCGGAGGTGGAGATATGCCATGTGTATTTTGGGACGCTTGCACCTTCGCCGTGGGTCGAGATTCTCCCGAAAGTCGTGGATCGAGGAACTCGCTACTTGCGTTCGGCCTAGCGCCCGCTATTTTCAGCGATCCCACGCCTTGCAATGACGAAATGCGGCAGGGATGGCCGCGATGCAAGGTTCTGCGGAGCAAAAGTGATTTTCATGGCCGATGTGCCGCCCGTGTCGCGGTATCGTGGTTATCAGTGATGGAGGAGACTGGAGGGGCTCATTCAACGTCACGTGCCCGTCGGCCGAGAGGCTTCTTGGCTTCTTGGACACTTGAGGAACCTTGGCTCTAGCGAGACAGCGAAAGCCGGACACAAGCTGGTAAGTAGCCCTCTACCTCGACTACACCGCTTCTGATTAAGAGTCCAAAAACACAGTTCTACTCGCAGCTTTGCAGAGTCTACTTTGTGTTGTTCTTAGAATTTATTTGCAACGTTGTAGTACAGAAGGGTGGTGTTGCGTCAAACCCCCAGGTATTTCCAGGCTTCCGCTGTCCTCGGGCTGCGAGAGCTTGGAAATATCTCAGTACCCGCAGCTGCCACTTGCGCAATAAAATTACTCATCTTAACAATGGCATTGCTGTCACTCATTTACCCCAGATCGTACACCGGAGTACCGTAGCGCGCCACATAGGGTAGAGGAGAGAGTGCTACCAGCCAATCAAGGACGAGACGGTGTAAGCACGATGTTAAAAGCGTAATGTAGTTTCCAAACAGTGTTGGGTTAGTGTCTGTGCTCTGTTGTAGCTTCCAACACCATCTCGTCCTTGATTACTTAGGCATTTGGTAGCAATTCCTCTTCTACCCTCGTTTGGGCGGTGAGTAAGGGCGTACAGCCCTCAGAAGTACCTAGGTAGCCTGATGACCTTTTAAACAGTGACTTAATTGCATGGCGCGGCCCTCTACGCCTACATTCCACCGTCGCCCATTTCGGGTCGAACCTTATTCTGCTGTCCGCCCATTCCGCCCCGAACTCTATTGTGCTATTAGCTTGGCCGTCCAACGACGTAGGCGTATACCCAAGATCATCCTCGTTGTTGATGATTGCATGGTCATCTTCACTCCGCATGGAAGTATTGGTTTAAGAAAATCATCAGAATCGAGTTGAGGGGGCCAAAATCGCTACAGCCCGCGTAGATGGGTGCACACAGCGACTTGAAACGGGTGATTGGGCACGTCGTGGCTCGCGAACCATATAAATAAGGTCGAAGATGAGCGTGTATGAGCTGGAGAAAGAGTCGGTGAAGTATTGGACGACCTCAGGCCGGTGAGCCCTAGCCACCACTACCTCACCGTCGGCGAAGACCACGAAAGCAAGAAGGCAGTGACACACCGAGTAATCAAAGTGAAGCTGAAAGTAAGTTCAGCGATTTGAGTATATAAATCCCTTCTTCCGCTGGTAATCTTGTATCATCCACCAACTCGAACAGTTCCTTCAACCGCATCTACTATCTTCAAGACTACCTTCTCACTCCGCAAACTTCCACTCTCATCCAAAATGCGTTTCTCCATCGCCTCCACCACTGCCATCATGGCCGCCCTCGCTGCCAGTGGAACCGCCTTCGTCATCGATACCTTCGGTGATCGCAACTGCGGCGGCAATAGTTTCCAGCAAACTGTCAACATCTGGGACGACACCTGTGCAGCCTGGCCACAAGGCTTTGGATCCTTCAGGATCACGACCTGGGGAGGAAACCACCAATTCGCATACTTCTTCGCGCCCGACAGCTGCGGCAACCCTTCCGGAGCCATCGGATCGGGCTACGTAGACTCCACGACGTTCGATTACGCCCAGGGAAGGTGCTACAATTTCAACGGGGCTAGTGCCAATGCGATTGCTTCGTACTACAAGGTCTAGAGAGATGTACACGATAGTAAGTTTCCAAAATATAAGCGCTAAAGTAGGGCTGACTAACTCGCGACAGTATGGAAAGTGATGAGAAATGGTAGAAAGATCAGCTCTCTTGTTCTCAAGCAGATGTTAGACTCTCATCCACTCTTTGAACAAGCTTTTGTGTGTGTGTGTGTGTGTTGAATAGAGTCCATCATGTAATAGCGATGTAATCAATCTCGATCCTATTACCTCTCCAAAATGTGCTCTACACTTTGCATGACATCAGCTACCAACATATCAGCGTTACATCGCATGAACCAGACAAAATACAGTGTACATACCATACCTAATATCCCTCACCACAGTGAAAGTCTCTCTACCCAAACTCGTCGCCCAACAACCCAGAAAACTTACACCTCACTCGCACCCACAGTCGGCACCACAACCGCCGTATTGCAATACTTCTGATCACAGAACAAACTCGTTGGTCCAGCCAAAAGGACTGGAGAGCCACATGATAACCAGAAGGTGCAGTCTGAGCCGGTTGTGCAGCATTGAGCCAAGGTGTGAGAGTTTGAGAAGGTGGCTGAGTATTCGCAGAAGCGGAGGTCAGAGACTGCATTGTAGTTGAGTTAGTGGTGTCGGGTTACTGGATGAGGAAGAGGCGAAGCTTACACTGTCCATCCGTCGCGTCGATCCAACCAACTAGCGCCGGATCACTCCCGGATGATATCTGCTGGGCCGGGAGCTTCGGGTGTGGGGTAATAAGTGGATTCGGCGGGTTCGTAAACGCTGCCACGAGGAAGTTGATGGCCATTGCCGTGATTGTTTTCATGTTGAATGCGTGCATATTGTTGGGCTTGGGCTGGACACTCGATGTTTATGTGATTGAAGGCGCAGCGGCACATGAGGCGAACGCGGTGTTGGATACATCGGCACAGATGAAGCCACTCAATAGGGTCCGCCAAAAGGGTTGTAGACATCCAGGGAGTGAGGTGGCGACACCCGAATTACCCGAATTGGGGTTGAGAAGGGGACAGAAACGGTAAGAACGGTAAGATGGTAAGCGGGTAAATAATGGTATCTCGATTACAGAACAAGAAGCAGAAAGACAAACAACAAGAGCTGGAATATACATGAAGAAAAGAGGACGAGTCTGCAGAGCCGTACCCAATTGCAAAACGTACAGTCGCAGAACGGGCAAGACATTCGGCAAGATCGATGTGTTGCCGAATCACCCGAGCGGTGCAGCACGGCATCATCAGGCGCACTCGCCTCAATCCCGTTTCTCCGTTGCAACAGGCACATCCTGATGACTCTCAGACCCGCTCGCGACTTGCGATGCCGCTCGACCCGGAGTCGTAGGGCCATATCCAGTCAGAACCTCCATATCCCCATCTGCATCGCTGAAATACTTGTAGTCCAAACCCCTCAGCTCATCATCCTCAGTCGCGCGGATATGGCAACCAGGAATCCTGTTGATGATGAATAGCAAAATGATCGAGACGACAAAAGACCATGCGGCGCATGTAGTCGCAGCAGCCAGCTGGTAACCCATCTGTTTCCAGTTCCGGGCCCACCAGCCGCCTTCGTAGGTGTTGCTTACGCCGTCCATGGCGGGTACGTAGGGTGCGGCGAAGAAACCGGTCATGATGTCGCCGACGTAACCGCCGACGCCGTGGATGGCGAAGATGTCGAGACCCTCGTCGATGCCGAGGAGGTATTTGTAGCGGACTGTGAAGAAGGATGCGCAGGAGGTGAGGGCTCCGATCAGGGCTGCGGTCTGCACAGGCACGAATCCACAGGCTGGTGTGATACCGACGAGACCGGAGATGATTCCAGAACAAAATCCGATGATAGAGAATCTGCGCGTAAACATGTATTCAAGGAGTACCCAGGCTATGCCGCCACCGGAGGCTGCGAGGTTGGTGTTGCAGACGATGTAGATGGAGCGTAGGGAGAGGTTGGCCGTCGAGGCGCCTATAAATTGTCAGTACACTGCTTCAATCTCTCGGCATATAGCCTTCACACACCATTGAAAGCAAACCATCCAAACCAGATCAATATCGTGCCAAGTCCAACAAGAAACGGAGAGTGAGGCTTGAAGTGCGGTATCCTAGGGTGATGCGACTCTTTATGCGGATCAACGCGTGGCCCCAGCATGATTGCCCAAGCCAGAGCAGAAAAACCAGACGCAATGTGCACAGGACCAGAGCCGGCGAAGTCAAGAACACCAAGCTGGTAGAGCCAGCCACTAGGGTTCCACTCCGCGTGTGCTAGCACGTAGTATACAAACGTAGTCCAGCAAAGCAGGAAGAGCATCGAAGGAAACAAGCGTCCTCGCTCAAGCATTGCTCCTGCCAAGATCATCGCGGTGCAGGTAACGAAAGTGAACCCAAACGCAGCATAGAGTAAATCAGGAATATCGGCGTTCGCGAGCGACGGTGAAGCGAGTGTGTTGTGTAGACCTGCTTTTGACAAATCTCCCAGGAAAGGGTTGGTCGTATGCGACTGGTAGAGAGAGTAGCCGTATACCCAGAATTGGATGCCGACGGCGCAGGCGCAGAAGAGAGATTGAAAGATCATGGTCAGAGCTGCCTTTCGGCGATGCATGCCTGCGTAGAGGAAGCCGATGGCGGGTGTGATTTGCCTGATTGCAATCAGTATGTTTCGTTTCAAACGAATGTGGAAGTGTTGCATACCAACATAGAACTGTGCTGACCAGCATCCAACACAGATCGCCCTTGTCATAGAGGGCATTGAGATCAGTTGTCATGACATCTCCTCCATTGGGATCGACAGCGTAGTCTGGCCATTCTGTGATGGGTGTCGGGGCTGGAATAGCCGCCATATTGACGATATGTTTGTACAGTAAAGTACCAAAAGTCGTATACTCGGAGCAATTCACAGTACCGAATCCTCGGGGATCTACCACGTTTATATCCAGCGATCTCTTCCCTACACACATCTCGGTTGCACGAGCGCGCCATCTTTTTCCCAGGATAACATGATATGCAACGCGTTCTTTCCAGCCAACCAAAACCCCGCTAGCAGAACCACTGCCATGGGAAGGAATTATTCGCCGTGATTGGTATAGTGAGAGACATTCAGAGTTCCTTATCGTTCCACTTCCCCAGGACACTAGGGAGGAGTGGAGATGGCCAAGGAGGCGGAAAGCGGAAGCCAGCCATGTGTATCGCTTGGCGGGAGATAACGGGACGTGGGGTACCGCGCACGTGGAACCAGTCTCAACTCACCCATCGCAAGTGCCTCGCGACACCATCATCAGAGGCTTTCGGAAACGAGGTCCCAGCACTTGCGCATTCCCGTAGACAAGGTCTCGTTGTCCATGGCTTTGCTGTCTACCCACTTGCGGGTGGGCGGGCCCTTGCATGTAAGCTCGATATCTCCGGTCTTATCGGCGTCGATCCTGTACTGATAGGTATGCATGGTAAGCCTTAAATGGCTGAAGACATGGACCAATGGCGGAAAACTGGCAATATAACGCGCTTTGCTCATGTCAGCGGCGCCGGCATCAAGATCAGAAATGTATTGCTGCGCTGACGTTTTGCGCTGCTGGGGCGTCTTTTGTGATGCAGTCAGCGTGTTCTGCGGGAATTGCCTGTGCCACAGTCAGCGTACGCCCCTGTGCTAGATAAGAAGAGCCGAGCAATGGGCCTATCATGAGACATGATATGATGCTGCACGACAATGCGCGTTGGGCAGTACCCGAGAAGCTATCCAGCAGTGGCGCGATGATAGCTTGCGTTTATTACGTACCACAGTGATGCGAGGAGACCTTCACGCGATCGTCAGCAGTGTCTTAGCATCGTAGTGCAAAGCTTACCTTTAGCGGGCCTCTGCTCGATCAGCCATTTACTGCTGCCGTCTTCCGAGCGCAACTCTACCATACACACCACACAGTCTTCTTCGGCAGCCTTCTTCTTCGCCACTTTCTTCGGGAATAGTGAGCAGTACGTGGATATCGACTTGGACTCTCCAGTAGGTGCCGGTAGCTTCCGCTTCTTGGAATCCTCGACGGGTGGGCTATCCAGATCCTCATCATCGTCTTCCGTTTCTACGTTTGACTTTGGCGTTCCAACGGCGAAGTACTGCGAGATAGTGTTGGTTTGTTTTGTAGCGGCCTTTCTCTTCTTGTTCGCTCGTGGCGGCTCATCGTTCGCTGCGTCTTCAGAAACTGCAACCAAGTCTTCGGTATCCAACGGCGCACAAAGAGAGCAAGCATCCTCAATGTCAGGCACTACAACCGCTGACTGGCGCTTGTCAGATAACGCCTTTCCTTCGCTATAAGCCCTGCATGTCGACTGGATAGGACACTCGTCACACCTGGGTCGCGGTGTACACAAAGTGGATCCGAGTTCCATAAGCGCTTGATTCCACAACCCGGGCACCTCACTCGTCCGTGTTTCCGGAAAGTTTGAAGCGTGTTTGATTAGTCGGTCGGCCATATCCCAAAGAACATCTGTGGCCTTCTTGTCTTTGACATCCATGTACAAACCCAGCTGTCGACTGAGTACGCGCGCCACGTTCCCGTCGAGGACGGGCTCTGCTTCACCGAATGCGATACTGGACACTGCGCCTGCAGTATATCTTCCAATGCCGGGAAATTCCTGTAGCTCCGTAGCACCACTGGGAAGAGCACATGAGGCACCAGCAGATTTGGCAATCATAGCTTTTGCACCTTCATGTAGACGCGTTGCACGCGAGTAGTAACCCAGGCCTTTCCATACGGAAAGCACATCATCATGGTTCGCTTCGGCAAGGTCTTGAACGGTGGGCCACTTCTCGACCCAGTTGTTGAAATACGGTATTACTGTCGACACGCGAGTCTGTTGGAGCACTATTCAATCATCAGCCAACGTTTCCTCGAGCCTCCAGTAGAAGACGCGATTGGGAACAGAGCACGTGACACCGCGTTCACGTGTCTCATCACCAAAACTCCAGGGCTCAACCACAAGGAAGCATATACTCACTAACTTCCGAAACCCAAACCTCATACGCCCTCTTCGACAAAACGCGTCCCAGCTCCTCCTTATCTTCATACTCTTCGGGGTCGATCCATTTCTTCCTCCACGGCATACTACGCGTCTCCGCAACGCCGTGGAACCAACTCAACAACGCGTCGCAACCTGATCGACCGTCCAAAAGAAGCGGGTAATGGTAAGACGCATCATGTGCGCGTGCAGGTGGTAGTGCTGGTGCCAATGGTGATGCAGGAGGTGCAATGACGGATTTGGTGGGTTTGGCGGGTTTGCTACTGGGTTTGGCAGCTGTGGTAGCCTTTTTGCGCGGAGCCATGACGCGTTGAATGTGTGTGCGGATAATGTTTAGAGGTTTGATGGTCCAACGGTAGATCGATGTTGCTGGTAACAATGCTTCGTGATGCAGATTAGGTGTAAGGGGAGGGATTTGTGGAGATGCGATCGCGCTAAGCTTTGCTAGTGCTGCGATCGAGCTTACTGCTTCATCTCCTGAGCGCAACATCACGCATATTTAAGACTTCTCACCCTGCACTCGGAGTCGTTTGCTTGGAAGATAGGTAACTAGATGGCACCATCTTTGTATATGTGCGTAGTGGAGTCCATCATACTTCTAGGGGTGCTGATTCTGTGGTCAGGCGAAAGAAACATCCGTGAGATGCTTGGTGAAATCTGTGTTCAGAACACGTTCAAATTCAGTGTGAATGAACAGGATGGAGACAACAGGTGGATAGTATTCGGCTCCGTCACGGTGCCATGCAAGTCATCCCAACGCCCAAGAAAATGCTGTTCCAGAAAGCGACAGAAGCTATCTACTTCGCGCGCATATGATGAAGGTTGCCAGATAAGCTAGTTAAACATCCATAAATATCCAATCCAAATCAATATGGGGTATAGGAACAAAGAAGAAGAACAACAACAACGAACGTACGTGCTCGCTAAATCCAAGGGTCCCTTGGCGTATGCCGACAGAGTCTAACCCAGATATGTGTAATGCTCGCCGCAAAGAAACAAAGCTATACCGGCGGTCTAAATGAATGATAAAGTTGATCGCTAAGCGCGCGGAGGTGGTTCGTGTTCCAACCAAATGTCGCCGCCTTCTCCCTTCTCCCATTTCCTCCATGCTATCTCATAAGCATCTTCCAAGTCTCTGACCCAGCGTCTGGTGTCGAAAAGCGGGCTTGACCATCGTGATTCGTAAAGCATGCGGCGAAGCTCACTCAAACGGCCTTGCGCTCGGTAGCCGTTATACGTGCAGTTGCGTGCGAGACGGACGGCCATGGATTCGTACTCATCGTCGTTGCCCGCGATAAGCTCCTTCGCAGCTTGAGCACCTGCTGGTGTCTTGGGTAACGCGCCCTTGAGGATTGAAGCTGCCATGCGAGAGCACATCTTGTACTTGTAGCGAGGTAACGTCAGTAATGGTGTTCCAGACCAGAGGACGTCGGCGGCGGTCGTGTGTGCATTGCACTCCGGTGTATCGAGGAACAGATCGCAGACGCGAGCCCTAGAAATGTGCTGATGCTTCTGTGCAACATCGGTGAACATAATGCGGCTTGCTACATCTGCACCTGCCCAGGCAAGAGCTGTCTGCTTGAGGTTGGTCTCGCCGAGATCGGGGAAACGCAAGAGCCAGAGAACGGCATTGGGAACCTTTTCAAGAATGCGTAACCAGGTACGGAATGTCGTGGGCTCGATCTGATGATAGGGTTAGTGATCAAACACATGGAAGAGGCAAATTGAACTTACTTTGTACAGCTGGTTGAAGTTTGCAAGGATGATCGCATTATCCGAAAGATTTGGAAAGATCTCTTTACGCATGGCCCACCTCCGCTGTTGCTCTTCTTCCCAGTTGGGCTGTCGTCCCTGCGAATCTGGAGCACTTTGCCGGTGGTCACAGCAGAAGAAAGTGTCCCGGCAGAAGACAATGTTCTCTCCGTAGATCCATTCTTCGTCTGAACCACCGCTGTTGTCGTCTACAAGTGCGTCTTCCAGGTCAATGTTACGGCGCCATTGTCGGAGTGTATCTGGAGGAACGGCGGTGTCGTCGGCAAGAAGATAGTCGCACCACTCGGCGCCAAGAGTACCTGCGAAACCCATAAACGCCATCTGGATAGGGGCCGGACGGGCAGCGAAGACTTCATTTCGCGCACCTCTAGTGTAGCCGTTCAAGTTGACAAGAACATGGATGCCATCTGAAGTTATCTGGTGAACAAGTCGTTCCGCTGACCAGCTGCTGGCATCGTAGAAGACAGGCGATTCCCTCTCGATCTGCTTGCGGTGCTCTGATCCGTCACTCGCTGTGGTGGCATAACAGTATGCCCTCACTCTGCCTGGATTGTGGAAACCAAATACTGACTGCATTAAATGGGCCAATGGGTGGTTGTTGAAATCCGATGATACATAGCCGACCTTCAAGAATGGTTTCGGTGGCGGAGGAGGCTGGTAGACTGTCGCAGGTAACCAAGGAACTCTTAATGTCGAGGTCGAGATGCGGAGGCCATTGCGTTGCGAGATAAGACGTATCTGTTTAGCCGACATGGGGCAGGTGAATGTATGGAATGGTAGAACAGTAGGCGCCGCAGGTACCGTCAAAGCTGCTGGCAATTGAGGTCTCTTGTACGAGATCGGGGGTCGCTGTGTTCCAGTGACGTAGCGATCCTGGTACCATTGCCAAGTCATCCATCGTATAGCTCGCTCAACAAGTCGTACGATGCGCGCACCCTCCCACTTCTGACCCTTCCATTGCTGTAGCACTGACAGCATGCTGGTTTCCTTCTCTTTCACATTTTGCGCGCCTCCCGTGAGAGCTAGGGGACGGATGACGTCTTGTATGAATTGTTCGTTCATCATGCCTCGACCCCAGTCCTCACCATCGGCAAGCTGTTTCTCGACCAACTTCACGACTTTGTGAATCCAACCTGAGCTCGACGCACCAGGTATCTTGGCGTCTAGAAGCATGCCACTATCATTGACATGCCAGCGGTCTCTTGATCCGCCGTGCTCGGCAATGCCACCTCTGCCAGCCCAGTTGCAAACAGAGTTAAGGGCATTAGCAAGCCCACAGACAGCTTCGGCAAAGTCCGGACTGGACTTTACTGCTTTCCTGTAGTAGTAAATGGCATCGGCTATCCGGCCTTTATCTTTGACGGCGTTGGCGAGGTTAGCGAGAGCAATGTCAAAGTTCGGATCACACTTGACTGCCCGTGTGTACATGTCTATAGCCGAGTCTAGTTGGCCAATATCTTTCAAGAGGCTTCCAAGGTTTGTATAGAGATGCGCATGGGATGAGTCGAGTTGAAGTCCGTAATGGTAGTACGCAAGCGCAAGAGCTACTCCACTACCGGGCATCAGCCCAGGGATGTGGGGTCCGGCAAACGCATGCGACATTGGATTGGCCTTGGAAGGGGCAGATTGCTGTACGCTAGCGAGAAGAATGCCTACGTTGTTGGCTGTCGATGGGCTGGGCTGCAGGGAAAGCGACAGGTAATATAGAGCCAAAATCTCTCGTACACCATAGTTGCTTTGATAAACGGTACTTTTGGGTGAATTGGTTGCCATTCCGTCCTGGAAAATCTTCGCTAACGACAGCAGAGAGTTGCTTGTGGTCGAGATAGCCGCCTTCCTGGAGAGACCTTCGCTAGGAACGTATTTGAGGCCCGGAAGTTGGCCGTGTGGCGTGAAGCAGAGCAAAGCCGTTCTGGTCGCGGCATCTGGCGGTAACAGTATAGGATCAGACGATGGGGGCATACGACGACCTCCTGGAGAGCGTTCCGCTACGTTGTATCCAACCACGCCAAGAATACGCCGGATGAGGCCATCAATGCCATTAGGATGAGGTCCAGATGCGATGAGGACCGCGTTCTCGAAAGCTCTGGCGGCACCGGCATTGTCGCCGAGTGCGTATAGCATGTTGCCCTTAGCATGCACCAGAGCTAGAACACGACCGTTGTCGCAACCAGCGATGGCATATCCGCTTGAACCAAAGCCTGGCTGGTCCGAGCCGGGGAGCTCATCTAGATCCTTGAAGACGGCTTCGTCCTCTCCCTCGAACTCAAACACGGGCCGATCAGATGCTTCCGACAAACTTGACTCGCTTATTTCAGAGGCAGAACGTTCGCTTTCTACTTCGAGGCTCCGAAGAGCATCGGCCCTCTTGGCAAACCTCAAATGGCGTTCAACTTCTTCGATGACCTGGACAGCTTCACGACCTTTGTGATCACTGCAGAGTAAGCCGATTAGGTGCTCGACAGCTTCGAAGTAACTGGGTCGAAGTTTCACTGCGCGTCTCCAGTGGTTTTCGGCTTCACGCTTCTGCTGAAGAGCAAGCATTGTAGCTGCAAGGTTCGAGATAGCTTCGACATGACTAGTGTGCGTTAGTACGACTCGAAGATAGAAAGTGGGGTACTCACTCTTTGTCCAAGGTAAGGATGTGTTTGTACCAGTCCTGAGCTTTTTGATAGTCACCTAGTGCATATGCGAGACAACCACCCAAAAGTATGCCATCTATCCAGCTCCATTTGCTCTCTTCGCAATGCTTCGTGATCGCTTCAAGCGCTGAGGCAGCGGTCATACTCGGAGGCAGGCCCTGACGGAGATTCTGATGGGCGCTGGCGACTGAGCCGGAGGTTCGCCGCAGGGTACGTGGTGGCTCCATGCCTGGCACTGGAGGAAGCATGGATTGTTGCGGTGGCATGCCTTGCCATGATTGGCCATTTGCATCCGAGCTGCCTACTGACCACGCGGACAAGGAGCGCGAGTGCGGCATGGCAGGTCTCCTGGATCCAAAATCTGCTCTTGAGTGAGAAGCATACTGCGCAGGAATAGGATATGAGACACGTCGCTCTAGGGATGGGACGCCGGTATTGGAGGAACTCGACAGATTGAGTCCAGGCTGCCGTGGCGGCTTGGGGTAGATATGCGGTCTGTGATGAGTACGGCCGTGTGCGTTTTGCGAATTTGCTTTACGTGTTGATTGGAGGTACTTGAGTAGGTCGACATATACTGCGTGAGCCCAAGCAAACACCTTTTCTCTACTTTGCCCGTTGGGTGACTCTGGCCCGTACTCGTCGGTCGGCATGGTAGGGGTGTACTCCGCGACTGGCGTCGTCTGACCAGAGTGCAGATAATCTTGAGGACGTTGTGTGAGAGGTGGAGGTAGCGATTGATTCTGATAGTCTAACGCGATATGGTTTTGAGGCTGTGCATAGGGAGATAAGTCTATTGACGGCCTCGCTGGATGATTGTAGGCGCCTTGGGTATAATCCAGGTGGACGGTATTTTGCGGATAATGAGCATAGTTGGGCACGACATTGTAAGGGTGACCGATAAAGGCATTACTATGCGGGTGACTCCAATTGTGACTCGGATGATGTAGGAATCGAGGATCCCGCATGGCAGCAGGCCGATATGGGATGTAAGTGCCGTCGTGCCAATAGGGTCCAAATGGTCCTTGGTCGTTGGAAACAGTCGGATTCAACGGGGCCTGAAAGGGCGGGCCCATAGGTCCGCAGAAGGGATGGCCATACATCTGATATGGAAGAAGAGGTTGTAATGTGGGTATTTGATTCAGCATGGAATCAATCTGGGGTAGGTGCTGGCCGGTAAGACCCGACCCGGTCTCGAAGTAGCGACTGGGACTCCATTCTGGCGTATTCTGTTGACCATGTCCGAAACCACTGTTGACACCTGGCGAGCGAAGAGGGAGATCCTGCTTGACACCGTATGGTGGTTTTGATTCAGCTGTCACGGGGAGCAGAATGTGCTTGGTTGCATGCGGCTCTCCGTTCTTTTCGACAGATGTGCCATCGTACGCAGCTGCCAGAATTCCGTTGGGCGTCTTGCGGCGAAGCATGTGTTCTGCGGGTTTGGGTGTCCGGCCAGACTCGGAGGGCTGGGAGCCGTACGAGTTGTGTCTGGACAGCGGGTGGGCGTACTGCTGCGGCCTCGCTTGCTGGGCGAGACTGTGTCCCTCGAGGTTGGCGGCATTGCGGAGGAAGGGGGCGTGGGCGGGGGCAGGAGCGATGTTGTTGTATGCCACGGAGGAGGGAAGCTGCGACGGCGGCTGCGGGGGGTACTGCCGAACCATAGTCATGGTGAGATATCAGACAAGTCGTGGGACAGGAGTGGTGTTCAGAGGGTCCAGGGTAACGACACAGCCTCACCAGGAGCGACTGGTGCCGATGCCTTCGCGAAATCGTCGCCTGTCTGCTACGACTGACATGTCTCTTGGGGCGTGGCTCGGATTCCTCAGCACCGGGCGTCCCCGTACTGGCACGTCACCAGCAGAGACCCCGGCAGTAGCGGGAGAACAGGTGGTCGCAGATGCTGTCGGCAGCAGGAAGGCGTATATTTACGGCGCCGGTAATGACGGGCGTGTCGCGGGGTTGGATGGGAGCGGAGTGTGGCGGTGGCCCCAGGCGTCAGCGCGCGGTAGATGAGGATATGCGGCGAGGAGCGGTGGCCGGTGGTGTAGGTATGTAAGGGCGGGTCCCTAGACGTGTCTGTCTGGAATGTACCCACTCGCATGCACCAGAGCTGCCAGTCTGGCTGCGCACTCGCGGGCGGATAGTTTGCGCGTTCGTGGGACGCGGTCGGGCGTCGTGTCGCGGAACGGGAGTCGTCTGCGCGGAGGGCGCACAGCAGCAGGCTTGGGGCACAGGATAAGCGTGGTACGGGCGGCGACCTGGGGCGCAGCAGCGGTCCGTCACGTCGTCTCTGCCTGGCTGCGTGTCTGCAGCAGTCCAGCGCCCGAGTCGGAGGGCGAGAATGTCAGCGCTCAGCAGATGCGGCGATGCCTGCTTTTTCTCACTGTCGGCGGATAGGCGGGCGCGAGAGATGACGAGGTGTGGTGCGGCGGAGACCAAGCAGCGGCAGGCCTATCCACTTCCGTATGCACTCAGTCGTTCGAGTGGTGGCTTGGAGCGATCCCTGCTGCAACACGACAGGCCGTCTGGGGGTTTCCGGTGATGATCGATGATCGATGATCGCGCTTTACGCAAGACGTGTCAGGAGGATGACGGGCCTTGTACATGCCAGAAGCTACACGTGAAGACTGAATGCCGCTCGCTGCTACACCGACTCGATGAAAAGAAAAGTCGGTCCTGATGCTCTCCGCATCGCGCGTCGCCAACTCCACCTGGGCGGGCTGCAGAGCCATCAAGCCGCCGTCTCTGGCGGCTTACCAGGGCCCTAGTCCCATCCAACGTTCACGGCGATCTCCAGCGCCAATCAGCCTTCTAATCCACCAGCGCGTCCATCAATGCAGGTGCCGCAATATCCACTGGGCCACCACCATGCATCCATCGTCCAACAGCCCGCCGTGCCCGTTCTTTGTCACCTAGTCAGGCCGGCCCTTTTGCTCGAGCTCTGATGATGTAGGCTGGGGCGCCCGAAACGCCCTTTGTATTTAGGCGAGACTACCGCCGCATATACGGTTGCAGCTGCAGCTGCTTGTCTGACTGAGACGACTGCATATCTGTCTTCACATGTCGAACCACGATTATAGTAACTCATCACTGATGCCATGTTTCATGTGCCAGGTGCATGTCGATCCGCATAGCGTACCAAGAATGCGGCAACGGACGGAGCGGAAGCTGTGTATTTGACAGCACATGATCATGAGCAGGAACTCAATGTGTATGTATGTTGACCTCGAAAAAGGACCACTGGAGCCAAACCAAAAGGCAAGACAACGCGGTGAGTAATGGGTCATTTTCTCTTCTTCACACCAAAATAGGCCTATACAGTAAGGGAAGTAAGGGCCAGAGTGTTGGTGAAGTGAACATCACGAGCATAGTGTCGCTGCCAGAACCATGCCAGCATACATGGTTCGGGGCAAGTCCAGGCAGCGACGTAGTGAGCTGGCTTGATTCTGATATCCAAGTTTGCTTGTCGGGACTATGCGTGGAAGCACTGCATGCGCCCAGGCGACACGAAGCGGCGCTGTTCCAGGCGAGCTTCAACGCCCTGCCGCCATGGCCAGACGTGCGCCTAATAGCCAAAGGCGTAGAGTAGACGCAGGTACTCATGAGGGAGCTGTAGTTAGTATGAGATGTAGTTCGATACGTCCCCGACTGTGTACTGTGCGCCCAGCCACTGCTCGTTGGCAGGTTTGCATGTGAATGCAATAGAGACAGCGACTGCGAGTGGCAGACAGTAGAATGCAGACCAGTGCGTGCAGTCGTAAACGCGACGATAAAATAATGTGGTAGAAAATGGTGTTTGCGGTGTTGTAAAGCAGAGTTGCAGCTCGCAGAGATTTTATTCTATCGGAGGTGGCTTAGTCATGCCGCGCTCGGCCCTACCATTCGCAATGTGGCATCATTACGAATGTTCCACGGTGGTCAGACACTGAGCCTACATTCATTCCACCGGACGCCCTCCACACCAAAGGATTCCCGCACAGGCACTCCTGCACTCACTTCACCGAACGTCACGAGTCTCCCTTTCACTATGGAAGAGCAAGGTCCCCCACCGCAGCAGGGTCCCCCTCAAGGCGGGCCACCACCAGGCTCATTTTCTATTCCCATTCCCCTCGGACCCAATGGCGAAAAGCCTACACCAGAGCAAATACAGCAGATCAAGATGCAATTAGAAGCCGAGGCAGCGAAACACGGTATCACGGTGCAAGAATACGTCGGACGATTGCGCCAGCAGGCCATGGCCCAGCAACAGGCGCAAATGCAGGCGCAACAGCGTGCTCAGCAGCAGCAACAACAGCCCATCCAGCCCGGTCCTCCCAAGCCAGAAGCCATTGCTGTCGCGAACTGGCTGAAGTCGCAGGACTTGAAGCCTAGGACAGTCGTACACGACGAGAAAAGGAAGGACATGTTCAAAGGTAGGCATTGCATACACCTCAGTTATAGACGTCATACTCACACCCAACAGTCAAGCGAGCAATCCGTGCCCTCCAGTCCCCCGCATATCAAAATGCCCGCGCAAAGAACCCTCTCCTCCCCGAAGTCATCGACCGTGCCTCCGCCGAGAACTGCTTCAAGCTGCTACCCCTCTCTCTTCTCGCCCTACGAGTCACAAAGGTCGACGACCATGCGCACGATGGCCACAACCACGCCAAGCCCAAGCGCGTCAAGGGTCTGTGGACAGTCAAGATTGAGCAGCACCAAGATGCGAACGACGACAACTACTACATCTGGCTGTACGAGGGGTCGCAATGGAAGCAGAAGCTGTACGCTGTTGGCGCACTGCTTCTCGTCATTACGATAGTGCTCTTCCCTCTATGGCCGCTTTTCTTGCGACAGGGCGTGTGGTATTTGAGTATGGGCATGCTCGGTCTTATCGGATTGTTCTTCGCCATGGCGATTGTTCGGCTCATTATCTTCATCATCACCGTTTTCGCGATACCACCTGGCTTCTGGCTGTACCCTAATCTGTTTGAGGATGTTGGTTTCTTCGACTCGTTCCGGCCTGTCTACGCATGGCAAGAGGTATGTTTCCTTTGCTGGAGCCTGTAGACTCAAAGCTAACATTTCCAGACTCCCGAAGATATCAAAGCGAAGAAGGCTGCAAAGAAGGAGAAGAAGGCTGCCAAACTCGCCGCAAAGGCCGCCGGGGGAAAGCCCAAGAAGGGTGCCATCGACGCTGCTCCCGCTCAAGCTGCACCAGCGCCCGCTGCTGCCCCCGCCTCAGAACCTGTCAACTCCGCACCACAGCCCACCGGCTCAGAAGCCGCACCAGAGGGCGCCGTCACACAACGGGCGCCGCGCGCAACGGTGGAGGAGGTAGAGGAGGAGTAGGACTCGTCCTTGGAAGAGTACCGCACGTACTCGGAATAGGAAGCAGAGGACGAGTTGGACTCGGACTCGGAAGACTACCGCACGTACTCGGAATAGGAAGAAGAGGACGCACGACTGAGCGGTTTGACACTTTGCATGGGTTAGCTGGACGGAGTAATCGGCGTTTACGAGAACGGTTCACATCCATCCACATCTATGCACGCAGCAGAGATTCTGGAGGCGGGATTTAGGGTTTGGGGTGTCTGTGGATACCATGATTACTGTACAGTTTTATTGTAGCGACCCTTCTTTGCAACATGCTCCAATTCCATCACTCGACATATTTTCAACTTGTATACCTGATACCCACGGGACGTATACCGGGTAACACCATGCTGAATACCTACTCAGCCACTTTTCAACCTGTTACACTTTATTGCCCCGACAACTTTCTAACAACTGTCCACCAACGAACCAGAAAACTCTGCTTGAGCACTGTCCCGTCACCAACAAGCCCTCTATCCAAGCACCCTCTCCCAACCACCAACAAAGCCACGTACACAACGCGGGGTACTTGTCCAATCAATCCGAAGTGGGGTTCCCTGTCATGTCAACTCATTTTTTCTTGACTCTACCCGCTATCGATTGATTGCGCGCGGGCGTAAAGGTAAACGCTTAATGTACATCAAACAAGGTCGATTCATGTCCCGCGAAAAACGAAAAACTCTACAAGTGGGTGATTACGGTATGTTCGCTTACGCCGAGGTGGGGAAGGGCGGGATGAACGGTTGTTGCATGCGGTTCGGGGGTTGGTGCTGGGATGGCCTTGGTGCTGGGATGGGTCTGGTAATGTGGGTGGAGGGGATTCGTACGAGGTACGAGGATGGTGTGGTGGCAGGGTAGTATGGTGGGATCAATCGAATGGTATGAAAATAATCATGCTGGCATGGTGGGTTTCGTGCATTCAAATCGTGGGAGCAAATCGTGGGTAGGTCTGGAGACTAAGCTGAAAAGGACGTGGAATATTGCGGTTTCATGCGTGCAAATGAAGAAACAAGTCAGTTTAATAGGTATTGAACCTCGATTCTGACTACATTCAGCGACTTCGCTGGTAAGGGACTCGTCTTTCTCATATTGGAGAATTATCCTAAACTCCGTTTAACCATGCAGCATAATCATTTTTTCCTGCGCCAGCACGCTTCATCGATGTCGTTAGAGGAGGCGCCCGAACCAAACGCCCTTGAAACACAGTCTAGCGAGAATTCCTACTCTGCCGACGCAGGTGGCTGAGCGCCCTCGCTACCCGGGTCTGTGCTTTCGTGAGTCGAGGTAGGAGCGAGGCCGGAGTGGACGGTGGGGGAGTGGGTGACTTGGCTGGTGGGGTTTTGGTCTGCTAGTTGGCGCTCTAAGGGTTCATGTCAGCACAGCACTTGAAGTTGTATCGGAGATGGCATACCAAGTTCTCTTATCCTCAGCTTCAACATCTGGTTCTCCCGGGTCAGGTTCTGGGTTTCGGCCTGGTAGAAAGCACTCTCGTCTCTCGAAGTCGCTGGACTGGGAAGCATATCGTGTGGGTCGTAGGGTCCTGCTTGGCCTGATATAGGACGCAAAGCTGGAGATCCGGCATGGCTGCTGTGTCGTGAACGGTCGGCAAAGGATGACTGGCGGCTGATGGTACCGAAGCCGAATGGAGAGCGAGATCGAGGGTGAGTTGCAGATGGCAAGGGTGAGACGATAGGTGGAGAGATGTGTGTGGATTGTGTGAGCGAGGGAGGTATAGACATGGAGCGCTCCGAGGTTGGGGTGCTGTCATCGACGGCGGAAGCAGAGGGCTGCTGCTGGTTTGCTTGGAGGGTGTTGATCTGGGCTTGTTGGGAACGAATCATGTTGAGTAGGCGGTTCTAAAGATGTCAGTATAAATATGGTTGCCAAATAGAATAGCAGTTAAAGCGGTAGTTTGCTCTATACTCTCTGCCATCATAATAAAACTCACCACCTGTCCTTCCTGCTCATACTCCAGCTCTTGATGCAGCTCGCCCAAACTAGGCGCACGCTCATGGTGCGGGCTATGCGGCCATGGACCCCTGCTACGGGAGGATGGGCTCTGCTGCATCTCTCCAGGTGCCGGGATAGCTGGGTCGTTCAAGTTGAGGTTCATGCGAATGCTGGACCGGCGACGCGCACGCTCGACATCCCTGCGCATACTACCCGAAGAAGGTCGGCGCGTCTCTTCGTTGTGAATACCTGCATTCATAGCGGCAGTGGCAGCAAGTGAGTGCGGTGAAGTAGCCATGGTGCGTGAGTTTGTGGGTGACTGGTTGCGGGGAGAGGGAGATGCATGGGGAGAGGCGGGCAGGGTGTTCAGATCGGGCGCCATGGTACTTAGGACCTCTTAGGTGGTGGTGTGATGTGCCGTCCTAAGAATGAGGCGCGGGCATAGGATGAAGTCACCAGCGACGCGTGACCTCGTGCTGAGCTACCGTTCGATGAGGTTGGTGGGGTGAGCGGGGCTAAGCGTGACACCTGGGCGGCCCTGGGCACGGCCAGCGCTACTGCAAGGTACACCTGCGCCCACGCCGCATCCTCCCCAGGTCAGCCTCATTTCCTTTTCCTGTCTGTTTCCTCGCTCCAGCCCTGCGAAATCTCGCGCCGCAATAAGATTCGCACTATTCCCACTATGCATGCCACCCTTGTGCACCTGAGGGCATCTTCGCTCGATAATCGATAGGTGCATGCACCTCGCCGTCTGCGTCACACCTGAGACGACCTCACCACTATGCAAAACGCCCCGAGTTGTGTCGCTCTACATAACGCACTCCCCGGGTACTTCTGCCGCAGTGCCAGCGCTGCTTTTTCGCGCCCTCACCACATGTTCTCAGATTCGTGTTTGGCGGGAAGGGGCCATGGGTTCCGCAATAAGGAATATCGAGCTTGCGAACCCCATCCAATATCTCCGAGTATTGACTGTCGGCGATCATTCATGCCGACGTGTCGTAGATCGTGCAGGCCTCGACTCCAGTCACGACGCGGTGCAATCAAATCTCCACGTTGGGCCAGCACGCCAGCAAGCTTCAGCGACGGCCTTGGGCACAGTGGCCCAAGGCTGCCGCTGAAACAGCGTGGCTGCATGTCGACAATCTTCATCGTCGTCGGCGCCTGATGAGATCCCGCTGCGTCCGGGCAACACACCTTCGCCGCAGCTGGCGTCGAGTCTATTATGTAGCTTGCGAGCACTGTCAAAAGACGTTGTGCCGACACTTCACCGGCTAGCCAGGTCAAACACGCCAATTTTGGCCAGGCGAGCGCTAGCGTGCGGCGCCATCGCATCCCTCCCAACTTTCTTCTGAATATGACCGTAAAGGGGCCTTCCTGCAGCCCCTGCGTCCTCGCATCACACACGACGGAACCTGGGAACAGCTCCCCCTGTACGCTACCATGATTAGGGAGCATTCATCTGCGGCAACTAACGCTTGCCACTTTTCCTCTCCACGACTCAACTCAACGTTGACAAGTCGTTTCAGTCCCGTCTGCTTTCCTCTGCTTCCGTCATATCTGCAGCTCGTTCTGCTTCTCTAGGGGCTCATGTCCTGTCCTCTCGTTTGATCTCTCCCTCTCCTAGTATTATAGTCCTGCCACCTATACCACGCTCCTTCAACCCCCAACCTGGCAATCTCCACACTCTCTACCGGCGCACTGATCTCGCCATACTGCAGCCCTACACTATTACTCCCACGACAAACTACTTTCTACTGACTCCATACTTTGACTCGGTCCGACGGTTTGCTTACGCTGAATGCAAGCCTACCCTGTCAGGGTCTCGAGGAACGCTTGGATTGCCCGTGCAACCAATTTGCACGACCTGGATTGCCCGCCCACATCTACCGTTTGAGCCAACGTTGCTCTGGTATCGACCGTACTTCGCCGGCTTCAAAAGCCAAGGTCGCCCACCATGTCCGCTCTGTCTGGCCAAATCTATGCTGCTTCGTCCAATCCTGCCGGCAACATGCGGAACAAGACTCACAACTCGTCGATGTCGTCTCGATGGCGCTTCAATCGATCCACCGCGACTCTGCAGGAAACGGCACGGTCACCATCAGCCGCATCACAAACGCCGTCGATAGCGCCTCCAAAGAAACAGGCCCCGTTGCCAGCACCTCCTAAGAAAGTGGAACGCGTAGCCTCCAAGATGTCGTTGTTCAGCCTTTTCAGTAAACCCAAAGTAGAGAAGGCTCGTGGGCACACCGAAGTTGGCCTCGCGGTACCAATGCGACCGCAGACGCCACCCAAACCCACCCCACCGATCTCCATACCGAAGTCTTCTCTCCGACAGAACCCTTCTCCGCCCGCCCAGCAGACGATTCGCGCACGCTCAAGCCAAATCTTCCGACCCGTTTCGATGCGACCAGCTGTACTACACCACGAGTTCGGCAACTGGGATCCACCTCCGCTGTTCCAGGCTTTCCCGCAATCTTTGAAGCACGCCACCGTACAGGCGTGTGTATTCGCACCGGAACTCCTGATGAGGACACAAAGTCAGAGACGACAGGCTGAATCGCTACGCGAGAAGTTGGACATCCAGCGCGACTTGTCTACCATCGCAGAGAACGGCGCAGAGACTAAGAAACTAGAGAAGAACCACAAGCGCCTCATGTCAAACTCGGTGCTGAACCCACAGCCTCCGGAGCTTGTCAACAAGATCTACATTCTGGTCACGGCCGGCTTTGTGCTACAGTATGCCGGCGATGGCGCGTTCGATCGCTTGCCTGAAAAGGTGCTCAAACTCGGCAAGGAATCAGCGGCTTTTGCGTGCGATCTTATACCTGGCAAGCACTGGGTGCTACAGATATCCAGCCACGCAAGCGACGACGGAACATTCGAATCAGGACCAAAGAACTCTCTTCTCGCTCGGTTGCGAACACAAAATGCCACTATGCGCAAGACGGCCACAAGCTTTCTCCTCGTCCTCGAGAGTGCGGAAGAGATGGACGAATGGATGACCAGTGTGCGCAAGGAGATCGACAACCTCGGCGGCATGAAGGCAAAAGATGACTACGCGCGAGCGTCCTCTTCTATGGATGACTCCGCTGGCAAGAACTCCTCAGAAACGACTAGTCACCGGTACAGGGTCAACCGCGACCCAAATGCCGTCAGCAGGATCGTGTCCACAGAGCCGCAGCTTTCAACGTCACCGAAAATCGTGGCTTCTGAATGGGACGCCAGTGAAAAGGACCAGACCAAGATCAGCATCGACTCTTCTAGTGGACAGTCGGCTCGGTATAACAACAACAATAACAGCCGCGTCTCGATCGAAATGTCATCCGTTGCTTCGACGCCTGTCTCTCAGCATCAAGTACAGCTTGACCAACTTCGCGGACGGTCACGATACTCGTTCATGTCGACAGCAACGTCAGCTTCAGGCGCAGGCACCCGCAACACATCACGGGAGTCGTCCCCAGCACCACACTCCCCTCTCAAAGACGAGTTCACCACTGGAGAGAGTGAGCCCATGCGAAGTGCCATGTCGCTGCGGTCATTCCACATGAACCCCAGTAACTCTATGTCGTCTCGCCGCAGGTCAATGCAGCCCTTGCCAATCACCAACGAGCACTTGATTCAGACCGCGACTGTGCCCTCTACCATCAAGCGACACTCTTTGTACAGCCCGGCCTCTCCGACGGTGCCAGAACTAGGGAGGCCGTTCGTCGCGGGCCCGGTCGTGCCAGTAAAGGAGGAGGTAGCTCCAAGCACGGTCGACAACGCGCCAGCCCGCTCGTCTCCCTCTCAGCCCAAGATCGATACTTCCGTTCAGGCCGCTAGCGATGACGTTGTACCCACTCGTGAGGATAGCCCAGTACGGTTCAACGCGCACATCTACAGCGCTACACCTCGACGGGATACCATTTCACCTCCTCCCAAAGACCCTGCTCCTCTACCCCCGCCACCCGCCCAGCATCAGTCAATGATGGGCCCAGCACCAATGTATGCTTCTACTGCCAGTACTGGTGATAGCAAGACTCGTCGCCGGATCTCGCCAAAGCCCTTCTTACGCCCATTTCCAGTTCGTCCTCAAGCACAGCATGGCGACTCGTCCACGATCCTGCCAAGGCGGCAGTCTTCTCTCACGCCTTCGCCAACACCTTCGCCACTGCCATCTGGTATGGTCATGAACCGATCGGTCACTGCCCCTGTAAGGCCGCCGTCGGCGGCTTCGAACATGACGCCCACCACCAACCCACACAGTCTGCATTCCGCGCAAGCATCGCAACAACTGCGCCGTCCTGCTTCGGTACAAGTACGCTCAGCCGACCACGCACCTTTCCTGTCAAACCGCCCAATCCGCGCCATCGCATCCACACCGTCCTTTGTTCCCGGCCGAAGAATGTCCAACGCACTTGCTCCATCATCAGACACCAGAACTCACAAGCCAACACCTAGTGTCGAAGCACTCCGACAGCAAGCTTTCGCGCAGCAAAAGACCATTACACCCCGACGAAGCCTTGCATCCATGGGCCTACCACCACCCGCCCCACCGCCAACCATGCCACTACCGACACTGCCGACTCCACCACGCAACCTAACTTCACCCACACCACCACCCAACATGCCGCTCCCTCCACCACCACCATCGAGCATGGGTCTCCCCGCTCCACCACCCACCATGCCACTGCCTCCCACACCACCCGAGGCCGCGTTACGTGCTTCGGCAGTCTAAAACAAATCTGTTACAAACCCGATATTGATATTGTCTATACCCGCTGGCGTTTGGATCACAAGCGACCAGGATGCGGTCGTTACGTCGTCATGTCTTTTCTTACGTCCCTGTTATGCCGACCGATACAAAATCTTGTTTTTGCTTGTCGCGCGATACCAGTCTGCTATTTACCGTCGTCGTTGCTATCAACACTTTCCTTGTCCTCTCAATGTTCGCTTCGTTGTGTATCTTTAAAATCTTACGCTTCATGTATTTTGCCCTTACACCACTCCTTCATCTTCTTCGATTCGTTTCCTTCGGGAAGGTGGGCTGTGCCCGTTTTAGTGCTTTGGGCCGCTTTTTTCTTTTCGTGGTAATGAATTAGGGCTTGGGTGGCTGCTCTCTTTTTGGTTTTCTATACCATCTTTGGATTGGGAGGATGTGGGATATAAGGGACACGAACACAGACTGGAAGTTCGTTCATCGGCGCTTTTTTTGCTTGGATGGGGAAAAGCGTTGGTGTGGTTTTATAGTATGGTTAAGACAGAATGATATATTCTACATACTACTATCGTTCCTCTTGCGTGCGTGATGAACGTGTTGAAACTGCTTGACATCAGTGCTGTGCAGGATGCCGAATAAGAGCATTGATCGAGACCTGTAGGACCTGCATCTTGTTCTTTAGAGCCCATTAACGAGAGCAAGTGCTGCATTGCGTTATAATACGACACCATGGCGGCCGTGGTGTATGCTACGCCTAGCAACAAATTACCCAACATTTGGCAAGAAACGTGCCCAAGTATCAATATACAACCTTTGATCCTGCTTCCTGAAAGCCGCAAAGGCTAGAACGAGCAAAACAAGGCGAGCTACAACATAGATCGAACCAGAAAACAACGTGAAAATCGAGGACAGCCTCTCCACCCATTTCTCAATGAACTCCCAGTCATTCTCAAGTCTCTCTGTCGTTCCGTTCAAGTTGTTGATAGTCTCCAGTATGAGCGACATAGTCGTGTCTGATATAGCTGATCTCTGGAGAGATGCTCCGTTGAAGTTGATCAAGCGGACGAAATTTGAATCATCTCGTGGGGCTTCGTCGAGCTTGTAAAGATATTTTGTGTTGCACAGTTGTTTCCAGCAGTAGTGGTTGTTTCTGCACCATGATATTGATGCTCGACCTTTACTCACGCCGGTTTGGAGTTCAAGTAGAGCCTCTATACAGGGAAGAAGGTAGAAGCCTGGCTAGGAAAGCGTTAGTCGTACGTTGGATCTCAGGCTTAAATAAAGAGGAGCTCATGTACTTACTCCGGGTTCGGGAGGCTCCGCAATAGAGAGGGTGTTAGCTATCCAGGAGAGCCTGACGTATCTCGAGTCTCTGCACTGTTCCGGCTCGGGGGTTATTTTGTGAGGCCTGTCAACAAGAGACTTCATGATAAACTCGGTAGTCGATACGGCCTCGTTGGCTTTCTTGCCCAGCACTTTGAATAGAACAGTTATAACAAGTAAGTTGGCGATGGGCAACGTCGACGAAAGCACACTTGCGACTTGCCAGAGAGTTCTCTCAGTCCGACTCGGGAAGTAATTCTGCCAGGCAGCACAATGGATGCCTCCGAAACACATTGTGGACAAGGCCAACGCGTACGTCAATGTGAAATATTGTGCAGATTGCGCCTGGGGTCTGAACATGTCGTTTGTAATGCGCCAGGATGTCGTCGCTCTATAATTCAATTTGGCCAACCTCGGCTGGGACGGACGAAGAGTGCGTTGGAAAAAGGATTCTCCGTGCAATGCCCCCAGCATGCAGTCGCCCTTTTTCGGCGTGACACCTTTCGGCAATTCGATCGGAACCTCAACATCTTTGGGTTTCGCCCAATTGGCAGCGTAGGTAGCTATGGCAATAGTCGCAAAAGCAACGGTGCAGACCTCCAGCAGACTAATTGGCAGGTTGTACATCTTTCGTGTAATGACAGAGACGACCAACCACAGAATTTGAAGCGTCGCAGCAGTCTTGAAGAGACTATCTACTTTTGACTTGTCGAAGATTTCTTCCTTGGTAAGATACTCATCGTCGAAAGGACTGTGCCCGTTCGGCACACAGCATTTGACCAAGGCGTGTGCTGTTACTGGGAAGTGCTCTACCTGGATACCTCGCATGGATATGTTGCCAATAGTTCCACCCATGTTCGCCAGATAACAGTGTGTCAAAGTCCATGTTCTGGAAGGGTTTGTGTTACTGGGTGCCAGGCGTTGGGTGTGCGCAGTGACTGGTAGAGGTCTGGACCACGAGAACTCATGGAATAGCCAATAGAGTAGTTGGCATCCGCGGTCGTACTCGACGTTCCACCCAAAGTTCACTTCTTGCTCTTTAAGTCCATGTAGGTCTTGAATCGCCATTTGTAGTTCGCAAACTGCTTTCGCAAACGCGAACTCCGGAAAGACAACGGTGATTCCCATCCATTTGGTCTTCCGCCAGAATCTCTTCCACTGACTATCGAGAGGGTCGGGAACGTTGAGATGGAGGATAGTCCATGTACATGCAAATACGGTGGTCAGACAGCTCCAAAGTATCGTCATAGTGCCGCGCTCGGCAGGACCGTTATGCCATCCAGTATAACTTGTAGTCTCGTTGGGTGCGATCTCAGCGCCATACGAGATTTCGATCAAAGAGATGAATGAAACGAGTGCGCAAATGATGCGCAGAGCTGGGAAGGATGCGGCCCCCATTTGCATGCGTCGTGAAAAGTAAACAGCTCCACGAGGAAGGAAGTGCTATGCACTACCACGAATACGAAGGTGTCAAGAAGTTTGACGCCAGTAAGCAAGAAAACATTGTAGGGCTATAGGCAGAAATTGTTCGTCATACTGCTGGGGTCCCGGCAGAACTGAAAGATCCATGGATCCCTCTTGGACGAACTCAGCCTCGTCATCCCTTGCTGGGATACCTACCTAGGTAGATAGACGGTGTTCACTATGGTAGTTTCGATAGTATACCGAACCGCGACGGTGTGCGATAAATGTATAGAAGCGCAACTCAGTAGCGAGTCGACTCTCTTTCGCGTTTCGAGATGTACCAGCGAAGCCGATGTTCTGTATCTAAGATGTGTGGGGAGGGACAGAGCGGCTTCCAATACCCCGCTTCATTACTAAAGGCTAACAGAGTTTGTCTTGCTTGCCGCCTCCACAGCTATGTACCCTTGCGAGATGAATCATACGTCGCTGTGAACTCCCCTGAAATGTAGCCTATATGTACATAATATTTTTCAATTTTGGCATAACCAAGCACGACTTCGATCTGAAGTATTCTCCCCGTAGCTCAGTTGGTTTAGAGCGTCTGACTGTAATATCTGCTGTTATCAGAAGGTCCCTTGTTCGACTCATGGTGGGGAGATCAGACATCTTTTTTTTGCTCCTTTGTGGGCATCTTCGCGTTGCGAGTTCTGCCACCTAGTGTCACGAAAGCCCGGCTTACGTCACTAGCTTGACTCGCAAACCTGGGCTTCAATACGGCACACCTCAGATTGCCAGAACGTGAAGCATCATGTGGCCCAAACGCCCTGGGCCATGCATTCGAAATGGCTTCAAAAGCCCCACGCCGAACTACCGCTCGCGAACTTTTTTGTCCCTCCTTGCCAGCTGAGGTGTGGATCAACGTCTTTCGCTATCACACCGACCTCGCGCACCTCTGGAATGTCGTGCGACGCGTCTCTCCCACACTCCGCGCATGCGTCGAGCATGCTTTCGGCGAGCACTTTCTCAAAGACATACACATAGACTTTCAGCTCGAGAAGTACAACCTGGGCGGGAAGAGCAAGAGGCCAGAGGTGTCCACGCGGCTCGCGCGACGCGGCAAAGGCAAAGACAAGCTCACAGCCTGGTTCAAAGATGAGCGACCAGACCCCGGCTCAGACAAAGCATCGGGGAAGAAGGAACGCGAGCACTACCACAAAGTAACGCGCCGCTGGGAAGAAAACGTCAAGAACTGGAAAGCCGAGATGCCCAACTACACAATCAGCATCGGCGACCTCGTAAACGACACCGAACTGCCCGACCTCAGCATCGACGTCGCAGCGCGCGAAATAAACTTCAACTGGAAGAACATGCTCCAACTCTTCTTCCGCGAACAAGAACGCCTCCGCATCCTCAAAGACGAATGGCACATCAAGACCGCCAAGAAGATCCAAGCCAACAACGCGCGCCTGAAAAAGAGCGAGAAGCTCATGCCCTCGGATTACCCGCCGCCGTGGTCGACCGCCGAAGCCGAGATAAGGAAGGATATCAGGCGAGCGAGGTTGAAGGAACATTATCGCGACGACGAGCAGATGGTGTGGGCGATCGACTCGTTGAAGCATTTTGAACAATACGGGGCGGCGGCTGGGAGTGCTAAGGCGCTTAAGCTTAACCCTGACCTGCCGGGTGCTGGGCTGGGTGAGAAGTGGTTTGGTAGTGTCAATCTGGTGCAGGAACTCTATCTCGATGAGTGGAGTTGTATGCATCGGATTGATACCAAGGTCGAACATATCCGGAATGGGACATGAGGGACGGCGATACAGTCTCCTTGTGAGGAGCATCGGTATATCGGGTTGGAACGAGCAACAGCTCGAACACCGTCATCTGAGGCAGCCGAAACTGGCGTCACTGTTACGATACGATTGAGGCACTCGCGAGTCCGCAGGATGTTCGGGGTGTTGTGACATGACTGACGCTATAGTTCTCAATGAATTTGGTCAAATACACGATACTTTCATTGAGAACTATCGCGTCCGTCATGTCACAACACCCCGGACATCCTGCGGATATCTACAAGTTCACGCATGCACCGGCATGGTATACTCGACAAAGATGCAATACTACGTTGGCACAGTGTCTTCGCGACTGAAGACTTCTCTACGCCCGATGTGAATGGCAAGTCCGCCGACTGTTCACACAGCTACTAGAGAGCCGCACCTAGAGGCCCGTACACATACGTGTTTCCACCCACAGTAGCCTTTGTAAACTTTTGGATATAAGCTTTAGAAGTGTCGAAAAAGGTTATCTAGATGATTTACTAAGCCTATAACCTCTTTCAACCTCAAAGCAAATCATCTAAAGAAGGTTCTTTTGATAATCACACGAGCAATTTTTTGACAGGCAAGCGTATTCGTGGTCTACGATTACTGTGACATGAGTTTTATATAACAGATTGAAATCGACAAACGCCAGCCATGGCGCCTTGCCGCTCCTCGACTGCGCCCAGCATTCCAAAATCCCAAAAATACAAGACCGCCACACACTTCAACGCCCACAGCTCAAGGGCACCGCCTTTACAAAGCCGTCACCTCGGAGACTCGCTACGATCTATAATCCGTCAGCAAACACTCGCACCGCATCCCAAGACCAAGCACATACATACCAATCCGCCCATTCTACTTCGCCTCAGCATCCGCATGCGCATCCGCGCCAACACTAGTCACAGAAACAGTAGGAACAACAGTAGCAGTAGCAGTAGCGCTACCCTTAGCCAGCAACGACGCCCTGATACTCTCCATGGCCTGTGCGCGCTTACAAAAAGGAGCGCCACAGTTAGGGTCCGGCGCACCGCCTTCTCCGGCCATGGTGAGGGAGGCGAGGGCGCCTAGGGTGATGAGGAAGGTGGTGGTGATGTGCATTGTTTTGCTTCGTGGGGCTGTGAAGTTCGAGGTAGTGATATGGGTTGGCTGTGAGGTCCGAGGTAGCGGGGATTGGGTAACTGTCTTAGGTTGGTCAGATGGAGTTGATTATAGGGGGTTGGATGTGTTGGGGTTATTCTGCAGGTGTAGAGTTGTGGAAGAGAGAAGAGGCCAGGGGAGGTTTTGTGCATATATATATAACGAGTGCGTGACGATGGGAAGGCGGATTTAGCTGCGTCATTGAGTGAGTTGCGGCCTGTGATGCGTACAGCACCCCATCTATTCGTAGCTATGGGCAGTCGCAGCTGCGGTGGAGGTTCGCTGCGTGGCAAATTGGAAGCATCTGCCCCACGAAGCCATGAACGTGATGTGCCGTGACGCATAACTTGCTCAGCTCCTTTTTGACTAGGTCTCATAGCTCACTATAACTCGCTGACATCGCAATGAAATGCAAAGAGGCATATGACGTGCTTTCGTTCGAGTGGGTGAGAAGGCATGACGAGTATGGGGGTCGGGCGCTTCGACAGGCTGGTCGGAGTGAGCGTTTGCTGCGAGTACGTAGCCCATCACGTTGACAGACTCGACAGTGAGAGACCGAAAGCTCTGATGATTACTGTTATGGCTATTGCTTACGTCGAATGCGACAAACAAAACGCATATGATGTACTACTAATGGATAAAGCTCTCCCAATCCATCTCTTTCGGCTCGTCGTCTGAATCCGGCGCGGGAACTCTAGTGTTGCGAGGCTCAATGGACCGCACAGGCTGGTCCATTTCTATGTCGGTGCTTACTTCGCTCGATCCTACGCTCGGGGTCGGTTTCTTATTGTCTTCAATAGACTGCGCCGGCCGTTGCGACTCCGAATCACTGCTATCACTCGAATCATCGCTTGATTCTGATGTAGGAACTTCCACCCTAGTATCGTCGATGGGGGGTTGAGGTAGACCGTGGTCTTGTGCATTGTCATCACTCGTATCATCGTCTTGGGAGCTCGATTCGCTTGGAGACCCAACGGGCTTTGAGCTTTGACCTTGTAACGCAGCATAGGCATGGGTGCCGCGGGTCTGTAGCTCGACCGTTTGCTGAATGGACGGCTTGCTCTGATGCCTCGGCTTTTGCGTTGGTGCGTCGGTCTCATCGTCGGAGCTAGACTCGGCAGTGTCTGAGCTGTGCCCTTGAAGGATGGGTGGCACATCAAGAGGCTTCTGGTTTGCAAGAAAGGCAGTTTCAGATGGTAGAGTGTCAAATTCCTCCCATTCGGTACGCCAGGGTGTCCAGGAGCGCCAACCGTCGGGAAATGTTGTAACCTTTTCGCCTTCTTCTGAATCTTCCTCATCGCTCTCTCCGCTGATGTTGACTTCTTCAAGTTTGACGGTTGGCTCAAGACCAAGCAAATCCCAAAGGGCGTGCTCCTCCCTTCGACTCGTCTCTCGATCGAACTCACCCAGGGTCAACTTGCGGGGTCCAGGCTTCTCAGGTACCATGTTGGGAGTTGGACTTGTGGGTTGATTCGCAACATCTCTCGACTGAGACGTGCTTCGGGAAGGAGGTTCGCTTTCTCCCACAAGTGATTCTTCATCTGAATCTGACAGGGCGAGTTGATCAAAGGGAAGTGGGGTTCCGCTCCGCTTGGCTCTTGCACCGAAATCGGGAGTCTCATTGCCAGATGTTTCTGCATCTGTCGTTTGAGGCTCAGGCTCCGCTGGGGCCATGATTTGCTCGACCTCATCCCAAGGCACCTCTCGTTTGGTATTGTTGCGTCGATAACGGGACCATTTGCCGTCGTATACTCTCAGCGCACATCGTCGGGCTACCCCCTTCCATCTTTCTTGACCATTCTGCTGCATACCCACGACATCGATGGCGGTCAGAACATCCCTCTTCTTTACTAGAGGAATACCGCCTTTCACACGGTGCCTTTGTGATCGGAGCCGTGAAGTAGCCTGTATGAGAGCGGTCTGAACGAGTCGCTTGGTGACGGAGACAACAAGTGTGTGCAAGTCGTTGAAGGCGGTCCGGTAGATGCTTGGTTCTCGAGCCAGCTCCGAGGTGTATTCGGACCAATGTGGCCAAGGGGATGGTATCGTAGGCGAGCGGTTCATGAAGACGGTCTTGGAGAGAGTGAGCATGACCTGTGGATCTAATAGGGTGGCTTCTGGTATATCCTCGAGGATGCCGCGCTTTCTCTTGGCCGGCTTCTTGTCAGACCGATCGCCTGCCTCTGGTTCGAGAGATTGTTCGGGATATATGCATTCACCCGTATTTCGTCGTACGCAGTTGGCGCATGGTGTTGCTCGATCGCACTTTTGCTTGAACTTTTTGCATGAGACACATGCTCTGTGATACGTCAGCATGCTGTTACTTAATTTGGTAGGCCTTGCATACCCTACGACGACTCTTCCACCTCTCCGTGACGGTTCTGGCTCGCTGGTAGGCGGTGATGTGGTCGCTCGGTCACGGCCAGTGTCGTGCGCGCTCTCGATCTTGTCAGCCACAGCAGGCGTGATCAGCCAGTAGTCGCCGAATTTTTCTCGCTCCTGGCTGGCCTCAAAGACCTCCTGCATCCACGCCAGGGCTTCACCCGCAAGATCCAGCTGCTCGTTGCACTCGTCGCCTACGTCGATGGCAGCAGGGACGTCGCGGAGTGTCACCTTGGCGTCACACTGTCTAGTGGCCGCATCGTGAAGCAATAGTAGCAGCTCCTGCGTCTCTGGTATGCTCTTGGTCCCAATCGCTCTTGCTATGCCAGCCACGTCGTCCCTTCCCAATCGCTCAAGAGCCGCGAAGAAAACAGCCTGTTCCCGTGCTGACCAATGCGAAGCGCCTATTTGTGTGTTGTAGTACTGGAAGCTTTCGGCATCCGTCTCAAAGCGCGCAGCAGCCCGACTCACGTCCTCGTTGAAGAGCACGCGGTAGGCGTCGTTGTACTTTCCCTCGAGGTAGTATTTGCGTACGCGGGCAGGATCGATCGACTCTAGACGACGTCGCTTGCGCGGTGTGTGCGACGTAGGCGACTGGCGGCGCGATGTTGGTCGTGTAGGCGGTCGTGGACTTTCATCGCTGGAATCTTCTGACGGTTCGGAATGCTTGTAGTCGGATGCGGAACTCATGGCGGATGTGAGAGAGCAGGCGCGACCTCAGTATCTCCGTGGAAGATATGCTGGGTCACGTCATGTGGTTGTGCGCGTATGGTGGCCATGGTGGGCGGTGATGGCAGCGTTGTCCCAAGGTTGGTGAAGAGCGCGGAAACATTTTGGTGGGGCCAGGCCTCGGCGTACCGCGTCTTGTGGCATGGACCTGCGTCATGCATCGTGACTTGGCGACATCTTCGCTGCCCTTCCATCCCGGCACGTGTCTTGATGTTCCGCTTCGCCCAGCATGCGTTGAGAAACTGCACGCGAATGGGCTCCCAGCCTGTTCGCGCAACCACGAGATATGCTTCAAGAAGGGCCAAGAGCCCCAAGGCCGTGGTCCCCAGTCCGCCCCCAGCTCCTCCGCCTCCCCCGCCGCTGAAGATCCAGCTGCGCGAGTACCAGGAGGATTGCATACAAGCTGTGCTGTCCTACCTCGATGCCGGCCACAAACGCCTCGGTGTCTCTCTGGCGACGGGTTCCGGCAAGACTGTCATTTTCACCCACCTCATCGACCGCATAGCCGCCACTGGCGACGCTTCCCAGACGCTCATCCTCGCCCATCGCCGCGAACTCGTCGAACAGGCTGCGCGCCACTGCAGCCTTGCGTACCCCGATAAACATGTAGACATCGAGATGGGCAACAATCAGGCCTCTGGTGCTGCCGACATAACCGTCGCCTCCATACAGAGCATCACGTCGGGTGGACGATTGGACAAGTTTGACCCTTCGCGCTATAAGCTCGTACTGGTGGACGAGGCACATCACATCGTCAGCCAGACATATCTCGACGTCTTGGAGCATTTCGGACTAAGACATGCGACCGACTGGACCAAGTCAAACGCTCCTGCCCTCGTCGGCGTCTCGGCCACCTTTTCGCGCTTCGACGGAAGGAAGCTGGGAGCTGTCATTGACCACATCGTCTATCACCGGTATGACATCAGCTTTACCGAGTATAGACCCAGACTGACATACGTAGTGACTATGTAGATATGATCGATGAGAACTGGCTTTCCGATGTCATCTTTACAACAGTCGAGATCAAGGCCGATTTGACCAAAGTGGGCACTGGCGCTGGTGGCGACTTCCAAACCGGCGCCCTCTCTACAGTCATCAACACTGCTGAGACGAACGAGCTCGTCGTCAAGACCTGGCTAGCAAAGGCAAGGGACCGACACTCGACCCTCATATTCTGCGTCGACCTCAGCCATGTCACCGACTTGACCGCTAGGTTCCGCACGTCCGGCATCGATGCCCAATATGTCACCGGTGACACACCTCCAAAGATCCGCAGTGCACGTATAGACGCTTTCAGAAACGGCGATTTCCCGGTGCTGCTGAACTGCGGTGTCTTCACTGAAGGGACCGATATTCCAAATATCGACTGCGTGCTACTAGCTCGCCCCACCAAGTCTCGTAATCTGCTCGTTCAGATGATCGGACGTGGTATGCGGTTACATAAGGACAAGCAGAACTGTCACATCATCGACATGGTCTCGGCACTTAGCACCGGAGTAGTGTCAACGCCTACGTTGTTTGGCCTCGATCCGGGCGAGATCGTCGACCAAGCAGACACTAAAAGCTTGACGAAGCTTAAAGAAAAGAAGCTTTCCGACAAGCAACGCGAAGAGGAAGCTTCCGAGCTTAGGAAGAAAACTGTCGCTAAAAAGTTACCCGGAACCGTCTCCTTCACTGAATACGACTCTGTGCATGATCTAATAGCCGATACTTCCGCCGATCAATACATACGCAATATTAGCCAGAACGCTTGGGTTGGCGTTGGCGACGGAAAGTACGTTCTCAGTGGTAATACTGGCAACTACTTAGTAATCGAACCATCCGGAGATGTCGAAGGTCATTTTATGGCCAAGTACCACTGGAAGTTGCCGGCTGATAAAATCGTCAACAGTCCCTGGGGTAGAGCGCGTGTCATTGCCGAAGGCGACTCATTCGATCATGTTGTTCATGCGGCAGACACATATGCGATTGATGCCTTCCAACACTTCTACATCTCAAAGCATCAATCATGGCGTAAGGGTCGTGCGTCGCAAGCTCAGGTCGACTTTCTGAACAAATTCCGCCCCAAAGAAGATCACTTGAAACCGGAAGATGTGAGCAAGGGCAAGGCGGGTGACATGATCACTCGCCTCAAACATGGAATTAAAAGTCGATATGACAAAGCGGGCGTGAAAGAAAGGACTGAGCAGCGCAAGAAAGCTCGCGCGGAGACCATGGAGCAACGACTCCAAGGACAAGTACGAGTCGGGCCTTTGGAGCAAGGCTCAACACTCAAAGAGAAGCTGCTTGAATAAGGCATCGCGATCTTTGCATATATCTCGCATGAGAATCTCTTCGCAGACACGATCTAGTGTCGCGGAAATAATGTTGGCTTGCAGCTCCCAGCGATAACCTCGCACTACGCTGAGTCGCTAGCCTCGGCAAGTGCGCAGCCGCGGAGAAATACAAATTCGAGCACGAAGACCTACCAGACCATTCATGGTATCTCCGACGCGTGGTTTCCTGCTCGTTTTGTGACTTATCCCTCATAAGCTGGAAAACAAGCAGGAAACCACGCGTCAGAGATACTATGAGTGGTCTGGTGTACTATGGTTGTTGAGTTGAGAAACACTGCAGCCAAGGCTTACTTCGGACGCGTGATTTCCAGCTTAGAGCTATAGTCAGAGTGTGCTGTTGCAAGGCTGAGAAGAAAGATTCAATGATTTAAAAACTAAAATCGTTGAATCTTTCTTCTCAGCCATGCAATAGCGCACTCTAGCTATGGCTCTAAGCCAGAAAACAAGCAGGAATATGTCGCGTCTATTTCGCATGCGACGAAATATCAACCGGGTCTTTTTCGATACATTCGACTCTGCAGAAGAGTGACAAATGTCATGTCTGCAGACCACAATCTGTTCGCAATAGTCCCAATACCAGAATTGTTACACGCGATTTCGCCCTGTGAGCACTAGGAAGTTTCAAAAATTCGCGCAATATTGGCAACTACCGTGCATCAAACAAGATCAAAGAATGCGCCAGTCTAGCATCTCTAGAGCGACCGATCATCCGCTCAAGTATGGCATCTCCGCTGGATGGATGTTGGATCCACATCAAGAGCCGAGCCCCCACACCAAGTTCAGCCTTCTCGGTCCGGCTACGAACAGACTTTAGCGGCATCAAGGCCCGCTAACGCCATCGCGTACACAAATCACGCGCTATCCCCAATCTGAGCGTTAAAGATAAGCTCGCATATCAGAGCGTATCTGGTATGGTAATTCGAGATGACCGAAGCCTGGCGTTCGATGCTAGCTAGGATGATGACGGAATGCTGGATGCGATTGTTCCCCACAGATCGAAGTCGAGTTTCCGCGGTATTGCTGTGCAGCAGCTGACGTTGACCACACCGTTGACGTATCCAACTAGCTGGTTGAAGGGTGCCACTACGTTCTTAGAACACTCCGGGTTTAACATAGTATCACCAACTCCAAACAACTTCGATTGCCCCGTCTGCCTTTTGTCCGGTCTAGTCTGGTCTGGTATCTCAGCATCGTCATCTTGCCTATACGTCGCTTTGCGCATATCCTTTCCGCTCCATCGGCATAATTTCATGAATATTTCCAAACCTGTTTGATCACAGTGGCCGTCACGTATAGCACAAGCCCTATACCGATCCTACTGAATCTTCCCCAAGTCTCGGTACCCCATCTCCTAGTCACGCATCATGAGCGTGGCAACTCAAAACCCGGCGGGAGTGCCCGTCCCTCCTGCCCATGAACATCAGCCACAGCCACATGCCGCATCGAAATCGATACAATTGCCGCCATCACCACCAGAGACCGTGAACGGAGACGACACCAAGTCTACCACTTCGACATCAGAACCAGACTTTCCGCTTCCACCGCCAGCAAATACTCCACCACAAGTTCTGGACGTTGATAAACCCACCCCGGACGCGCATGTACCAAGAGACCCAAGACTAATCCGGCTAACGGGTGTTCATCCTTTCAATACCGAAGCACCGTTGACGGACTTATTCAACGAGGGTTTCTTGACTAGCCCAGAGCTGTTCTATGTGCGAAACCATGGCGCGGTACCTGATGTACAAGATGCAGAGTGTCTTGATTGGGAGTTCTCGGTTGAAGGGTATGTTGCGCTATAAAGAGATGATGTCTAGATGCTAAACATCCATTAGTCTAGTAGCCAACCCCCTCAAAATCACCCTGCGACAGTTGCTTGAGGAATACGAGAATGTTACATATCCCGTAACTCTAGTCTGCGCTGGTAACAGGCGGAAAGAGCAAAATGTCGTGAGGAAGAGCAAGGGATTTTCTTGGGGCCCAGCCGGCGTTTCAACAGCGCTATTCACTGGCGTAGTCATGAAAGACATCATTGAGCGCGCGAAGCCATTACGGAAAGCGAAATACGTGTGCATGGAAGGTGCTGACAAACTGGTAAGTCGCATTTCTGTGGACAATGTACAAGGTCTAATACTATGCGTAGCCCAACGGATACTACGGTACATCGGTGAAACTCAACTGGGTTATGGACCCAAACCGGGGCATCATGTTGGCGCACAAGATGAATGGCGAGATGCTGAGACCTGATCACGGCAAGCCGTTAAGAGCCGTGATACCGGGACAGATTGGTGGCCGAAGCGTGAAGTGGTTGAAGAAGTTGATCGTCACGGCTGAGCCAAGCGACAACTGGTACCACATCTACGACAACCGAGTGCTACCGTATGTGCCTTGGACTCGGAAATGAAATCAAGACTAACATTTTCCAGTACCACTGTCGACCCAGATGAGGCAGCGAAGAACGCGAAATGGTGGATGGACGATCGCTACGCCATCTATGATCTCTCACCCAATTCGGCTATTGCATGCCCCGCCCACGAAGAGAAGCTGGCCTTATCTTCAAGTCCTGAATCGTACAACATTCGGGGTTACGCCTACAGTGGTGGTGGACGACGTGTGACAAGATGCGAACTATCGCTCGACAAAGGAAAGACATGGCGACTTGCGAAGATCGATTACGCAGAAGACAAGTACCGGGCCTTTGAAGACCGACAATTATACGGCGCAAGATTGGACATGGACTGGCGCGAAACGAGCTTCTGCTGGTGCTTCTGGAATCTGGAGATTAGCACTGCCGAGCTGAAAGAGGCCGACGATATCGTGGTGCGGGTGATGGACGAAGCGATGTGCGTTCAGCCAAGAGACATGTACTGGAGTGTGTTGGGCATGATGAACAACCCATGGTTCCGAATAGTTATTCACAAGGAAGACAACATACTCCGATTTGAGCATCCGACGCAACCCGCTTTAATGCCTGGTGGTTGGATGGAGCGCGTCAAAAAGGCCGGTGGGAATCTCACGAACGGATACTGGGGCGAGAAGATTGGAGGTGAAGAGCCAGAACATGCTGCCATCGAGGAGGCGAAAGAGATCAAAACGACGAAAGACGGGGTTGACAAGGTCATCGAGATCGATGAGCTGCGGCAGCACGACAAGGCTGAGAACCCATGGTTCGTGGTCAACGGTGAAGTATACGACGGCACTCCTTTCCTGGATGGCCACCCGGGCGGTGCGCAGAGCATCATAAGCGCAGCGGCCCAGGATGCCACAGATGAGTTCATGGCGATTCGTGAGTTCCACATCACCGAAACAAACGGCACAACCCCGGCTAACAATAAGCAGACAGCGAAACAGCCAAAGCCATGATGCCAGACTACCACATCGGCACCCTCTCAGAAGCCTCCCGCAAACTCCTTTCAGAACCCGAACATATCCCCGAATCCACCACTCCGCGCCCCATCTTCCTCGACCCCCGCAACTGGCGCAAAACCCTCCTCCACTCCAAGACAAAAGTCTCCTGGGACACACGCATTTTCCGCTTCAAGCTCGACCACCCAGACCAAGCGCTCGGCCTACCCACTGGCCAACACCTGATGATCCGTCTCCGCGATCCCGTCACACGCGAAGCCATAATCCGCTCCTACACACCCATAAGCCAAACCACGCAAACCGGCTACTGCGACGTCCTCATCAAAGTCTACGCCGACACACCCCACCGCGCCGGCGGCAAAATGACAAAAGCCCTCGACTCCATCCCCACAGGCCACTGGGTCGATTTCAAAGGCCCCATCGGCAAATTCGAATACCTAGGCCGCGGTCTCTGTGCCGTCAACGGCAAAGAGCGGAAAGTAAAACGTTTCTTCATGATCTGCGGCGGCAGTGGCATCACGCCCATTTTCCAGGTTCTACGCGCTGTCATGCAGGATAAAGAGGATGCTACGCATTGTACTGTTCTCAACGGCAACCGGCTAGTGGAAGATATACTGTGCAGAGAGGATTTGGATGCTTTTGCTAGGGATAACGCGGAGAGGTGTAAGTTGTTGTATACGTTGACGCAAGGGCCGGAGGATTGGCAGGGGCTGAGGGGGCGGATTGGCAAGGAGTTGTTGGGGGAGCATTGTGTTAGGGATGGAGGCGAGAGTTTGGTGTTGATCTGTGGGCCTGAGGCGTTGGAGAAGGCGGCGCATAAGGCGTTAAATGAGCAGGGTTGGAAGGATGAGGAGTTGATGTTCTTCTAGTGTCGATGTTGTTGTTTGAGGAGTTTGGAGGCATTGGAGGGGTTGGGATATATATCATTTCGGTCCATTCACTGTATATAAAGTCGCGTTTCTCGAATTACATGCACTGCATTTGCTTGAAGAGCCAAAGTATGCCATACTACAAGCATGCCTTCAACAATTCTATCACCAAGTCCTTTACTCGCTCCCATCACGTGGAAGGTCAAGACCAGTTTCTCCATGACGTCGCACTTTACCCGCCCATCTCGATCACCCTTCATGCCATCACCCTCCAAGCCAAACCACACATGTACAATGACATCCCCCGGAGACCATCAACCACAAAACCGCATCTCCGTCCTCTGCCCTCCTGATAACGAAGCGAGACACCCCCTGTCGCCAAGCCGCCTAGCTCGCGATAAGGAACACCCAACCACCCGACGCGTCTCCACATCACACATGTCTTGAAATCTCCACGGAGAACGCGTCTCCATCGCCCCCCAGTAACGTTAATGAGCAATGTCAATTGCTTGACTGGACGCGCACACGGTATCCTTGTCGTTCATTACTGCCGCAGGACGGGAGCTAGGATGCTGTACAGACAGTTGCAGGGGGAAGGAGCAACCCCGCTGCGTTACGATGCATTTCCGCGACCACCGCGGGGCATGCGTGATTGGGAGATGGGATGATTGAGCTATCTATCCTTCGTATGTGGCGGAGGGGTTGGCGCGGGAGGGCAAAGCGCGCGTTGGGTCGACGCGCGGGAGATGTTCGTGCCACGGAGTTGTTGGTTGCGGCTATTGAGGTATCTTTGATCTACTGATTCTACTCGTTGAAGTCATCTTTTGCCTTTGCCATCTTTTCTTCTCCCAGACTTCTGTGTTTTACTCTCCTTGGAGTGAGTGTTGCAGTTTGAGCTTACGCATACGCATTGTGGTATCTTGTGCCCTCTTGGCTGAGTGTACTAGTTCGACTACTTGCTTCAGAGGTATATTCACATACCAGGGGCTTTGATAGCCTTTACACACATCATGGCGGAGACGGAGCCAATCGTCACACAAGGCATCGAGCCTTCATCTGGCGAATCACACTCTCCGCCTGGCGACCGCCATATCACAGCGACATGGGGGTCGAAAGACGGCAACATATCGAATGCGGAGTGGAACGATGCGGAAGCTAACAAGCTGCCTGAGAAGGTAGCTGATCTGGAGAAGAAGGGCGAGATCAACGATCAGCATCCACGGAAGAAGATTGTGGTTGTTGGATTGGGTATGGTGGGCATTGCATTTATGTAAGTCGACAAGCCTTTTGAGATGAAAGAGTAACAGCTAACTCGTCCAAGCGAGAAACTCATGAAGTACGATGTGAAGCGGAGAGACTACGACGTGGTTGTCATTGGTGAAGAACCACATCTTGCATACAACCGCGTCGGCTTGACGAGCTTTTTCCAACATCGGAAAGTCGAGAATCTATATCTCAACCCCAAGGAATGGGTAGGTTCAGCATCAAGCAAGGACGAAGTGTGGGCGGCTAACTTCATCCCAGTATGCATCAATGCCGGAAGGCTCGTTGAACTACCATCTCAACACCCTCGTCACCGAAATAAACTCCACCGAGAAGAACGTCAAGACCTCATCCGGCGAAACGGTACCATACGATATCTTGGTCCTGGCAACAGGATCCGATGCGCTCCTCCCACGACATACACCAGGCCATGACGCGAATGGCGTATTCGTATACCGCACAATCGAAGATCTACAAAGACTCATCGAATTTTCTGCGACAAGGAAAGGCACAACAGGCGCTGTAGTCGGTGGTGGTCTGCTAGGTCTGGAAGCCGCACACGCGATGATGGACCTTGAAGATTTCGCGAAAGTGAAGCTCATTGAGCGGAATCGATGGGTGCTATCGAGACAACTGGATGGCGATGCAGGCGGTATGGTCGTCGAACAGGTCCGCGCTTTGGGCTTGGATGTCATGCTAAGCAAGAGGGTGGGCAAGATCTTGACAACCGAGGACAACTTCGTCAAGGGTGTAGTGTTTGAGGATGGTGATGAGATGGAGTGCTCGTGCATTTGCTTCGCGGTGAGTGATGTTGAACTGCGTAACAACGACAAAGACTGACTTTAGCAGATCGGTATCAAATCAAGAGACGAGCTCGCCCGGAAAGCAGGTATCAAATGCGCCGATCGAGGAGGTGGTATCGTGGTCGGCCCTGACCTAGCGACTTCACAACCGGACATCTACGCCGTAGGCGAATGCGCCAGCTGGGAGAACCAAACATTTGGTCTCATCGCTCCTGGTGTCGAGATGGCAGATGTCCTCGCCTTCAACCTCACACAAGCGAAAGCACACGCGCCGCGCAAGTTCAAAGCACCTGATCTAAGCACTAAACTCAAGCTGCTGGGTGTCGAAGTCGCGAGCTTCGGCGACTTTTTCGCGGATCGCGACGGTCCTAAGAACATGCCTGGACGGCCACGAGCTGAGAAGAAAGATGCCACTGGAGCGACGCCGAGAGATCGAGTTAAGAACTTGACTGATGGGCCAGCGCCACCACCGGTCAAGGCCCTGACATACAAGGATCCATTCCAACAAGTGTACAAGAAGTATCTGTTTACCATGGACGGAAAGTACCTGTTGGGTGGCATGATGATCGGCGACACGAAAGACTACATCAAGCTGGTGCCCATGGTGAAGAACCAGAAGCAGTTGGAGATGGCGCCAAGTGAGCTTATCGTTGGTGCGCAGAAGGGCGACGACGATGGTTCAGATCTGTAGGTTGTACTGCGCTCATACAAGAACGTTGTACTAACATCACATAGATCCGGCGACACTCAGATCTGCTCATGTCACAACGTTACGAAGGACGATGTGGTCAATGCCACCAAGGACGGAACATGCAAGAGCATCGGCGACGTCAAGTCTTGCACCAAAGCCGGCACCGGATGCGGAGGCTGCATGCCGCTCGTACAAACCATCTTCAACAAGACCATGGCTTCCATGGGCAACGAAGTCAAGAATCACCTCTGCCCACATTTTGAATACTCGCGCGCCGATCTCTTCAACATCATCTACGTTAAGGGCCTGAAGGACTTTGCTGCCGTCATGAAAGAGGCTGGAAAAGATCCAAACTCTTTGGGTTGCGAAGCCTGCAAGCCGACCATTGGAAACATCGTCGCTTCGCTGTACAACAAGCATCTACTGGAAGTCAACAACAGGGGTCTCCAAGATACTAATGACAGATTTCTGGCCAACATTCAGCGCAACGGCACGTTTTCAGTCGTTCCACGAGTCTCAGGTGGTGAGATTACCCCGGAGAAGCTGATCGTCATCGGTACCGTCGCGAAGAAGTACAACCTCTACACCAAGATCACCGGTGGTCAACGTATCGACATGTTCGGCGCACGGAAACAAGACCTCCCTGACATCTGGCAAGAGCTCATCGATGGCGGTATGGAGTCTGGCCATGCATACGCAAAGTCACTACGAACAGTCAAGTCATGTGTCGGTACTACATGGTGCCGATTCGGCATTGGTGACAGTGTGGGCATGGCGGTGCGTCTGGAAGAGCGCTACAAGTCCATCCGCGGACCCCACAAGATCAAGGGTGGTGTGTCCGGCTGCGTACGCGAGTGCGCTGAAGCACAGAACAAGGACTTTGGTCTCATCGCGACAGAGAAGGGCTTCAACATCTTCGTTGGCGGCAACGGTGGCGCGAAACCACGACACTCGGAGCTACTCGCCAAGGACGTGCCACCAGACGACGTAGTTCCCATCCTCGACCGCTACCTATCCTTCTACATCCGCACTGCCGACAAGCTCCAAAGAACAGCACGCTGGATGGAGAATCTCCCCGGAGGTATCAAATACCTCCAAGAAGTCATCCTCGAAGACAAGCTAGGCATCTGCGCAGATCTCGAGAAGCAGATGGAAGACCTCGTCGGCACTTTCTTCTGCGAATGGACCGAAGTACTCAAAGACCCCAAGAAGCGTTCTTGGTTCTCTCAATTCGCAAACACATCCGAAACCATTGTCGACACCATCGAACCGACCCAAGAGCGCGGTCAAGAACGGCCCTCATACTGGCCCAAAGACTCCATCACAGAAGACTTCCGCGGCACAAAATGGACAGAACTATCCTGGCAGCCCCTCGTCAAAGCCGAAGAGTTCAAAGACGCAGACACAGGCGACAGCAAAGCCATCAAGCGCGGCGACACGCAACTCGCCGTCTTCAAGGTCCGCGGCAAATACTACTGCACCCAGCAAATGTGTCCGCACAAGCGCGCCTTCGTCCTCTCCGACGGCCTCATCGGCGACGACCTCGCCAACAACAAACTCTGGGTCAGCTGCCCGTACCACAAGCGCAACTACGAACTCTCCGGCGACAACGCGGGCAAATGCGCAAACGACGAGAGCGTGAACATTGCTGTTTTCCCTATCGAGGAACGCGGTGATGGGTGGTTGTATGTCAAGCTGCCCAGTGTGGAGGAACTGGATAGTGTGCTTGGTACGAGTAAGTTTAAGATCAAGAAGAGTGAGACGGAAGATCCGTTTGTGGCGCTGGATAAGAAGTTGCAGAGGATGCAGTTGAAGGGGAGGAAAGGCATGCAGGTTTCGCATCTTGAGGGTGGGTTGGGGGAGAAGGCGAAGGCCGCGCAGATACTTGCTGGTGGGGAGAGGGGGGCTGGGGGCTTGGACTGGTAGTGTACGCGTGCGATTTGAGCATATCTAGGATGGCGTCGTGGTGTTTGTTTGTATATATGATTCCCATCATTGGATTTGTACAAGAATAGATACATCACTCTTGCGTTCAATCGTTTCCACCTTCATTGCTGGCTATGAGATTGACTTGTGCAGTCCTGTGATCGCCTCAGCCTCTGCATGCTTGCTCCCAGTTCTTTGGTACAATAGCGCTATGGGTTAGGGATCTCTTGACCCGCCGATGGGTGTTCGATTATGCATCATTATTCAAGCTCGATGCTTCAGCCCTGTTCATAGTGTTGGGTTGTACGTGGCACCTATCGGTGGCTTTCAGTATCGATGTAGCTGCTGGTCCTGAGCTATTTTCCCAGCTGTATGGTTGTTGACATGGTGATATCTTCACTAGAATAGCTCCGCGCGTTGTTGCCGATCGGATGGTGAGCGTTCCACCCGCAGTCATGTGGCACGAGTATGAACGTAGTGGTTGACATGTGATAGTGGTACATGCTCGCAGTCGGTTTCTGAAAACTCACTGCTGTTCGTTCCAAAGTGGTTGCATACCAGTTGCTCCATTCCGCCCGGATTCGAAATCCGAAGTGCACTGGGCGTTTAACATAGTGTTGTATCTTCCCCGCATGGAGTCGCCGTAGCTGTCTACACGTGGAGATGATGAACCTGAATCAACGGTGACGCTGTCGTGATCAGACTAGGCAAGCTGTCATAGCAAGCTGACGGTGTAGTACATGATGCTCATCGGCTGACTAACAAAATGGGGAATGACCATAGGTTCCCCTTTCGAGTATTGTGCATATGTACCTTGCCTAGTCGTGCAGCGCAGCTGTGATGTCCGGAACATTAGTTGCAGGTGTCGTGTTTACGGTCGGGCTGGTACGGTGCGATCCGGTACACAAAGGACTAACCTGAATCTTGACTAGATAGAACGTGGTTGGGAGGATGAGGCTAAAGTCTGACAGGGAGTCTTTGTGAGATCAGTTGATCAAATTCCCATTATGCTCTTCGTCGTACAAAGAGTATCGCATGACTCCCTCAGTGTAGAAGGCCCCGATAATCGCCAGTACCTTTTTACATTTCCCCCATACCACCCAGGCACCCGGTAGCAGTGGCAGCCCCGGAATTGATCATATGGGTACAGTGACCGTTGACTAGTCATATCCTGGCCTCACGTTTGACACAGGTAATCCGTAAGAGTGTCTGCCCATAATCGTATCAAAGTTTGCTCCGATGTAGGCGTCTCTTCGCATGTAGCTCAGCCCACGCTGACCGCCAGGGCTCTCAGCCTTGGATACCGCCTTGACCTAGGAATGCCAACGCGGCATTCAAGTAGCTTGTTTGGGCATAGAGTAGTGGCTGGGGCTGTTGAGAAAACTCCCAAGCGCAGTTAACTGCGTACTTCTCAGTTTTCGCATGTGAACTAAGCTTTTGTTGAGATCCTGCACTCATCCTAGCCGATCAGATTAAATCGATCAACATGAACGGCTTTCTATTAAGTGGACTTAGCTTCGATTTCACAAGTAAAGAAAGAGCCCGATAGAGCCGACAGGCTCACTGTCGGTCCATTACAGTGATATACGGTGTCGCATCAGGGCGTAGCATAATGCACACCGCTGGAGGGATGATGAAGACAGGGCGCACGACATGCTCGATTGGATTTCCGTGGACTGGAACAAACCTCCGGTACCAAACGACTGACGTGTCTCTGTTACCGTTACACTGTACCGAGAAGCAAGGGGCTCGTGTGGTCTTACTGGCTACTTTCGTCGTCATTGGAAGCAAACACCTCCACAGTCTTGTGACACCCAGAAGGTCCGTGAATGTGGTCACTTGGCTTGCGAGGCAATGCCACTCTCACCGGTACTTGATGGGTATATAGAGACTGGCTTCTGTATCAGGTACCGTAAATGGCCCAGTCAACCTTATTCTCAGCCAACAGTCAAAACCTCCTTTTCAGTTCCCCAGCAACATCTCTTTAACACGCATCGGCGTTATCCACATACCAGCATTCAAAACATGAGGATACAATTTAGCAGGCACCGTTCCATCTCCGTGGATCGTCAGACGTTTTCTGCTTGGTTTCCTCAGTTATCGAGCATGCAGAATGTCGACGGAGACGACCTTGTGGACAATCTCGAAGCCCGTTTCACACTTCGCTACGGCATAACGAGGCTGAATATCGAGAATACCCTCACGGAGCTGTTCACGAGACTTGGGCAGCACTCATACATTGACCAAGGGCAAAAGCAAATGCGCCTTGTTCAGGTCCTGGCCACTCAATCGTTCATGGATGCCAAAAGCCGTTATCATTCCAAAGGTCTTCGAAGAGTGCGGCAGATGTTCATTATACTGTCGTATCTAGCAGCTGAACATGGGTCTTTTTTGCTCGCTGAAGCACTCACTTACTTCTGGGTGAATAACGAACCTGTGCTATCGCAAGAGTCGTCGAAATATCATGGAGACTGGTGGAGGGCTTTGGCGAAGGTACAAGAGGCACTGGAAGAACCTACGACGAGGGAACTCGAGCCCTTCGCCATTATGCCATACGCTGGTTTTCACCGTGGTCGCGCTCCCCGAGCCTTGCCGTGGCCCAGTCACAGAGCGCGATCATTGCCTGTCATACGGCGTCGTCACAGTCCCGATATGCGCGTCGCCATCCCAACGTATCCGAGCTCTGGTTGGGCATCGCCAATAATGTCGTCCGTAGGATATCCGAGAGGCGATTACTTTGACGAGCTTCAGAACCTTCAGTGGCAGCAAAGCGAAATGGACATGAAGTTGGACAGTGTTGATGGGAAACTGGATGCCCTGCTTGATGGATATGGTTATGGTTACTACTGAGCAAGAGTCTCGCTTCTCTGGTCTCGACTAGAGGTTGCATTGATCTGCCGTTCTGTGATAGCCCGTATGAAGGACCATCGGGTTGACGAAAAGGCGAACGTTCGACTGTCGACATTGACGATCCGATCTGTACCATACGCGAGAGTTGGGCTGATTCAAGAAGTGTAGCGAAACTGAGATGGAGCATGGAGATGGTTTTTGGCAGGCAGGCTCTACGTGTCGTGGGGTACTCTAGCGAGATGTTGCATTTACGGCCTGTTTTCCAAATTACGTAGCTTTTAGATAGTGAGGTGGAAGCCTTGTCTGGCATCTCAGGCATATTCTGCCATTCTCTCAGCAGCCTGTCAGCCAGAGAGTCCAGGGAGAAAATGGATCACGTATCCCGAAATCATATCAAATGATGCACCATGCGTTTGATGTTGCTTCCCGTATCACAGATGGAACCTGCTTTTCGTAAATGCGTGCACGAAAAGGCGTACATCGATTCGTACTGTCGTAAGGCGATGGTACTGTAAGCCAGATCATAGCGTAAGCAGTAATTGGCTATGATAGTATGAGGCGGCCACGCGCGTTGTCGAAGCAAACTTGTGCGACTGTTCAACGTATTCGTCTGTCTGTCAATCGATCGGAAGGGCTGACGGCAGACCTAGTGCTCAAGGCTGTTGAGCATATAATGAAACCAGCGGCCTGCCGAGCGAAATTTCTTCGGTCTTTTGTACCACCATCCTTTCCTCCCAACACATCATCGATATCGTTCGCGCGATACTGTCTCGTGTCCGAAAAAGAGACTGTAGATCCATGTGGGATACTGTCACGATCAGACTCGCTACCAATGTAGTCCTCCACCCCAGTCTGGACGGATTGCGGAAGTGGCTTCCAGATGTCGCTCACAACCTGGGATTTGCCAGAACATTCGACAGCCGGCGCCTGATATCACAGATGGCTGAGGCTTTCTCCAAGGACCTGCAGTATCCCATCACATCCGACACTATCGTTACAACTCTTGAGCAGTTCATCGGGGTTCTTGCGCCAAAGTCCAATTTTGCTGCTTCAACCCGAACACGCCTATATGAGCATATGAAGGACTGTCTCAAGAAAGACTTGGGCGTCATGGAAATCTCGGGCCTTCGCCGCAGCAGGCACCGCTTTCTGACATTTTGCCTAGTCGCCCAGACCACTCGATCGCATGCATTGGCCGCGTCCATGGCGGGTTTCCTGCAAGGTCACCTACACGAAGTCGTGTACAATGAACAACCTGGAATGCGGAGGGAGTGGTACATGGGCCTCAGTGCATTGGAAGGCTTGGTATCAGAGCGAACCCTGGAGCAGCTGTTACGCTGTTTCCCGAGTACTGTCGGCCGATCATACGAGATCAGGCGGCAACCAGCATACTACGACCCACGCGCTGAGTTCATGGTGAAGCGGCAGCACTATCCGTTTTTCGGCCATCAAGGCGGGAGAATACCACTGATGCTCGAAGACCCAAGAGATAAATGGCTACCTGTTGATGGTCTTCATCGGCACCGAAATCGTCATCACTATCCTCGAGTCGCATACCCATGGATTCAGCGGAATGGACATTGTGATGATGTCGGAAAGCTACAGTATCAGCAGGAAAGGATATACTCTAAGCTCAATCATATTGGTCAAAAGCTCGACGGCTTGTCGTGAAGCTCGGGTAAATTTGTTGCTGTATGCCGCCGCTCGGTGACCTACGGCCGCAGACCGTGATGAGTTTCATGGCCTTTCAAGAGGGTTGCCTGCCTCGTACGACCAACGGCGCTCAGGTGTAGCGTAGCGACTTGCTTTGTATTCCCGGGAAAGACGGGTCGCAGGTGATTCATAGTTGGCAGGGAAGATGGACTTTGACGAGCGATTCGACGTTGTGGCCGAACTGTGCACACATGCTTGATCATTGTTCTGTTATCGGATTGTATCAGATTTACTGATTCGTACCTGGAACGATTAGTTGGCATAGAAGTAGCATGAGGTTCCTCACAAACTTACTGCTACATCCTTATGTTGCGCAGAACATCACACCCACTCTCCTGTGATTATACACTATGCTCCATGCGCCTCGCTAAATCAAATCATGTCCCCTGAACGTCTAGAATACCGTCCTACCCACGATCCCATCACTGGAGCTATGCCATCACCTCAAATAGTGAATGACCAGCCAGCAGAACAGAAAGAAGACGACAACTCCACCCCAAAATATCCACTTGTCTTGCTTCGCTCTCCTCTCAACCATGCGTATCGTGTCGCCACTGATACCCAGGGTGTTCGCAACAGTGTATAGCCGCCTCTGTGTCCCTTTAAGCATTTCCCTCTGCTGTCCCAGATCGCCGAGAACCGTCCGCCCTCTGTCTAGGAACTCATCCAACTGCTCTGACGTCTTGTTGAAAAAGGTGTTTTCCCTCAGCACATGGCCCTCGCGGTCGTAGTCGCCACCCGCTGGAGCGCCAGCAGAATAGGGGTTCGGTCGGTAGGGAGCGTTGGGGTTGTAGGGTTGGGAAGGTGCGAACGCCGAATGTTGGGCAGAGAGATTAGGCTGTGCGTATGGATTTTCGGGGGTGGCTGTGTTGTGTGGGCGACGGCCGAGCAGTTCTGTACGCGCCTCTGTGGTTTGCTGTTCCTAGTCAGCAATTGCGCTCGCAATGCCAAAACGAGAGTCTTAGCGTCAGTTCGAAACGTACGATCTCTTCGTTTACACTTTTTATGCGCTTGAAATTTGTCCGGTACTCTTCGAGCTCAGCCCGGAAGTTCTTTAACCTCTCGTGTGCCTTTTCTGCTTTGGTTTGCACAGGCTCTTGCTTTGCAAGCTTGCCATAGTCGTCGATGGTACGCGCAAATGTGGCTAGAGACGCGTTCAGTTGGGCTTGGAGATGTGGCGATGGCGAGGCTGAGTCGGCAAACTGGTCCAAGTCTTTTCGTATCGATGTCGATTGCCGTAAGGCGTTGTTGAAGAGCGCGTTCTGTTTGCGACGTAAGTTTGTGTTGAGCAATGAGAGTTGATGAGGCGTACCATTGCGGAATATCAGGTTTGCGTCGGTTTTAAGTGATAGTGTTACTTCAGTATAGACTGGATATGTAGTGTGAGGTTTGCTACGGTGAACGTTATACTGCAGCCTTGTAGGCAGACTTTCGCGACTTGACACATTGCATCATCGCGAAGTCCGATTGCTGGACCCTCGAATGCCAAGCTTCTAGCGCGTTAGCGCTAGTGGCATTCGTAGAGCTCCCTCCAGTTCGCTCTCCATCGTTCGACATCTGGGTACTCTACCACAATGCATATAAACTTGTATCTTGACCTCACAGCTCCATGCGAAGCTGCCAGTACTCGTGTCCGATGCAGACAGCGGATCTCGGCCAGAGTATGAAACCCCTGGACCACGGTGCACCCGCCCCTCGATTCCTGGACGACGTCGCGATTACTGGTATCAAATGTGGACTCACAGGGGCTGGAGATCCGACGTCCTTTGGCTTCTACTCTGATAAGTAATCGCAGTTCACTTGTTACCCAGCTGCGCGTGCAGCTGTGATAATACCTCCGCACAAGCCACAGTCGTCAGTCCCGCCTAGTGGTCATTCTCCGTTCTACCCTTAGTCATTGCACTGCGCCCTCCTCCTTATCGGCGTTCATCTGGCCTTGTCAAGCCTTCAATCATCCGTGGTTGACGTCGTTCTTCCTTCTCCACCTGCCTAATTCGGTAATCTCCTACCCTGTCGGCAAGTAGCAGGGCTGGGTATTTACGCTTGCCGAGCCGCGGGACAGGTGCATCTCGAGAAGAGATCGCAGAAGATGATGATGGGCACCCACTGTAGACCCAGTGTGCTAACTGGCATGGGAAGTTCGTTGTAGACCACTTCCGATATGCGGATCCATGCCAAAATGTGCCGTCTTGCACGTTGGGCGACGGCGCATCTCAATTTTCGATATAAGAAGCCATTCTGCGCGCGCTGTGTAGGATGGCCATCTCTTCATCGCAGTCATTATGTTTCTCAGATCAGCACTATTCGGAAGTGCGCTGCTCTCGAGCGCCTACGCGCACGAGGTTCTTTTCGGTCGCGATCTCCCGCTACCCGTGGCAGCCAACGCGGAATCATATACCGACTGTGCCAACGCAGCATGGCCTCCGTCCAACGTCGGCACGGAGCTAATCCCGCAAGCACCAGACGATGAGATGCGAGCTATTGTGAATGAAATCAGTTCAGCAAACATCGAGGCCACGATCACCAAACTGGTATCGTTCGGAACCCGCCATACCCTCGCCACATACAACAGCTCGACGCGAGGAGTGGATGCAGCGAGAGATTGGGTAGCCTCCGAGATGCGAAAATATGCTGCGGACAGCAACGGAACGATGACAGTCGAGGTGCAAAGCTATTTGCAGGGAGTAGCCAGCAGAATCCCCTTTCCCGTGTACATCTCGAATGTGCTCGCGACAGCCAAGGGAAGCGAGAATCCTGACAGAGTATATGTCATGACCGGACATATTGACAGTCGGGTCACTGACGTGCTCAACTACGATGCCGACTCTCCCGGTGCCAACGACGACGCGAGTGGAGTTGCTAGTATGTGTATTCCGAAAGGGTTATTACAGGATCGAAGCTGACTTATACAAGTTGCGATGGAGATTGCGCGTGTTCTTGCCAAGCATCAGCCCAAGTCAACAATAATCCTTGGTGCTGTATCTGGCGAAGAGCAGGGTCTATATGGCTCCACCTATCTGGCACAAACACTCAAGAACTCTAGCACGAATGTCGAAGGCATGCTGAACTGCGACATTGTCGGTTCCTCAACTGGAGATCGCGGTCAGAAAGACCCCTACACCATTCGCGCTTTCGCTCAAGGTGTTCCGCCTCTTTCAGCCGAAAACAACATCACAGCAGCGCGACGACTCCAAATCGGTGGCGAGAACGATAGCCCTGCACGAGAGCTTGCGCGCTTTTCAGCTGAAGTCGCTGCCAACAATGCCACCGGTATGAACGTAGCCATCATCTACCGCCTGGACCGCTTTTTGCGTGGAGGTGACCACACTGGATTCCTTCAAGCGGGTTACCCTGCTATCCGCTACACCGAGCCTAACGAGAACTTCGCTCATCAGCATCAAGACTTGCGCACCGAGAACGGCACCGTCTATGGCGACCTAATTGAGTTCGTCGACTTTGACTTCACAGCACGTGTTGGCAAGGTCAATCTCGCCACGCTTTGGTCCCTCTCACAGGCTCCTGGCATGCCACGCAACGTCACCATCGACACGACAGTTCTGGACAACGACTCGCGCATCAAGTGGATCGTTTCCAATAGCACAGATGTCGCGAGCTACGAAATCGTGTGGCGAGCCACTACAGCGAGCCTGTGGACTCGCATGCTTGATGTCGGCAAAGTTGGATCAGTTGTGCTTCCACTTAGCAAGGATAATGTCATCTTCGGCGTGAGGGCCGTCGGTACGAATGGGTACAAGAGCCCGGCTGTCTATCCTTTCCCTGGATGAAGCATTGTCCCACGGAATGACGCAGGCCCGGGTTCTCTGACGAACCAGAACTGCCAGATTTACAGTATACATAACTTGTTGTACGTATCAATATATGCATCTAGCGAGTCTACGAAGACTTGGGTTCTCTACATATGACGGTATTCCCACACAGGTCCTCGCAAGCATTCCCGCTTTCGGTATGGTAGCGCCAAGCGTGACTGGGCGTTACAATATAGTGGCTGGTTCCGGGTGCAAGACACAGGCGCCGTACGAAAACTATACGAAACTTCTTATATTTGTTCACCGTTCGTCAGAAATCGAACTTCATTGTTCTGCGCGGCTCGTGTTTTGCTCGGTGTTCGTAGCCATGTCGTCTACTCACACCATAACTCAGACAGATACAAGCACCAATCGACTCCCAAGTAATGCGCTACAGGCGAGTATCGAATTTCAACATGTAGCACCAGCGAAGTTACGCGACCAAAGATGTGAACACGATGACCGAAGAAGCAGCGGCATCGAACCAGCCGCATTCCTTCCCCAACCATCAACGACGGTATCAGTAGCTGAGCGTTGGAACCACCCGAAGGCCAATGTATTCCGCACACTCGCTGTTCTCTTTGCGTTCACTATCATGGGCGCAAATGATGCCGCATACGGAGTAAGCAATACAATCCCTTGGTATATATGGTCACTATTGACGGTGACAGGCTATTATTCCTTACCTCGAGGAGTACTACGATCTAACATATGTTATCGTCTCGCTAGTTTTCCTGTCTCCGATGGGTGGATACATCAGTGCTGCACTCCTCAACGACTGGCTGCACATTCACTTTGGTCAACGGGGCATTGCTTTCCTTGGACCTGCTTGCCATCTAGTGGCGTACGTAGGCATTGTCCTTCATCCGTCATACCCCGTTCTGGTGATCTTGTTCATTTTCTCGGGATTTGGAAATGGCATTGAAGACGCAGCCTGGAACGCGTGGGCAGGTAGTTTGGCCAATGCGAACGAGGTTTTGGGGTTTGTGCATGGGATATATGGGCTGGGGGCTTTGCTTAGTCCGCTAGCTGCTACTAGCTTGATTGCGAAGCGTGGATGGCAATGGTATCAGTTTTACTACATCATGGTCAGTCGCCTCGGATGTTCGATGGATTGTTGCTAACCCTGACCAGCTTGGTGGCGCCTGCATTGAGCTTGCGACATCGCTTTGGGCATTCCGATCGTGTTCAGGCCATTTGTATCGCGAACAATCACTCCGCGTGAATGCAGAAGGTGAAAGCCGTCTTAAGCAGGCACTCAAGAGTCGCGTCACCTGGATAGCCGCTATCTTCCTCTTCGGGTATGTCGGAGCCGGCGGAGCGCTTGGAGGTTGGATCGTTACCTTCATGCGTCGGGAACGAGCAGGTGGAGATTTCGAGTCTGGCATTGTTGCGACCGGATTCTGGACTGGCATCGCTGCCGGCCGCCTTGTCTTGAGCTTCATCACACCAAAGCTTGGCGAGAAGCTCGCTGTTCTGGTACGGTCAAGATCGGATTGCAACCTGCACAAGCTAATTTCACGACAGATATACATTGTTGTCGCCACCATGTGTCAACTTATGTTCTGGCTCGTTCCTTCCTTCCACGTATCGGCCGTTTTCGTCGCACTACAAGGCTTCTCCCTCGGTCCGCTCTTTCCCGCTGTCATCGTCGCAGCGACCAAAGCTCTTCCGCCACATCTTCATGTCTCTGCGATAGGCTTTGCTGCTGCGATAGGTGTTGGCGGAGGTGCTGCGCTACCCTTTGCTATCGGATCGCTTGCTCAAGCGAAAGGCCTTGGTGTCCTACAGCCCATCATTCTGGCTGTTCTCGCAGCTCTCTTGGTTCTGTGGCTGTGCTTTCCGAAAATGGAAAAGAGAAAGACGGAAAGAGAGGTGCCACCGCTATCGCCGGAAGAGCGAAGGAAGCGGTGGCTCAACGTTGATATTGATCTTGTCGAGACCGTCAGACGCATCGTGATGAGGGCTTCGGGTGGCCAGATGGTCGCAACTGCCTAGGAACGTTAGCACATGGTGCTCATACCTCAGCCCTGGAGGGCTCTTTCCACTCCCACCCGCGCTAGTTTCATTTAGGTGTCAACAAACCGACCCTCACCCTGCCTTCTCTCACTACCTTCGACTTTCTGTCATCGCAGTCGACATCATGTCCTCAAACCCACCCGAGGCTTCATCATGCTCCATCACAGAGACATTGCGCTCTCTGAGGGCTGAAGTGGATGAGCTCGCTAAGACCCTCGCTTCCGATTCGGACTCGTCCACAGAGACGCTTGTCGGAGATACACCATCAACACAGAGTGCGGACACTTCCCCGGGAGCTGAGACAAAGTCGAGTACGCCATCGACATCAACGAACGACGCCAACCAGAACGAAACTCGCGAAGGACACCCATCCAATTCTGACGACACCGATATCGTGTATCATCCCCATCTTCGCGACGTGAACAGCATCCCCGACCTTGGTTTCACCTTGACGGAACTGGTAGATATACCCAACGACATCATCAAACAGTACTACGGCGATCGCATCCACTTCTCGAAATGGTACGCTGGCCAGCCCTATACAATGGCCTGGTGCATCAAAGCGGATGATGTACTCAATCCTATCGCTATTGTCATTCGATGGCCCAACGACTTAAGTCTTGATATCGTAAAAAAGGACGACGACGGCGACAGCATTGCCCACGTGTCAAGACACCAAGAACGGACTAACACCCTGGCGACGGCAGCCGCCAATATTCGTCTGAAATTCGGATGTGATCGAATTGGCTTCTACGACGGTGTGCGTCTGATTCTGTTCGGATTCACCGAGGATCCCGGGGGTGTCAACCTATTCGTGGGATGGTCGGATGAAATTCGCTCCAAGCTCATTGGGTTCCTAGGAGAGGCGATCAGAAACACAAACGTGCAGATGTTGAAACCGCTTACTGGATACACGCTTGAAGACTCGAATCTGGAGGCCGCAGCTCTGGGGCCTCCGCCGCAACGTTTCCTACATGACAGACATATCGACAATAGCGAGGTAAGTAGCGCGCTACTCACGTTCGGCGCCCAGTACGGTGGCTGTGCATTCAGAATCTACACAACCCCTGATGGCAAGCTCGTCAAAGCGGAAGACAGCCCACTCCCTACAGTCGACGATTCTGCGATCGCCACACCGGAAGGCGTCCTCAAATCCTCACAACACACTTTGGTCGAGTTTCTGGTCATTGCCGGTAAGGATCACTCTCCAGCCCTTAAACACAGCTACGATATTGTTCCCGACGCCATCACCTGGTATGTGCGTAAGACCGGCGAACGCAACGCGAAGGAGCTCGTTGGTATAGTTCAGTTTGCTCCTGCCGGCACAATTGTACCCGGCGATTGGGGTCTCAGGAAGCCGGACCTTACGTTCACAAATGGCGAAGGTATCGTGCGCACGGCGAAGCCCCTTCTGGAAGCCATGTTATCATTTGGACAGAAGCGGGAGTGTTATTGCTTGGCATTGTTCGATTATCACAACGTCGTCTTTGTGACGCGCTGTAAGGGAACGAAGTTGAATGGAAGCATAGCGTTGATTGGTGGGGAGAGGATTCGCAGCGGGTTCCTGCAGTGGCTGATACGAGCAGTGCAAATTGCAGTATATCATTGCGACGCAGTCGAGTGAGTCAGGCTTTTTAACACCGAGATGGATGCGCTGAATAGCTTATATTACGGAATTCTAAACCTGTACGTGTCGCATGAAAAGATTTAAGTTTTAATAAGTGAGTCGTGACTAAGACGAGGTATATTGCAACTTGGATATCATTCGAAGAATGCGACACGAACTCTACCCATCCCAGGCGTCGAGATACGTTCAGGTCTTATTCTAATTCATCGAATTACGTATATTGACCGTTCGTCAAACCTTCGTAAAACCTCCAGGAAGTTCAGCCAACCCTGGATCGAGTGATTAGTCAAACAAGATTTGTGAAGCGATACCTTTTAACTTACAACCATCAACATCCTCATCAACAGTCCGCGGAATAGTACACTTCATCGCTTCTTCAGTTGTCTGCGAGTCCAACACCGAACAAACATCACCCGTACAACGCGCATTCATAGCACGCTGAAGCGAGTCATCCTTCCAGCCAAAGACATAGTCTCCATGCTGCGAGAACCCATTCCTGTATCGGCAATACTGTCAGCTACTCATTGTTTCTCAAGTGAAAAGAGGAGACTTCGACTCACCTATCCCCCGTACTGAGCACAAAAGGTTGACTCCCATCCTCTGGCCACAACTCCGCATCGTTGAACTCCCTTGTATCCCACATAACCTCATACATAACCTGCGGTATAGCCACAGGATGTGACTCAGGACACGTCCCCGTAGGCCCGACATCGTAATCCCCCGCCCCATCCGCATAAGCCACATGACTCTGATGATCCGGGGAATCCAAATTAACGCCATCCCAACACGTGGGGAAAGTAATAACAGAGCGTATACCACCAGGACAGAAACCCGTAGGAAGTGTTTGCGCATCCGGTGCCGCACAGTTAAGGTGCATGTTGTCACCCGTTTCCGGCATACATCTATAACACACTTTCCGTGCCTCCGATTTCGCTGTCGCCGTCGCATCACCAACCAACATGCGAAACCCGGGTCGAAAAGCCGTAACACCAGTCTGGTTCTTTGTATCAGGCGTATAATACACCGTAATCCCCCCTTCTCCTTTCAGCCCCTCACTAACAAACTGCGGCACCCTTTTATACGTGCCATTGCGAGCGCGGAAGTACAAGACGGCGGTCCAGTAGTTTGAGAAGTCTTCTGAGAAAGTGCAGCTGGTGCATGTGGAGGCGGTGACGAGGTCGTGGGACTGCGGCATGGAGGCTGTGAAGGAGTTTCCGCCGACGATCTGGTGGAGGTGGGGGGAGGGAATGAGGGAGGGGAAGACGAGGGGGTCGAGGCGCTCGACGACGAGTTGCGAGCATTGGAAGCGGAGCATTGGGGGGATGGTTATGTTGAAGAAGGGGGGTTGGGCGGAGACATGGTGGGCGAGGAGGAGGATGGGGAGGAAGGTTGGCCGCATGTTTGTGGTTGTGGGAGGTGGTGTTGGAAATGAGGATAAGAATAGTGGGATGTCCAGAATTTAAACGGCGCGAACACTAATAAAATGTCAACTTCAAATACTTGCTGTCCGTCTTTGTCTGCCGTCTCTCACATCTGATCCACGATCACATGTTGTTGAGTAAACAGCCAATATCGGTGTGATGGCTGCGGGGCCCGGGAGTCACTCCCTCGGGTCCTATCCGAACGTCGTACGACTTCATTTTAGCCTTTGAGAACGCTGGCAGTATCATACTCGACGATCACTGCGATAGGCATGTGGGGCGTTGTCCGTATATGAAAAGTAAATTGTTATCGCTGCAAACCCATGTAGCCAGCTGCATGCCAAGGACATCCTCCAAATCCTTTTCGCTGATCTCGAGGTCTGAGAAAGACTCAGGAAAGAGTTGACATGTGAAAGGAGATATGTTATGGTCAGTTTAGAACATACATAGCTACAAAACCTTGAATTAAAAGCTGCTGGATGATAGCAAGGAAGTATTCGGTACCTTCGAGACGGCTAGCTGTTCATCGTCCGCGTCGACGTATACAACACGTGGTATCGTTTCCTCCTCCACAGGCAGCTACTTGTGATCATGTATTCGTTATATCCTCCAAGTCGAACAAGACGCCAAATGAAGTGTGTGACGGGCGTTCTTCGTATCGAGAAAGCGTCACGATGGACTCTTGAGCGAGAGAGGTGGTTAGTTTTGTCGGTTTCGTATGTACGCTCGCGCGAGATGATGCGTTAGTCGCTTTCGGGGTATCTAACGTCGTTATCATATTCAGCGCGGCATGATTTGTAGTCTAGGTGGATCGAAGAATCGAACTCTGGTCTTCTTATAGAGCCGAGATGAAGCGGGCTTCGGGAAAGAAGCGTATGCCGTGGAGTTGATTCATTTGCCAGCCTCCTTCATCGTGATAGCCAGACCGGAAGCAGTACTTGACATGCTGCTACCACTACCACTTTTCCTTCTGTTATGTTGTTTGGCGGATTCAGAGCCGGCGCTACCACGCCGACTATTTGAGGTGGGCTGTACAGGGAAGTAACCAGATTCGTCTTCGAGGGCAAAGCGTACTGGTGTTCTTGCCCTGCTCTGCACCGGGCTCATGCGAAACGCGTCTGATCCAGCACTCCACCTCTGGCCCGGGCTTGCACCTCCTGTCAAACTCCGCGCATGCCTCCGAGTAGGCGTCTCGGCAGGCAATTGGAGCCTTGAGTTGATGCCCATCCACAGCGCCTCCTCGTCATCGTCACCCGGGACTCTCCACCCTCCCACGCCCTCAAAGTCGCGCGTCAATTCGCTTGTACCAATGAGCGCCGTGAGAGAGTTATTTTTATGTTTCAGGAGACGTGACGTATGCGCCGAGTGTAGTCCTGCATCTTGTGAGGATGTCGTGCTAGCCGTGCTTGCGCGACGATGGCGCTGCCCGGTCGGGGAGTGCCGGGCGGACGAAGGTATAGGAGGGGCACGAAGTGGGACTGGCTTCGAAGCTGATGGGGATAGCCATGCGCCTATGATTGCAATGGCGAGACGGCAATATACGGTTAATGCGCGGAAGGAGAGGAGCGATACGGCGATTGAGGTGGTGACGACGGCGAAGAAGGCGAGCGGGATGGAGACGGAGAGCAGGATAAAGGGCGTGACGGCATACACGGGGTTCCACAGACTGAGCTCAAGGCTGGATGAGCCCAGCCGAAGAAACATGATGGCGATCCGTGGTGGAGAAGGAAGGAACGATGACGGGTGTTCGCATGTGAAAGTTGCGGGGAAGCGCCAAGGTCAACCAGACGCGTCCTCTCCACCCGTTCTCTGCGGAGCATCGACAGCGAGCCTCTCCGCTCAATTCCCGCCGAATCGCCTTGCTGTCGTCCGCGCAGGTGTAATACCAATTCCGATGAGCACGGCACTGAGCGATGTACCCTTGAAGATGCTCTCGTACTGCTCGATCTTGAGACGGGTCGAGTAGGGCTGACGCTTGATGCGAAGAAATGTCGCGCCCGTGACGGCCAGCCAGGCGCCGAAGAGGATTTCGTAACGGTACTTCTCCACCGCGGTTTCCGAGGCGTTACCAGACATGATACTGATGCGATCGGTCAAAAGCAAAGGTGGAAGGAGCGATGAAGGTTGCGGGATCGGGCGGCAGAGGCCTTGATAATATGGACGATTTCATGACGTCGTTGGTTGGCTCACCATCACGCGCTCGCCACCGCTACTTGCATCCATCACACCACGCCTCAGACCGCTGCCATACGACGGGAAAACATCGTGAACAGTCTTGTCCACTCGTTCTCCATCATTGTTTTTGCGCATAGGTCTCTACCACCCAACCATTGTAAACTTACTAGCGCCTAGACACTGATTGGATTGCTTTGTCCATGCACGACTTCCTCTTTGTCTCGACCTTATCACGGAATCGCTCACCGCATTTTCATTCTAGATAGTACATCACCCAATATCTCAGCCTCATTCCAGGCTCACAATCTACCGAGACTGAAGCGCGTATCATGTCGACGCGAAATGTTTGGAAGATCGAGCGCAGGTCCTTGATTTATGTTCCGCTTACCGTTGCCGCGATTCTCGTCATTGCATTCCTATGTTCACGAAAGCTAATACGAACCCTTTTCGGTCGTTCCAAGAAATCGATACTTCCGTTAACTAACACACCGCCACGCAAGACAACTTTCCAGCACCATCTCCAGGCTTTGCGCAAGTGGTGGAAGCCTGCAGTCTCTTCTGCCACTAGCTCGCCTCAGCCTCACGACCGCCTCACTCATCAAGGATGGTTCCAGCGTTACAACGCGCAGAAATCCCTCCTCGAGAAAGAGCGCCGCAAGGAGATGCAAAGAGAATGCAGGCCGAGAGTTTTCACTCAAGGTTACAGAGAACACTGGGGACGGATTGCTGAAGAGCAGAAGAACGTCCGACGAACACAGTGGGAAAAACTCAAAGACAAAGTAGGACTTTAAGTATGTATCGATGCAATAAGCCATCACTTCTCATCATGACATCTCGCCATTAGTACTTTCATACATCGTCTTTGTATGCAATGTGATTTGCGGTGGTACAACTGGGCGAAGCACACTGACGGCTTTGTCTTCTGCAATTTCTTTCAACAAAGATGACACTCGGCTGTGCTCTCGGCTGTTATAGAATCCTGCTCTACTCTCGAAAACTATGATCACAATTTTAAATGTCACCTGCTTTACGAAAAGATGGCTACATCAAGTTTCACCTCACGTATCCACAGGGTCGATTTGGCTGATGCATCCGCTGAAGCGTCAGTCGAAGACTTGCAGCCCCAAGGCATCTCCGAACAAACAATCATCATCATCGTTTCCATACTAGGCTCTGCAACGATCTTAGCCATTGTCGTCGGAATCATAAGCTACTTCCGACATCGACGTCGGAGAAAGGCCAACGAAGAACGCCAACAGGAGATCGAACGGAGTTTGCAACGAGCTCGACGGCCCGTCCTCACGTTAGACACAGACTTACCAATCGCAACTCAGTACAGAATTTCGACTGCTCGAGCCGGCTAGCGGACATTCTCCTACCAGGTTCCCTACGAGCTCGCAATGTGACCAAGGTTCAAGCACTGTGCGACTACATGTCCGGACATTTAACACACGGTCGCTCCAGCTTATCAAGATAGTTCCTGTCTCAATACTTCATCTCAGCCCACTAATACCCCTCGAGCTATCAGATCACACGCGCTAGCTGGTCCAGACACTCATGGCATTAACCCACAATCAAATCGGTGCCATAGTGTCCAGCTGCGCAGGCGCTGTCTTGATAACCGTCTTCGTAATTCTTATTTTCGTCCACCCGGTCCGACTTTACACTTTCTCGCGACGCAAGTCTCCTCGTTCCAACCCAGCATTCACTACCGCGGACGAAGAATCCCAACGTCTCTCCATACCCGACACTCGCTTCTCGGTCCTCAGCCATTTCGAAACCATCGGCAACCTCGTCATACCTCCAAACCATCGTCCTCTTCCCTCTGCACTAGACATTATCAACCGTGTAGCCATAGCTATTGCTCTACCTGCGGGGGCAAAGCCGGCGGACTTGAAACGTGTAACGGACGACGGAGTCACAGAAAAGGTGTCATGGACGACTGTTGAGCGGCAGGACTCGCTTGTTATGCGTGAGAGTGCTGCTCAAGAAAGGAAGACGATGTCTGCGAATCATATGGAGCAGTTGGACAAGCTGCAGAATATGTTTGTTATTGGTGATGGAGAAGAGGATGAGGATGAGGAATGGGATCAGGATGATGCTGATTCAGCCGATAGTGTTGTGGATGGGAATTTTGGATCGGGCAAGGGTATGCGTGCGCTGTATCATGCGAGGCAAGATGAGTGATATGACATCAAGTACCAGCTGCTGTTACATTAATGCGAGATCACTCTATTCCATGCCATAAGTCGCAAAAAGATTTCAGGAGTCATTATAGGAAATTATTGTGCGTCTGGTAAGGAGTGTGAGCTCTATAGCACGTTGAGTATAAATCAAACCCCAGCCCATGCTTTGTTATTACGCCCAAGTCCCCCAGCTCCGGACCATGGCGGAGACGCTCTTCTATTATCTTCACCAAGCCGGAGTAGAGCAGGCGAAGTCCTTGATCTCCTTCGTCGCAGTCGTGACCTTTGTTGCTCCGACCTTGGCATCATTACAAGTAGCGGTAGCAGTCGCGTCAGGAGGGGTAGTGCTGCAGTAGACTGTGCTTGTCTCATAGATTGTCTTGACGTAAACAGCCTGTTCGAATGTATTAGCATGTAGCACCTTGCTTGCGAGAGAAGATACGTGCCGAAGTCTTGACTTCCTCGTACTTCGTAACCTGCACACACTGGCACTCGGTCTTGAAGACGAAGTACTTTGCGCAGTTTCCGGAGTTCTTAGGATCGATGCAGTCTCCGTCTGCGTAGCCAGTCTCGCTGGCTGATCCTGTCTTGGGAATGAAGGCGGCATGGATACCGATGTACAGGTCCAAGCCACACGCCCGCCAAGTGTCAAGGATGGGGATGGTGCAGGTGCCAGATTTTGTGCAGTAGCCATTGTCGAGCTTGTATGGCCACTGACCGGGGGCTGTGACTGAGGGCTTGGTTGGCTGAACGATGACGTGGAGATCTCCATAGCTTCCCCCGACCGAGGAAAGGTCAGGGTAGGTAACGGTTAGGGAGTCGCCGGAAAATGATACGCAGACGTCACCCACTGGATCGCGCTTGGCTCCGTAAACAAAAGGTTTACATAGTTTGCCGGATAGATCACGGGCTAGTAGGCCACTTAAGGAGCGAGTGTCGAGCCCGGAGAATGGCGATGCTTGGACAGAGGTGATGGCCACGGCGGCCGTCAGCAGAGTGGAGGTGAAAGTGAAGAGAGACATCTTGCTTCGGAGTTGACTGATCTTGGTGGTTGAAGAGTGTGAGTTGAAGTTGAAGCTGAAGCTGATAGAGATGTATGCCGGTGATCTGAGTCCTTCTTATACAGTTCTGTATTTCAAATGCTGGGGGTAATATCCAATGTCTCTCATGTGCAGCCTGCTAGGGTCTACGAGGTCCGACAGTAGGCTCTCCAGTGAGAAGCAAGACGTGCATACCAACAGTGAAGCCACGATGTTGCGGCTCAGGCCGTGGCGTCGTCCAGACCGATATGCTGCATGGAGCTGAGCCAAGCTTTTCTGGAAAAGATTGTCTTAACTTAAGCCACTCGTTCCATGGCTTGATAGTTACGTTATGGAGCCGAAGGTTTGCGAAGCATTCTGAATACCTTTCCCGACGTGATAGAGAGACTGAAAGACTCAATGAGTACCTGGCTGATCTATGGAGAGGCGACTGAGTCTGCAGACATCGAAGATTTCCTCGGGACTTTCGTTGGACCTATGACGGCATCATGGACGGCATCATTGCCCTTCGACTTATGTTGATTATTTGCATTTCTTCCACGTCATCCGTCCACATTTCACTGCCGCTCTTGGCAAAGTTTTCCCCAGAAGCTGAGCCAAGAATGGTAGCGAACGATGGCCACAAGCGATGCCTCATACCCTGTGAGGAACACCAGCATGGCAAGTACCGTCAGTGCTTGGCCAAAGCTCTGGCCCACTCGGACACCGCACACCGTCCAGCAGTAGACTCCTAGTTTGAAAGTCGACAGTGGCGAGGATGATATGTGGACGAGTGAAGCTTTCAAGAAGTGAGCCACCTCATACAAGAAAAAAACTGAACAGGTCTGCAGGCTACATTAAGCCAAAGCCTTGCAGAGTAGGTGACCCAACGTCAACGTAGGCTCCAGGCTGTTCAGTTTTTTCCTAGGTTGGCGTGGAGCTGAGATGTGAAGTAAGCTTGGCAATAGTCATGGCCCGCGTTGATTTTTGGGAGAGGGCGGGGAAAAGGACCGCTACATTGGGTAGTGCATGCTTGTGTGGCGTTGACAGTTGCGGTAACTGTCGCGCTACAACTCCGCGGCGGGAAGGCAGATCACCCGCACTGAGGACTGTGGCCGTCTGCAGAGTACGAATCACAATCGTGCAGTGACAGATCAGACACAGAAGCGGCCGATGAGTATTGACAGAAAGGAAGTTGGGCCTAGAACAAACAAGCCATCTCTCCGGTTCGTGTACCCGCGCCAGAGACGTACAGTGGGCGGGGCGATCGAGAACGTGCCAAACAGCCAGGATCTTTGTGGAGAAGAGGTTTGTGGCGGATCGCAGGTGTACTGCATCTCTGGGCAATAGAGGTGGCTGTCTATTTACGTATCGTGGGAAAGAAGCAGAACGTGGGAAAGCGCGCAGCGTCGGGGCGAAGATCAGCCGGCATGCGCTTAGTCAGCTGCCGCCCGACGCGTGACGCGTGACGCGTGTGCTCCTTCCATCTTCACACGTTCGGTCGACTTATCCATAACCTCTTTCAACCATCGCGTTTCCTAAATGAGCATCGTGATTGTGTCAGCCCCGTTCACTCTGAGAGTTCGAACGCTATAGACACTGATGATACTCCCAAACCTTACTCAGCCTGAGTAACATGACCGGGGAACTGTCAAGCACCTCCAGGGCTGCGGCTTCAGGAGAGCTGTCTGTACGTGTCACAGAGAACGCGGATTCGTCGCGCGTGCCACGAATGCAAATCTGGTCCTTCACATGCTCCACAGTCGCTAACCCACGAACGCAGCCTCAGCATCGGAGCTCGTGAAGGTATCCTGGACCGCAATGTTCCGTGGCACGCGCTTCTTGTCCTTCGACAACTACCATTCGCCAGCATTACAGGCATTGTTCGCACCTTGACTGGCCGGTTAAAATGTTCGTCACACAGCTTCGATGTTGTCCATGATCATTGGCCGATGTCTCATGTTTCAAGATCGTCGCATTACCGAACGGGCCGGTCGCGGGATGATCATGTCCACTAGGACAGCCCGGCAGAGAGGCAAAGCCCTCTGCAATGCTGTTTTATTGCTCCTTCAGCACCTTGTGCGACGTCGAGAGTTGGTCTCGGCCACAGTTGGGCTCTGCGATCATGCGGGCGGCTAGATGGCTTCGATTTGGAGAAATGTTTCTGACCTGTTCTACAGTGGGACTTCTTCATTGCGAGCAGCTCTCCATCCACAGCAATGCGATCCTCACGCGAGTGTCAGTATTACGGAGTAACAGGCCCCAGCGCATAATGCGTCTCTTCGATATGCTGCACGTACGACATGAAGTGGGCGTGTTTCTGATGTTTCTAGCGTTTCTAGTTCTACGTCTAGGATGTTTCAAGAACGGCACCCCGGACAGCATCACCATGTCCACTCTGCTCGACATATAGTATCGCTGTGGCTCTTGGCCGGGCGCCTACTCTTGGTTCCTGAGTGAGTGTTGTGGCAGGCCACCGCCATTGACACCTTCGCCTTCTGGTTCTTTCTTGCACATGTATTTGAGATACCCCACTACTTCCTTATAATAATGTTTGCGATTGCTTCTGAAAGGCCGGTCTGGCACCTACTGGCATGCTTTACGACCTTCTTTTTGCTTTACTCATCGGCTGCCTTTTGGTTCGGCTCACGGGGATCATTCGCTAGCGAACATTACCCAGACAGTCTCACAGCAATCTTCTCTACACAGACTATCGACGCGCTCAACCAAGATGTGAGGCTGCGTAGTGCGCTACTATCGCTCACAGAAGCTATCGCACAATCATCCAGTGATATTGGTGAGAGACTCCGCTTGGAAAGTCTCCAAAGCTTTGGCACCAATCTCACGGATGGTATCGAGAACGTTCGGTCGAAACAGGAATCCGAACTGAGGAGGCGGGATTTACAAGATGACATCAGTACAACTTTCCGAGATCTGACGGGTGCTGGTGGTATAGGCGGGTTCAATCTGACGGGTGGATTGGCCGGTGTACTGGGCAGCCTAGGAGACTTGATGGTTGGATCCCTTGGTACACCTGCTTTGTTTTTGGGTATAGGTCTAGGGTACGTAAGCGCACATCATGACGAACAGACTAACCATTAGTAGCATGGGTACAACGACTGCTCTCAACTTGACCGACATGGAGGAAGCCAACGCGATAGCTTCGAGTATCGCCACTGCCTACAACGCTTCAGCAAGTGGTGCGAACCTCGCCGCTCAGCAACTTGGAAACGGCATATCGAGGCAAATCACCCCTTCCTTGGATGGCAACAATTTCTCTCTCGCTCCTGCGGCCTTTGCCCTGGCATCTGGCATCGGAAACGCGACTGCAGTAGGGTTCGGTCTGACAGAGCAACGTTTCGCACCTTCATCCGATTCGAGCATTGAGGGTCTAGCTGGAAATTTTGGCCTTGGTGTTGCAATGCCGATTGTGTCCAACATTGATCTTCGAGCCACTATCAAGAGTTTGGGAAACAGCTCCGGTGTCTCGAGCTTCATGCAGAATCTTCCCAAGATCGCAGCAGCAGCAGGGCTGGGCCTAGGAGAAGGCGCAAGAAACGGCTTGGGCTTGACAACATCGCAGCTATCTGGATCTGAGAACCAGAAGCGACAATCGGTGGACCCTACAGCAGACACGATAGACTTTCCGAGAACCGTAAAGCATTTCGCCAGAGGTCTTAGCCAGTCATTCATCCAGGGCAGCAACTTTTCAAACCTAGACATCGGGTCTATGACGGGCTTCCCCAATATGACCGAGCTCCAAGCCATGTTCCGGCCTATGGCTGCGGGAGCTGGTGCGGGTATAGGCATGGGAATTGCTATCGGTTTGAACTTCAAGGCAGTGGACGCTCCGCCAATGATCGCTAGTAATATTGACGACGACAACGAACAAACGGCTTTGGCTGCGGAAGGCTTTACGCAAAACTTGTTCTCCAACCTGCTCATCAATAGTAGCGCCATTCAGCAAGCAAAATCGTTCATCGTGAACAACCCGCCTCAAGCATTACAGGGTCTCGACGGAGCCAAGGCAGCTGAAGGCTTCGCTAGAGGTACCATCGAAGGCGTTGTGAGCGCGATGTATTCTGTCGGAGGGGTCAAGAACTTGATCACTGGCGACCTTCCGGATACTGCATACGACAATGTGCCAGTTTTGGCTCCAACACAATTCAACGATACGTTGAACGGCTCGGCTGTTGGCTTTGCGCGAGGGCTTACAGGCAAAGCGACGATACTGGTTGCGGAGATCGTCAGAAACCTCACTCAGGGCATGTCAAAGTCTGATATGGCTCCTCCGTCACGTCGAAGCATTGTCGGAGAGTTCCACGAGGATTCCAGTGTAGGTAAGGAATTGCTGCTAGCTGAGTTTTTGCATATACTGACCCATCGCAGTAGCATCTAGTCCGATTATCGCCCGTCAATCTCAAGTCGGAACCAGCCAGTTCCCTATAGCTATCGACCCCATCACAGCGCAGAGAGGCGCACAGAAATTAGTCGATACTCTCACATGCCAGGGAATCGGCGGCATCGCGTCAGCAGCTTTCGGTGCCATGGCTGCAGCCAAAGCGAACGCTACTATGATGAACAAAGCGATGGCCCAGCTTGGTCAAACTCTCGATCCAACGGTGTTGCAAGCATTACCTCGAGGACCTATCACAGTATCATCAGAGGGAAACATGTTCGAGATTGTTATCGAAAGCCAGAGTGTGAAGATCAATGGCCTGGCGCTCGTCCCATTCGCAGTCATTACAGGACTACACGTCCTGTTCGCTGGTCTCGCATTTCTTACCTTTCTTCCATTATACCTTGTCCTAGGCGTAGTCTGGCGGTTTTCTGTCCTGACCGGCTTTCCAGTCGATGAAGCCAAGAACAGGAAATGGCGCATGGGCCTGTTGATTACGTTTGCCATTCTAGGCATCACTGGTATCGTCCTCGGCATGGTCGGTATGGGAAGCGCCAGTCATTTCCGCGACACACATGGCATTATGGGTCTCATCTGCCTCATATTCCTCTTCCCAGCAGTGGGATTCTCCATCGTTCGTCTTCGTACAGAGATCCCACATCCCTCACCCGCAGCATTCGCCGGCATCAAAGGTCCTATGGCGGTTGCGAAGACACCACAACGCATCTACCTCATCAGTGGTATCAGTACCCAACTACTATTGGGGCTAGGCCAATTCGCCTTCTTGCAAGGGTTCTCCACACTCCGAGCCATATCGCTTTGCGTCGCCGACGCAGTGCTAACCTCGACCAGTGTTGCTGGTCTCGTTAGCTTAGTCTTGATGATACAAATCAGTGCCACGGCATTAGTTGGTATCCGAGCCTGGTTGGAACAACACATCGCCAAGAAAGAAGCAGCTGGCATAACTCGAACAACGACTGTTGGGTCTAGTGACCTCAAACGAAGCGACACGATGGCCACGTTCGGTTTCGACAGGAAAGACCCGCTATCGGTTTCCAGATTGATCACCACCAAACCCAAACTCACACAACGAAAAACCGAAGAGCTCAAAGGCTCCGAAGACAACGGCATTAGCACTCCATTCAACTTCAGGAAAGAAGGGAGCATCAACGAGCAAGATACCCAAGACGACAACTTCCTCTCACCCGAGGAGCGGATCAACTACCAGGAGCGCGGCATCTACAACCCCAAAACTGGAGGCTACACATACCCTGTGCAGAGTATGGGCTATGGCGACGAGGAGTTCTATAACAGGTCGACTACATATGGAGAACGCCGCCCGTCTTCGGGTGTGTTTGATCCCTTGCTGTCTCCCCGGCCCCCAATGGCGGCCGCTACCGGACCGAGGATGACTGGCGTCACTGTTCAGGATCTATGGCCTCCACCAATGCCGCCAAGTTTGTACATGACGACGAGGACGCAGAAGACTGTTAGTAGTAGGTATAGTAGGCCGATAGATGGGAATGTGCCTGTGAGGGATAGCTTTATGGGGTTTGGGAACCGATAGGGAAGGGTACTTCGGGGGTTAGATAAACTGCATGTATACCACGGTGTATGATAGAGAGATAGAAATATATCCAAATGAAGTAAACTCTGGGAGACCATGCGCGTAGTGACCAAGCTCGGTGGTTATGCGGATGATCGTGGACCATGTGATTGATCACTCAAGGACACAAACGGAGACCCGGTAGTTCCCGCGACGCCGCTGTCGGCCGTCAGCAGAGTGTATAAATCTGTCTTTCGTACTCTGGTCATTCCTCATCATATACAATCTTCTGGGAATCTTCCAAAGTATAATCTCTACAAAATCATGTTTGCGGCCTTCCCGTCTGTTTCCAAAAAAAATCCCCAGAACCAGAGTCTCATGAGACTAAGCTCGGAAACACCTTCAACGATTACTTGTTACGATCGTCTCCCAAATCACAATGTTCTACTCTTTCTCGATACCCCAAAAAGAAGGTTACACCCGGACATGTCGGTCGCTGCCTCCACCTTGCTCCAAAATCAGATTCGTAGTCCATGACGATTCTTCTGAGCTCTGCTCTTCCAAAACTTTTATCAAACCAACGGATGCTTTGCGGCGCTGCCTCTCAAAGCAAACAGATGAGAAGCGCATGTCGGAAACTAAAAACCGTGTATTGTTCCTCTTATGTTCGTGGGCCTCGAGTATCCGACTCGCATCGGCTACATTCTATACTCCAAAAATTCTCCAAGGCATATCCATGCAGCCGGCTGCTGCAAGCGCGTATAAAATCGGCTCGGTCTTGCAAACATCTTCTCCTCTTCAACACACCGCGCGGTCTCAAGAAACTAAAACTCAATAAGAACCGAAAAAATGTCTTTTCCTGAGCTGTGTTTCCAAAAGAGGAGCCTCCATCCATAATGATTTGTGCGGAGGAAACGCAAAACAATGTACGACCAGTATATGAGAAGAGCACCTTGCGACAGCACATCGTCATGCATCTCTCCAGTTTGTGCGCCCTCTACCTCGTTTGTGGGCTGGTCGGCCTATATAAACTTTCAACGATGCCTGGAGAGGACTTCTGCACACCATCCTCTACCACATATTTCTAGAAAGGCGGTCTCAAACAACCCCATGTTGGCCTCTGCTTTTCCAAAATGACCCGGTCATGGACCGATGATTTGTCTCCCCGCCACGTGCACAAAAAGGCAAACATACTGACCGCTCTGAGAATGCATGACCCACGCCGATGTGCTCGATATAGAGGATATGGGCCCGATTCGTCGGCTTACACAGCAAATCAAAGTCGAAATCCATGTGTTCAGGTCATGACTTGATATTATCCAGGTCAAAGAGTCATTTGACTATGTACAACAAGAATGTTCCAAAAGAGTGCCAACTTCGATGGTACTGCGGTGACGCGACGCAGACGAGCGACTCACAACTTCCGAATTCCATATGTACCCATCCAATCAGATCCTCTCGAAAAAGGAGAAGTATCGTCAACACAAGAGCTTGCCAACTTCGTCTTCATGACTGACGTGAGAGGATCACAGAGCGTGTCCACATAGCAAGCATGCCTTTTCCTGGCTTTCTCATAACATGTGTTCATGCATCCAAGACTTTGAGCATCTCCTCCACGCTCTGGAACTTCTCCCTCTCCTTCCCTTTGCTCTTGCCCCTGGCCCGTTCAGCCTCGTCGATCTTCTTCCAGTCTGACCAACTTAGCGGTCTTGTACTAGTAACATCATCTTTGATGCCATCCCAACCAAGCCCCGTGCTCCTGTTGTCACCACTGGTATCGTTCAAAAACGGTACATCGGCCTCCCAGTCCTGCGCAATAATGTCTGCAGATGCGAAGGCGTCTTGCATGGTACTAGCGATGACGCCGGTCGGTCCACGCTTGACCCAGCCTGCACAGTATAATCCATGGACATGGCCAGCTGTCAGGCTGCCAGGCCCTGCCGATGGTGTGATGACACGACCGTGCATGTCATTTGGTATGATGCCGAGCTTCTCGTCAAAGGGTACGCCGATGTCGGAAAGACCAGGTAAACCCGTTGATTTGTATCCTACGGATCTAAACGCTAGCGACGCCTCCAGCGATGTCTCCTCGTTTGTGGGTGTGACGCGGGCTCGTTGGTCGAAGGGATCCGCATCGGCGACAAATTGTTGCTTTGTAAAGGCGATTGAGGATAGGTGACCAGCGTCTGCGTGCATAGACTTGGGCGCTTGCATAAATTCAAGGGCCCATGACCGCGGCGCTTCCTCTTTGGTAGCCTTGCTACCCTTGAGCAAGACTTCAGCTATCCGCTTTTGTACTCGGGGGAGCTTCTTGATCTCGGGTGGGTAGAGGGAGCGGTCGATTGGTTCGAAGGCGACGGAGGGGATGTTCATGAGCTCGCGAGCCTCTTTGACAGTGAAGGCAGCCTGGCTTCTGGTAAGCGAAATCTCGATGCATGCGTCTAGTAAGACGTACCTGTATTGGCCCACGCCGGCCAACGACCCTAACAGACCGCACCCGACTCTCTGATAGCGTCTGGATAGCCTGTTCCGAGATGTCGGTATGCCGTAGACTGTCAACAGGGCTGAGCAATATGCGCGCAACATCCAACGCCACATTTCCCTGCCCTATGACAACTGCCTGTTCACCAGCTTGGAGATTGGGTTCTAGGCTTCGAAACTGCGGCAGCGCGTTGTACCATCCGACGAAAGACCTGGCCGAGTATACTCCCGGCAGGTCTTCTCCTGGGACTCCCAATTGCCTATCTTCACTTGCGCCATATGAGAATAGTATCGCGTCGTAGTGGGGCTTCATCTTGGCCAATTCGATATCGTGGCCAACCCTCACATTGCCAATATAGTTGAAGCGCGGTGATTGCGCGACCTCCTCGAACGTGTCCTGGCAGTTCTTGACCTCTGGATGGTCCGGCGCAACACCGTAGCGGACAAGCCCATATGGCACGGGAAGTTGCTCGTACATGTCCACGACGGCATCTTGGTTCTTGTTCATCAACCGGTATGCCGTGTAGAAGCCTGCCGGTCCCGAACCGATGATTGCGACGCGAAGGCGCCCGCGCGCGCTTGCTGTCGTGCTGTAGGCATTGCGAAGTGGTCTTGGTGTTGCAGATGCGTTGTTGTATGGAGACGGCTTCGTTGTCCGATATCGTATCGTGCTGATCGCCCTCACATGCTTCAAGGTACCATGGTCGCGTATTATCGGAGCCGACGCGCTTGATATGCGTTGAGTGCAGCTAGCGCAGACATAGGGCGTTCTCTGTAGGTGCCGGACAAGGTGCATGGTGTGAAGGTCCTTGCATCTGATAGCGGCGATCGCCGCACGAGGAACTTCGGGATGACTAAGGCCACCAACTTGGAGGCTCCCGAGGTCAATGGCATCAATCCTACGACCTGGTCAACGCCGCGACCATCAGATCTACACTGGAATCGTGATGAGCAACAGGAAGTCCGACTCAATGCTTCATGTTTACTATGATATGACCATGGTGTTGTTGGGCCTCTCCTCCGCCCAACGTGCCGCTCAAACGACCGACAAAGCAAACCTGACCACAATTCCTTGCTGCAACTCATTGGGCCCCCACATGTTCCTGGCTAATACAGGTTTCAGCCGCTCGTGGCTGCGACTAGTCAATGCCTAAACCCGTCCCATCCGTGCTTCCTCACGTCATGAGCCGTTCTGGATCTACATTGGTCGATATTGATTGTTGTCATGACAACCCCATATTTACATACATATCACCCCAGGTCCCCGCGTGGGCCCATGTCAGCTATCAACCAGCATTTGCATCTCTTTGCTAATAAGCGAGAAGACGTCTCTCACCTTCTGTTCTGACGGTCGTGTGCAGCAGAACTTCCTTCCTTCGTTACTTCTCGCTCTACATCGCAACAATGGCAGGCCGCTGGCAGCCCCATATGTACGCAGCATCGAGGGATTCGATGATTGACACCGACCCCACCCGGTCGACGTTCAACCCAAAGGCCGTTACCATGGCTAGTCGCATGCCTCCTCCACCACCGAAGAAGAAGCAGGAAGGTCCTTATATCGACTTCAACAAGCACCCGGACAGCTACCTCATACTTCCGTATGGTAACACACACGCGAAGGAAATGAGCCCGAAGACGAAAGTCTTCATCGACATTGCGCGATGGATCCAGTTCAGTCTGAAGATTCTCACTCTGCTTGGCGCAATTGGCATAATGCTGTGCGGTATCTTCATTCGAGGAGCGCAAGACACAGAGGGCTATATTTTGAGGATACCGGTATGCACAACTCAGTCAATAATGAAGACTTCGCTAACACAAACAGCCCGGTGTGGACCTCATCGTTTGTCTATACGCCATATACCATCTAGTCCGTAATCCCAAGACGCGACCAGCCGGAAGCTCCGCCAGCTACCACTTCTTTGCTCTCGTTACCGACGCCGGCTTTATCCCGTTCTATGTCTTCACCGTCCTCATGGCTCGTCGCAACTCCGATATGGATGCCGGAACACTTGGGCGGTGGCGCACCATGTTCCCTACAGACAATGAGACGAACATAGTCCTGTTGACAACATGGATCACCGCAATTGCTACCGGCGGCCTCCACGTCCTCTCAACCGCCATTGATCTGTACTTGGCTATCCTCTTCAGGAAGATCTCAAAGCTGCCGCCGGACATGAACCCGCTTGAGGACAACCTGACTTCGCGCAGAAAGACCAAGCACAAGCACAAGAACTCATCAATCTCAGCCATTACACCTCTCACGTCAGACCAAGAGAAGAGGTTCAGTGACCAGAGCACCATTGCCGGAGACCGTCGCGATTCGAAGACTCCTTCCTACATTTACAGCGACATCCCAAGTCCCACCAAGAACCAAGTCGCATTCATGCACACGCGAACAGACTCGGAAACCACGTATTCGCCTCACACACCTGCTTCAGCTCGCCAATCCAGGGAGCGCTTCTCCATGTACTCTCAGCCTCCTTCAGCATACCAGTCCCGCAAAGAGCTCAACCACCGTGACGATCTACTCAACGACCAGGAAGACGACCAGACACTGGCCCAACGCAAGTCTATGCTCTCTCAACAAGCGAACATCAAACGACACTCTCGTGGCGGATCCCACGTTACCTCGTCCTCCTCGAAGGAATCCTTCCACACTCCTCCCGGAACCGCACGCTCTTCCAAACAAGAAGCGACCGGTGATCTCTCTCTCCAGCGCAACTCCCAGCAAAGCCTCAAGAATGACAACTGGTTCGTGCATCCTGACGAGGAAGACGAGCACCATGACCACTACCCGGCGCCCAAGCAGACAATGTTCCCCTCAAACGCGAACAACGGCTACAACACAGTCTCACCCTACGACGACGTATCTGACTACGAAGAAGAGTCCGAGGCACCCGAACCTCTACGCATGAACCCCCTCAGCCAGAACCCGCCATCTCCCCCCGCCACGGCGACCTTCTACGACCCTTACAAAGCCGCCTCCCCTCCCCCATCCAGCCTCCAGCGCACCAAGACCACAACCTCCATCTCCACCGAAAAGACATTCGACCGCTCGCACTCCCGCTCCGGCACCCCGAAATCGCGGTACTACGGCAACCTGCAAGCCGCGACCGAAGGCGTGCGCAGCGCCTCCAACTCTCCCTCCCCGACAAAAGGTTCCTTCCGCCAACAACCCAACCACTTCCCCAGCGCCACAAAGCAATATGCCGTCAACACTCCTCCACCCGTCCCCACGCACAACAACGTGACCAACTCGCCGTTCACGCTGCACAAGAAGAGTTACACGAGCATCAAGCGCACGGGCGAGGCGAACTACACACCCAAGCAGGGCCAGTCGCCGCGCGTCGTCAGCCGCTCCGGCGTCGATTACATCAACCCGTATGAGTTTGATGAGTCGGATCTGGGTACCCCGGGACGCAGGAGAGATGTTAGTGGGAAGATCGCTGAGGAGGGGAGAGGCGGTGGGTGGAGTGGGATGACGCAGAGGAAGGTTAGTGGTGTTGCTTATTAGGGTTCCGTGCTTTTCTATTAGGGAAGCGTTTGATGGTATCTAGGTTCAAGGGTTTTTCTTGTGACGATGTTCTATACACATGATGTGGGTTGGCCATTTTTCTTTGGGGGGAAACGATATTGGGTTGGGACTGGGGGGTGGGTTAGCATGACTACATAGCACGTTCTGGATGACTGGAAATGACGACATGGGATCTGTCTGCTGCATGAAAACGGTCTTTGCCCTCTTGGATTATACATTTGTGGTGTTTTGGTGCAACTGTTATGTGAATATGTGCAACTGTGCTAGCTATGCGGCGTCCAGCATGGCCGCTCACGCTGTACTATCAACATCATACTCGACATCCGTTCTAATAACATACTTCGCACCCTCAACAACCCCCGTGCCTTCATGAAGTAGCGCTCCTTGCGCCTCGCCGTGTGGAAATACCGCAACACTGCCCATGATAGGCTTGACCGGATAAGCGTTAATAACGCCCTCCTTAACACTAGGAACGAAGAAGGTCGTCTCACCACCCTTGAACTCATCGTTGAGGTAGATGAGAAAGGTGAAGAGAGAGGACTGGCGCGCGTCGGCTGGCGACGCATCGTACTTGTAAGCATCGGTGACTGGATCAATGCCTGAGGGTGGCCAAGCGCCATCTGCCAGAGTTAGCATAAGAATCATAATGGTTTGTTTAGAATCTACGAACCGATATGCATACGATACTCAGCACCAGGCACGTATCTGTACACTCTGAATCGTCGGTTGATACCGCGGACTTTCTTGCCAGCCACGCTGTCCGGTACGAACTCCTTTACTCTGTCCCAGAGCTTGTCGTGGAATGCTCGGTCGACGATCCAGTAAAAGTTGTGTGCCAGTACACTGGTGTCTTCACCTTGAGGACGCATTGGCGCATCTGGGATGAACTCTATAGTTTCTCCGGCTGCGATGATGGCGGAGCATTCCTCTGGAGAGAGTACGTGCTTGATCAGTCGGAGGTTGGGCACGATTGGGTGCTTGAAGCATTCTGTCTTGGGTCCTTTGCCGAGCAGCACAGCGTCGTCTTGGGAAGCGTAGAGGATTGCGGGATGAAGATTTGGTGGCTTGCGCTGCAGACCGGCAGTAGTTTCGATGATGCGGAAGCGGTCCTTGAGGCCGGGAGAGCATGAGTTGAAGATGCTCTTGTCCTCGACGCTTTTCCGTACTTGACGAGTGGGCTTGCTGGTGCCGCGTAGATCCCAGGTGTCTTGTAATGAGATGCCTGACGCGATATCTGTGCCGTGAGCTGTGGTGTCTGTCGGACCCGTAACTCGCAATATCGAATCCAGCACCCCGATCAGTTCGTCGTTTTGAGCGTTTGTACCGACCACTGTATGACTAGGGACCTGCACGTGGATGGACAGTCCGGAGACTACGTCCAGAGTACGCACCCACCGGCAAAGAGCACCCAGTGTTGGAGTGTCTTTTCTGATGCGCATCTCTGCCAACAGGATGAGGGCTTCTGTGTACTTGGCGTCTGTAAGCGCACCTGATATTCGCGCAGTAAGGTTACTGCCATCTATTCTTACGCTTAGTCTTTGATGTCGAGACCCAAGATATCAGACATACCAGCTGAGTTCAGGCCGGTAGTACATGCTTGACGGAAGTCGTATACAGCAGTCCTTAGGTCTTTGCACGCTTTTGACTTGATCAGTAGTGGATGTGCGGATAGCGTTTGTAATGTCTCAATTGCGACCTCAATCTCTTCAGATGAGATCACCGAATGTACGCTCGCTGGCTCTAGTGGATTCGCATCTTGTGGTGGACTTGGAATGCTGTTTGGATACTGCTTCTTTGCAGCCTGCAGTTGCGCATTCGCGCTGCGTTTCCGCTTGGCCATGTTCGATGATTAATTCTCTGGACCTGCAACTGGAGAGCGGAATAGTATCCACCAAGGATGTGTCAGCAATTACCGTGACGGATGTGAAGTATTCCGTTTTGTACGTGCATGCCGAGGTTTACGGCGGCGAACGTAGAAATTTTGTGGTCTGTGCTCTGGACTAGGCGGGGCAATGTTGTGCAGTACTAGTGCGGAAAGGCCCGCTCTCCGGTCTCACCACCTCAGGACACATGCAGGCGCGTTACACTTACATGTCTGAGCCTCAGACTCGAGGTCCCTTACGTTCAGCATAGACCTCGTTCGCTCGATGTCCGACCCGAGAGTTCTGACCTCATTCACTGCAAAAGGACTATGTATATCTCGATGCCTACTGTATCCACAGTGGTGCAGTAGACTAGAAGCCCTGAGCCCACACACTCGGCAGTTCAACGGCGCTATGCAGTCTACAGGGTCTGAGACACGATTATCGGGACGGGGTTAACGACAAACAATGGGCCGACGTACGTGTTATGCGCGGATCGAGGGGTACATTCCAGAATCCTGAGTACCCAGGTATATAGATAAACTCGGGCGATCGCCCTTTTCTTTTTCTTCAGACATTATACAAATTTTCGCTCATACATTTGTATACACCTTTACTCTAACACACACACCCCACTTCGACATACATACTCACCAACATGGCTTCCACCTCCTTCTACCAGGCCACCGTGCCCACCTTCAAAGGCATCGCCAACAGCGCTGTTGGCTTCCTCACAGTAGCCAAGGAAGAGCAGGCAAAGAACAGCTCACTGCCTTCCGACCAGGACCTTCTCAACGCCCAGCTCGGCGACATGCTTCCCCTCCGCATGCAACCCATCCTCGTCGGCAAGTTCCCGCTCGACGGAGTCACGACCCTGAAGCTCAACGGATCGGTCGCACCCCCTAACCTGGACCCCTCATCCTTCTCGTCCCTCGACGACATCATCAACTTCTTCAAGCAGTTCGCCGCTGTCTTTGACGCCGTTGACGAGAAGACTTACAACGAGAGCGCTGGAAAGAGCTTCGATGTAACTGTTGCGGGCAAGACTATGACTATGTCTAGCTTGGCCGAGTACTACAACGCCTTCGTCATTCCCAACAGTTAGTACTGCCCTTGATAGAACTGCATGTGAGATGTAGGCTGATTACTTACACTGCTATTTAGGCTACTTCCACCTCAACGCCATGTACATGCTATTGAGGAGTAAGGGATTCACTCTTGGCAAGGGCGTCTACGTCAAGCCTTTCTTCACCGAGCAGGCGAAGAAGGACTGGGCTCCATTGATGGGTTAGAGAGCGCCAAATATTGAGCTGCGCTTTGTCTATTTAGCGATAAGACCCGATGATCAAAGAGCACGCATTGGACAGAAATGAAATAAATGATATCACGACGATCTAGTCGATAAAGTATAATCAGGCTTGCTTTCACCTATTGATTTTCTTGCTCGCATGCGGGTGAGTGTCAAGTAGAGAAGTGGGTGTACAGAACGGAAGACATTGCCAGAATGCCCATCAGCCTGCAGTGCTGACGTTCATTGATTCTGTCTCGGCTATCTCATTTATCGAAAGCATCTCTCAGCTTCTCAAAGTGTGCCCTCATCTCCTCCCCAAGCTTTCCCTCAACATCTGCCAAAATCGTACACACCAAGCTATAGTTGTTACACAAGAATCTCTCCCTCTTCCGTGCATCGCTGATACCCTTGCTCAGCTTCGTGAGATAGGCTCCGTACTCGCTCCTCAACCTGCCCACGGATACGCTGACTGGTTCGTCGTCGCCTGCTTCCGAAGAGAGTGCCAGGATGCCTTGGAGGAGGTTTGCAAACTTTTGTGTGAGAGGTGTTGGCGCCGTGGAGGTAGCTGTGGAAGAGCTGGAGCTAAGTAACGCCGCACCGGTCGAAGGCCGGCCGGTTAAAGATGCAGTGACTTTCTGGAGCGAGGTGCAATGCATGTCCAGAACCTGCTGGAACCGTGGCCAGAGTAGCATGTTGGTTGCGTTGATGTAGCCTTCTACTGTTGGAACCTTTCTACGTTGCAGCTCAAATGCGAAGTGTTGGTTAAGTCGTACGCAGAGCAGTATACCGAGCGTGTCTGTTGTCGCTTCTACGAGCGACTTTGTAACCGCTTGGCCGACTGCTAGCGTAGGCTCGAAGATCGAGTTGAAGGTTCGTGAGATGGCGTGGAAGTTCTGTGATGGGGCAAAGTATGTAGAGATAAAGGTGTACTCGAAACATGCGTTGTCAACAAGTGCGAGGTTAAAGCTGCGGAAAGGGACCTCTAGGTAATGCGGCGACTTCTCGTCCTCGGCAACGTTCGCCGGTAAGGCATTGACAGAGGAGCTCTTGAGTGCATCGCGACGTCGTCCGAGTGAGAAAGCGTCGTATGTAACTGGTGCGTTTCGAGACTGACCGAGCAGAGTTCCAGCTCTTCTCGCACTGGGATCTTCGCCCAGAACATCGTACCTGTCCATAGCATGCACTTTAATCTTTTCGAGCGCGGTTCGGTATCGGCTGAAGTGGTTGAGGTAGTACCACCGCATGGTATATATGTATGCCTGCGCTATCTGTTGTGCAAGCTCTGCCTGGTGTTTGGCGAGGAAAGAATACAAGTCTTTGTATTTTAGAAATGCTTGCTGTTGGATGATCTGTGCATTGATGGAAGGTGAGCGGATGGCCTTGATCTGGGCGACTATGTAGTCTCGTATTCGTTCAACGGCGCGATTTATGAGATCGTCTAGCAGGGGCTTGACGTCCTTTATTGCCATCAAGTCTGGATGTTCTTTGGCTTTGTCGCTGACTGTCTTGGACCGTTTCTCGACTTCTGCAAGGGCACGCACGAAGCCGTCGTCGACCGGACCTTCAGCGATCTTGCGCACGACAGCTGGTGATATGCTGATATCTTCGACCGCCGGCCCCAGGAGCTTCTCCACCACTTTTCGATTTTCCAGCTTGGTGTTTAGAGCAATGGACCGGTTCTGGAGTGATTCTATCTCTGCAGACACGGCCTCGAGATCCGACTGGAAGTTTGTCAGGTTTGCTTCCACCGACTTGAGCACCTCATCGCACGCCAATATCGACTTGTGTAGATCCTCGAACTTGTCTTTGTCTTTGTCATCTGCAAGCACAATGAGCAAAGACCTGGGACTCTGAGCATGAAAACATACATTCTTCGACTGACTGCGCGCTATATGTATGTACAGAAGTGGGCTGCTGTTGCTCTGCGGTCTTCGCCGCTGCGAAATCGTGCAAGCTCAGGTCCCCGAAATCAATATCCTCCTCTACCACTTCAGGCTTCTCTGTTATACGCATCGAGTCTTCCCCGTTTGTGGCAGGCGAGTTGCGCGGTGGTCCTCCCATAATCGACTCTAGCACGTGTATGGGATCTGGCACGTTGGGCGGAACACCCCCTGTCTGGCGCCTACGTGGCCCGCCATTTGGTATGCGCGCGGATAGAGGCAGGCTCGCAGTCGAAGCATTGGGCGATATGAGGGGCGTCAGCGAAGACGATCGCGGATTCAGCCCCGGCCTCACGGGTTGCGCAGGCGCTGGATAGCCCCTTCGGGGAGCGGGCGAGTACGAGTCGCGTCGTGGAGGCGGCGTGCCGGTGGGCGTCGAGTACGAAGAAAGCCTATCTAGACCCCACATGATGTCTGCTGGATCGCATTCAGTTCAAGGGTGCATGCTAAGAATCAAACACGGATAGCGAGCTCTGAAGGTAGCTAGAGAACACCCTCGATTCACATGGCAGGCTCGGCGATTGTTTAATCCGCGAGCTAGACAGGGATCCACTAGCGCCACCTTCCCCTCCGCGCCTGCCCAATTTTGCCCACGCAAAAGACTTCTCTCTCCATCTCCATTTAAGGACACTGCCCACCCCACTGCCCTTCGCCCATCAGCCAGAACTCAGCCCTTCCTCCCCGTCGCATACAACTCTCATTCATCACCATGGCGGACAACAACGACGCGCAGGTACGTCCCTCGGAATCCAGCCCCGCATGTGCTCTTACCCCACCCTTCGGAGCACTGTCGCCAGCTGCGCTCCAGCTTCGCACCCTCTTGCGCCGCCCTCTCGCGCCCAGTACTGACGCCGCAAATTATAGCATGAGCACACCTTCGACTCCGCCGATGCGGGTGCCTCTACCACCTACCCCATGCAGTGCTCTGCCTTGAGGAAGAACGGTTTCGTCTGCATCAAGAACCGCCCCTGCAAGATCGTCGAGATGACCACCTCCAAGACCGGAAAGCACGGCCACGCCAAGGTCCATCTGGTCGCCATCGACATCTTCACCAGCAAGAAGCTCGAAGATCTCTGCCCCTCCACCCACAACATGGACGTTCCCAACGTCACCCGTCGCGAGTACCAGCTCGTAAGTCGCCCATGCCGCTCCAATGCGAAGCCTAGACTGACGTGTGAACTAGCTCGACGTTACTGACGACGGTTTCCTCTCCCTCATGTCCGACGACGGCACCACCAAGGACGACGTCAAGGTCCCCGATGGTGAAGTTGGTGACAAGATCAACAAGATGTTCACCGAGGACGGAAAGGACACTAGTAAGTTACACTCGGAATCGGCGATTTTTGGGTCATGCTGACATACCACTAGACGTCATTATCCTTACTGCCATGGGTGAGGAGGCCTGCATCGACGCCAAGGAGGCTCCCGTTTCCAAATAAGCGCATCGCTCAATACGTAGACTGTTTGGCAGGAAGCAAGGCGCGCACTGCAGACAGATTACAAACGGGGCTGCAACACTCTTTGCATATTGCGTGCAAAGTTGTAGCTCCGCGGCAAACGTAGCATTCTCCCGTGCGATTTGCACCAGGCGACCAATGCACGAGGTTCTTCGGACGGTTTTGGGTTCTTTGCATTGCCATGTCTGGGAAACGTATTACGATTCATTTCCCTTCCTAGATATATCCCTTACGCTTCTGGCAATGAATAAAAGGTGATGACTTTACGGCAAATGTCGCGTCCCTCATTGGTAGAAAATTCGTGTGACTGGTTGCCGGATCCGCGCTAGTCGCCCGCGAACTTCGATTTCGTGCATCCTGGACAACAACTATAACATGTGACGCAGCACTCAAACGCACTTGATCTTACTTGCAGCCTCGTTACCTTGAAATATCTGCATCCACCCTTTCCATATTCAAGTATACCGCCAAATCTATTCAAGCCTCGTTCATGTCGACTAAAGGCCCTGTTTGTGGCGTCGAAAACTGCCGGTCTAGACGCTACGAAGAGGGCGAAGACGGCTTCTTGTATTGTCAGAACGGCCACCAACAGGCTGGCTTGGTCCGCGGAGAAGATGACGATGACTACGTAGGGGCTTCCCGAACAGTCACGCGCAAGAAGAAAGAGACGGAAGATGACCCCAAATCCACCGGCAAAATCTACAAAGGCGCCCGAGGTTTTGATTTATACCTGAAGTGTCTACAGCTTGTCTTGCGACATCAACTCTGGTTCCTGGTCAAGGGCCGAGGACTGCCCGTGGAGCTTGAAGCAGTCACGCGCGATCTCTGGTCACTGCGCATTGCTCAGCTGGGAGACCGCATCGCGAGTCAGGATGAAGAGTCCACAGACTCTCAGACTCAACAACTTTTCAGCACCATGGAGAGCGAAGATGATGCCACAGATACTGAAAAGGGTCATCTCAGAGATACCAAGGGAAAGAGGAGCATGAGGCTGTCCGCCGCGCCCAATCTCAATGATTGTCTAGTCTTGTGCTACCTTGGTATCTTGACACTAAGGCTGCCGTTCACACCAGGCGATGTCTATGCGTGGGTCATTGATGGCAAACTAGCATATCGCAGGGCAATCAAGCTACTACCGCTCGCCATGAGAGATCGACTGTCTCCTGCCTACCGTGCTGTTCTCGATCCGAGCACATCGCTTACTTATACACGATTTTACAAGACGCTCATAGACCTACAAATGAGCTACAGCAAAGACCACGGTATCACTTGGCCAGCTCTGAACGTGCCGCTCCTTCTGTTTCGCTATCTGAAAGAGCTTGCCTTGCCACTGGAGCTGTATGATGCAACAAAACGACTGGGCGACTTGCTCGGCTATGACTTTGCTCCTCACTACGACGGTAAGAAGCGTCTGAGTATACGGCATCTCGCTGAGGCGCAACTAGTGAGCTCCCTTGTCATATGCATCAAGCTACTTTATCCTCTTGACGATGAGAAGCGTTACCCGAAATCATCGTCCGAACCAACAGCGGCGACGATGAACTGGGAAGTGTGGCGGGAGCAGATGAAGGCCGCTGAGGAAGCGAGGCGAGGAGGCAGGGGACGCTTCACCACCGAGGAGTTAACAAAGGTGCAGGAGAAGGATGTTCTCACGATGGGTCCTGAAGAGATGGATCAGTACTTGGACTTCTACGCCACCGAGTATCTGGATGATGCCGAAATTCAGCGCACGAGGGATGCTGATGACTTCCGACATGCGCTATACAACATGTTTCCTATCGACAGTACGACACATCATCCCCCACAGGAGGCATCCCATACTTTACCTCTGAACGAAAAATTGGAGGTAATAAAAGTGGTTCAGGGCGCAATGGAGACAGTCCCAGTGGTAACCGAGGAGAACACTGAAGTACTTAGAATAGGGCAGGCATACCCGATTTGGAAGACTGAAGAAAATATTCCTGATGTAGCAAAGGCGCTGTACAGAGAAGCTGCGAGAATTGCAGGGCTGTCGATGAACATGCTCATATTAGCAGTTGATGCCACGGAAGCAAGGGTTGAGCAGTGGAAGAAGGTGCAGAAGAGGCAAGCGTGAGGTCTCCACGTGTATATAACAATATCGAGCTAAAGCTTGAGAATCACGCAATAAAATGCCGTCTTCTTTGAAATTAATGTACGCTTGATGCGCCGGTTTGGAGTGATGCAAGGCGTCACACGTGAGGGGCGCTTGACGCGCGCTAACGCTTGCCGGCCTAGCATGGGTGTCTGTGCGCGCACACAGTGTGGAATTCGTCTACCACTTCCGCCCTCAACCTCGATACTGAGATCACGGAACACCGCAACACCGCCAAAGATGCAGATCTTCGTGAAGACCCTGACGGGCAAGACCATCACGCTCGAAGGTATATCTCGGATGCACGAATTGCAATGGGACCCGCGCTGACTTATTCGCAGTTGAGAGCAGTGACACCATCGGTACGCACACCCCCAATGCCACTCGACGGCAGTACTCCGCACCGCGCCGTATCGCATCGCATCGCCCGCGCTTGCAAAACATGTAGAAGAGGGAGGATAGAAGCTGACAGCGGGCAGACAACGTCAAGTCCAAGATCCAGGACAAGGAGGGCATTCCCCCGGACCAACAGCGCCTGATCTTCGCCGGAAAGCAGCTCGAGGATGGCCGCACTCTGTCCGACTACAACATCCAGAAGGAGTCCACCCTCCACTTGGTCCTCCGTCTCCGTGGTGGTATCATTGAGCCTTCGCTCAAGGCCCTTGCCTCCAAGTACAACTGCGACAAGATGATCTGCCGCAAGTGCTACGCACGCCTACCACCGAGGGCTGTCAACTGCGTACGTCATGACAAATAATTCGTTCCTTGAACTGGGAACGAACAGGACATCGGACTTGACTAACAACATTACAGCGCAAGAAGAAGTGCGGACACACCAACCAGCTCCGCCCCAAGAAGAAGTTGAAGTAAACTACTCGCCTCTATCGGCGTCTGGCGAAGAGAGCAACGGGGTCGGTGGAAACGAATTGCAACGATTGCATGCGATGGATATGAGGGCTAGGTCGCTACTACTTCTTCCACGGCACATGGCATCAATGGCGTGCTTGTCTTGTCTCGCATCTGAGACTTTATGAAGGGAATCAGGCATGTAGAGTGAATCGATCAAATTCAAACACCACCAGCTTCGACTCTATTGCTATCCATATTGCTACGTCGTATTGTGCATGTTCGATAGCCTTGCAACATGTCACGTGAGCTCGCGTCACGAGCGTATTGTATGACGTCATCAACCACACCGCACGGTGTTTAAAGACGGAACGCTTTGGAACGCACTGATGAATTTCAACTCTTGAATTGTGATGCTTCATGTCGTATGAGCCCTGAGATTTGGAACCGTGAGGCCATGGTCGTGTGTCACATATTCACATTAACAAGCGACAGTTTTTGGATTTTCGTTGGAATTGATCGTAGAAAACATCGGATATATAAGTACACAGTTTTTTTCTTGCTCGCATACTAAACACTCGTAGATATGAAATCGAACGTCTTCTCCACCATTGCTGATGATCGTCGCAATAAGTACCGTGATGCCGGGCCGTAGTGCCATTTCGACACGGTTCCACATTCGTCACTCTCACCCTAGACCAAGAGCGCCACCGAGAATATAGAGCAGACGCTGATCCAAGAAATGTCTCGTATCCAGCAGGCAAAAGGAAGTACATATCATCTCTTACTTGGAGAAGAGCGTACGCATAAACAAGAAAAGGGTAAAACTCGAAACTCCGAGATACAACGAGGAGCGTGAACATGGTATCGTAACGCCTCGCTATGCATATAAAAACAGGGTAGAATTCAAGAAGTATAGGTAGTGTACGCGCATTCGACGGAGGGCTCGGTGGCGGAGATGTGCTGTCTGGTGTGGTTGCGGCGGTGGTACAAACGCGGAAAGAAACGGGTATAATCGAAGGGAGTTTGCCATCCGGGGTGGCGTGGGTGATGCTAACAGGGAGATGCTTAGACACGAGGCTTCTTCCAGTAATATTGCTAGAAATGGTTAGCGATTGATCTTGAGGAAGACATTGATAATCAACGGTCATGGGGGTCGTGAGTGTGACGTACCTTGTGTGTCTTCCTTACAGATCGTAGTCCAGTGCTGCGTGTACCGGCGGTGATGGTTTCACGCCTCATCTGGTTGGTATCCATCTCGGGGACATAGTAGAACTCGTTCTCAAGCGGCTGGCCAGCGGCATCCTTGCCGGCACGGGGAATCTCACCAACACAAGGGGTGTCGTCTAGGATCCTCTTCAGTTCTTGTCTGGAGAGCTGAGGAAGGGGCGTCGATGCGCCGTTGCCATCTTCGTCCTTTCCGTCTGTACTCTTAACCGCACAGGCCTTCAACTCGGCGGGAAGGTTGCTGTGAATGGCAGACAGTGGCTGCGAGTGGATACGAGAGAATGCCAGCTGATTGATGACATGGTTCTTGATGGGCGACTCTTTGAATCGGATAGGCTCGGTAACTCGACGCTTGGGAGACGGTGATAGTAGTGGCCCGCGCATACGGGGGGCGTTGGACTGTGTTGGCGTAGCTGTGTTGAAAGAGGCCATGCCGTTGAGCAAGTTCTGACCGAAGGGTCCGAATGAGTGTACGACAGGGTCGTTCTCTTCGTCGTTGTCGGAGAAGTCGTCGGCGGCGAAGTTGATACTCTCCTTGGGGTCGATGACAGGACGAACTTCGTGACTAGACCTGGAGCTTGGGAGGGAGGGGCGGATAAAGGTCTGGTCTGCAGAGCCTGGAGTCTTGACGCTAGGGCTGTCTACACTTGCATCGGCATCTTCGAACACTTGAACAGGACCGGACTGGGCATTTGAGCTGAGGCCCGCGAAGACGGGAGGGCGGATAGGGCTTTGAGAGACAGGCGAGCGTGGAACGACAGGAGGACTAGAAGCCAGGTTCTCCTGGGTACGCGTACGAGTCGGGGTAGGCATGCCTTCCTCCTCGGATTCCCAGGAGAACTTTGATACAGGGATGGTCGGCCAGGCAATCATGACGCGGGTATCCTGTACATCCAGCATGATGGCCGTCTCGGGGTTCTCTGACATGTAGGTGTCTCCCTTGCTCAGCTCGAAGATGCGTCCCTTGCAGTGGATCTTCGCACCGTTCCATCCCAGACATTCAACCTCGATGTAGCCGTGCGGGTATGGCGGGCTTGGCGCGTGGTAGGCAGCTTGGACGTGGACGCGTGAGATGAGGCGGTTGGTGGAGAGCTGGTAGTCCGAGGTATTGGAGCTGCGGCCCATTCTCACGACCTCACCATCTGCGGGGAGGTCGACGGTGGGCACAGCACCGAGTGGGGTCCTCTCTGACAGGGCAGAGAAGGTTCGCTCGAAGCCCGGCCGGGCATGGCGGGGCGACGAGGAGAGAATGTTGGTCGACGACGTGGGCTGGGGAGTCGGGTAGTACTTCAGCTGCTTGGGGAAGGTGGGCGAGTCCTCTTCGAACTTGCGTTTCGAGGATGTTGGGCGCGGAAAGGGCGACGAAGAGAATGGCCCATCTTCGCCGAAGGCCGGAAGAAGCGTTGGGGTGGGCTTCCGAACATGGCCCGACTGCATCTCTGTCGACTCGATGAGGGAGTGCGGCATCGCCTTGCTGGGTGAAAAGTCCATTTCGTGTGGGGAGCTCCTAAGACGCGGTGCTGCTGGCGTGTCGAGGTCTATTGGGTAAGGTGGACGTGTCTCGAAGGAGACAGGCAGGCCGGCGGCTGCAGAAGGAGTGTTGGGAACGCGAAGATTGACACGAGGCGGTATGGGAAAAGAAAGACGTAGGTTAGGAGGAGGAGGCCATGAGGTCAATTGCGAAACTACGGGTCACGAACGCGATCATGGAAGACGTCGCGACACGCGGGTGTGGGTTGGCTAGCGTGATGAAGCTAGGACCGTCGTAAGAACCAGCACCCGAGTTCACCACGCATTCCGCCCTTGCAATACGTCTTTTGTAACATGCTTTCAGATACAAGATGCCCTGCGTGTCTCAGCTAGTCCGGTTGCATTCTTTTCCAGGCTTTTGCAGCGCTTCTTCGCTATACATATCCCGAAGTTCAGTCACGTCGGCCACATCCGTTCACCAGCCTCTGTGCACGAGCACAATTATTACGCCTATGACATACATTCTGCCCTCGGCTGCTACTTTAACTTGGTTTTCTCCGCTCTGCCAGCCCCTCTGCACTGCAGCCAATTCCACATTAATCTGCAATCATTGGTAATATCTACGCGCTGACACGAAATCTTTCACACCTCCTGCTGCCTTAATGGCATACAAGTTGGTTATAGTAAACCTCACAACGACGTGAAGTGAAGTGAATATTCCAAAAGCAATCTACACGCAGGCACTCAACGCGTACCGAGATCTTGATGTACTACGCGTTCTTGGGCAGCGATCGAATGGACCCACAGCCGTACGCCAATATCCAGATACAGGCAAACGTCACGCAGGTGAAAAGAAAAACTTTGTGCAGCAATCGATGCAGCTAACGCGAGAGCAAACACGTTCGTAACCAAAGTGGAGCGGTAGGGCCGACGGACGCGCGACAGTGGTATAGACGCGTCGTGAAAGATGGCCAGGCGAGCGCACGGTGATGGCGTTTCGGCTGGACCGTGTTCGGACTGGCTTCGATCAATCGATAACGAACACTTTTGTCTCGTGTAGGCACTCCAATATAGAGTTGATAACTGCTGCCGCGTCCACGAAACCTTAATTGGTCCAGTCTACGATGGTGTGAATATCTCGCATCCATTTTTCTGTGACGGGCCAAGATGATGGCAGCTTGTATATTGTACCCCTATACCTCATTAACGCGCTGCTCATGAAACAGCTGACGGCATGGGGACAAGGACTGAAATTGAAATCCATCGGCTGGTGACATTGCAAGGGTGAATAGCCTGTCGTGTGCTTGAGGATACTGCGACGCGACGATTGGCTCTGAGGAGCCCCGCATTCGACTTCGGGGCTTCGGAGAAACTGTGGCGCCGGCAAAAAGTTCGAAGGAAAGTTGGGACAAGGGTCTAGCCCAGAATTTCCAGCGACCAGCAACATCGCACCATATCACCGCAACAATGGCCAAATCCAAGACTCTTTCCAAGAAGGTTGAGAAGGCGACCGAGGCGCCGCTCACTACCAAAGCCACGAATGGCACGCCCTACCAGCTCGACCCGTCGCAAGTCGAGCGCGCGGCGAAGGCGCTCGTTGCGCACATGAAGAAACACGTCGAGGACAAGAAGGAGGACGCACCCAAGAAGAGCTTGGCGGCTGATGAGGACGAGGCGGAGGAGGTCGACGAACCCATCTTTCTCAGTCTGGCGACGAAGAAGCAGATTGGTAACACCAAGAGCATGAAGCCTCTGGCAATGTATGTTCGCGCATCGCAGCGCTTGCGCCACATCGCTAATATATATCAGCAAGCTACCCCATCCCATCATTGCAAGCGCTGTACGGATATGCATCTTCACCAAAGACCCGCAAAGAGCGTACAAGGACCTCGTCGCATCCGACGCTTTCCCGGCCACCCTTCGCGGAAAGGTGCAGCGTGTGCTCGGTGTAGACAAGCTAAAGAAGCGATACAAGGCATTCGAGCAGAAGCGCGCGCTTCTTGCCGAGTACGACGTTTTCATGGTCGACGATCGAATCATTAAGATTGTCGCAGAGTGCCTAGGCAAAGTCTTCTACAAGAGCAAGTCAAAGCGCCCAATTCCAATCCGCCTTACTGCTGGCGCATACATCGACAAGAGCGCAAAGAAGGACAAGGATGCGAAGGAGTCCCAGAATGTGGTCGGCACACCGCAAGGTGTAGCAAAGGAGATTGAGTCTGCTCTCAACTCGACCTACCTCAGCATGAGCCCCTCCGCCAACACATCTATCAAGGTCGCCAACCTCTCCATGACCCCTCAACAGATTACGGAGAACACTGCCGCTGTCGTGTCCGAAGTCGTTAATAAGCACGTCGGCCAGGGCTGGCGCAACATCCGCAGTCTGCACGTCAAAGGTCCCGCGACCAAGGCCCTGCCCATCTGGCTCGCAGACGAACTATGGACTGAGTCTGAGCAAATCCTTGAAGGACCGTACCACAAGGCCATCACAGAGGGCACACCAAAGGGCAAGTCTGCAGAGCGCAAGAGGAAGTGGGATGAGTGGGAGGAGGAGATGCTCGACGATGAAGAGCTCGCTGCGAAGCAGGCCAGGAGAGAGGCCAAGAAGGCCAAGAAGACAGAGAAGAAGAGCTCCATCAGCAAGGAGAAGCGGAAAGCAATGAAGCAAGAGGCACTCCAGTCGGTACAGACACCGTTGATTGCTGGCTAAACAATCCATTACAATCATCATTGCATGGCACGGCGCAATGTGTTGGCGTTCCGGCGTTCAAAAGATCTGTTTGACGATATGATAGTATACCACTGGTCGGCACATAGCTATACAGACTCTGTGCAACTGTTAGAATATACGTTTGCTTTCTATGAATCACCACGACATTGCCTTGATCATATTGTTTTTTTGCGTGGAGTAAAAGCTATGGAGAGCTATGACCATGTCCGGCTGTACCTGCCTCGGCTTGATGCCAACGTCATACAACGCCGCGTAGATCAATGCGCGTCTCATATGCTCCCAGCTTGCGCCTCTCGAACTTCCACCTTCTACTTTCATTCCGCCATCGCCAAAATGCTGCACTTACTTCCAATTTCGACGCTCTTACTCGTGACGCAGGTGATCGCGTCACCACTCGCACGCAGCGATATCAAGCCCCTCCCACTGCTCATCTGGCACGGCTTAGGCGACAACTATGCTGCGGACGGTCTGCACAGCGTAGGCGACCTCGCAAACGAGACGAACCCCGACACATACGTATACTACATCCGGCTTGATGAAGATGCTGGAAGCGATCGAACAGCCACATTCTTGGGCAATGTTACCGAGCAGATTGCGCAGGTCTGCGACGACATCGCAGAACACGCGGTTTTGAGCAAGGCCTCAGGCCTCAACGCGCTTGGCTTTTCGCAGGGCGGTCAGTTCCTCCGTGGAATGATAGAGCGCTGTGGCGACAGAATCAAAGTCAAGAACCTGGTCACATTTGGTAGTCAACACAACGGCATCGCAAAGTATCAGCTTTGTAAAGATGGAGACTGGCTTTGCAAGGGCTACATCGGGTTGCTCAAATCCAACACCTGGGGCGCATGGGTGCAGGGGCACCTGGTGCCGGCGCAGTACTTCAAGGCCACGAACGAAACGACTGGAGAACCCACCGAAGAGTATCTCGAATCCTCCAACTTCATTGCCGACATCAACAACGAGAGGGTGCTGAAGAATGTCACCTACGCAAAGAACCTTGCAGCGCTAGACAACTTCGTCATGTACGTGTTCGAGGACGACACCACTGTCATACCGAAGGAGTCTGGCTGGTTCGCGTACACCAACACTACCAGCAACGAGGTTACGGATCTGAGGGATCGCGACATCTACAAAGAGGATTGGATTGGGCTCAAGAAGCTTGACGATAAGGGTGGTCTACACTTCAAGACGACCAAGGGCGGACACATGGATCTTGGTGATAAGGTACTGAAAGATGTCTTCAAGACCTATTTCGCACCAGAGAAGACAGTATGGGATGGTCTGGTGGATGAGGTTCAAGAGATAATGGAGTTGTAGAATGGGAAATCATAGTGCTAGCCCCACTGACGGTAACATGGGCGAGGAGTTGGGTCGAATTTACATGTACGAATACACACGCAGGTACGACGAGCGATCATAATTCCACATTTCTGTCTCAGATCGTTTACTGAGCACCACACGCTGTGTCAACTAAGCATAGGACTAAAGGGCGATCATGTATCTAGCCGTGCCTGGATTGTATTGTTGTTTGGAATATTTATGTATCATATACGGTGGACAGCTCTACGAGGTGTCTTGAGGAAGGTATTTAGGTCGAAAACAACACGAAAAAGTAAGCTATCTCGTAGCCTTCTACAGCGGGTGATCGGGATCGGACATTTTCTACACGGCGTTGGAAACAACCACACAAACCAATAATCCTACGACTAGTCCTCCAATCATGGCGCATTCTTGCACGCACCTCCCCTCCCCCGACCGGGGTTTTGCGGCAGACGTCATGTTTGGGTGGGTCATCATGAGCATCAGCCCACAGCAACACTCCACGCCGACGCCGGTCGAAACGAGTCTAGTCTTGGCCTCTCCATGCTTTAAATACTCCAAGTCTCCCCAGAAACTTCAATTGACACGTCTTGCCCATCGCGGCTCCTCTCCACTCTGAATTCCTTATTCCACGCCTGCGCTGAGCTTGACGCTCCACGAACAGCTACAGGCTTATCGATAAGCTACTAATCCGATCACGATCGTCACGGCGGAAGAGAAGAACGGCAGGAATCAAACATGTCGGTCTCAGCAGCATTGAAGAGCCGGGTCAGGAGGCCAAGTTATCTCAAGAAGATTGCGAAAGCTGAGGATTTGCTTCATCACTTTCCCAATGGAGCATACATCGGCTGGAGTGGCTTCACGGGTGTTGGATATCCAAAGTAAGCATTTTCACTTCTCTCACGCTACTTTATCGGCCAAGCTATGAGGCTCTTCGGGTACTCAAGGTAGCCCTGACTACGGTGTACGATGTCGGACCTACTTGGTAGTTCGATCTTGGATCCCGAGGTGGAACGGAAGTTTGGCAAGTGACGAAAGCCGAGCTATCTCCGGCTCCACAATTCGCGCTGCGCATGGATCAGGTCAAGACGAGTACTCAAGAGCCTTGGCCATGACTCTCGTCACACATGCCTTAATTTGAATGGTCTTGTCTATTGCGTTGGTCACAGTTGTACACTAATGGCATGGCAGGAAGATCCCTACGGCTATGGCCGACCATGTCGAGAAGAACAATCTCCAAGGTCAGCTGAAGTACAATCTCTTCGTCGGTGCATCGTCAGGTGCAGAGACTGAGAACCGATGGGCACGTCTCAACATGATCGAGCGCCGGTCGCCGCATCAAGTCGGTAAGGAGATTGCCAAGGGTATCAACAACGGCAACATCAACTTCTTCGATAAACATCTGAGTATGTTTCCCGTCGACTTGATGTACGGGTATGTACAAACGCGCAGAACTCCACTAAGAGGAAATGATGCTGATGGCGAGTAGTTTCTACACATTGAACAAGCCCCACAACAAGCTTGATGTGACCATCGTGGAAGCGTCGGCCATTACCGAGGATGGTGGAATCATTCCAGGAGCCAGTGTTGGTGCATCACCTGAATTGATCCAAATGGCGGACAAAATCATCATCGAAGTCAACACCGCAGCTCCTTCCTTCGAAGGACTACACGACATCACTATGACTGATCTGCCGCCACGCCGAAAGCCTTACCTCATCATGTCCCCAGAAGATCGCATCGGTACACCGCACATTCCTGTTGACCCGGAGAAGGTTGTGGCTATCGTAGAGAGCGACTACCCCGATCAGACCCAGCCCAACGCCGCCGAGGATGAAACCTCAAGGGCTATCGCTGCGAACTTGATTGAGTTCTTGAAGCACGAGGTCAACCATGGTCGTCTGCCAGAAAACCTCCTACCTATTCAGTCTGGTATTGGAAACATTGCCAACGCAGTTGTTGGTGGACTTGCTGTATGTTCTCCCCTTTTAGAATGATTGATGCTTCATACTGACAGACACAGTCCGGCGGCGCAAACTTCAAGAACCTCAAGGTATGGACTGAAGTCCTCCAAGACTCCTTCCTGGACCTCTTCGACTCTGGCAACCTGGATTTCGCGACGGCAACTTCGATCCGTTTCTCTCCCGACGGCTTCCACCGCTTCTACGAGAACTGGGATCGCTACGCGCCTAAGCTGCTACTCCGCTCCCAGCAAGTCTCCAACTCTCCCGAGATCATTCGACGTCTCGGTGTCATTGGCATGAACACACCTGTTGAGGTCGACATCTACGCCCACGCCAACTCAACCTGTGTCATGGGTAGCCGTATGCTCAACGGTCTCGGTGGATCCGCCGACTTCCTTCGCTCTTCCAAGTATTCCATCATGCACACCCCCTCATCGCGTCCTACGAAGACCGACCCGACTGGTGTGTCTTGCATCGTGCCCATGTGCACGCACATCGACCAGACAGAGCACGATCTCGACGTCATCGTCACGGAGCAAGGTCTCGCTGATGTTCGTGGTCTTTCACCCAAGGAGCGTGCCCGCGTCATCATCAAGAAGTGCGCACACCCCGACTACGTACCTATCTTGGAGGACTACTTCAACAAGGCGGAGTTTGAGTGCCTGAGGAAGGGCTGGGGCCATGAGCCGCATCTGCTGTGGAACAGCTTCGATATGCACAGGCATCTGAATGACCATGGTACTATGAAGCTGCCCAAATGGGACTACAAGAGTTAGAAGAGGGGCGTGTAGAGTTGGAATATAGTTTTTGGATGTAGAGAATGTACGCAATCAAGTCACTCCAGTAGTAGTCCAAATGAAACATCACAACGTGGAAAAGCAGATCAGTCAGCTCATACATGACCAATAACAACTAAAACAGCATAAGTGCTTTTTATGATACTCGACACGTTGTAGACAGAGATGCTCTTTGCTACACTTTCAACCTCACCACTGCGACCATCAACGCTTTCATCGATCCTACACGACACCTCTCTTTCAACAACGACATGTCGCGTGTTTGGCTAGCGCGACCATGTTGCACTCGGCTCGACTATAGGATGGGGCGATGATGCAGGTAGATTGCCTCTTCTGCAAGTGGTACCACGGATGCCACCTCAGACGAGAGCATGACGTGGGCGTGGATGTTTGATGCAGGTGTCGAGCCAGAAAACTCTGCTCAGACCAGGCGTTTCCGTGCATATGGCATGGACGCGCTCTTGCCGCGAAGTCGGAATCGTTCGCTCGTTGGGAAGTGGATTGCCACCGCTAGAGCTACCCGTGGACGCGTCGGCTGGCACCATGTGACTGCGCGGCTCACAAGCGGCTTCAGGCTCTTGCAGACGAGCATGCGCCCGGCTCTGCCCTCTTCCACCACACCGAGACGCGACGAAAGAGCCTCACAGCATCCCTGACATCGCCTGCCATATCCTGCGCGCCCTTTGCGAGCTGTTTCCGCGATACCCAACAAGGAACTGTTCCCGCCCGTTCGCGCGTCTTCCCGCTATCTCGCGTGCTGCGCACGAACACGGTCCACGGTGCTGCTACGACACGTCTCCGACCTAACAACTCCCACCGAGACCCGCCATTGGGACGTTTGCTGCCCTGACATCCTTACCTGCATCGATATTTTTGGCGCAGCTGCTTCCACTTTGACTGTGAATTGCACTCACAGCGCGAGTCGCTAGTTGCCTACTACCCCGCCGCCACGCCCGCGAAACCATGATGCGTAAGTCGCGTTCCCCAAGCCGACTTAATTACCCCGGTACTCACGCTGCCATTGCACCAGCAGAACACGCCCAGGCCACCCATACAGCGTCTATTGCTACTGCAAACAACGCAGAGCCCCAGGGTTCGCAGGAATCAGTCCAGTCTGCTGTGTCTGGTACTTTCTCGGCGCCGGCACTACCCTCCTCGTCGAGCAACCTTTCCACGGCCACCACTACTGAGACCGACCTCACCACCCCGTCCTCGACCAATGCAGCGAGCCAAAGTAAACCTACCGAGGCCCCAATGCCGGAATCGTCAAGTCAGAGTACTGGTGGGCAGGTGCGAGCGGCACCACGCATCGACACCGCTGCTGCCAACGCGCTCCAGACTGGTGACACAGCAGCTGGTCCCACGCCACTAGAGTCTCCAGCAAAGAGCTCCAAGAGGACTGTAGATGGATCTCTCAAGAGCGCCGGGCTAGCGCCTGAAACTCCATCGGCGCCCACCCATTCACACAAGAGGAACAAGAGCATGGACACGCACTCAGGTCGCATTGGAGAGGTGCGTAGTATAGCTCCAGACCAAGCTTACAGTCTGCTGACGCGAACGCAGCTATCCGCACAGCTCAAGACGCGTCTTTCCTACGCCATGGTCAAAGTCCAGAACGGCTGGGAGAAGCAGTCGCTCGACGAGCTGGAAGAAAGCCAGTCACAGCGTGGTTCGCCCAACTCTGCTCCTGGGAGGACTGACCATCTAGCATTCGAATCACCTGCTACCATCGATCGCCAAAGAAGACCGAGCGGCGTCTCTGACATCTCAGACCAGATGATCATGTCCCCGGCTTCTGATCCGACCCGGTCACTTGCAGGGACTCCAGCCTGTTAGTCAACCCCCAAGTTTTGCTCTGATCATGCTAACGTTTGTCAGCCTACTGGCGACCAGGTACCCGCCCTGCCATGAATGCCGCAGCAAACCTCATATCCATCACTGGCGCACAGCACGGCTATGGCCTCGCGCCAGCGCCAACCTTCCAAAGTGGGCGAAGACGACGCTCCAGCGTCTCACATGTGCTCCCTCCGCTTCTCGGCGCCAGTCAAAGGAAACACTACAGCGATGTTGGAGCGGGCCCACGATCACCAGCCACTCCTCGAGCAGGCATCCTTCGCATGCCCAGCCAACAAGCCGAGAAGGACGCCGTCGACACACTCCTCTTCATGAGCAGTCCCAACAACTCGCAGCGCTTCCCAGCCGGTGGCCAACCAGCACCAAGTTCCCTTCGAGCCGAAGCACCTCAACGACGCGTCATGTTCGAAGCATACCCACCACAAGACAAACGCGCCATGTACCAGCCGTCGATGCCCGCACCGCCCCACCACCACCAACACGGACCGTACCCCGCGTATCCAGCGAGATAACGAGAGAAACTCTCAGTGAGAATCCACTCCACACCCTCTCTTCAACACTATTCTTACGGCTCGACGATCGCATTGCATGGCTGGCGTTGAGATACCCACTGCACGGATGCACACATTGTTACTGTCAGCCCACCAATCTCCACACCGAACGCACATGTTGTTCATGCCTCGGATGCTTTGGGAGGTTGTATTGATATCGCTTTGGCTCTTCTTCTTGTATGAGCTTTGCTCGATTACGCTTGTTTACTTTGGCTCTCTGGCTGTGGTTGTTGTGGGCCTTGAGTGACATTTGTATGTTGAGCGGGAGGATATGTTATGAATAGGTATTATGATTGTGTAACGAATAGATGATATATGTATATTTTGATGTGTGGGTTTGTGCGGGTGATGGTGATGGTGATGGTGATATGTTGAGATGGGTCGATGGCACTGTCCTTCCAAGAGAGAGTGGGGTAGTGAGGCGATTGATATGTGGACAACGTGCAATTGTGTGCAGTATATGTATGTATCATGTAATAGAGTCGCAGCAAAGATAACTTGCATGCACATTCCAAGTTATATCTAAGTTGAAGGGCTGGCGGAATTGGTGGGCGAAATATGTCTCATATTCGGTGTGGTCTTCATTTACACATACACTTGGTCCTGCACATTAACTTGTCCCAACCACTGATCTCCACTGCGCCTTAATTACACCACACCTGGGTATCTATACTTTGCCGCTCGCGTTCGCAACCGATAGCTGGATTCCAGTCGCTATACAGCCTAACAGTCCTACCTTTGCGTTGAGCTATTTGGCTTTCATCACTTGTACATTCTTTCATCCGGGAATAGCCAGGTCCACTGTCACTCGCGTCGTTTGTGTTGTGAGTATGTCGTACAAGCAAACTAAAGAGGTGCGCTGCAGACTAAATTAATGAAAGTCCAGCCGATGGCAGAAGCTTAATGCAAGTAGACTTCTGGGAGGCATGTTCTTGACTTATCTCTCGAACAGGATGCAGTAGTCGTACATATCTTATAGGCTGTTGTCCAATTTCAGGCATAGGTACTGCTACGTAACTGTCTTGACAGCGCAAATTGCGTAGACTCTGGCATACTGTTTCGAAAATTACATGCGAATCAAGGTCGCGTTATATCGACACTCCTCTTTGGTGTGGCGTAGGATGTTCGATTAATCCACAGTATCTAATTTACTCTTTGCTATATCTTCTCTTCATGACACTATCCACTTGTGTACTGTCCCTGTTGTTTGACGCGTCGTAGTCTATATGTGCATCACATTGTTCGTGAACTTGAGCCTGTAGCCTGCATTTACTGGTTCCAATTTGCAGACTACGTATTCGTGAATATTGGGGGGCATCAGCGAATTGAAAAGGTTTACCGACGACATGGTCTTTCTCATAACAGGGAGATTGCGCCCTATGACAATGTCATTTCCATAGTCAAACTTACACGACGTCTCACTGAACATTGACGCATTTATCTCCCTAATGTTTATGCAAAAGCCAGTCAGGTTGAACGAGCTTGTGATTAGCATGACTAATTGGGCGTCATGTATTTGAGTAAGAATGGAATCCAGCCGCCCAACGAGCCCAAGGATCATAGGGTACATGTTAGAGAGAAAAAAGTTTTATCTTCTAGTTAATACACACAGAAGAGGGCCTCGTTAGATAATTTTTTTGCCCTGGAAGTTTTAGTTGGGTGGATGATTTATCGTGTTTGGTCAAAAACGTGTTTACCACCATCATCACGTCAATCCCTCTTTTTGAGTATTATATTGGACAAAAAAATTCCAAAATGAAAGCTTGATTTTGAGGTACAGCTTGGTGTGCTGTTGTAGTGTTCCTATTGGGCTCCGTGGCCGTTGTGGGTCGATTAGTGCGGAAGTTCAAAAATGACCTTCACGGCCACCCCTCCAGCACCTGCTATCCAAGACTACTATTGACAACAGGACAGCAAAAAGAAAGCCCGACGTGGGGGTCGAACCCACAACCTTGAGATTTGAACAATCGTGTCTGTTAGGACGTGATAACTAAGAGTCTCACGCTCTACCGATTGAGCTAGCCGGGCTGATGTTGCTTTCGATGGGAATTTGAGCACATACAGCACATCTATAGCCAGAACCAAAACCTTTGAGGTGCCCTCCAGCCTTACAGAGCCCTCTGGTACGAAGTTTGGATCGAGATGGAAAATTTTGTTTGGGCATGCGGGTCGGGACTTATCAGATTTTGCCAATATCCGAAAACCCCGCCTTTGCCAACCAGCCACCCATCCAACCGGCACACGGAGAAGACAAGCTCTTTACTTGCTCACGCTATAGTCCGGGCGCGCTATCGTAGTGTGTGCGTTTCTGTTGAACCTAGCACCACAACTACTGCAATGGTCAGAAACAATATATTTGGCTCCAAAACCTTACAAGTCGTTTGCGCATCACTGTTCTGCCTTGTAAGGCATGTTTTTGCTGCCTAGTCAAAACATGCAAGTAATATGCACGACACCGCTCCAGCGGACACCCTTGTCAATCTCGTACGGCACAGATTCTAGAAGAAGAAGAGGTATGCCTCCCGCGTTACTGCATTGCGACAAGAGACGCGTGCTGACGGTGGCGAAGTACGAAGATGGTCTCATGGAGGCGCATATAAGCTCATCGTGCATGAGCTTGAGGGGTGTACACGAGCTTACTAAAGAACGTTGGACCAGCCTCCCTCGGTTGAGTATCATCCTCGATGCATGTAAGTTTGTGATGCACACACGTTCGGTGCTCAGTGCGTTGTAGTGTACTCAGGGGTCCGATCCGACGGGCAATATTTGAAACGTCGATAATATGCCGCTTAGTGGTCTGGATACGAGGCAGAATGGGAGGCTTTCTGGACCTGCATCGCATGGGCCGAGGATGATACAAGTAGATGGTTCGCTTTGGCCGAGAGACGGTCAGTATCCTCGGGTCGACCAAGGATTCGTTCCGATGTAGTTGCGATTGCGCCGATCGCTCGCGTGCAAGGGGTGAGCACGTGACGTCATCCCAACATCAAGCTCTCCCGCGCAACGCGTCAAGTCGAACCCAAACACTCCAACAACTCTGTGCCCAAAGTCTTATCGGTGAATTCGCTACTTGTGCCATCCTTGATAATTCGATGTTCGACCATGCCACGGACGCGAGGCGACGCAAGCAGTGGCGCTGATGCGGAACGCGATGCCAGTCAAGCTCAGGGGACACAGCCGCGAGACACTGCGTCTGGAGCGCAAACCGCTGAGTCTTCGACACAATCTGCCGGCCAGAAGAGGAAAGTGACATCTGAGAATGAAGCATCTGCGAAGCAACGCCGAACGAGCGAAAGACAGGGAGCAGCTACATCGGTACGGGCCGAAAAGAAGGGAGAGCGACCAAAGGAAGAAGAGCCGGAACAGCGGAAACCCCGCCTCACGACGACAGATCTGGAATATGAATACGATCGATCGAAGCTACGTGACCCGAGACCAACTCCGGGCCGCAGAGCCCGTCCTCGCTGGGACGACATCAGTGCGCCCCAAGAGATCAAAGGTTGGGTCAGCGAAAGCTTCTACATTCCCAAACCTACGAAGCCCCCTGGACGTTTAAACGCTGCTCTCAAGGATGCAATGTTCAGAGACGAATGCCGCTTAAACCCCTTCGAAGGCTTTCATGATCTGTACAAATGCCATGACAAGGGGCGAGAGGGCTCACCCACGTACGATAGAGGCGGCTTTGAGCTCGACTGGGAGAAAGTGGACCGTTGGATGAAGCCGCAAGCGTACAACAAGAACAAGATGGTGCGTGGCATGGAGAAAGCGGTCGAACGGGCAAGGACTGAGGAACAAACGATGTTTGATCTGTTCTTCTTGGCCAAATGGAACGATGACGAGGGTGTTAGCTCCATGGTGAAGGACTATGTCAAAGACCAGGTGTCAAAAGATATCGGCGTGCCGTGGCACCAAATCGGTCCGGAGCAGGTGCAGCAATGGCGTGACAGAGGCTTCCAGCCCGTCAACTTCTACAACTGGTGGCAAGAGCCCAACGAAGAGGAGAAGAAGAGAATGATGAACATGATGTCAGGAGCTAGTTTGAGAAAGGACTTGTAATTACATAACCACATCTGATGATGTTCCAGGCAAACATCACTTTGACAACACGCTAGTTTTTCCTCCGCCCATATGACCCAAGCTAATCTCAACACGTCCCATGCTGCCGCCGGAAGACTTTTACATATTAGGCCCTCCGAAGAACACATCAGGCCGTCCAAAGCGGACCGTCTCACGGTTAAGCGAAAAGCTTAACCTACAGATGCCACGCGTCTCAGCAATCCCGCTGGCTCTTGGTAAGGCAAACAGCGAGGCGGAGTCCCCGAAGTGTGGTCACCTGGGTCCCGCTGTATCATTTCACGTATTGTATTGTAATGTAACAGTGAGATGTAGCTCTCGGTACGTGGTTTTGGGGCATCTGGGGAACGTGCCGCGCAGTCCACCTATTCATAGTAATCTAGCTGCCTGAATTTTCTTCAGGGTATGTGGGGTGTGGGGTGTGGAGTTTCTGATACAGTGCTTGGAGAAGTGACGGAATGTGGAGACTTTCGCTCACTCCGTCTTGACAGCGGGTACGTGAGTGTAAGTCCGTTCTTGCTATCAAAATCGGATTGGCGACACTGTCAGGTGGTCTTCTCCGAAGAGCAAGGGGAGAGATTGTCACAGCAGCGAGCATCAGTCTCGTAGTATCAAGTGACGACCTGTAGACTACACTCGCCTAACGCGGGTATCGCCCTTGACGAGTCACGGAGGTAGACGCCTTTCCTTCGTGTAGAGTCTAGTGCCCTTGCGTCCCCATAGCGTCAACACGGCCACTCCGACCTCATCATGCATGCTAGCCCGGTGCCATCACCCACGCCAACACGTAGTCTTCATTCAAGCATCGCCGAATACTTCGACGGGCGATACCGAATGCAAGTCCGCCACACCAGCGGGTACTTGACATCATAAGTTTGACATCATATCATCCTTCCATCCACAGTGTTCATGTGCCCAAATATACAATCTTTCCATGCAGGAACGCGTACCCCTTCCTACGATACCAGGTCCAAGTATACGGCGGTGACGAGGCCTGCTCAAGGCAGCAACGTAGGAACATACCAATGGAATCCAGACCCAAAGTCCGGTCCGACAATGTGAAGAACAATGTATGCCGTGCATCGACGACACAGATCGACAGGGACGGGACGCCGTTCCACGGAGGTGGTTAACTTCAGGGTTCCATGCTAACGGTACCTACCACTGTGCGGCAAGCCATCATCAGGCGCACGGTGTATCGTGACAAAGCCGTTCAACACCAACAACGCCCAAGCGAAGCAGAATGGCATGACACCATCTGCAGGTGACAAACGCTGCAGGGACTCGCGTGTGTAAATGAGAGAAAGACGCACGCGTCGCGCCACGGATGAGGCAGGTAAAACAGCGGTCCAGGCGACGAGATCGTGCATCGTGCAGCGGACATGGACGCGGATCAGGACACTCTACATTAGCTGACGCTAGCTAGCATGTATGTGATCACTGGTGTATTGATGCGCGTGCTGGCCTGCAACGGCTCAGGCTGTCTTCAAGGCAGAGAAAAAGAAACAGCCCGGGCGTGGCCCGCCGCGCAACAACCCTGATTCGTGATAGTGGGGACGGTGCTATTTTGACTCGAATGGGCAACCGATCCTGTCTTTTTGTTCTTCTTCTTTTTTTCCGTAGATGCGCACTTTACTTGGTTGGGTAACTTTAACGCGATGGGGGTACGAGGCGTCCGACTTGTACTCGGGGTTGAGGCTGTGCTGGGTTTAGGCGGCCAATCAGGGGTCCTCACTTCCGGGTTTGTCACGTGGTTAGGCCCTTTCGCGTCTGGAGAAGCTATAGTAGTTGGCATCAAGGTTCGCAAGATGGTCTTTGAAACGCAATTGACACTCGGTGAAACGAAAGATGGGTCGAGGCTTTGTGGGCGGAGAATTATCTTTATTGCATATGTGTGACGAAACTCTCAGAACTCGACCTATGAAGTACTTGCCAGATCTGACATATTAAGTAACTGCCAAGCTATACCCTCTAACATGTTGCACAGCCTCACGACTGATAGTAAGGATGTTGTGAATGTCTGGGGTCACGGTACATTGCCGATGCGCTTTGATCGTAAACCCGCTGACCTGATGCAGTAGGTGGCGAGTAATTCGGCATCGTGGCATATGCTGCTCGCTCCGTGGAGGCTGTGTAAGCAATGTTGTGGGGCATTATTGGTTGCTGGGCGACCGGATATGGGCTGTAGCCATACACTGACGGGCTCGTGGGTGCACCGGTGTGCAGTGTTGGCGAGGGGTGATGTGCGTAGGGCGACGTTTGATCCCATGTGGGAGGCATGTTGGAGCCCAGTGGTGGCTGAGTGTATAGATACTGAGACGGAGTGACCGATGAATGGTGTGAAATCCGGTCGGCTGTAGCGGTAGGTGTGGCGTATGTTTGTGGAGATGACCATGTTGAGTATGCGTCGTTGTCGAAGCCTGACCAGGAATGGCGACTTGATCCGTGTGATGGTGTGGTCAGGAACGTATCGTACATGTGGGAGTTGGGGGAGAGGTAGTCATCGTCCTCGGCATAGTTCGACAGGGCCGGTGTACCAGAGTCGGATGGAGAACTTGGAGCATTGGGAAGGGTGATGCCCTGGTTCTGGTATCTTCGCACGAGGACCGTATATCTTGACAATATTAGGAAATAGTGCAACAAACAGTAGTGAAGAACGTACCTATTCTTGATATCATTCTTTGATCTTCCTGGAAAATGCTCACGTTGGATGTCTTTCCAGTGTCGTCCGAGTCGCTGGACTGCATCAATAAGTGTTGAGTCCTATACAGCACCTGTCAGCAAGCCGAAAATGGTTTCTGTCCGTGAGACTGCTGTCACTGACATCTAAGTCGCGCCATTCGCTTCGATCAAGATCCGGATCAAGTGACTGCTGCCACCGCTTCGCGCATTCTAAGGGATGGTCAGCAACGAAGTAGTAATACATCGTAGCACTTACGGTCTGCACTGCGACTTCCGACACAGCTTGCTACCACTGTCCATCTGTTGATAGTGGAGTCAGTACCAGTGTATGCTTCCGATTGCTGAGCCGTACTTTTGGCCGTATTGTTGTACCCCTCTTGAGAGCAACTGATCTTCGCTCTTCGACCACTGCCCCTTCTTGAGACCTCCTGCTACTGAGTTGTGCCACCGTTTTCGACAATCTTTGTTCGTTCGACCAGGGAGGCTATCGGCGATTCTGCACCTGCAGGCACTGTTAGTTGTTGACTTGAGTGGAGTCAAAGCAACATACCAATCCTTGACTTCTCCTTCTACGACTGATGATGCTTAGTTAGCTTGCTTAGGAAAGACTGATATGCAGAGACTGCTGCGTAGCTGCGGAGCATAGAATACCACATGGGCTGTGTCTCATGCAACTGGTGTAACTTACGTTGGGCCTCCACTTCTTCGCGGAGTTTCTGATCTTCCGCTAAAGACCACTTCCGAGGTTGGCGAATGGAATTGTCCATAGCGATCGGGAACAGGTGAAGATGCTGTACTCTAGGATATCTGGATATAACCAGAAGTCTATAGACGGCAGATAGGATAGTATGGTCAAGAGAGAGGACAAGAGTTGTTTGGGAATATTGCAATGAACTTGAGTTGTGTCAACCAGGTAGCAGTGACCCAAGGACTTAGTACAAGTAAAGTGTGCAAGACTATCAGCAATGTAGACATCGTGAAGAGACGACCTCGAGCGGAAAGCTAGCATAATAGTGTTCCAGCGCCTTGGCAAACCAGGTCCTTGGATTTTGCGGAGGGAGAGACGGCAAACAAGCTGTATGCCAAGCTGTAATGTTCGACGGTGGTACTCGGTTCGGCTAGTGGACGGCGCAACCTACAGCGTTTTCGAAACAGCCCAGTAACGAACATGTTCCATGCAGCTGGACGAGGCTTTGCAGGCCATGACGCGTGCGTGTATGGTTAGTGCATCGTCTGACGGGCCGTTGACCAGGTGGTGTGTACAGCCCCCAAAGGATTCCCGCACTGGCTAGGTCCCTGTAGGTAAGGCTGCATGGACCATACACCGCTAATCCCAAAGAACTTCAGAACTTAGCAGCCGGTTGGAATAAGCTTATTGCTCCACAGGATATGCCATGTAGTCGCTAGGAGCAGCAAGTTGCATAGCGTGCCCGATGTAACAGCCGCTCGTTGCCCAGAGACCTGCTTGTACCCTTTGTGGGCCTAATCTTCTAATGGTGGAAAGCTCGCTGGACTCGCATGGGTACGAGAATTCGGATATCTATTGTACGTCAAATTTCTGCGAAACATAAGTGTCTCAGACGCCAAAAGAGGAAGTCCACCCATTGATGATTTCGAGGTGGCTTCAAAAAAACGTGACAAGGTGGCTGTGCTCTAGTCCAATATGGGCCAACGCTGATCATCTCGGAAAAGCAGCCGAACAGATCTCTGGAACAGTCTAAGCCATCTGATAGCCGCATATAATCCGCGAAGGGATGGTTGCGACATGCGTGATAGTTGTCGCTGGTGTTGACATCTCGCCACCACTATCGTCTGAAGAGGGAGTTAATACCGCAATATTCTAGTGACAGTCTGCGCCATGCGCTCGAAGATCCGCTAAGTTCTCAGACGGAGAGTGTGTTGCTGTATGGTGTCGTGCCATTGGAACGAGCTCGTTCAGTTGGAGGCGAAGATTACTCCTGGCGGTCAGTCCGCAGTCTTGCTGGTACGACAGGACCAGGGAGGCGATTACAGCGGTGGCGAAGACGGAAATCGGCAGTCAGATCAACTGAACGCATTCCGGTGAAGTGGTGACTATTCGCGTCTTGTGTATGTTCACATAGGAGGTCGTGAGAGGTACATGTTAGGAAGTGAGAGCGAGGCTGGGAAGAGCGTTCACCCCTAGCGCGTGGATCGCGTTCCGTTCGGCAGGTACCGTCAGCCACTTTTGGCAGTCGCCGACTACTCCACGACACATCCAACGCAGCAACTCCGACTCGCATGGCGATCTGGCGTGTACTGATTAAGCAATGCGCTTTTATCGCTCGATCGCTCTAAGCTATCTCCGAGCCTACTGCTCCTCGTCAAAGGGCTGAGGGGTAGGGCTGAACATGTAACATCACACAACCGCATTGGTGCATGGTGACATCGAACGATGTAAGAAAGAATACAATGTACATAATTGATTCGTTGAGTCAATGGTGCTTTCTCGGTGAAGAAGCTGTGCACCTAACCCAGACTATCTGTGGCACCACTGCTTCGTCACAGTCTGGCCTATTGTATCTTGTGTAAATAAGCTGCTACCTTCTCTGAGCAAGCATGTCTGTGACGATGGCTAGATCGTAGCCACTCAGCATGCTTCCCGATTCATTGGCCAGTATAATGTTCGACCTGCGGAAAGTGCAAGATTTGCATTGTAACGAACGGGTCGAAACCGTGTTCGTTATAAAGCGGAGCGGTGTCTCCAGCACTGGAGTGAGTGCGTGGATATTGAGAAGAGCGCGCGCGCGCGTCGGCTAACGCAGACCTACTATCCCTTGGAGCTGAGGATAGTAGCGTCGCTATCGGATGACGATGCTTCAGGTCTTGCCCATGAGCCTCTGCGCTTTCGCAAGCAGGACTGTGCTCTCTCGACCCAGCTTCCTTTGGCCATTGGGTCCCCTAGCTTTGGCCATGGTCTTCCTGAAGCGCTCACGCTCAGCAATCTTCTTTGCGCGCTCCTTCTCCGCTTCCTCCCTGGCTTTCTGCCTCGCCTCTATCTCCTCTCTCTTCTTCCGCGCCACTTCTGTCTCTTTCAAGAATGGCTGTGGTCGAGCTCGCCGCTGTCGCCTCTCCCAAGTCTGTGTGAACTCCGGTTCGGGTGACTTCTCTTCCAGCATTGCGACGCGATCGGGATGTGGCTCCAACGTGGGCTCTTGAACGGGCTCAGCAGGCTCCTCATTCTCGTCTTCGTTGTCGTCGTTGGCAGATTCGCGGTCGTAGACAGACTTGCGCGGTGTTGTCTCTTCGTTCTCTTCGCGGGCTTTGAGTTTTGCGTATTGCTTCTTCAGCTTTGCTTTGGTGATAAGGCCTTTCTTGATCTTTTCGACTGAGTATCCAATTAGCAGTTGAACCATATATGCCATGCCAGCAAACGTCGGTATCGCGTAGCTGCCCAGTACTCGAAACTACTGCGATACGCCTGTCTGAGTCCCTCCTCTGCGAGAAATCTATGCATGGAGAATACGGTGGACAAAACCTACTCTTCCGTCTATGGGTGCCATCCGGTAAGTTTGCGGGACCGATGTCGAAGCGACCCTTCTGCTTCTGCTTCTTCACCGCTGACTTTGCGTCTCCTTCATGCGGTCGTTTGACTGCCATATCGAAGGCTATGGTTGTGTTGAGGAAGTTTTGAGGCACGGTATGGAGATTGTCGCAAGAACGCGAGCCGACTTTCTCAGCCTTGGCAAAGTGGGGCGCGATCTAGAGCCAGTCACATGGCCTTCACCACCGCGGCGGTCCTGAACTCACGCCTCAGCTTTGTGCACCATCGCAACTATGCACCAGGAAAGACGCATCCCGCGGGGACGTGCAGGAACACCCGGATGAGCAGTGTGTTCTTTTTCGTCGTGTGACATGCTGCGTCGGCCAATACCGGTCCGGCGGCATGGGCGACTTTATCAGCAGCGATTAGGAACTTTCCGTCTTGCAACAAAGATCACAGCGCGTCATCTGTCCCGGTCCCTGCGTCTCTCCTCTCCGCACCTTCAACTGGGGCGCTCCACGCTGTTTCGTCCTAAAACTGGGCAGTATGACTGTACAATGAAGCGCCCACTGGAGCCAGCGCACCCCGTTTAAACTGGAAACTCTTACTCATATCATTCGCCGGGCCAGCAGGTGCTCCAACCGCTTGACCTGACGTCTCCGCCATCCTTACGGCCTGCCATCTCAGTGCTCCACGTCTGTTGCGCTCGCAAACCCGCCACTATTCTCTGATACTTTGTCAAATCTTTGTACTCATGCTGTCTATCGCAACAATCTGTTACAACCATGCCCATCTTCCATGATCCCCATGACAGTCCGCCAACATCGTCATTCTTGCCTCAGGCCTTGGCCACCGGCTTTGAAATACCGCATACTCCGGGATTTGCTGTAGAAAGGAACATGGAACCCGACATGCAGCCAGAATCGCCGAAAGTCGACACGCTACAGGCTATGGATCCTGGGTCGCCCAGCCAAATGCGCAAGCCGTCCATGTTCGGACGGAAGGACTGGATGGAAAGGATCAAACGAACGAACAGTCCATCGTGGTTGCAGCGGCAAGGTGTGAGTAGCCGGGGAACTAGGAAACGTCCGCCATGGTGCTTGATAATCAATGTAAGGAATACTGATCATGTATCACAGGGCGATTCCGTAACTGAGCGCGACTCCTCAACCCGACCGACATCGCAAGACCGACCGACTACACCTCAATCTTCATCCGCCGAGCTACAAACCTCCCGAATCTCCACCCCGGAACATCTCCGTGACCCTGCAGCGGTAGGTCTGGATATCGAGCGTCCGCGATCGGCATTACACTCTGGAGATTTTAGAGAGAAGAGAGCGGGCACGGCCTCGGAGAATGACTCCTCATCTTCAGGCTTCCTAGCGACTTCCCCGGTGGTGCCTTGGAATCGCTCGTTCCCGTCTGCAGCTTATACTTCGAACCGCAACGACGTCTCGTACCCGGTACCACATCACCCAGATGCCCGAATACCTGCGCGAGCGCGAGCGATATCGCAGTCATCACAGTCACCGTTTAGTTCATTTGCTTTTCTACCGCCCACAAGCCCGCTTGTCCAGCAAGCAAACAACACAGACTTGGACTTTTCCTCTAGGCCAGGCTCGCGGCAAGGGTCTCGAAGTCCCGACAGAAATAGTCGCCGGCATACCTACTCACCTGCATCCTTTCATGATTACCAGTCCACCCAAATGGCGCGATCCGCCACTGGAACTCCGGCAGCTCGACACATTCGCCACAGTGGTTCAATGCCATACCAGGCGCACCAACCGCGACGATCAATGACGTTCAATCAGTCTGAGCCTCAATCTCAGTCGCAAACACCGTTCCTACACGCTCGGCGCCCATCCTTTTCCTCGGAAGCATCTCCGCTGCAACACGCCCCCATGGTCGGTTCATATGAGGAGTCTATACTTCGCGGGCGTATGTCTACTACGCCTTCGCGGCCTCTTGATTTCGTCGCCAAGATTGGTGTACTCGGCAAAGGGCAATGCAAGTCAAGTCTGAAGTGTCCACCCCACGTCACAGTCCCTTTTCCAGCCGTATTCTACAGCTACAACACCGGTAACGGTAGGATCTCAGATAATGAGCCGAGCCCTTACGTTGGGCACATTGACTTGGAAAATACTTTGCCACCACCAGATGAAAGCAGCGAAGCTAGTAAACGTAAGCGACGACATGTGGTGCCAGCCCCCGAACAAGACGATCTTGACTTCAAGCTTAATCTTGGTGAAGAGGAGAGTGGACAGAGCGTGAAAGGAGACCTTCGTCGTAAAGAAAAGAAAAAGCGACGATCTACGTCTCCCAAGGCACCTCCGGGGGGATGTTACCGGATACCGCCGCAGGGGCAGCTACAGATTGTGCTGAAGAACCCAAACAAAACCGCAGTGAAGCTCTTCCTCGTGCCATATGACATATCGGATATGGAGGCAGGTCAGAAGACCTTTATCAGACAGCGCAGCTACTCTGCTGGACCCATTATCGACATGCCTGCATCTTCACGGAAGAACCTCGGAACTGACCGCCCAGAGGCTGCCCTCAGCAACTCGGACGATCCGAACGACCGACCTATCTTGCGTTACCTCATACACTTGCACATATGCTGTCCTTCAAAGGGTCGGCATTACTTGTACAAAAGCATACGGGTCGTTTTTGCGAATCGTGTACCAGATGGTAAAGAAAAGCTAAGGAATGAAATCCAGCAACCTGAGCCTAGATACAGCACGTACAAGCCGACACGAGATGCATCATCGCTGCAAAAGACGCATCTACCGGGAGCTCAACCCGCTACGGACAAGGCTTTCCGTCGACGCAGCGCTGGATGGCCACTATCTCAATCTCAACAGGCGTACGATCAGCTCGATGGATTGAGGCAGCACACACCATTACCTCCTCCAGCCGTCAAGTTCACTGGTGGCACCACCAACTCCTCAGCATCAAGCGGCTTCAACTCGCCTATGCCGGAATTACAGCCCATACCTTTCACCATCGGTAGGCTCGCTGCAATCGAGTCACGGCCTATGTCTCGCGATCGCATGGACATTGATCCGAAGAGCCCCTTCAGAACACCCGTTACTTCGCCGCGAGCTGGCGTGAGTAGTCCGAAAAGTCAAAGCGATGGTACTTTTGAGAAGCTCAGTAAAGGCGACATTGGTTACGGCGGAAATGCGTTCTCGCCGCTCGGTAGCCCGTCCGCTCCGCCCAATGCCGGTCTATTATCACAGCGGTTGCGCGGCTTGGATGTTCAGCGCGACGAGGAGGAGTAAGCACTCTTCATCTACAGGAGTTCGGACAATCCCTATTGATCTGTTTTGTGTTGAATACCCCAATATCTGTTGTTCTTTTCCTGGCGTTATATACTGGCCCTATTGGATATGGCCCATGAATTATAGCGTCTCCCTTGTAAAATATGCTAGATACTACAAATCATACGAATACATGAATCTAGCCTGCTTCCGGAACCGTGCAGCCGAGGCGTGCGATGACGCCTGCCTAACTTGTTGCGCAGGGCTTAGCGTGGTTGCGCTCAAAGGTTCGCGAAGAGTGACGTCGGCGATAATCTGGCTAGAGCCGAGCTCTCGTCGGCGACTTGAACACTGAGTATTTATCTATCCGAACAACATCTTCGAGACTCTAGAGACGATAGTCGCCTTCTTAGTTCTTTCTGAATCGCAATACAATATCATCGCGACGCCAGTATCAACCATGGCCTCCAAGCGCGCAGCCCAACTGCTCGGCGTCCGTTCCAATGCCTCCGTCATCGGCCGCCAGCCTACACGATTGAGCTTCAACACCGCACGCGCTTTCAGCATCGCACCCAAGTCACAGAACACATATGTCTCGCAGAGCAGGAGATTGATTGTAGGAGGTGCTGCGAGACTACAAGCGTCACCAGCGCAAAAGAGATGGCATTCACAGGCCCCCAACGACTTGAAGCTGAACAAACTCTACCAATTCGACGACGTACGTCTTATCGTTCCTTTCTAACAACCCCTTAGTTCATTCACTATCTGTTCCTCGAGCCATCACGGACTTCCCCAAGCGCATCGCTAACTCATACAGGTTCTACACATCCTCGAAGCGCCCTCAGACTCACGTCTCCTCATCGACGTCCGCGAACCCCATGAATTCGACGCAAACACTATTCCCACCTCTATCAACATTCCCGTCACCTCACAACCCGATGCGCTACTACTAGACGAAGAGGAGTTCGAGGATAGGTTTGGTTTCCAGAAGCCACCCAAGGGAAAGGAAGTCGTCTTCTTTTGCAAGGCCGGAGTGAGGAGTTCAGCCGCTGCAGGAATCGCGAGACAAGCTGGGTAAGTCGGATCCTTCATTGGCACACGTCTAGGATTCGATAAGCGGGCAAAAGACACTTGCTGGAGAACATGAGCTAACCCGCACGGCAGATACACAAACATTGGCGAATACCGCGGCTCATGGCTCGACTGGCAGAAGCGCGGCGGACCGGGCACAAAATCACCACCGAAACCTGATGGCATGGGCGAACCCAAGGCCCCTACCACCGAGACGAAGCCTACAGCTAGGACGGGCGACAGCGGAGAAGAGGACCTCGGGCCTCAGGGACAGCCAAAGTACCCGCCAGGAGGAATTATGGGCCAGCAGTAGATCTGCGATGTTAAGTTCGCAAATGGGGGATGGCCTGCTCATAAACGATACATGGAGGGCGTACATAACAAGATGAGATTAAGATATGATCAATTCGGAACCGATATTGCGTTACTTCCAAGAACACTTAGAAGGGCAATAACACATTTCCATGCGATCGGAGTATAGTATCTAAAGAGGGTGATTGCAGCCAGCTACTCAAAATTACAAGTGTACCAAGAATGAGAAGATACTATTAAAAGAAGGTATTCCGCGAACGTAACGAATGCTGAAGTTAGTATCGTCCAGTACTACCGGTCCAAAGCTTGAGCCTGGCACTGTTTGAAAGTTAGCACATCTTAATTCGGAAAAGTAGATCAGATTCAAACTTACCATCTGCCAGTAAACACCCCGTTTCCTCAACAGCCCCTGGTGATCACCCCTCTCCAACACCATGCCACTACCCAGAACAAAGATGACGTCCGCCTTCTGAATCGTAGCAAGTCGATGCGCGACTGCAATCACAGTTCTTCCGCCCTCGCCAGCAGCACGCTCAATAGCATCCTGCACCAACTTCTCAGATTCAGAATCGAGAGACGACGTCGCCTCGTCCAGTAAGAGCAGTTTTGGTTTCCGCAGTAAGGCGCGAGCAAGACTGAGACGTTGTTTCTGACCACCAGACAGCGACATGCCCTTCGGTCCCAGGCGCTGGGCATATCCGTCGGGCAGGGATGTGATGAAGTCGTGGATCTGGGCGTCACGACATGCTTGTTCGATGTCTTCATCCGTGGCGGTGTCGACGGATAAAGCGGCGTTTTCGCGTATCGTGCCTTCGTACAGCGTGGGCTCTTGGCTGACGAGACTGATCTGCTTGCGGTACTCTGCGGGATCAAGAGTCGTGATGTCTTGTCCGTTGTAGAGAATGCGGCCGGATGTTGCGTCGTAGAAGCGCTCGAGGAGGGATATCGTGGTAGATTTGCCGCAGCCGGAAGCACCGACCAGTGCGGCGAACTGGCCTGGCTTAACTTGGATGTCGAGGTTGGATAGAACGGGCGCTTCGCGGGTTTTGTAGGCGAAAGACACATTCTGGAACTCGATGCCAACGCCTTCTTCTGGTTTGTTCAAAGGCGGGTATGTGGCTGTTGTAGTGGTCTTTGTTGGACGCATACTGAGAATGCGGTTTGCGGCGCCGGTCGCTTGGGCCATATTGGGGGCATACGAGAAGAACTGTCCTGCTGCAATGGCGCCTTGCACAATAGCTTGGTAGATGACGAAAAAGTTGACAGGGCTGTACTCGCGGGAAGCCAGGAGAGTACCACCGTACCAGAAGGTAAGAGCCATGCAAGCCAATTCGATGCTGTCACTTGCCGCAAAAACAAGAGTGCCATACTTGGCGCTTGAAAAGGCTTTTGTGACGTGACCCTTCAGCAAGGTCTCGTAGCGCTGACCGATCATATCTTCCATGATAAGACTCGACACTGTGCGGAAAGCACCGACAGCTTCTGAAGCAAACTGGCTGCTGTCCTCAAAAACCTTTGCGTTGGTCTTTTCAAACTCGAGTTCGAGGCGCACACGTAGATATCCAGCAGCCAAGATGAGTGGTAGCGCGGAAAACAGGGCAACAAGCGACAGTTTCCATCCGTAGATGAAAGAGATGATTACGGAGCCCACTACGTTGACTATAGCAACGAGCGCAATGGACATCTCCGTTGCCATCAGCTGCTGGATCTGTGTCGAGTCTGAGCTCAGCGTTGATGTTAGAGATCCTGGGCTATGTCCTTGATCGTCGAAGAAGGCAATGCGTTTGCGGATGAGGTTGTCCAGGTATTCTTGGCGATAGGTCCTTGTTACGGCGACAGAGATGAGGTGACAGGCCAAGCCCATAAAAAAGTAGGATAGAAAGGTACTCGCAGCTAGAACACCGAACATGCCTGCCCAGAAGTTACCTTGGCTGACGAGTTCGTTCATGGGAAGGGTGAAAACATTGACGACATGTGCGAAAATGTAGGCCTGGAGTGGGAAGACGACACCGGTAGCCAGTATACCCACAATAGCGACACTGTATAAGATCCAATGTCCCCGTTGTTCGTAGAGAAGACGCCCGAAGCTGCCAAAGAGACCCTGCTGTTTGTACTCTGGATCTTCGGCTACTTTGGAGACACCGGTGCTCTGCTTGTAGTCTTCGACTATTGCAGTGTCTGCGCTCTTCACCTTTTCGAGCGGGCTAGCATCAGCGTCCTGTTCCGCTTCCGCTGCGATCTCTTGGGCATGGACCAAGTTGTAGTAGACACCAGCTTCTAGCTTCAACAGCTCATCATGAGTACCTTGTTCCACGAGAGCGCCTTGACGTAAGACTACGATCTTGTCCGCACGCCTGATGGTAGAAAGACGGTGCGCGATGACGATAGTCGTCCGATTCTTCGATACGCGATCGAGAGCCTGTTGAACAATGCGTTCGGTGCGTACATCGATAGCACTCGTAGCCTCGTCGAGAATCAATATAGGTGGTTGTTTGATGATGCTCCGCGCGATCGCAACTCGTTGTCGCTGTCCACCGGAAAGCTTGATACCACTCTCGCCTACCAGAGTCTCGTAACCTTCAGGAAGTTTGGCGATGAACTCTTCGGCATAGGCTTCGCGACATGCCTCATCGATCATTGTCTTCTTCTCTTCTTTGGGCAAGTCTTCGTACTGAGTACCAATAAGACCGAACGCAATGTTGTTGTACAGGGTGTCGTTGAACAGGAAGGGCTCTTGCTGTACTAGACCAATCTGAGAGCGCCACCATTTTAAGTCGACATCTCGTAGGTTGGTATCTCCGATCCGAATAGCACCAGTGCAAGTGTTCGGGCCCAGATCAGGCTCCTCGTCCTTGCTCTTGCCATCTCCAGCTTTCTCTGCAGATGCTTGTTTGTCTCCGTCCTTCGGCACAGCTTTCTTCTTGAACCATCGAGACTTTTGTGGGCTGTCCTTCTCGTTGTCAAGCGCGTCCTCGTGAGGCGATGGGTCGGCCGCGTGATCGTCAGAGGTGGCCGTAGCTATTGTGCCCGAGAGCTCGTACCATCTCTGCAACAACCCCACGATAGTAGACTTTCCTAAAAGTTGAGGCAAGTGGTTAGTAACTAGCACATGAATTGCAGAGTAGAAACTGCTTACCACTCCCAGACGGACCAACAATAGCGGTAACTTTGCCTGCCTCAAACTCGAGGTCAAGACCTCCAAGGATCGGAACATTTGGTCGACTTGGGTATGAGAAGGCGACGTTCTGAAAGCTGATGTTTGCGTTGGCGGTAACATCCGGCTCTTTCAATCCAGTGGTATCGGGAACGGCTGCATCGATCGTGATGAATAATTCGGTAGCGGCAGAAGATGCCTTCGCAATGGCCATGATCGGGGCCACAACCCTACCGACGTTCGTTATTGCCATCATGACAGAGAATAGAACCACCACTATCGTTCCAACGTCGATGTTCCTGCCTTCCGAGTACTGTTTGATGCCGAACCAAAACGCAATCGCAAAGGTGCCATACTGTCCAATCATCATGGGTGACATCACGAGACCCATGAGAGGTGCAGCTCTGGCCTCGTTAGTCGCAGCTTTGTCCAACAAGGCCTCGTGCAACCTCGCCAATTTCGCCTCTGCACCAAATGCGGCGACAATGCGAATAGATGAGAACATCTCAAAAGCCATAGCAGAAGCATCTTCATGATGCTTCTCGGTAACTTTGTGGATTCGGATGAAAGGTGGTACTATGATACCAAACACGACGAGGATGAACGGAAGCGAAGCAGATGCGACTACAGTAAGCAGTGGGCCTTTGATGAAAGCCACCACATACGCTCCGATCACGAACGCAAGAACCTGGAAGAGCATGGCAATGTGCTGTGATATTGCGAGTTGGACCGTGTTGGAAGAGGTGGTAATTCGCGTGGACACCTTGCCGGGACTTATCGTGTCTATGACACTGATTGGCTGTGCGAACAAGGCTCGTAGATATGCTTGACGCAATGCAGCAGAGATCCTCAGGCCGCTGATTCGGATGGTAAGCTATACCAGCATTAGTATAATGGTAGCCTCTTCATGGCATGCGTGCATACCATTGATATATAAGACAACACAAACTTCGCGATGAAGAGGTAGACAAGAAACAGGGTAAGCCTGTTGATTTCGGCTTGAAACTCCCCGGCTGTCATGGTCGTTCCCGGGATGAAGTAATTGGTGAAAGATCCGACTAATTGACCTGGCTGCTGTCAGTATTCGGGGAGGATGCCAACGGATTCTGGAGTATCAGGTCATACCGAAGACGACGTTCATCAGAGGAAACGTAACGCCGGAGGCTATCGAGGTAACACAGCACATGAAAATGAGCCAGTAATCGAGAGTAGTTCCATGGGAGAAGACTCGCTGATCGTTTGTCAGCCAAGAGTAACATCCAAGGCGATTTACTCACGAAGTAATTCTTCATGCCCGCTTCAGGCACTTTCTTGGCTTGCGATGAAATACTTTCATCTTGCTCTGCATGTTCAATGACGCCGTTCTTTTCATCAGATCCTGTCTCTAAAACTTGAGCGGCGATCGCAGCGCTCTCCACCTCAACATCGATTGTTGGCCGAGGTGGCGATTGACCGTCAGTGACCTTGGAGTCCATGGCTGTGCGATGCAAAGGAGCGTAAGAAAGCAACAAAGTACGGCTTCGAGATAAATGGTTATTCGACGATAGAAGAGGCGATCATCTTAACCGAAGGACGAAAGTTGATGCCTGGTGATGTGAATGCCGTATAGATCGTATTCTTGTGTACACCGGACCAAGCCGTATCCGCGTTCCGATTTGACACGCACACCGTCAAAAGTCGGAGTGAGAGTGTAGCTTATAACAAGCTTATAACAATCGCTTGCACCGGGGCCAATGTTCGTCGCGCGCCAAGTGCTGTACGAAGTACGAAACTCAGCCAGGGAAGGCGCTAACCGCGCGACATCTCGCTTCACCATCATCCTTCCCAATCGAGCGACTTCCTGCGAGACGCATGGGTCAACGCGCGTCTGTTGTGACTCGACGTCTGGACCCAAGGCCAGTGCGAATAAGTCATGTCGGCTGCTGGGCACAGCCATGCAAATGCTCTTCGCAACAATAATTGATCGAGCGCGCAAACGTTGAAGTTTCCTAGAATGTTGGTGTTGTCCAGGTTCTCCTGGGTGAGAGAGTGAGTGAACGGACGTCGGTGCCTGAAAGTCCGACCCCACCCATCGACCGGCACTCATCAACCTTGGAAGCCTCTACCTTCCGCACAACCATTGCCCGTTCACAGACAAGCCTGTAGACTTCCCCTGAACTTTTTAGGATGACAGCAGACGCACTCATCGCAATTGCAGGCGACCGGGATGCTCATCGATCTGCTTTTCTGGCGGCCTCGTAGCTGGCATTGATACCTACCTACCTAGGTAGGTATTTATCACCCATCGTGCACGTGATTTTGCGAGCGGACCAGTCAGAATGCGCGAGCATACCGAATTCGGAAATAACCATGGCCAAGACATGTGCTAAGGATGGCTGCAAGGATGACAGGGTGACGAAACGTTGCTGCCTAAGGTCAGGGAGCCCCAGGAAGGTACGATATCCTGAGCTTGGAAGTGCGCTCACGAACGTGACTGCACATGCTTATCGAGCAATTCCTGGGGTTAGTAGAAACTTTGAACAAGCAGACTGATCCGTAGTGCAAGTTCAGACATCGTAGATAGGAAGACGAGCAGATGCGATCTTAAGCCACAGCATGGCTGTAAAAATGCTGGGTGGGTACGTGGAAGGTGGATACGCGGAGCATCATTGCCAGATCGTGAAATTCCCCGCTGGGTGTGTGAAGGAGGCTTTTGAGACGGGGTATGGTAGTAGACTGGAGAGCTTGGACATGCATATTCAATGTGTTCATGGGGAATTCTTCGGTAGGCTTGATCCAGGGGAGGGTTTTTGCTTACAGACGCCTTGATAAAGCCAGGGGAAGTGGTACTCAAGATGATAATAATGAATTAAGTGTACCATACCTACTGACCCCCAATGCTATCCTGCCGACTCCGCACACTCCTCCCACACTCCATCGCCCTCAAAGCCTCAACATCAGACCTCCGCCTCGCACCCTCCTTCCTCTTCTCCAGCCTAACGAGACTCTCAAGCAGCCGTTTCATAAGCCACTCGCTCTCACTAATACCAGACACCATGGGACTATCGTCTCCGATCCAATCCCAATTCACCAATCCCTCTTCGTTCTCATCTTCGGAAACCATGTTATCGTTGTCTACATTGCGGTCCAGACGCTCTGGACTTGTCAGGCGGATGAGCCGTGTAAATTCGACCCATTCTTCGTATGTGTAGCGCTTGTCGTCGGTCTTGAGGTCGAGAGATACTTTTTGGATAGAAAGGGCGAGGCGGCGGGTCAGCGAAGCCTGGGAGGGAGGGCTAGTGATGTCGGCTTCGGCTTCGGCGGCGAGGGCTGGGACGGTGGGGTGGAGAGTCAGTTCTATATCGGTTGCTGCTTCGCGATCTTCCGGGTCGTTAAAATTACTCTCTCTGTCTTGCGGGTCTGAAGGATCTACGATGCCATCGTCAGATCGTGGATCGGAGATGTCGAAACCCCTTGTCAATCGCTTCTTTCTAGCTCGCTGATCTGTCCATCGCTGTAGCCATCGCAGCAGCCAAGGGTGCTTGTCGAGAAAAGAACGCCAGATACCTGCCTTGGGCAGTACCGTGAAGTCCGCAAGCTCGTCACTCCATTTCTTGAAGTTGGCAACGACAGTGTCGCCTAGGTCTGAGACCAGGATTGTCATGGTCGGGACGGCGATCAAGCTCCAAATGACGAAGAAACAACGCCCGGAGTTGGACCTTGGTGCCAGATCACCGTAGCCGATTGTTAGTAGACTAACATAACAGAAGTAAAGCGATTGGAAGTACGTTAAGTGCTGTGTTTCTTGTTCGGTGATCCAGAAGACAACTGCGCCCACACACCAAAGGATCGAGAAAGTAGTGATGGACCAGAAGAGCGCCATCCACTGCTTGAACTTCTTCGAGTCGGCTTGGATCTTGCGCATAGCTTCGAAGCGATCTTTCTCTTCTTTCAACAACATGATCTTGGGCTTAGAGGATCCGATATGTAGGGCATCAGCGACACCCTGCATAGTAGATGTGTGCTGAACTGACTCGCCCATGGGCGTTCTGAAGGGCCGTGGTTGACTAGGTCCTGATATCTTTGGAATGCCAAGTTTGCGTTTCCGAACCAGATGGTGGGCTTCTCGTTCCCGGTGACGGAGGTCAAACGAGTTAGTAACTGTACGTTCTGCGACGCGCTCGCGCATGCGATCGACATGCTTCTGAACAATCTTCTCGTCGCCGAGCTCGCGAACTGCCGTGTAAAGCGAGGAGACGATGAGCGCTAGCGTAATCGTTCCGCCTACAGAGTACGGGAAGACAATACCCCTAGTAACATCGGTCGTAGGCACTAGGTCGCCAAATCCAACGGTTAGGATAGTAACGTCGCAAAAGTACAAGGCATCGGCAAACCTCCAACTATCTTCTCCAGCATCTTGCTCGAGTTTCGCAAAGACAGCGGCGCCACTGCCCAACCAGATGAAAAAGGCCATGGTCTGTAAGATAAGTGTCCTTTGACTGTCGCTCAAAGCGAAATTTTCGGGGTAGTGGCCAAGAAAGAAGCCCAGCATGTTGACCATGAGAAGCATAGAACAGATGGTGTAAAACGCCGCAGCCGCAATCGCGTACCAAAAGCCTTGTGTGTATCCTTGTTCCGGACGGATGGGTGGTTCGTAAGTGTTCATGCATATCGTTATCGCTATGAGGAAAACAGATGAAAGATACCACAAAACCACAGTGACGGGTAGGGCGATTATGTAACGGATCCTTTGCGTAAAGTTCAGGAGAAGGAAAAGATTGCCGAGGAAGCCGCAGATCAGTGATGCTACGTTGATCCAGTAGCACCATCTCGGGTCGCCGAAAGGTACGCCTTTGAAGTCCGAGATTCGTTCGCCGTTGATGATGTTTTGCTGTCTCCAGGGAGTTACGAGTGCGGCTATTGAGCTCACATTGGCTAGTGGGCCGAGAGTTGCGGCGAGTAGCTGGATCAATGTTAGCATCTGATCCATCGAGTAGCTTCGGGATCTGAGAGCCGTCTCAACCTCTCACGCCAACCCAGGAAAAGACTAAACACCCTGGAGCCAACGTTGACGTTGAGCCACCCACTTTGCAAGTCTTGTCTTAATGTAGTCCGCAGGCCTGTTTAGTTTTTCTCTTGTATAAGGTGCTCTTGTAACGACCCAGTGCTCGTCATCACTTACGGGTATCCCAGTGCTCGCGAACCACCAATCGCTATCCTGTCCCTCCCATTTCTTCCAGACATTGCACCATCTCTCCTTCTTACTGTCTTTCCGTGTCAACTGCTCTTTTCTTTGCTCTTCTTCGTCCTGGGCGTCATATCGTTCCGACGTGCTCGGCTGCCCCGGTTCTTCATGTTCACGCGCCATTATCGGAGCGATCCGGCATCAGACATCGTAACCCCAGACAGTGAGATGGGCCTTCGGTAAACCCAGAAATGATAATAATAGTTCAGAACGAGAAGGATCCTCAGGCTCGTTCTCTACTGCAAAACTCGAGAAGGTGCGAAACGGCGATCAATATGTCGGGCACGGATATACGCGTGTGACTAGTTGCTGAGAAACTGGCGCTAGAGCGGAAGCGGTGGCGCTGGGAATGTGAACGCGTCTACAGTTGAGAGGAGACACGGAAGAAAATACAGAACCCGGAACTCAGAGGCCGCCTTCAACAGCGAGTTCATGGCCGCGCGTTTTAGCAGGTCTCTAGCAAGATTGCCAGATTCGATGACTCGGCTATCGCGGCGTAGTGGAGACGAATGGTGGGTGCTGGCGTCGATCAGCCGTTGACGCACGCCAAGCTGCGAATGCCGGGGTTACTTGGAGATCAAAAGGTTAATACTTCACGTGCAGTTAGAGGTTCTTTGAAAAGCACAGGATGTGCTTGTGTGCTTTATGCCGCGATTTTTGATGATCTTGAGAAAGTACCGGGATGTCTCCTGGTAGTTGACTTCGTGGCAGTTGTGTTCCTTGTTTGGTCGATATATTGTTCAAACTATATACAACAGGTATCAATGCGCTCAATGCTTATTGCGACTTGAGCTTCTCGGTCAATTCTGGGACCTTTTCGAATAGATCTCCAACAAGACCAACATCCGCGACCTGGAAGATGGGTGCCTCGGCATCTTTGTTGATGGCTGCAATGACCTTGCTGTCCTTCATACCAGCCAGATGCTGAATAGCACCAGAGATACCAGCACACAGGTATAATTGCGGCGCAACGTTCTTTCCAGTCTGGCCCACTTGCAAGCTGTTGTCGGCAAAGCCACTGTCGACTGCTGCTCTTGATGCACCGATGGCGGCACCGAGCGCGTCTGCTAGCGGTAGCATGAGCTTGTCAAACTCCTCCTTTGATTTCAGACCACGGCCTCCGGAGACGACCTTCTCTGCAGAGCCGAGATCAGGACGGTCGGACTTCTGGAGGTCCTCAGATATCCACTCTGTTGAGCATTCGGCCTTGGGGTCGACACCCTCCTCTACTGTCGCGTTTCCGCCTTCGGTCTCAGGCGCGGGGAATGCGGTGCCTCGAACGGTGATGACTTTGGTGCTGTCGGACGATTGGACGGTCATGATGGCGTTACCGGCGTAGATTGGGCGAACGAATGCTGTAGTCTGGTCAGCAACCCCTCGCATACTTCAGACGGTGCCCACTCACTGTCCTCGCTCTCAATGCCGGTAATGTCTGATATTTGCTGTGTGTCCAGAAGTGCTGAGACACGCGGCATTATGTTCTTTCCGAACGCTGAGTGCCCGGCAACGACATGTGTGTATCCACCCTTCTTGATGTTCTCAACCAGGAGTGGCGCGTAGTTCTCGGGGAGACACTGCAAGATGTTGTCAGCCGCGTGTCGTTCCATATCCCTTTGGACTACTGACCCTGTCGTATGCTCCATTTTCGACGTAGATGACCTTCTCTACGCCCTTTGACTTGGCTGCCTCATCTGCGGCCGACTTGACCCCACTTCCAGCAATGAAGGCTGTTATTGAGCCTCCAAGCTTTGTCCCTGCTGTGATGGCGGCCAATGACTGTGATACGATCTTTCCTTCCTTCTGCTCGAGAATGGCAAACGTCGACGCTAACCGTGCGAAGGCGGAGTATTGGGGTACGGCCGTGGGTTGCGACTGCCGAAGCCGTGTGCGAGCTGTGCGGAGGGCAGAATGACGAGCGGCGGAGAACATGGTGGGCGGGAACAGTGCGATGCCTCTGGGAAATACAGACACGCAAAATTCAACAAGGTGGTGTAGAACGCCTCGTCGAGCAGTAGTGAAAGCAACCCAACGGCGCGGAGAACTATGACCTCGGTTTGGCCAGGTCAGTTATCCGGCACTAGCCTTGCATCTGCATCGCTCGGGGCTGCAGGCTGATCACGTGAGACTACTCCATGCTCCTTAGTGCTCTTTTTGCTTAGGCGTTCGAGAGCATCGCGAACTTCAGACGCGACTCCAACCCACCCATCGCAGCCCCCCATCCCCACCCTCATTCAGCAACGACCACGCGGCAGCACGTTGAAAAAGACACGTTGCGATCGCGCAATCGCTCCGAGTACTCGCGCCCGCGACTTCCCCTTTGCATTGCCGCATAGCGCCTTCCAGCTCCGTCGCATCGCACAACACTCCCCGAGCCATGGCCGACGACGCGACAGCAAGCGCAACTGCGCAGGACACAAGTCTCGCTGGAGAAGGTGCCACAGACACCAATGCGCTTGATCAAGGTAGGTCGCATCCTGATTCCAATCATCACCATACCCACCGCCAGTCGCGTCAACACCATGGACGACCTATTCCATGACGACGAGCTCCTGGGTGCACTGGATCTTGCCGACTTGGATCGCATGTTTCCATCACCAACACGGAAAACCCTCCAAGTCGATAGTCCGCTAAGTTCCGTAGATACCAGCATGCTCGAAGACGCACCCGGCAAGGAGTCTTCCAACGATCCTGCTACTGCCACGCCCACAGCTGCATCAGATAACCCTCTAGACGCACCCGATGGCCCAAGACCAGAAGCGGAAGACGCCGATGGCCAGGATGACGAAGAGATGGGCGGCGTCGACGATGCGAAAAAGGAGAACGGCGAGGGTGGTGAAGCTGCTGACCCAGAGGCGCAAGCAAAAGCCGATTTGCAGTCAGCAGCGCGTTCACACTTTGTTACTCAAACATATGCGACCATCATCCCGAGCTACGCAACCTGGTTCGACATGCGCTACATCGACTACCGCGAGCGCAAAGCCCTACCCGAATTCTTCAACGGTCGCAATCGCAGCAAGACACCGGCCGTCTACCGCGATTATCGCGATTTCATGATCAACACATACCGCCTGAACCCATCCGAGTACCTCACAGTTACCGCATGCCGAAGGAATCTTGCAGGAGATGTCTGTGCTATCATGCGTGTGCATGCTTTCCTCGAGCAGTGGGGATTGATCAACTACCAAGTAAATCTTGCCGCTATATGATTACATTGAGTCGTGATTAACATATCAACCAGGTCGACCCTCAAGAACGCCCATCGAACATTGGTCCTCCATTCACCGGCCATTTCCGTGTCACAGTCGATACCCCCCGCGGACTGCAACCTTTCCAACCAGGACCAGGCTCAAAAGTTACGGACGGAAAGCAGCTCACAGCCACCGACCGTGCTGCGAGCCAGCAACCGACTGCGAAGAGCGAGACCAAATCTTTGGCTGGACGAAACATCTACGAGGCCAATGGCAAAGAAGCATCCGTGGAGCCAAAAGCTGCCAACGGTGAAGGTGCCGCCAACGGCTCGGTAGACGTCAAGGATCTCGAAGCCGCCGCGAAGGAGCCAACCAAGGTCATCAACTGCTTCAGTTGCGGTGTCGAATGTACCCGTGTACATTTCCATGAAACGAAACCTTCCGAGCAGACTGGCCAGATCAAGGCTGCTGGTGGCTTGAAGCGCGACCTTTGCCCCAGATGTTTCGTGGAGGGTAACTTTCCACAAGGCACATCCTCGGCCGACTTCACAAAGATCTCCAACCCGGAGAACTCAGCAGCCGCGGAGACTGAAGAGAAGTGGACGGAAGAGGAGACTCTTTTGCTACTCGAGGGCTTAGAGGAGTTTGACGATGACTGGAACCGTGTCGCCGACCACGTCCAGACGAAGACACGCGAGCAGTGCGTGATGAAGTTCCTGCAGCTCGAGATTGAGGACAAGTACATCGAGGCGGATCTACCAGAGTCACAATCGGCAGCTCCTTCAACCAAGTTCTTGCGTGATCTGGAGTACCTCAGCGAAGGCCGTGTACCCATCCACCACGCCGACAACCCGATTCTCAGCGTCGTCAGCTTCCTTGCTGGTCTTGCTCCTGCAAACGTCACAGAGGCGGCGGTAGCGTCAGGGCGCAGTGTCGGCGAGATGAAGCGCATCCTTCAAGAGAAGATCAACAAAGCCCCGACCGCACCGTCAGAGAAGGGCAAAGAGAAGGAAGGCGAACAGTCCACACCCGCAGCAACCGCCTCAGACATGAAGCCAGAAGGCGGCGACGCTATGGACGTCGACCCCTCTGCCGAGTCCACCGCCGTAGCCACACGGGAATCCGACTCGTCTTCCAACCCCAACCCTCTAGCCACCCTTCCCTTCGCCCTTTCCGCCGCCCGTTCTTCAGCACTAGCCTCGCACGAAGAACGCCACATCACCCGTCTCGTCTCCGGCGCCGTAAACCTCCAACTCCAAAAGCTCCAGCTCAAGCTCGCTCACTTCAACGACTTCGAGAAGCTCCTCTCCGCCGAGCGCCGCGATCTGCAACGCCGCCGCCAGCAGCTCTTTATGGACCGTCTCAACTTCCAGAGGAGAGTCCGCGCACTCGAAGACGCTACCAAGCGCATCAGCAGCTCCATGGGTGGTCAGGGTCTCCCCGGCAGCATGAGCAACGAAGACGCCGTTCAGGCGCTCACAGAAGCTATGCGCATGTTCGGCGTAGGCAAGGGCGAGGACAGCATGGGCGTCAAGCGCGACAGCGTCGATGCTGGTGTCGCCCAGCCCCTTGCCGAGGGCGCAGAGGGCTACAGCAAAGTAGAGATTTAGAGACATCTTAGCGCGCGCGACGTGTTTAAGACGTGGTCCTCCGAATTGAGACCTGGGTGTGCGTATGAGACGCTTCCTTACTATCGCATTGGAACAAAGGAGGAACAGGAAAGTGCCATTGGTAGTGAGGACCTGGGACAGTGTAACTCACGTGTCGATTGTAAGCCTCACAACGGACACGGTGAAGACCACAAACGTCAGGATAGCATGATGCGCTGAATTGGATTAGGGGATACGTGGTTGTTGGTCTCAAAGGGGTGTTTTCTGGCGTACAATGAGTTGGTACCTACGCTATTCGGAACTAAGATTATGCTACAATGGCCCGATGTGTTCAAGTTTTCTTTTCTAGTAGGCTGGAGTGCCTGCTGTACAAGTAGTTTCTATTATTGAGAACGATTGCAATCCCATTTCTTAGAGCCAGAATCTTTGATGTGAACGTCGCCTGATATCTCAGCAGAACGTTCTTAGATGTGAATTTTGCAGGAATGTTTTGTTGAAACTATATATACTGTACATGATTTTCGTCAGTAGCAGAGAAGCGTTGAACACCATTGTCTAAATGCCCCCCTTGGTTCTTCAAACATGCTGTACACGTAACTATATAATACAATACCGTCATATCTCCACACGTCCCGCCTTCATCACACATCTCTCACAACCCCTCTACTTCCTCTCCAGCTTCCCTGTTCCTTTCTCACTAGCATCATGACTAGCCTTGGGCACCATACTCTCGCTCTCGCTAACAGGCTCCTGGCTCTTAACCTGCGCCCGCGCCTTGTTCGCCCTCTCGGTATCGCTGTCGCCCTTTGGCTTCTGCTTGCTCTTCTCCTTCTCCTTCTCGCTATCCAAGCTGCTCATATCTCCCCTTGCGTCGTTGACCGGGTTGTGTTTGGCGTTTGGCTTGTATTCTTCGGGGACTAGGCTGTTTTCTGGTGTGTGAGGTTTCGAGTTGCGTTCACCAGAGAACTTTCCCTTGGCTGAGGCGGCGTGGTCGTTGGTGGAGGGTTGTAATGAGGAGTCTTGTTGCGCGCTGGAGGGGCTGGATGGGGTTTCGGGCGAGGCGGTCATATCGTCTTCGTCATCGGCATCGGAGTCGAGCTCTGAGCCGTAGACTTCGGGGTATTCGCGGAAACAGTTTTGCATGTCCCTGCGTCGAGTTAGCTACTTGCTCAATTGCAAACTTCGCAGGCCTGTTGCGGCTCTACTGTGATGTAAACGTACTTGAACTTGTCGATGCAGTCCATGCCCTTGGGCTCCTCAGTGGAGTACACGAAGCAGCTGAACGCCGCCTTGAACTGCTCACCACAAGGGCCATGGGCCATGCCGCCCAGACATGGGCAATCCCAATTGATCTCGCCTGTTTCCGGGTTGAATGCGCCCTGTTGATCTGCCTCTTCCTCGAGTCCTTCTATGCCGCCCTGGCCATCCTCTGCAGGCTTCGCATTCTGTTGTGCGCGCTCAGCCTCTTTTTGCTTCTGAGCCTCTAGTTGTGCCTGTACTGCTTGTCGTCGCTTGCGCTCTTCGGAGATGGATTCGATGGTCGGGAGGTGCTCGGATTCAACTTCGGTTTCCGGGAGGGGTTGGACAAGTTCTGAGGCAGGATCAGCTACTGTGGTTCAATTCGTCCGTCCATTGGCGTCTGAACATACGTCTTGGCTCCTCTGCGAAAACATCCGTGGTGTTGTAATAGTATATTATTGCTCCGGCAACACCCAGCCTAGCAACCAAGCTCTTGAAACTTCTCGACTTTTGTGATGGTGGTGCGGTGCTCAAGTACCGCCTGGCCGGCGCGACAGACCGTAGTGGCGCGGCTCGCAGCGCTGGACGCGCAATTAACCGTGGGGCTGCACGGAACATGATGCTAAAAGATGTGAAACAGGAAAGAGATGCAAAGAGAGAGACGTGGCGGATGTCAACGGTACACGGAAGTGTCGTCACTACGTAAAAGTTATGGGACCTGCATTTCTAAGCGGAAGGAGCAGGGATCTGCGTGGCTGGAGATCTCGGATCACGTGGTGGAACTTCCGAGAATTCTGGGCATCGTCTCAAGTATATCCGATATGGTAATCAGGACGCCATCGCAAAATCGTTCAAGCATTGCATGCGTAACCTGTTTCACTTTGGTAAAGTCAAGATTGTGTTTGAACGGGTATATTGAACGTTGACCTCATATATACAGAAGTGGACTCATAAAAGCATCTCGCCTCAAGACCGGAACCGAGTAGAGAACCCCTTGCTTGCTATATGGTACCGCGGAAAAGCAAAAGACAACATAGCCAAACCGGCACTGTTCAGATGATCAAGATTTCAGCATGATTCTGTCGTACGAGGTGCTATCGAAGTGGAGTGCAAATTTGAACAAAGCGATTAGACAGCACGTCTATTTCGGGGGGTTGCGCTTGAAGAAGTACCTGTTGCGAATGTTAGCACACGTTCCATCAGAGCACTTCCTGCTGGGACAACATACTGGCTGACGTAGTAGTCGCCAACGCCGAACAGTCCAATGACAGCAGCCCAGGCCGCGACGACCTTGCCGGTCAGCTCGCCGCGGGCATACTGCCTGTATGCGCCAAACCCAACGATGCCACCAACAACGGCAAGACCAACTGCGTTGCTCAGCACGACCGGGTTGTCGGCGTTCTTCTTCATCTTGTCCTTGGCTGCCTCTTTCTTTGCTGCAGCGCGGTCCTTGATGTGCTTGGCCTCTTCCTTGATTTCCTCTTCACGCTCCATGCGCTCGGCTTGCGTGTCGGTCTTGACGGACTGCGACTCGTAGTCCGAGGGGACCGAGGAGATGTGCGGGCTGTCTACGTCGACAAGGGAGTGCACGCTGTCGTCGGAAGCGTGCTCGATCTCAGGTTGGGTGGGGGCGCGACTGCAATGCCACGTCAGAAAAGCTCATACAATTTCATGTCTCAGAGCGCAGTGCTCGTATTTTGATGAAGATGCAGTCGGCGTGCCGCGATACATCGTCAAAGGTGACGTCGGAGGGGTAAACTCCATCCAAACGAACGGGGTGACTTACGCCTGTCCTCAAGTTAGCATTGACACAGATTACAAGCGCTCTTCAATAACTCACCTCCTCGGGGCTCTGCTTGGGGCCCTTGGCGGCCATCTCTGCGTAAGACATGATGTATGAGGGGTAGTGGTGGTTGGATAGAGAAGTGAAAAAAGTGCTGTCGCAAGGGTTGATGTGAGGTTTGCAGATCAGTCGATGGGTACCGGGAAGCTGCGAAGTCAATGGGCGATCGTGTGAGACCGGAAACAGGCTCCCTCACATGCCTGTTCGCTTAGTGGGCGGTGACCGACGTCATCCTGAGCGCGTTAGCGGCGACGTAGCGAAAGCGCCAAGCACAGGAACAGCACATCTATGTGGAGCATCGCAACATGTGAATGATCTGGACCGGATGCATACAAGAACAACAGTCTCAACAATTCATTATATATCGCCGACTTCGCTTAGATGGTCAAGCAGAAAAGCCCCAAGGGTATAAACACAAACTCATCGTAGCCATCGATACATGCCTCACGGACCTCGATACAGATAGGATCCAAAACTGTATGCAGATTCGTATGATACACGAAGACAAGGACAAACAAGCTCTTGGAGATCGGGCCCGCAACGCCCGCTGTAGATACACATGTTGAAAAATGGAAACGATATAACAGAAGTTTTGGGCGCCTTCGATTGCCCTTGTGAGTTTTTGTGAGCGTTGCGCTCACTTTATTCATCACCGAATACTGTTTTGTAGTTTTCCAGAAGCGCTTGCACGGCGACACGCTGCTGTTGTACGTCGGTAAGTTCGCGCTGGATGTCCATAGGCCGCATGATAGTTGGCGCAAAAACGACGGCAACATTGAGTGGTGTCATCTGTTCACATATTAGTCATGGTATACGTTAAACATCTATCGTGTGGACGTACCAAATTGTCACTGGCGTGCTGTATGACCCGCGACAGATGGAACACGAGGAATTGCAAGGTATCACGATGAGCTTTGGGAATTTCGTTCACAGCGGCAGACAAAGCTCTAGACTGAGCAGTCGGCTCTTCCAGTTCTGTACAATCATTAGCACTTGATCTGTCGTCGGATGGTACGAACTTACGGCCAGCTTCAAGGAACTGATCATAGACATCGTATGTGATCAGCGGCACAGGGAGCCTGCGGAAATAGTTCTTCAGCGCAGAAGTGACGGAGTGAATGTCGAGATCTGGATCCGAGATGTCGTGTTCGGTGTCCGTCTCGAAGCCACTGCGCACTTGGTTCACCTGAGAGGTACCGCCGCTTTTACGGTAGATACCTTCCACATCCATGCCGCGAAGCTCAACCTCTTCGATACATCTGCTGACGATGCGTGGAATCATCTGCCGTTCGAATTCGCATCGTGCTGTCAGGTCAGACCCGAAGAGCACTGTACTGGCGTCGGCGGCAGCCAGATTAGTGGTGCTGTTGTTGATGTTCTGCATGGGCCTAAAGCCTTGCGGCGGGCCGCCTGGTCTAACGTTGCCAGGCTTTCCACCGAACCAGCCTCGCGGGGTCCCTTGGTCCATGGTATCCCGGCTTTTGATGGAGCTCGACATGGACATGGCTGCAATGTCAGGCCCGGAGTGCACGGAGCCGTAAGGAGTGCCAATGACCTTGACGTTGTAGTCCTCCTGCTTCTGCTCTGAACCGAATGCTCCCTTGAAGCCCTTGGTGACGTTCTTCGTAATGGCTTGTCCGCCCTTCTTCCAGGTAGAGAATTTGGTGGGTTTACCGGTCTTCCTGATGTTGACGACTTGCGGCTGCGCGACGGTCGCCTCGCCGTCATCGAGATTGGCATAGGAGTGATCATGCGGTATCGCTGGTGCATCCACGGATACTTCGGACTTGCCGCCCTTGTGCTGCGCGTTGTATATGCCAAGACCATTGGCAGCAACATCAAGGTTCTGTCCACTCTTCTTGTTGTTCTTGAGGTTGGTCTGGATGTTATCTACCAGGTCCCTGTTCATGGCGGAAAGTCTAGTGTTAGCGGCCGTGAGCGATTCGTACTCTTGGAAACCCTTGTCTTTCATCTGAATGAGGTTCGAGATCTCCTCCGTCAACTCCGATCTCTTCGTGATCAGGTCCTCTATTTGATTTCCCAAATTGTCTTTGAGCTTCTGCAACGAGTTTGCAAAGTCTTTGAGAATGTCTGACTTGAGTTGACCGATTTCAACGTTGCCCTGACCGCTCTTAGCGTGCTTGAGGTGTTCAGTCATGATTTCAAGCTCGCGAATCACCATCTCACGTTGCGTATCCAAGACAGCCATGGTGTTTCGCTTCTCTCGCAGAACCGTGTTTGCCTGTCTGATGTCGGCCGCACTATGCATCGATTCTTGTAGGCCATTCTTCTCGGCCTCCAGCTCAGCGATCCGCTGCTGGGCGCGGCGCAGCTCGTTGCGCAAGTTGACGCCTTCCTCTTTAGTGTCGGGCGAGGCAACTGTCGGGCTGCTAATGTCGATGGAGCCATTCGTAGGCCATTTCTTGTGACCTCGTGATGTGACTGAACCACGATCACTGAAACTGCGCCCATGCTTGGACACAGCGTTCGAAACTCTCCTGAAAACCCCGTTGTCTTTTTCGTCTCTTCCATCCTGACTTCCAAGCAAACGCGCGAAATCCTCATCCATGGAGAAATCGCCCTGAGCGCTGTATCGAGGAAGGCCACCAGCTCCATATGCATCTCGAGATGCTTCGCTCTGGGCACTGCTGATGGAATCGCTCGTCTTGTGTTGCTGAATGGCAGGTGGTTGCGGGGGTGCGCGTGGAGATGTGAAAGTGTCGGTCGAGGGCGGGGCTGGCCGTCCACCTGAACGTGCGGGGAGAACTGGAGGGTCTGATGGAGTTTTGGAGGCTGGCGAATCCGAAGGACTGAGTATGCCAAGTCCGGCGTTGAGATTCGCGCTGGCTGTGTTGGTGGATGATGTGCGCTCTGGATGGCTTAAAGTCGGTGTGGTGGGTGATGGGGCCCTCTCGTTTCGTGAGATTGGAGCTGAAGGCTTCAGAGTCGAAGCCTTGAGCGAATCACCACGCGCAGGTCGTTCTAGTGGAAGATTGGAGCCGAACGACGATTCTGAGGTTTGAGGTGAATCTTGGGAGCCAAGTGGTGGTGAGCTAGTGAAGGTTGGCTCGATGAGAGGACGACTCAGCCGCGCAGACATGATGTCGTTCTTGGAAGAAGACTGCTGCTGCTGTTGCTGCGGTTGCGGTGATGGCGTCTCGTCGGAGTCCTTGCGTTTGGCCTCCGCCTTCTTGTTCTTGGGTACATCCTGTAACTTGAAGGGTTCTGGACCTGAAGGGGCGGGAGAAGCGTGCTGACTCCTCGACCGAGGCTCAGCGGCAGGAGATTCGCTGGATGTGTCCTTCTTCTTCCTAAGTGTCTCGACCAGTGTGTCCGAAGGCTGCCTTCCTTTCTCCTGGAAGGCAATGTGCGGGCTCTGTGTTTGCGTCTGGCGTCTCTCTTTGGAGGCTTCTCGAGACCCGTTCTCCTTCAGCTTCTCGCGATGGTCGCCAGTGGGCCTACTAAAGTAATCGCGCCCGCTCTTGCTGTCACCGCTTCCGGTCGGTTTGGCTCCCAGTGTTCGGTCATTGAACCTGCTGATGGGTCGGCCGAGCGGTGATGGGCCGGGCGCAGGGTTGGGATCGAGAGCGAAGGGGAGGAGGATGCCGTCGTCGCCGTTGTCTACCAGCTCTGAACGCGCGCTGTCCTTGTTGTATGTTGTTGCTGGAAGTGTGGTATTGTCTGTAGTTGTGGCTAGGTTAGCTATGTGTGAGCATGATGTAGACCATGTGGATTCCATACCCCTTCGTGCAGCATCTCCAATTGGTGAAGCATCGCGCCTGAAGTTTGACGACGAATCACCCCGGCGCGGCTGAGGAGGTCTCGGGGATACGTCGGTCGTGGTGGGCTCCGAGAAGATGTCGGATGGCGTATCCAGGTCTGGGGTGAAGGTGGACTGGGATTGCTCGTGGGGAGGCAGAGCAGGCAGCGATTTGTCCACCTTGGGCGCCACTGAGGGCGGCTTTTTGGATTTCTTGCGCCGTCGAGCCATGAGCGACTCATGACACGACATGCAGAATATACCCTGCGAGGTGCGGGCATAGCGAAGGTTCTCGATCTTGCGCTTGCAATTCCTACACCGGAAGCAGTTGGCACAGAAGGCCTGGTCGCCGGTCAAGATGGCGAGATCCTCGATCTTGTTGCCGCAGTGGTTGCAGCTATATGTACAGTTGTTGCATATCAGGGAGCCGTCGCCGAGCAGCAGCAGGTTCGCATCCGAATCGAGGAGGGTGCCGCACGTGTTGCAGCGGAAGCAGTCGATATGCCATCGGTTTCCGGCTAGGCAATGTTAGCATGTACATCCTCGGCAGGTGGTTGGCATGGGCGGTGGGAGGAAGGCGCGATTGTGGTGGTGGTGCTGGCTCAGCGGGGAAGCATACCGAGCTCGAAGGCCTTGCCTTCCTCGAGGATCTAGACTGCTATGAGCGATTGCAGAGGGGAAGTTGTGGTAGCAGCGGCTCATACCTCTCCGCATCCCTTGCACGGATACACGACCTCGTCGTCGATCGGAGACTCTGGGTAGCCGGTCGGGCTCTCCATGGCGGGCTAGAAATATGCGTGTCGGTGAAGGAGCAGTAGCAATGCTGGCGGGCAGCGCGAGGGCGGGCGTGCAGTCGGCGCCGGAGCCGTGTCGTGCTCGGAGGGACAATTGGCAGCTGGCAGGGCGTGGGCGTGTTCAGTGGTTCGTCGTCTGGGCGATCCCCAAAGTTGCTAGCACCAGACTACAGCGCAGACTACAGTGCAAGGCGAGAGGAGGGCGTGGGTGCCAACGGCGCAAAAGCAAAGGCGACGACCAGCAGCGGCGTCGGTGCACAGGCGAACGGCTTCTGTGCGCGACTCGGGCCCAGGGCAGTTAGGTTGGTCGACGAGACAGGCGCACCTCGCAGCGGCGTCGTGGTGGTGTGGAGGTGCAGAGCCAATGGGCGGGCTAGTGCCTGGTCAGGGTCTGGAAAGATACGCGGCAGACAAATCCATGCGGCGGCCACGGCCAGGGGACCACGGGCGATGGATGTAAAGAGTGAAAGCCTAATCCAGCCTCTGCGCGTGTCCTCTGGCCCCGAGCTGCACTTTTGATAGACCTGCTAAGCGCCTCTACCACGGCTGCCAGCATGTGCCGCACATGGGAACACGACCATGGAATTCCAAACACTCGCACGGCGCAGGCCCAAGGTGGTCAGCTTTCGAGACCGGGCTGCGACTCCAGCTCCACCGCGCTATTACGACGTCTGCAGAGGCCCTGCCAAGCACACGCCATCGCAGATCGTGCGCTCCAGGGCCCCTTCCTCTGACAACGGCCTGTTCACTGCACAACTGACCACCCTAGGGCTATCATTTGCAAACGCCGGCACTCTTGAATCGTCTCTTGATTCAAGTAGTCTCTTTGGTACCAATCCTCAGCCCAGCACACACTGCGCGTGGCGCATATAGCTCTGAACCTCCTGTCTTTCTGACCACCTCCAAGACGCGACGTGGTCATCACCCGCATCACGAGCTCAATTAATAATATCGCTTCTCCCGCACTAATTGGAACTCATCCCTCGATCCTCCCAATCCTCAAAATAGCTGACGCAATCTGAGCCCTTTCCCCTGAAGCGCCTCCATCAGCACATGCCCGTCATCTGCGCTGCACACATGTCTAGCATTAGATCATGCAGGAACGCGGCCGCTTTCTTGACCTGCCAATACATTAACAATCTGTAGCCAGACAAACATTCGCACAGCTTACAATATCATCCGCTTGTTTCAGAGTCCAATGCCGGGTCAGCGCACCATCCTATCGGAAAGTGCGGTCGCCCTCGAGAGATTGAAGGACGCGTTCATTCCCCGCAAAACACCCGTGTCTCTATTTCGAACACTCTCGACGTCCAGCCGCTAGCGAGGCCCTATCATACCGCCTGTGCTCACCAGAACCAATGTTGCACAGGAACCACGCCGTCAACATCCCGTTCGTTGGACTCCTGAGCATTTCTACTCAGCCTTGATCCTCGCGTGCATACATCGCCGAGGTATCCAACTACTTTGCATCATCCTGTACACGTCGGAAAATACTTACCAATCGGCATTTGCTCCCCTCGGAATCCTTCTGCCACGATCCTGAAACAAACGGGAATAACGAGGCGCACACAGACGCGTTTCATCGATCCGAACCACCCTGCTGATCTGCCCGCCTCAAGAGTCAGCGCCCAACCGCGATTTGCGCTCGACCATTAACAACGCCTCTTCTACCCGTACGAGGCATACTTCCAGACAACACCAGGTACCACGTATCACGCATCCGAAGACAGTTGCCGCACATCTGTCTCATCAACGCCTGTCGCAACACCAAAGCTGTTTGACATGTCGTCGTGCCACCCAAACAGCCTTACCTCGGATGCTTGTACCGTCCGCTGCCGTCCGCCACTACGTTTGATCACCACCTGAAAACTCAGGCAATCAGGCTCTGCCTTGTCTCTGTGTTGACTCGAGTTCGGCTGCCGCTGCCCGCCTCAACCTTATCTACATCGCTGAGCGGGTCTCGATCAACCTTATTGAGTCAGTATTATAGTACCTTGCCTTTGGTACACGATTAAGTTTACCAGCCCGTTCGGCAGCATGGGTTACCATATGACTGGTTCCATAGAGAACTTATCGATTTGTTAACTTAGATATCCTGATATACTAAGGTTCGTCGGAAGTCCTATCGGAGCAAGTTGAAGACTGAAATAGATATACTTCCAGATCCCCTGCGGTATCTATTCCTGCTGTGCGATCATCAGACTTTCGCGCGTACGCTGCTTTATTGGCACATGTTCAAGAACTATCACTAGGAACGGTTGTGAAAGTATGATGTCGTGGTGGCGCCTTCCTGACTGAACGTCGTAATGCCAAGCCAGCTCGTCTTGAGCAACACCAACGCTAACAGGCAGGAACGACAACCTTGGAAGTCTCGCAACATTAGCCGGTGCCTTCCTCGAATCACACTCTATCGCGGTGATATTTCAATTACACGAGCATGTGTGGTCCTCAATTTTCCCGTCTGGTGGGTCGGTCCTTCTTGCTAATGATGTATTACTGCGCAGAGCTGCATCCCAATTAGGACTACTAATGCAGGACCCTGTCACCACATGCCGTTCTCACGAATAAAATACTCCGCGGTGCTGAACACATGGGTCCGGACGCGGTACAATACAGTGGGTCCTTCTGTATTCAAGCACTTCATATGCAGACAGCAAGAGCTACCCCGCCCCAACGGATGACTGAGGATATTCGTGGACGAGGTGGCGGGGCACGTTGGAATATTTAAACCTCCCTTTTTACCTGCCCCTCCTCTTTTCTTTTTCCTACAACAGTCTAACTGTCTTTGCAAAGTTCAAGTTATTCAGTATCCGTACTCATCCACTGCTTCAAGGTACTCAAGAACGATGGCTGACCATCATGCAGATACTCGTCCCGACCAAGTATGGCAACCACGATGCAGAACATGTTCCGCACGTGGGCGTTGTCCTCAAGTCACATAGGTACTTTTACAGCTAAGTATACTGCATGAACCGGTGTTCGTTTCCAGCAGTGTCCGTCTTCCATACTGTCGTAGTTCTCCTACTTAAGTGCGGTTGTCGGGCCCTGCTGGATTCGTTCTGAGATTATACGGTTTCGAACTTGATCAGGATAATACCTGCGAAAAGGATCATGCTCTGCTCTGTCTCTCCTGCGTGGAACAGACTTAACAATTCGCAGATTTCGACCCTTGAACCCCTTTCAACATGTCTCCCCCAGCCGCCATTTTCGAGACCCCCGTCGCTAGCAACGACATGGGCATCAAGAAGGACCTCGCTGTCAAGGCTGCCTTCAACGGACAGGCCAAGTCTGTCGCTGAGCTCGAGAACAAGTGGGAGAAATTCACCTTCGCCCCTATCCGCGAGTCGCAGGTGTCTCGTGCCATGACCCGCCGCTACTTCAACGACCTTGACACCTACGCTGAGTCGGACATTGTCATCGTCGGTGCGGGTTCATGCGGTCTGTCTGCCGCTTACACGCTCGCCACCAAGCGTCCCGACCTCAAGATCGCCATCGTCGAAGCTGGCGTTGCTCCTGGTGGCGGTGCCTGGCTCGGTGGTCAGCTCTTCAGCGCCATGGTCATGCGCAAGCCTGCGGAGCTCTTCTTGAACGAGATCGGCGTGCCCTACGAGGACGAAGGTGACTTTGTCGTCGTCAAGCATGCCGCGCTCTTCACATCCACCTTGTTGTCCAAGGTCCTGCAGTTCCCCAATGTCAAGCTGTTCAACGCCACGGCTGTCGAGGACCTCATCACCCGCCCGGCCCCTACCTCCAGCGACCCCAACGCCGTCCGAATCGCTGGTGTTGTCACCAACTGGACTCTTGTCTCTATGCATCACGATGGTACGCTGCAGTCTTGCTTTCTTTTTCTCGGCTCTTACTAATTGTTTACAGACCAGTCTTGCATGGACCCGAACACCATCAATGCACCGCTTGTCATCTCAACCACCGGCCACGACGGCCCATTCGGCGCTTTCTCCGTCAAGCGCCTCGTGTCTATGCAGCAGATTGAGAAGCTTGGTGGCATGCGCGGCCTCGACATGCGCACTGCCGAAGATGCCATCGTCAAGCGCACCCGCGAGGTCGTGCCTGGTCTGATCGTCGGTGGCATGGAACTCAGCGAGGTTGATGGCGCCAACCGCATGGGACCTACCTTTGGTGCGATGGCCCTCAGCGGTGTCAAGGCAGCTGAGGAGGCCGTCGGTGTCTGGGATGAAAGGAACGCTCAGAACAAGGACGCTTAGATGGCATGATCGGCTTCGTCGGACAAAGAGAAGGCTGTCATTACCTAAATCCGTAAAGATCATCTGTACAATGAAATAAATCGCTCGCTCACTATCTGTTGTTGTTTTGACCCGGCTCCTCTCGAAACGTTATTGCTCTTGTCTAGTGCAGCCCGCGCATCCGGCGCAACGGCCTATCACTTTGTCATGGCTGGCCCCGCTTGAGTGATTTACGGTGGTGTTGTCGCGCTTTATGACGTGGCAAAGAAGGAAGTTTCGGGCAGGCCATCTGATGTACAATGTGACGTGAAGATCAAAGCGGCCTTGCCATTCGAATAAGCGACACGTCCTGACCAGCTGTTCGCATTCATCTAGAAGTTTCGAGGGTGGATCGCCGTGCGCCCCTGGGGTAGCGGCAGTGCGGCAATGTAAAGCGCACGGTTGCTCGGACAGTGGTCTAGCGTGAACGGGGATGGCTGCCCGCCGTAAACAACTCTCATAACATATACAAACCACCCCGCCTCAACCGCTGCCGGATTATTTTGCGACAAAGGGCCAATTTGCGCCCACGATGGAGAAAGAGACGTCGGACCTGCTCAAGGCACTCCAGAAGCCGTCGACCGATGTCCAGTCGCGCCTGGCCCTGTTCAGCACGCTCAAGTCGAGCATCAAGCACAATCGGGTCCCTGAAAGTTGTCAGGCTCCTATCTTCGAGTGCATCCGCATCGCCTGCACCGCCGCCACCTCGGCCGCGCTCGTGTCCACGGGCTTCTCGACGCTGAGCCACTTCATCAAGCGCCTGCAACTGCAGAAGGAGACGTCGATTCTTACGTCACAGTCGCCCATACTATGTTCCATCCTCGCCGACAAGTTGGGCGATGGGCGCGAAAGCCACCGCAGCGCCGCCTCGCAGATTCTGGCCGACCTGCACTACCTGTGCTCCATGGAAATTGACGCGCTGATACACGATGCCATCAAGAGCACAAACCCGCGCGCCAAAGAATCCGCCATGTTGTGGGTGGTCAAGGTTGGTCCCCCGTAGCGCATCGGGCAGGCGCGAAAATGTGCTAACGCTTGGGTGACGACAGATGAACAAGAGCGAGGGGCTCCCTTTCAAGAGCTACTCCAACCAGCTCGTGGCAAACTGCGAAGACGCGGATGCCGGCGTGCGCGACACGGCGAAGAAGGCAGTTGTGGAGCTATTTGGGTACGTCCATTGGCGGATATGCTGCACCATGGTAGCAACTGACATCACGACAGACACGCCCCGGAACACGCCAAAGCCAACCTTAAGAAGCAGCTCGTGGCCCTGAATGTCCGGAAAGCCATTGCCACCTACATCACCTCCCACCTCGACGACGACGCCATGGCTAAGAGCGCGGATGTCGCGCCTGCCCAACCACCCGCCCCCGTCGCTCGACCCATCGTATCCAAACGCGCTCAGACGCTGCAACCCGACGTCGGCCTGGCAGAGAGCTTTGCGGATGAGCAGCCACCCCCAGTCGAGGTTGTCGTCATGGACCCCATCCACATCTACACACAGCGCGAGCTCGACGACGTTTTCCGCGACATGGCACCCTGCTACGAAGGCAAAGAGAGCGAGGGCAATTGGCTGGCTAGAGATAAGAACTGCACAAAGTTGAGACGTATACTCAAGGGCAACGCGCCCCATGAGTTTCACGCGACTTTCATCGCCGGCATCAAATCGCTCCTAGACGGTATCCTCAAAGTCGCCAACTCGCTCCGAACAACCATGTCCACCAACGGCTGCCTGCTGGTTCAGGAGCTCGCAAAGACACTCGGCTCTGCGATCGACCCCTGGGTTGAGATTCTCCTGCAATCTTTCATCAAGATGTGTGGTGCTACGAAGAACATCGCAGCGCAGAACGGAGCCGTTACAGTAGACACCATCTTCCAGAGCGTGTCGTACAACAGCCGCGTATTGCAGCACGTAGCCATGGCCTCGCAAGACAAGAACGTGCAGCCCCGAACCCACTCTGCGACCTGGGCAAAGACCCTGATCAAGAGGCACACCTCGCACATCGAACACTCAGGAGGGCTGGAAACATTGGACACCTTGATCCGGAGAGGTGTCACGGACGCTAACCCCAAGGTGCGCGAGGCATACCGAAGTGCCTACTGGACATACGCTTTGGTATGGCCTCAGAGGGCCGAGAAGTAAGTTTGATTATATGGAGGCATCATCAGTCACTAACACAGCTTTCAGGATGTTCGATACGCTCGACAAGCGAGAAAAGACCGCACTCGAAAAGGACCCCAACAACCCGAACGGCTCAGCCCCCTCGTCCACGACAAGCGCAGCTTCGTTTTCGAAATCAATAGGCCCTGGTGCCTCGCGGAGTGCCCTGAAGGAGAAGATTGCTGAACAGAGGAGAGCAAAGCTAGCGGCCGCGAAAGGTGTCCCCGAACGCCCCAACTCTGCTGCTGCTAGTTACACTCCTGTGCCAACATCGCAATCGGCCAAGTCTTTGGGCGCGAGAACAACGTCGAACCTTTCCACGGCTTCTTCGGGACCTGCGCGACCACCCTCGGCCATGTCTGGAGAGTCAACGAAGTCAGCGCTGAAGAACTCGACAGGTACCGGCTCCTTGATGTCGGGAACAGTACGTCGTCCGGTCCGCCGACCAGAGTTGAACCGACCAGCGACTGCGGATCCATATGCTGTTCGACGACCGGGAAAGAGTACGCCCAACATGACCCCAGAGAAGACACCTGCGCCCACGGCGACCAAGAAGCCTGCCGTACCGAAGAGCAGCTCAAGGCCGCGTGCGCAAACGCAGAACAGCCCGCAAGTTAGTCCAGCGCGGCCCAAATCAAGGATTGGCCAACCCATTGCCCATGGCAAGTCTCCTAGTGTGAGCTCTCGTCGCGAGAGTCCGGCTGTGAGCCCAGCAAAAGAGGAGGACCTATCGATGGTGAAGCCTTGGGTTCGATCACAAAGCCAGCATGACGCAGGTACCATACCATTTCGACAAAGGAATGGTCTGGGTGGAAGTGTAGCTGGAGACGATGAGGCTGTGGATGTGGGAGATGAAGACAACTTTACCATGGTCATTCCTAATCTTGCGAAACCAACGACACAATCCACACATGACACGCCACCGAAGCCGAGAAAGTCCATCGGTCGACTGCCAATACCCAGCCCTCGTGCTGCAGCGCTAAGAAGTCCAAAGTCTATGGGGCACCTAGACAGCGCTAGCCTACGGTCTTCGACACGCAGCCCACGCCTAAGGTCACCAGATCGACCAAGCACTCGCGGCACTGACGCCGGAGACGAAGTACAAGTGTTTGAGGATCCATTTGTTGGCGAGGAGCACACACGCGTCGAGAATGGATCAGAAAAGCCGGTCCTCGAGGAGCTTCCCATCAACGAGAAAAGCAACGAGCGCCGCCAAAGTACTGGAAGCATGACAAGCGATGTCATGATGGGTAACGATAACGAAGAGCGCCCTCGCGGCCACCACAAGACGAACAGTACGGGAAGTGTACTGCACACGCAAAGCTACGAGACAAACGATGCTGAAGTGCTGAAGAACCGACAGCTACTCACAAGCGGCATCAAAAAGATTGAAGGACGCACAGTCGAAGCCCACATGTTCCGCCGCATGCAGGATATGGTCAAGTCGAACCAAGAGATCTGGGGACCGAATGACGAGAACTTTGGCAGGCTATTATTGGCATGTCTGGATTTCCTTGAGGCACCCGTCCACGAGTTGAAGGCACCTCAAATGAAGGCTGTCAATCTAAAGGTGCAGGCTCTAGCAACGATTCGCGCGTTGCTATCCCTCTACCGCAAGGAAACCTCGAAGTACTACTCTCGCGTTCTTCGCACTATCTTGCAAACCAAGGCACAGTACGAAAGTACTTCACACATCGCCATCGACCTCGAAGCGACGGCAGATGAAATCGTCAAGTACGGCCAGACTCTGGACTGTCTCAACACCGTCCTTGCGATGATTGAGGACACACCCGCATCCACTCCAACATCGTCGCCAAACTCCAAATCCTCAGTTTCTTCCCAACCGGGCCAAGCGTCGACCCGCTCTACAACTATGGCCTTGACCACTCTCGCATCCCTCGTGCAGATGAGCGGCGCCAAGAACGTAACACTATCACCCGAGCAGACTGCTCGTCTAGGCAGACTAGCTGTACGCTGCATGGACGACCAAGACGCCGACGTACGCAAAGCAGACATCGAGTTCTGCATCGCCCTCCACGAACGCATCAACGGCTCCGACGGCGCAAAAGAAGATGGCGGCTTCTGGAAAGCCGTTGCCGGCGCGAGGGAACAGCACTTGAACCTCTTGACATACTACCTTGCCAAGAAGGCTAAGGCCTAGGTGGCTGTCCTTCCTTTGCGATTGAAGCATCTGGCTTGAATTGAGCCCGCACAGCCAGCTCTCTCTGTATTAGCACTTGGAATGTCTCGTTTGTTGGAATTGGTGGTTAGCGACCGCATCTCCTATGTCACTCATTTGGTCTGGCGTTTGACCTTTTGTGGCTTTTGTTTTCCTTGAAGGCGTTTTGAGAAAAGCGGGATCGCTCCGGTAGTCAGTCACTTTTCATCAACGTCTTGAATTCGTTACTTTCTAGCCTTGTTCTTTGTGGGGCAGTAGGGTCTAGGGCTGGGAATTGGTAGTTGAGATATGTAATTCTATGCAACTTTTTCTTCTTCTTGAATGCATATCTTCCTTGCGTACTGTTTGATGTAGGTATTGTTGAAACTGTAGAGTTTGAAGCCAATAACTTATCTACTGCTGCATTACAGCGAATATAAGGTGTTTAGGAAATACACTTACATTGAGATTACTATATAGAGTTACTCGACCGCGTTTTCTTGCCCTCCAGGGCTGCTCTGCATCAACATTCCACCGTAATAGAAGCCAATAACTCGTGAGATCAAAGGCAAGCGCGAAAGCTAAAAGAATTCGATGACATCGTGTGGGCAGCACCTGCCACCCCGATTTCCCCGGCTAGCGCGTGACGCGTACCCACTCAGAACGCGTCGAGCTCACCTGGGAAGGGACGCATCGTTACCCTCATCACCAGCACTGCACAACCAAATTTCAGCCTCCGCCATCCTGGATATACACAGCCCTGAAGCGTTTCCTATCGCGATAGCTTTTCTCGTCGGTACGGCAATCATCGCGGCGCCTAGGGAACACCGCCGAGACGCAACCGAAGCACAGGCTCCCAAGAGACCGACGTCCGCTCAGGCATGGAGATGACGAGGGAGTATCGATTATCAAGCCCTTACGGCATGATGCAGATGGCTCATCTTCGTGGTCTCGTGCTCGATATAGGCGCCAGTAACGCTAACGTCATTCTCTGGACGGTATGTGCCTAGGCCCTCCAGCGGTGCGTACTTTTCGCATAAATACAACATGTCGTTGTAAGCTCTGGAAATCGTAAGCTCGAGTCTACACTCCTTCAAATGAATACTCACGTAGCTCTCGAAATACTACCCGGATGGCCCGCGGAATCGTTCAAATATATATGGATACTGTAAAGTCGATTGCGGTCGTCCCACTCATCTACAGGCTCGGACGGTTCGATATGGCGCTGATACAATCGCATGTATATCGGAGAATTGAAGTGACAGGCCCAAGACGCTCTCCATGTGCCGAACTCCATCTCATTATGGGCATACACACATCCAGGGTCGAACAGGATTGTATCGCCGGTCTCCATGTCGATGCCAACATTCTGTTCCCACAAATCGCCGTGGATCAACACTGGCTCGATATTCCGGCCATCCGACTGGAGAGCACCTAGGAGTCTTGGAATAACGACGTTGATGACTTGATTGCAGGCAGCATCGAACTCTGGCCAAGGACCGTTGGTCTCGTTGTCATATTTGATCACATCGTTGAGCAAATTGGTAAAGCACGCCACCCAGGTCCTCTCCCATTTCGTCGTGCGTACAAACTTGCCGCACACTGTTGGTACGTGGAATCCGAACATGCCATTTGGAGATTTCCCTTCGATGTGCATTCTGGCAACTCTCTCCACCAGGCTTGCCGGTTCTGGGGCTGGCACCAGGTCCATGTCGTGGTGGTTCCCAAGGAAGAAATAGACCTGGGTGCTACCATCGAGATACTTTCCCCATCCTGTCGCTCGAGGAACCAGACCTGGAACTATCTTGTTGATAGCGCGTGCAGATTCGTACTCGCCTTCGACAAGAGCCTTTGAGCCCTGGCCGGTGGCGCACTGTGTGTTGCAACGATATGTCAGCAAATACAGATACCTTCTAATCTACCACGACATACTTTGAGGAAGTAGGTCTTTGAGCTTTGGTCCGGAAGTGTCACGTCAATCTTTGCTGTCTTCGTCCAGGCAGAAACACCGCAAGGCTCTGCAGATATGATCCTGGTACCGACAGGCATAGCTAATCCGTAGTGCTTAGTGTACGAAACCTGACGTCGGGGTTGTAGGAACGCCTACCTCTGGTCACAGCCCGGTGAATGCAGAACGTCCCTCCTATTTCGGTTTCCCATTCTAATAGATTCATCATGGCGAATATGAAAGACTAGCACGCGACTATGCGTGGGAGACCCGCCCTTATGATATGTCGGCTCTCGAATAGCAGAGGGAACAGCTGATGGAAGCCTTGTATGCGGGTACGTTATCTTCTGCTTACGTTGGATACTAAGATGGTGGCACAAGAACAGCTTCAGTGTTCACCGCACGCAAGATGATTCGCGGGTCGGCAGCCACGAGCGGGACGTCGCTCCCGCCCTTGATCACTATCGATAAATCCGCCTCCCTTCTGGTTCCAAGAGACGCCACATTACAGGCATCCATCAGAAGGACACCAGGACTGCGCCCCCAATTAACAGGGCTGCGCGACTATGATTAGCTGGGTTGAGACTCCCAGACGAACGAACACTACCCCGCATGCAGCCCCCAACTTGAACGGCGACTGAGATGCATGCCACATGCGACCGGTCAGCACTTTGAGGCTTAGATATCGCCACGCAATCAAAGTATCTCTAACCATGAATGTCGCGTGTCCAGAGACGGTCTCTCAGCACGTTCGTGAGAACCTTTCCCTAGTATGGTAAGTGCTACTGAGCAAATACACAGATCGCAGTCTTAATACTCCTTTAGGCTTCGAATACCTTGAATTTCTTAAGAGGTGCGAGCAGAAGAATTCGGCGAAGAGAAACAGGCGATGTCGACCCGTTGCTCCTTCCAGATCAGGGAGACGATGTTCGCTCCTCGAACACTCCTTCGCCATCTCAAACGTCCACATCTCCAACTCACATGGACCCTGGAGCTCTAGGACTAAACGTAGTATATACACCAGACAACGGACATAAAGCCGACATAGTCTTCATACATGGGCTTGGTGGAAGTAGCCGTATGACTTGGTCGAAACACAAAAGCCCTGGACTCTTCTGGCCCTTGACTTTCCTACCACTCGAGCCAGATATCTGCCTCGCGAGGATCCTGAGCTTTGGCTACGATGCAGATTTCACCAACGGCAGCAATGCCACCAACGTGATACTGGACTTCGCCAAAACTCTACTGTACAATCTCAAGTATTACACGGATGACAAGAGCGAAAATCTGAACATGGGTCAAGTGAGGCAATGTTATCGTTGGCTTTTGCGTTTGCTAAACCACATTTCAGGTACCTTTGCTGTTCGTAGTCCACAGCATGGGCGGTCTAATCGTCAAAGAGGTAACACCACTCATCAATTGCAAGTACCTTGCTCACACTTTCCAGGCCTACATGCAGGGTCAAAACGATCCAGAGTACGAAAACATAGTAAAAGCCATTTCAGCAATCATCTTCCTCTCGACCCCACATCGTGGCACTAATTTGGCCAACGTGCTCAACCGAATTTTACAGTCGACTCCCGTGACAAATTCCAAGCCTTTCATTTCTGAGCTGACGCGGAATTCCTCCACGTTACAGAAGCTGAATGAACAGTTTCGTCACATTGCACCAAAGCTAAAGATCGTTTCCTTCTACGAGACACAGCCAACTTCGATCGGGCCAAAGAGTGCACGAGCGCGAGTGGTGGGTGACCTAGTTGCACATGTACAACTTTAGCTTCACTGCTAACATGCAAAGATGGTGCTAGAAAGGGATTCGTCGCTGCTCGGATATCCTGGAGAGACATCCAACCCTCTGAACGCAGACCACCACGGTGTCTGCAAGTATGAGAGCCCTCACGACCCGAACTATATCACAGTGAGGAACGTTCTCAAGTCACTCGTCAGCAAGTCAATATCGAAGAGTCAATCTGGAAGCCAGAGCGCACCGAGAAGGAGACGATCAAGGGATCTCAAAGCCATATTAGCTATCGCCGAGTTCCCTAACACTGACTACATCTTCTTCCGGGACCAATGGGTGCAGGGTACTAACCAATGGATTCATGAAGAACAGCGCTTCGTGGATTGGCTCAATCCACACACATCCTCTCATCAGATACTGTGGCTAAAAGGAGCCACGGCAAGAGGAAAGTCGGTCCTAAGTTCGTTTATCATCAACTGCCTGATCGAGCGCGATCTCTGCTGTCAATACTTTTTCGTGCGGTTCGCAGACAGAAGAAAGCGCACTCTGAGCTTTCTCCTACGTTCCATCGCTTATCAGATTGCGCAACAATTACCTGAATTCCTGCAAAAGGTAGCGGAGATTGAAAGCGAAGCTGTCGACTTTGAGGCTGCAAACCCGAGGACAATCTGGGATCGGATATTCAGATCCATATTGTTCAAGCTCAGTCCTAGCAAAACACTTTACTGGGTCATCGATGGCCTTGACGAAGCCGATAATCCCAAAGCCCTGATAAGCCTGCTCTCTGACATTGCTGGTTCTGCGACACCTATCCGAGTCCTCTTGGTCAGTCGCGACACTACAGAGATAGCTGCTGGTCTGGAGCATACACCAGACACAATCTTCCAAGAGATGATGATCATCGAGGGCCATGTGGATGATTTACGTTGCTACGTTGACCGGGAACTCATCTTGCCAGGTAGCAAGAGCTTCAGGGATGATATTATTCAGCGTATCTTGCATGAAGCGCAGGACAACTTTCTCGTAAGTCAATCATCCAGTACCATGCTATGATGTTGCTAACCTCTCAGTGGGTACGACTCGCTGTAGAAAAGATCAATTCGTGTCATACGCACTCCGCCGTCGAGCAAGCTTTTCACGAGTTTCCCCGTGGAATGGAAGCAATCTACGACCGGATGGCTGTTACCATCGCCGAGCACCAATCAGCTGCCGACACCGCTCTAGCGTCAGTCGTCCTTCAGTGTGTCACATGTGCATTCCGCGCCCTCACAATAGAGGAGCTCTTGCAGGCACTAGAAGGTGACACACATGAGTTTCTAGACATTCAGGAGTCCATCAAGAATGTCTGTAGCGGCTTTGTGGTCATTGACAATGATGGCAACGTTGCAATGATTCATGAGACGGCTCGAGAGTATCTGCTTGGCGCTATCCGCCGGCCTTTCCAGGTAGATCGACGCCAAGCACATGGGCAGCTGTTCCTAAGCTGCATGCGATGTCTCATGTCTAGTGGCCTTCGATCAGAGGTTACTCATGATATACCGGACTTTGCAAGCTACAGCTCGAACTGGTGGTCATCTCATTTGGCAGCAGTGCCAGCCGGTAGTGAAGCCGTGGCTAGTGTCATAAACAAATTCCTGACAGGCGATTGTGTACTAACGTGGATACATATCCTAGCAAGTGAACTTCGGCTTCGCATACTCATTCAGGCGTCGAGAAACCTGCTCGGCTATGTCAGCAAGAGGAAATCCCAGCTTTCAGCCAATATCGGAAGGAGGGACGTAGTGGAGCTGGAGCAGGCCGAAGCCTGGGCAGTGGATTTCGTCAAGATAATTGGCAAGTTCGGCACCATCCTGCGACGCAACCCCCCTACGATACACAAAACTATTGCTCCTTTCTGTCCGCACAACTCAGCTATCTATCAGCAGTTTGGTAGAACAGAACAAAGGAATCTGATGGTTTCCGGAATTTCGACACAGACGTGGGATGACTCTCTCGCAAGATTATCATTCGGGTTTGGTACCTATGCATCCTTTGTAGCGACTGCGGGAAATCATGTCGCTGTACTGGCCGCCTCGGGAAAAGCGTCATTGTTCGACACTTCCCTCTTTGAGGAGACAGCGACGAGTCCCATCAGACACGGTGAACGTACGTACATGATGAAACTGAACTCTTCCGGGACCTTACTCGTCACATACGGCTACAGGACTACGAAGCTCTGGGTAATCTCTACGGGAGACTGTATAGCGACAATGGCGAACCCAGCGACACGACCGCGGCCACTTGTCATCGCCTTTGTGAACAACAACACAACGTTGTTAGTTGGATCAGACGACAAGAAGTTACGTTCGCTTGAGATTAACAAGCCATTGCCGACCTGGAATCTTGTCGCGACATTTGAGGAAGACGAACTCAAAGGCCACTTCTTGAACGCCGCAAGCTACATGGCACTTAGCGATGACGGCAGTTTGGTTGCAATTGCATACCGTGGTCATCCGCTATCCGCGTGGGAAGTAGAAGGCCCTTATCACGTTGGCCACTGCTGGCGTGCCCGGAAAGAAGTTGCAAGAGGCGAAGTCGCTGCAGCAAAGTGGCTCCCGCATTCTCCGCAAGTCCTGGGACTATACAATGACGGGGTAGTCTTTAGGTGGGATCCATATGGAGGCGAGCCCGAAGAGATCTTCACAGGCGCTTCAGTACTCACCGTTAGCGGAGACGGAAACTTATTCGCAACGGGTGATGTGCGGGGCGCGATCAAGATATATACCACCAGCACCTTTCACCTGATCTACCAACTTGCATCTCAAGACGCCATCCTCGGCTTAGCGTTCAGCGCCGATCACAGACGCATCTACGACGTGCGAGGCTACTACGGAAACACCTGGGAGCCTGCAGCATTGGTGCGATATGCGGAGAGTGCAATCAAAGGAACGGATACCGAAGGCGAGTCGGAAAGCTCATCGCAAGAGTCGATAACGCCTGTTCACACATCCCGGAGGATAGATGCCATCACCGTGCTCGCAGCTTCGCCAAACGGTCAGTACTACTGCTACGGGACTGAAAGCGGCCGCGTAATGCTATGCAACACCCAAGAAGTCGAGGCGACAGAATTGCATACCTCCAGAGGCTTTTTGAGCATCGAGCAGGCGGCCTGGAGTGACGATGGCCGTTACATATGTTTTGCCGACTCGGGCAAGAAGGTTTTCGTCATGGCTACGAGCAGGAATCCATCAGGCAGTGACGGTGTTGCGCAGCATCAATTCGAAGTCTCGCTCAAGACCCTTACGGATGGGTCTATACAGCAACTGCTGTTCCAGCCAAACTCGAGCCATTTGTTCGTAGCTACATCAGCCACGCTCTGCACGATCTCACTCGAGTCAGCCTCGGTAGTGCGCTCAATACCCGCGCCCGAACATGACCGCAAGTGGATTGTGCATCCTCAAGATCCAGCGCTGATTCTTGGCTTTGGTCAAAACTCAGTCGTGATGCTATCATGGGACTTGAACGATCGTGGCACGTATCATGTCGAGAGATCACTTGAGCCAGATACCCCAGCCCCACCAGCTCAAGCAGCTACGTCAAGAGCTGTGGAGCGCATACTCGTCACGTCAGACAAGCAACACATTCTCGTTCAGATGTCGCGAAGCAGCGAGTCCAAGTTCAAAGAGTTGCTCTACTTCACGACATCATCCCTATCAACAAGTACGAGCGTCGACACTCAACCAAAGGAAGCTAGCGAGCATCGACAAATTGTCGTTCCCATTTTCCTCCCAGAAGAAATGGCTTCTCAAATCGGTTTAGCGCTGTCTTTCCTCAAACGTGATCGATTACTCTTCTTGTCTCGGACCTTTTCGATCTGCTCCTGGGAGATTCCGTCGGAAGCTAGACTCGCGCAACCATCACAAGCCACGAATCAACAGACCCATGAGAAGAAAGGATTCAGCGAGATATTTGCATTACCAGCAGACTGGGTTAGTAAAGACTGTCTCGAGTTATGTATGATTTGGCTTCAAGAAAGATCTCTTTTGTGCCCGCGGAATGGAGAGGTCGCAGTGGTGAGATGCTCAAGCTTCAGTTGAGCATATAAGATTGATCATGTAAAGAGCACTACGAACTACATAGTTGCTTTTGTCGCCATGCAGTTCCTTTGTGGTAATCAACGAGAAACAAACATTGAGCAAGCAGGCATAATCCGCCCATGAAGGTGAATGTTCCGCCTACGCCCATCGAGTTTATCATTGGTTGCAGAAACGATACTGTGACTGCTGCTAAGGCGCAGCGGACTATATTGCTAGATGCTTGTGCGACTACCGGTGCTCGATTGTTCTTGTCTACGAGTAGCGTGTTATATATCTGCGAGATCTTCAGCTCTCAAACTCCATGTGAAGGATTCTCAGGAAGAAACTGACGCTGAAGTCGAGCTGCATACAGAACCCTGTTACAAACTGCAGGACGAGTGATACAGCCATTGGCTTCAGTGTTTGAGCATCAGTACAAGTAGACTTCGGAGACATGACACACCTGTTGGTAATGCAACACCCACCCATAGGTTACGATCGACGCAACAGTCATGAACATGGGTATCCAGATGACCTGCAGACGAGCCTTCTCGACAGAAAAGCTGTCCAAGTCATCTCCACCAACCTTATCGGTAGATAGACCTTGCGCAGTACGAGCTTTGCGCCATGCTCGATTTAAAAGCCGGCCAGACACGAAAGTAGATACAGCTCCGCCGATACCGAAGGGAAGGTAGATGAGTCCGGCTTGGAGCTGATTCAGGTGATATATGTCGACGAATAAGGTTGACAGTGATGCATTGATACAGGTGTGTACAACGTAAAGCAGTCCGCAAGCTAAGATGATAACCGCGTTGTCTAAACGTCGAAGTATCATGAGCGACTTGAGGGGATTAGGCATACGCCAAACTCGTGCAAGCTCAACATCACTGACATTCCAGTGGCGCATCATGAGCGGAGGTGGTAGCAGAGGCTTCGTCGGCCGAACTGATCCATTGCCCACAATGTTTCGCGACGTCTCCGGTAGGCACAGCAACATAGCTGCAAGGCATGATCCCGATACGATGCACAGGAACCAAAAGATCCAAGGCCAGCCAGCCACCGAGGTGAGGCTTCCGCCGAGAACTGGCCCAATGCTAGGTGCTGTTGTCACACTGGCGACTATGAGCATTTTTGTGTCTTAATAGCGGAAGAATAGACGAACGCGAAGGATACCAGTGCGGCGAAAGAGCCTCTTTCCGCCGGAGACGCAATGTCAACGACAACGCCATACGCTATCGAGAACGTACCTGACAACGTTAAGAGGCAGACTCAACGACTGCAATAATACATACCAGAAATCGCCAAAGCCTGCAACGCGCGAAGAGCAAGAAGCGCCGGATATGTCTTCGACAAAGCGATAGCAAGATTCGCGATGAAATATACTGCTAAAGTAACAGCATACACCGGTCGCCGTCCCAGAATTTCTGCCGCATCAGCCACCAGCATGGGAGAGAAAGTTGCGACCGCCATGTACGTCGTCACGGTCAAGTCGATGTTATTGACAGAAACTCCTAGTTCTCTCGATAACGTCGGAATGGCGGGGAAGTATACAAAACTGCTCAGCGTGGAAAACCAGGCTGCGTAAGATGCTAGCGCGACGATGCACCATTTTTCGGCTTTGGTGAAGACGGAGTAGCGCTCGGTAGATTCCGTGGTGATTTCGCGATTGCTATCGATCGTAACCTTTTCGCTGGACATGTCTTCTTGGTGGAGCGAGATGTTGAGAGGCATCAACTGCGCTTCTGGTATTGGGGCTGGCGCTCAAGATTGGGGTACGAGGCGTTCTGACGTAGCGACAGGCGGCGTGGCACACATGCGTTTACCCCTCGCCTCGATCGCTGCCAATGAGATAGCATTCCAGTACACAGAGTGTGATCTTTGTATCACTGACGTAGTCTGGTAATGTTTTCTGCTAGAGCATTGCTCGTTGCGATTCGAAGCTGGCTATCTGCCGCTAGCACTGTTCACTTCTACTCCACGGTACCCATATCATCTAGTACAACGGCTCTAGACGCATTCGATGTAATCTCACGATCACCTTGCATGCTTTTATCTTGATGTAGGCTGCAGACCTGTTCAGGTTTTTCGGGATACGAGGAGGTGCAGCGACGATCTTGCGCATCCGTATGTAGTGTTCAGTAGTCGTACCTGCCGCTACACAAAGCTACAGTGCTAAAAGTCGCGTAGGGCTTTGAAATCGAAGAAAGAGCAAAACAGGTTGCGCCCATCGTGGAACTGCAGTGGTAGGTGAGAAAACTGCGCGTCATGGCCTAGCCGGCCCCGGACCAGGGTGGCGGGGCAGTGCTAGACAGCCATCACCAAGAAGGAAGCCTGGCACTGCCACACTTGCAAATCATTCACTTTGGGAACATGTTACGCCGATTGCTCCTTCTGGCTTTCATACTGCCAACGCTCATTTACCACACTAATGACTGATCACCAGGCTCTATAGCCGCTCATCTTATCGCACAGCCACTGTGTCTCGCACCATCTGTTGAAGGTTACCTCGATCATAGGCGTAGCCTGATAACACTCGACATGCCTGTCGCGCAAAGCTTCCGAAATTTGACCAAGTGAGCGATGAGTTTGCTATCACGAAACGACGAATAATTGTTTACTAACGCCGGAGTGATTAGCTATGGGCGCGATGCACTGGCTGATTTGATCGATGCCCCAAGGAGACTGACGGCCAAGCGAAAAGGGCGCTGCTCTCCTAGTCCGGAACCCCCCGAATCTCAAGAAGCAACACGAGCCACTCACGACTCCCTTAATACATCACCACCACATCAGCAAAGACACTCTTTCGATAGGATAGATCGCATTCATCAAACTCAAGAGGCAACCAATGCACCCACGCGAACGTACCGATACCGGAAACTCAGCGGAGCTAATTCAATCAGATTACTTCGTTTTCTGCCTGACTCCAGTGATGAAGACATCCGCTGTACAATCAAGGAGTACGACGTTAAGTCAGAAAGTATCCCTTACATAGCGCTCTCCTACGTCTGGGGAGATGCTACGATCAGGCACCCGATTTTTCTGGATGGCAGAATTGCACACGTCACGGCAAATCTCAGAGAAGCTTTGACACATCTAAGAAACGCATTCCCGCATTCTGACTTCTGGATTGATGCAATCTGCATCGATCAAGATAACCCAAAGGAGAGAATTCACCAAGTAGGGCAGATGAGAACTATCTACGGCAATGCAGCTCAGGTGGTAATGTGGCTGGGTCGAGGAAACCGAGACATCGAGAAATTGAGCTTGCTGATAGAGTCTCACTGGGATCACTGTCTCTCTCCGAACAACCTGAAAAATGACTGTTGGATCATTATAGGTTCCAGCATCGTCGACGCAGTGGTATATCTCATGCAGAACCCATACTGGTGTCGGGTGTGGATTATCCAGGAAGTCACCGCTGCCAAGAAACCCACGATCATGTGTGGTACTACATCCCTAGAGTGGGCCCGTTTGGGGCGATTTTTGGAGAGACTACGGTCCAATCACTTTGGTCATCCGGCGGGAATGGAATTCCACCACTTCGACGGTATGTTACCTATGATTCGTCTATACAACTGGAACCACAGTGTCACGCATCTGGCGGCCGCCTTATACTGGTCTTCAACGAGTTTTGCGACCGACGACCGCGACAAGGTGTATGCAATTCTCGGGTTAGTGGACAAAGGGGCTGGCCGGCTCCTCTCAGCCGACTACTCGCTTTCGCCATGCAACGTATATTGTCTTGCCATTCGCGCTATAGCGATGGATTGCAAGACAGGGGCTTGCTATCCCGATTTGTGTTATTATATGAATAGAGTAGCAAAGACATGCTTAGATGACGCCCTTGAACGAGACCGAACGACAGCAGGCAAAGAGGTATGTCAATCCTGCAGCGGTCCGGAGAGTTGCCTGTTAATACCATTCTAGAGTTCAGTTGAGCGCGGAACCATTATCAATACAGGATGTGATGGGAGATTATGTTCAAGTCATTCCAGAATGAAGCAACTTGCAGCTTGGCACAGTCCCCATAGATATGGGTTGAAGGTGAACGATAACAATGCGCCGTTGGTATACCATCCGGATGATGTGGAAGATGCACCTTTGCACGCATTCTTCATAGAGTAAAACACGGCTTAGTTTCTGTCATAACGTGCCAGTGTTGCGAGCAAGAGAGCCCTCTGGGAAACAACTGCTGAGTCCATAATTGTTGCTGAATTGCAGCCTAGTGCAGTTGAATTGTTGCTTTGTAGCTCAGCATTTGTCCCAACTTAGAAGCTTTCCTCTGGAAGCTGCATCACTCCAGCACATCATAAATACCCTCTCCAGCCCACCCATTCAACACCCTTCTTCAACACAACTCCAACAACCCACGACTCAACCACACTCAAACCCCCCACCACAACCGCCGATGCCACCGCTCCCATACCTTCCCAACCCATCTTCCCAAACAAACACTGCAAATCGAGAACCACCGGTGCATGAACCAAGAAAGCCGCATAACTATACTTCGCCACATCCACGCTACCAACCATCCACCGCTTGCTCAGAAACGCCAAACGCGGGTTGTGAAAAGCTTTCAAAAGAAGCGAAGCGAGGGTCAAGCCAGCGAACTCGTTGAAGAAGGCGTAGAGGAAGGCGAGTTGGTTTGGGCCGCCGAAGATGAGAGGGACGACTTCGCGGAAAGACATGCCGGTGTCGAGTAGCGATTTGATGTGGAATAGACTGAGAGAGGCGATGGAGGCGGTCATAGTGCCGACAATTCGTAATGTCGAGGTAGAGATGGCGTTCTGAAGTGAGCGGCCAGAGCGGTGGATGTATATGCCAGCGGTGTAGTAAACGACGTATTGGGACACGTACGCCAGCTGGATGAACAGGGGCCAGAAGGCTCGACCAACGGGGTAGTAGAGGCGGATGAAGAAGGATGATGTCGATATTAGACCCAGGGTAGCCAGCACGTGAGTCGTCCGGAAGGGCTTCGGTTCCTCTGGGGCGTTGGTAACTTCCATTTGGGATGGAGTCTTCGTCGACGGCACGCTGGTCTTAATATCGCTAGAGGCAGAACCGGCGTCCGCTTTCTCGCCCTGCGGCACCGGCTCCTGACGAGCAAAGCACCCCGGCAACACCCCAGCAAACACCGCATCAAAAACCAAAAGCGTAGCACAATACCAGACCGGCCCCCCAACCCCCCTCACACTCTTAACCCCCTCCCAAAATTCCCTCCCCACAACGCCCCATCCTTCCCCCCTCAACCTCCCCGCCAAAATCCCCCTTCCAAATCCCACTTTCATCAGGGAATACAGCAGTGTCGGAACACCCAGCCTCCTCCATTTCTCGCGCAGAAACTGCAATCTCGTCTTCTTCTTCGCAGCGATAGAGGAAAAGTACGCGGAGACAAGGAAGAAGGAGCCCATGAAGAAGGTTTGGTTTGTGACGTTGAAGAGGACAAGAGCGGGGGAGCTATTGGGGTAATAGCGGGGTGATGTATAGGACCAGGAGCCTGCGCCGCCGTAGGGGGTGGAGGCGTGGTGAAGGATTACGAGGGCTGTTAGGCTCGTGCGCAAGTTGTCTAGGGTGTAGGTGCGTGGACTGGCCATTTTGTAATGATAAATGTTGGGGGGTGATGGAATATTGAAGCAAGTCACTCTAGGAGGCGATTGCCGTTTCTTTTATCTTGTTCCGTTCCATGTATGTGGTCCTCGTTTTGGTGATGGGTGTAAGCAGCGGAGTATACACGCGTGAAGAAAAGTGGGGCTGCTGCCTTGTCGTGTAAGACGGAATAAACGACGGAATGGTTATGACACGGAGTGATGACAGGCCCTCGCCCAAGGCTATCTTGGCTCTTATCTTTCTATCATTAAGCGAAGTAGCTGTTCATCTCCATTGCGACAACCAGTCGTTCCATTTGGTTCTCTTCTGCAGTGCCTCTTCCTTTGCCGTAACCCTGTTTGCCTGTCAGGCCTCGGCACACACTTAGGAACACCCGGATTTTTCCTCTGAGCTTTGCGTAAAGACCTTTAACACTTTCTTCAGTTTGTTGCGTGCTCGTATTCTGCATCTTCGCGAAGAGAAGAATGTGGTCGAAGATCTCTTCTACAAGCGCCATGATCTTGCGTTGTCGCTTCCGCAGCAAAAGCGCAAACAAGATGCTGTCCAGGCATCTTTCGTGTGAATCGCGCAAGGATGCAACACCTTCCGTGACACGCACTCCGAGCTCGCCGGCTGCGTCTTCCTCATCCAACCTGGTCTCGACTGTCCGAACCAAGGTGTCAAAGTCGTCCCACGGCTCTGCAATGCCGGTCTGGAAGACGTAGTTGGTGAGCGTTATCACGAAGTGATACGCCTCGGTCCTGAAGTAGCGAGCGTTGCTATCTGCATACTCGCGTGGTAGATGCGAGACGACGAACAGCATGCGCAGAAGCCGCAGCAGGAATTTGAAGATGTAGTCGTACTTGTCTAGAGAGGTACTCGTGATCACAAGATTTAGCGGGGCTGGCGCCACGTATTGTAACCGCAGGAAGTCGAGAGCATGTAACGCATCAGGGTCCATAACCTTCTCCTGTTCCGCTTCGGTGAGGTTGCGAATAGCAAAGTTGAGCTGTCCGGGAAGCTCATCGTTATCCCTGTTGTTGAGAAGCGCGGTAGGCGCAGCTACAACCTCATCGCCCTGTGTTGACTGGTAGAGCGTCGAGGAATAGTAGCTCTCGCTGAGAACGCCTCGCAATGCCAATCGAAGCTCAGAACTCGCTGGTGGCCATGACGTTCGGGACCCTAGTTGCAACCCCATATGTACTCCACTACGCATCTTTCCTTTGTGACGCTCGGCACTCTCACGGTCGGGGTCAAATAGGGCGGTTGCCAGTAAGGATGAGAAGACGCCATCACCTAGAAGGTGGTACTGCCGCTGCAAAGACAAGTGAAGTCGCAGTTGATGTGAACGAAAGAACAAGCGGATCGTGGCTGCGTTGACCAGTTTCGCTTGCGCGGTGATGAGTGGGCGAAACGACAGAGTAGATGCTAAAGACATGGGTGGCGAGAACGTGTTGGAGATGGCCTCGCCATCATCATTTGTCCTCTCTAACGTTTTCTCTATGAGAAGCTGCAGCTCGTCTGGTAGCGCTCGAGACGACCAATTCGGTGTGTCATCCATGCGCCGGATAGAGTCTTCAAAGTATCGATCCAGGTCTTGAGGGTTAGTCGGGACCTCAGTCGCAAACTCTGGTGCTGATTGAGTATATAGAGCTCCTGTCTCGTCATGTGATCCTGTGCTGAAAGCGAGCAATGCTTGTCGGAGCCTCTCTTCGTACGCTTTTGCCTTTGACGCTAATATCTCGATATCTTGCCATTGAAAGCCCCAGTCCATGTCCGGAGGCTGAACTGCTAACCCATCAAGGCGAGCCAGGGGATGATAGGGATGCTGTAACTTCAAGAAGCGAAGACTGTGACCTGTCTCGAATATCGTGTTGCCGTCTTCTGGGGAAATGAACCTTGGCATCATTTCGGACCTGTACGTGAAGTCCAGTGTGAGGGTATCGCCAGTGGTGTCTTCAACAGTCACAAAGCTGTTGCGTTGCCAAATAGGCGCAGACACTTGCTCTTTCCTTATTCCCATCCATTCACCGAGAAGCTCCAAGCTTGGTCTGGACACCTGACTGAGCACCTGGCATGATAGCTGTCGAAGCTGTTCATCCCCCTCTTCCAGTTCAAGCAGGCGGTGGTGTAATATGGACGACAGTTGCTCGTTGGTTTTGGCGTGCTTGACAGCATCTGCCATACGGGCAACGTGGACAAGAATATTGCGAGGCTTGGCGAACTGGTGCTGGAGCTGAATGAGCGAGCGGATCTTGGTAGATTGCTTTCCCAGGGTGTCTTCCAGGCTTGAAAGGACACTCGATATCGATGTGGCCAGAGCGACTCTTGCGGGGATCGATGCGGCCGAGGCAAAGGTGCGCTCTGCGAAAGAGCGTAGATAGAGGAATGTGTTGCCGATGAATGTAAAGTGCACAATCAAGCTCTGCGCTGCTTGTAGGCTCAGTCCCGAAGCTCGTCCATCCGGTATGGCGGGCTGGAACGTCTTCAGCTTCGGGTTGAACTGGAAGAGTATAGAGGACCGGCCTAGACCAAGGTTCCAGAGCGATTGTAACAGCACATCTCCTTTCAGTATCCGACCAGCGTTCTTGCCCTCGTCTCGGACCAGCGTCGCATCGAAGGTCTCGGGACCATGCTCGGTTATATATGGCGTTTGGCTTTCGACGTGCCTTCCCTTTTCGAACGACTCCCAGGTATAGAACAGGACATCCTTATTCGCAGGTCCCAGGTCAAGGGCTATCTTCCAGACGTCTTCTTCGGGCTCTAAGGGCGGTGTCTCGATAGGAATGCTGTCGTCGTCGAAGCTGTCGAGCTCGGGTAGGGGTCCGAATTCGAACGTGTCCAGATCAGGCAGTCGCAATTCGCGTTCGAGGTCATGTTTGGGCGCGTAAGGATGGTCGAATCTGATTGAAGAGACTGTGGCTGGTCAGCAACGCGTTCACATGCTCGGATGAAAAGACGCGACGACCCACTGTCTAGCTCGAGGGGAGCAAAGAGCGACGACTCTTGAGAATCATCGTCAAAAAAGGAAGGCTGCCTCCACAGATGCTCGGTACTGAAGACGTCGTGAATCGAATCACGCGCATCCATGGCGGCGGATGTGGAGTAGTCGAGGGTGAGGGAGGGGTATGACGCGCCATGGTTTTGGCGACTCAGCCCTACGCGGACCCTTGCGCCTTCCGTCACTGTACCTGCAGCTCGCGACTGCGCGTTTCCTTCACTCACTTCCCTTCACTCCCACCCCCAAACATCCACAACATGCCGCCCCGAAAGAAGGCAAAGGCGAGTGCAGCTTCAACGCCCCTGCGCGACACTCAGCCCCAAACACCGCAAGATTCTGGCGTCGTGCAGTCGCAAGATGAGCTGCTCAGCGATCCCTGGGCCGACGAGCAGGAGACACAGCTATTGAAAAGCATGATGAAGTGGAAGCCTACCGGTACGACATAGTGAACTCTATTATCAGACACGTGATTGACATACTCAGGTATGCACAAGCACTTCCGCATGATTTCCATCCACACCGACATGCGCTCGCATGGCTTCGCGAGTGACGACGCTCCTCACACGCGCATTCCCGGTGTCTGGAAGAAGCTGTCGCAGCTATACGACCTGGACGCCCTCGATACGCGCGAGAACGAGTTCGCTTTCTCCGAAGACCCCGACCCGCTAGACCCCGACGACGCCAACAACATGCCCGAGTTCGAGCTGCCAGAAGACGAGTATGGCAAGCTCATGTGGCTCCAGCGCTTCCATCGTGAATCTTCTGCCGCCGGCTCGTCGCCACCCATGACGCCCATCCAAAAATACAAAGATCTTTACGCGCCAGGCATCGGCCTACTGAAAGACCTCCCCGATGGCGTGCACTCGCAAAAGGCTGAGAGTGTAACCGAAGCCACTCCCGTACCCAAGAACGCAAAGAACACAAGGACAGGCAAGGCTGTAAAGAGCGGCAAGGGTACCAAGGCTGGAGCAAATGCTGCAAAGAACAGTAAGGCTCAGAGCACCGTATCTGAATCCGCAGAAGAAGAGGACGAAGATGATGACGATGAAGAATCTAGTGCCGAGTCTGAAGAAGACAGTGCGCCAACTACTCGCCGAACGAATCGCGCGAAACCAAAGCCAGCGCCTAAGAAAACGAGAAGAAGGTAGATGACCAGAATTTGGGCTTGGGCAAGGCGTTTGGATTTATTGATACCCGGGTTTCGTGTGTTCTGTCGCGATAACATTGCAGTATGCGGGGCCGGAGCGTTTGATCGTCCTCGAATGTACACATCACATGTCATTGGTACCACCTCGGGCGATTGATCGGTCGAGTTTCACAGCATTGGGCGGTTGCATATTCACATCAGTACCTTGTCCACAGGCGCCACACTCTCCGTGATGTATGCATCGTTTGCATCGTCACAGGTAGCAGTCTGACGAACGCGCAAATCTTTGCTATAAAACTGTGCGCTCTTCCTCTCCTGGTCCTCTCAATCAATAGAACAGGTTTCTACTACGGCCGACCATGGAGAAATTACCACAAGAAATACTCGACGATGTGTTCGCACATCTCACCCATACAGAATCGGCGCCCCTTATCGAGCGATTTGACGGACTTTGCAAGCTCTCCGTCCGCACAGTACTCAATTGTCGGCTCGTCGCGCGTCGCTGGTTCGAATCGGATGTTTTGATACGCGATTTTGTCGATATAGTTTCCCGGACACCTCTCGTGTGGTACAACCATCGACTCCCAGTACTTGAAGAGATCACTGAAATTCCAAAATACACTCGTTGGTTTAATCAGACAATCACAATCTGTGGCATGGACATGGGCCTCGTTACCCTCGGAGAGTACGACCGCTCGGGTCCTGGGCGTGACGAGCTCGACAAGCAGAATCCAGTGACGCAGTACCTAGTACATCTGTTGCGCAAGATTAGTTCGATGGAGCACTTTCGATACTACCCCATACACCCAAATTGCCTCGATGGAACCTGGCCTAAGTGGAAAGTATCGGAACAGGACCGCGTCTCATTTGAGACTTGCTTCCAAGGAGGACCAGAACGCGCCAGGTACGGATATCCAGCACTGAAAGAAGGCGAATACTCTTGGTGGGGCGTTCAATTGGAGAGCGGATGGATCTTCCCCAAGATAATGGAGGCTTTTCAGGCGTCCCAACTCTGGTTGAAAAGTGTCGAGAGTCCATTACTCGGCAACAAGGCATCGTATTGCGCAATCTCAGGAAGGCGCGATCCTTTTCACAGCAACTTTTTTCGGAACAGCGATCCATTCCAGTGGTTCCCGAAAACGCTGACGCGCGTCGCTATCAATATCACCCGTCCCATGGCTGCGCCATTGCTGAATTTAGGTGGCCTTGAAGAGCTGGTAAATCTAGAATACTTGGAGATAACACTCTCGAAGACTCCTGAGTCATCGATCGGTGACGGCGGACCGTTTGGTGCACCCTTTGAGTTAAGCTCATGGTCCTCAGACCTATGGTATGAACTCGAAAACCTGAAAGAGTTTCGATTGATGTCGGACTACCAGTCCTCGTTCAGTGAATTCGATATCCTAAACCTCCTCAACTTCTTTCCGAACCTCGAGCGCCTTGCATTTGGACATATTCTTCTCACGAGCAGTCATGGGAATTGGTGTGATCTGCTACAGAAGCTAGCGGACCTCAACCTGAAGGAGCTATGGTTGCTAGATCCTTGTCACATCGTCTATGTCGGTCCCCAACACCACCACCAGCCTCATGTGGACAACGATCCTGATCTCGCGATCGAAGGAACCCACAATACAGACTACCACGTGGTCAAGTACGTGTCAGACGAGCACGTGTTGGACGCAGCAGAGGATGTGTGCGTGATCGACACAGGAATGGAATGGCCCGCCGAGGGTTGTGCATATCCACGGTTGAGTAGAGATTTCCAGTATCGCGGCTTTATCTTCTTCGAACAGCTTAGAGATAGCGATCCATCGTGGTGGCATGCTGAGCGTTTCAAGAGGTTCGTTCTCGAGGCGTCGGGAGAACTATCGTCAACAGAAGAGCTCGAGGAGTCGGATTCCTGATACGGACAAGATGGCTTCTGCTGACTTACACCAAACATCGAGATATGTCCTGAATGGTTTCGACATGTTTTTCACGGATTCGTACGTTACAAGGTCGCGACAAAGGGCTTTTCTTTTAGCACTTGCTGCTTGCACGGAGTACCCCAACAGTACGGCAACTATGTAGCCACGCCAACCTAGGTGCAGCATACACAGAGAGAATCTCGGGAGTCGCCTTGGGGTTGTGCATGGTGGTCACGGCTATTGAGTGTACATTGGATACGAATGAACCAATTTAACTGCTAATGCGACTTTTCCATAAGACCTATCTGTCTTTGTAATCGCGAAGACCTAGATGACAGCTCAAAGCTTACCCTTCGGCACAACCCACTCTCCCTTCTCTACCCTCTCACATATCTCCTTGATAGTCTTAGCAGCCCACTCAAAGTCCGCCATTTCCAAGTACACCTGCCCACTCAACCTCGTCCACCAAACACCCGCATACCACTTCATCATAATGAAGGTACCATACTCTTCACTACTCAGCCTCTCCATGAAGTCCCTGATCATGTTGCCGACTTCTTCCTTGTCGATGCCGTTCTTACTCGCGATGTCTTGGGCCAGAGACGGCGATATCGGCAGGCGAACATTAGACAAACAACACTGTCCCAGCGTACCAGTGCTGTTCTCCATGACTTCAGTGCCAAGAACGCTGGCGACGTGTTTTCCGGCTTCACGGGCGAGCGTTTGGCAATAGTCCATGATGACAGTCTCGCCTCCGAGAGTTTCGCGCCACTTCAAGGCCGCGGGCACGCACAAGTAGGGACTATTGTCGATGGTACCCACGAACTCGAAGTTGCTAACGAAGGGCGATTTATTCAGGTCGACGAAAGCCGACTTTGGTAAAGGCGAATCGACCTTTTCGCCCTTTGGTGTGAAGCCGTGGGATGTGGGTAGCGTGCTGCGCATGATGTCTTGGTTTCGGTGGGCGACGTGGAAGATTGCGCAGCCGCGGGGAACGTGGAGCCATCTATGCTAGATGAGTATGCTTGATGTACAATGATGAGAAGAAGGGCTGACTTGTGACAGTTGCTCACGAAGAAATCTGGGTCCAATGCCCCCAAGTCGATGTCCAAGTGGCCCACCCCATGGGCTCCATCGATGCAGCTCATGACACCAAGCTCTTTGCACTTTTGCGTCAAGCGCTCGAATGGCATCCGGACGCCAGGCGCACTAACCACAGTATCGAAGACTGCGATTCGCACTTTCCCACCTTTGCTCTCTACCTCTTTGACCTTCTTTTCGAACTCGGTCAGTAGCCAGTCATCCTCTATGGGATACGTGTACACAATCTTCACACTCTTTGCGGGAGTGGTCTCTGTTATGTATGAGACAGTCTTCTCACAAGCTCCGTATATGGTGCTGAAGATGAGGATGTGCTCGCCAGGTTCGAAGACAATGTTGCGAAGAACAGTGTTGACGCCGGTGCTGGCGTTGGGTACGAACACCAGGGTTGAAGAAGGTGTGTTGAGCAGCTATAGCATCGTCAGTAAGAGCAATTGAAGGCTGCATAGGTAGCTATATGTGTCACAGATCTCCTATACTGATATCACTGTGAGTAACGTACTTTCGCCATGGCTTCCCTAGCTTCATCGAGGATAACAGGGTATTTGTATCTGATGAAGGGGTCTGGACGACCTTCGCATTCGTCCTGGAAATCGCGCATGGTGTCGCGAATAGCACGAGGGATGGTCCCAAAGGAGCCTGATTCCGGTCAGCCTAACGTTTAGAGCACATATCTCGCCAGACATATCTGAGCAAACATGCCCATGAAACTATAGGGTGATGCTGCTGATGTGTGGGAGATAGAAAGACCCATGAACATACCATGATTCAAGTTCAGAAACCCGTTCGAAAAGCAGAACTCCTTCTCCCTTAGCTCCTTTCCAAACTTAACTCCATCTTTCGTCTTGACCTCCAGGGCGGCGTTGCTTGAGCTTGACGTCATGACTCAAACTGTTCGGACAATGTTGTTTGTACCATCAAAAGTTGCATCAGGCACGTATAGTTATATACACATACAAGATGTGACTCAATGTTGTTGTGACTGTTTCCCTGATATCGCTTGGCGAACGAGTCCGTACTGGGCCTCGCAGGGCGCATGTAACAAAGCGTCACCGAGGAGCCATTGACCAATCAGAGTCGCTAGCAGATAGAAGCGGCGGGGATGTGGGGTAAGCACATACGAGGCAGAACATCATGACTGTTGAGTCCCGTGCAGGTCGCGTCCTCTGCATAACTTTCGCCAACAGCGGCTGCGATGTTAAGTATCTCCGTCAGCCGGTACTTGAGGAGGAATTGGATAGCATGCCGCGAGTCATAGTACCAGGCCCAAGGGCGAACAGCTCCGTGCCACGACACCTGATGTTCGAAAGGCAGCATTAGCATGCTGCGTGATGTGCGACCTACATCTCGAGATACAATATACATGCGTGCAAGTAGCCTCTTCGGAGATAGAGCGCTGCTCCTCGGCCATATTTCCGTCCTATGACCGCTCGCGACGACTCAACACGCGGGCCGCGCTCGTTGGCTGCGTAGCCATCCCGCGCCACCTAGATATTCCGGGGCAACATTTATGGATTCCTCATGTCCCAAGTACCAGATCCTGTTGAGACGTTTAATACTAGTCTAACAATCGATATTCTCCGAATTTCGCGGCTATGAGACAACTCACATCATTCCCAACCATCGACGTCCTAGTAATAGGCGGAGGAAATGCGGGCTTCTCCGCAGCAACAGCGGCCGCAGAAGCAGGAGCACGCCGCGTCGTTCTCATCGAAAAGGCACCTGAAGAATGGGCCGGAGGTAACAGCTACTTCACAGCAGGCGCCTTCCGCACCGTGCACAGCGGTACCAGCGACCTCCTACCCATCGTCAACAACGTCGATACCGAAACAGCAAAACTCATAGACATGGAACCATACACCAAAGATGATTTCCAGAAAGACATGGATCGAGTATGTCTAGGTCGTTCAGATCCAGCCCTAAGCAAAGCGCTCATCTCAGAATCCAACGAAGCCGTAAAATGGCTTGCAAGCAACGGCATCAGATACCAACTCTCCTTCAACCGCCAAGCCTACAAAGTAAACGGCCGCTACAAGTTCTGGGGCGGCATGGCCCTCAAGACGCAGGACGGCGGAAAAGGCCTCATGCTAGACCACCAAGCTTGCGCCCGCAGACACGGAATCGAAGTGTACTACTCCACGCCTGCCAAACGCCTTGTATCCTCTCCCTCCGGCGCTATCACCGGCGTTGTTGTAGACCACAAAGGCATCTCCACCCACATCCCCACCAAAGCCGTCATCCTCGCCGCGGGAGGCTTCGAAGCAAACCCACGCATGCGCGCCCAATACCTGGGTCCATCCTGGGATCTCGCCCGCGTCCGCGGCACGCCCTTCAACACCGGCGAAGTCCTCGAGTATGCTATCCGCGACGTGGATGCGAAGCAAGCCGGGAACTGGTCTGGGTGCCATTCTACCTGCTGGGATGCCAATGCACCAGCTAACAGCGGCGACCGGCTTATCTCGAACGAATTTACTAAGTCGGGGTATCCACTCGGCTTGATGGTTAACACGGAGGGAAAAAGGTTTGTAGACGAGGGTATCGATATGCGGAATTACACGTACGCGAAGTTTGGGCGGGCGATACATGGGCAGCCTGATAGGGTGGCGTGGCAGGTTTGGGATCAGAGGGTTTTGGGGTGGTTGAGGGAGGAAGAGTATAGGGATGAGAGGGTGGAGAAGGTTTGGGGGAAGACTGTTGAGGAGTTGGCGGGGAAGTTGGCGAGGGAAGGGGGGTTGAATAAGCCGGAGAGGTTTGTGGAGACGGTGAAGGAGTATAATGAGGCGGTTTATGCGGCGATGGCTGAAAATCCGAAGAGGAAGTGGGATCCGGCGGTGAAGGATGGGCTTACTACGCAGTCATCGAAGAAGAAGCTGGAACTGACGAAGTCGAATTGGGCGTTGCCGCTTGATAAGGGCCCGTTTATGGCTGTCAAAGTATGCTGCGGCGTTACTTTCACGTTCGGGGGCTTGGCTGTCAACCCGGAAACTACAGCTGTTGTATCGAACTCTGGAAAAGAGGTTACGGGGCTGTTTTGTGTTGGCGAGATGTTGGGTGGTTTGTTCTATGGCAATTATCCTGGAGGAAGCGGCTTGACTTCCGGGGCGGTCTTTGGGAGGAGAGCAGGAACGGCAGCGGCGAGATTAGCTGCTATTGGGGATACTTCCATGTCTTCGAAGCGGCCGGCGATTCTGTCACTTTTATAACAGGAAATGAGAAGTACGATTGTGATTGGGATGCTCAGACTGAATGCCAATATAACATTTCTATTGGCTACACCTCATACAAGAAAAAAACTGAACAGGTCTGCAGACTACATTAACCTAAAACCTTGAGAAGTAGGTGACCTAACGTTAATGTAGGCTCTAGGCTGTTCAATCTTTTCCTCATTCTATATCTCACGACTGATCTCGGCGCGGACCAGGAGGGCCAAGGTGTCGTACAACAGTCCGCCACCTAGATGTATCGCGATTTCTCAGGGCACTTGTCGAAATCGCCACCGCAGTCCTTGCACTAATCGCATCAAGTCAGCATCGTTCACTCCACCTCAACTACAGCAAGATGCGAAGACTTACCTCATGGCCCTGGTAGCGGTATACATGGCACACATGCTCAACGCAGGTCTGTTTGCAACCGGTCTGTCCTTCAGTATGGCCATTCTACCACCTCGTCAGTCTGGATTGCACAAAGACTGCCACCATGACCTTTCGCTTACCTTGAGGCAGAATTCGTAGCGCTCCAAGCAGAAGTCGCAGTTGGCGTCGCGTGTGACGAGCGTGGTGCCTTCGTCTGCGGTGGATGTGGCGGAGACGATGGTGGCGGCGAGCGCGAGGAGGATAGCGAAGGTCTTCATGTTGCTCCGATATCTGGATGTATACCGAGGGCTTCCGAGTGGTCCAAATGGGCGTGTATTGAGGGCGTAGTTGAATGAGCGTGAGGTCTGAGAAGAAGAATACTGTCGCGCAACGGGCTAAAGAGTGTAAAGTGCGTGCTAATAGCGACTGTTCGACTTGATCGGTGGGTGTCAGCAATTGAAGAGACAAGTGTTTACTCGTTGGTCCGGTGAAGGCGCTTTGCGCTGGACCCGAGTGGCGGCGCGTGGCAACGATGCAAACGGTACTGTTTCGAGCTCGACGACTTCCGCTTCAATTCCAAGACTTTCTTGAAGATGGATTCAAGGTATGGGTAAGAGAAGATGCCTGCGATAGTCATCCGCATGTATAACAATGCGGCGTAGCAATTGAAGTTGGGTTTTCGTGAATGAATGTCGGCGTGGTGGCTAAGGCCAAGATACAGCCAAAATCACTGCAGCAAATTAGTCTGAATCTAGCTCTATCATGATCTTACAGGGAGAGAATTCTCGCATTCGCCGAGTCTCGTATTGTAGGGCGCTTGCAGTATCGTCAAAAGCCACTGCTGATCCGAGCCACTTACCTCTCAAAGCGGATTGGGACCTACCAAAACCGGAAAACACCTCGATTAGGCTGGGTTGCAAGACCGCGAGACAAAAGAAAGAGGCGACCAAGCCAGCGTTGACTAGAGGCAGTCTCTGATGATCTAGACGGGAGCGCGTGCGTACTGTGTACGACTTAACTAACGGTTACGACCGTGAACTCGATGATAATTGGAGTGAAGGACATGACAGGATACGGGTAACGCGGAAGCAAAGAGATGTTCGACAATACTGAGTTTTCCATTGTTTTACTTGCTTGAATGTGCTTTTCTATCGCGTTGCTGAGAACATGTAGGGACTCATCGCCGGGATGCTGCTGGGAAGATGGTGGGAGGAGCTAGCTCCATCGCCACCAGAATTATGTACAAGGTGTAAAAGGGAAGGGGTATAGCAGCGAACGTAATCTTCATAGTAGCCTAAACTTCCGATACTAGCTCTTAGAAATAGCGAAGCAACGAACAGAGACACCAAGTCGGGTATTAGATGGTGCGGACGCCACGTGCCAACTCGGCGCGTACACGCCTCCTGTATTGGTCACGGTATTGGATGCGACCGTATGTTCCGAATCCAACGGCAAGGAAGAAGAAGAGCGCCCATACGGATGTGACAACCAGACCGATTGGGAAGAAAGCCAAGGCAGTTCCGGGGATGATGAACGGTGCGGCAGAGGAGACGGCAGCGGATGCAGATGCTGCGGCTTGGGGGTCTGCGTTGGTGGGAGCGTTGCCTGCCTTGGAGAAGATACCATTGACGAATGATGCCTCCTGGGAAGAGAGAGTGGTTTCGACGTCCTGGCCGGTTGCAGGGTTTCGCGCAGCGAGGTCGATTTGCGGGATGAGAAGGGGCTGGAGGGATTCTCTGCAGATATGTTAGAGACAGGAGTATAAACGAAGAAGAGGGATACGCACTGGGTCATGGCCGAGCCCATCAGGTTCTCATTAATCCTTCCAACATACATGAGGACCTTCAGTTCCGTCATGGTGTTGATGTCCTGCCTCTCAACCAGCATGCCCTCACTGACTGGCCAGCTGAGGTCTCGCTTGGTAAAGTTGCCTTGCATGTTCTGCACAGTCGCACCGAGGTACGAAAGTGTCATGCTGACATCGGCCGCGGTAACGCCAACCCATGGGTTGATGGGAGCTGATACATTATACATTCGGAGCTCCGCCTGGAAGACACCCGTCTTGTTGTCAAGGAAAGGTAGGTTGTAGCACACGGCGATTCCACTCGGGTTCGACGCTTGGCCGTTGAGATTGCTGAGCGTGCTCATGCATGCTTCCTTTGTCTGTTGCTCCCACTTCGCTTGATCGACACCCGACGCATCACCAGTCGCGGGTGTCAGCGATGCTAGCGGTGCTGTATCGGCAGAGTTGGCATCTTGTCTTTGCGTAAGGGTTGCCATGAGCTCTGCGTCCCTCCGAAGTACCTCCTCCACGTCCTGGCCTGGCTCGAGAAGCGCGTTCACTTGGGGGCCCTTGAAGGCAGTTGCGTGTCCAGCAGCAAGCAGAGTGCCTACGAAAGCGCTCTTGAAAAACATGGTCGAGGTAGTATTAGTCGACGCCGGAAAATTAAAGTCGGTAGTGCGAAGGTGGCCGGGCTGCCCAGCAGCTTACGAGAAAGAAAGTGGCGAGCGAAGAAAGAACGACGAAGCAAAAGCTAATCACTGCTGAAAAGAAACGGGCATTAGAAGTGTCATTAGCAAAAGCGAATTAGAAAAGTCGAACACGCGAGCATGAAGAAACGCGGTGTGCGAATCACGGCAATGGGTGGATCGGACGAGAACGGCTCGCAAATGGCGTGACTCAGGTCGGGCACCAGACTCGAAAAGCAGCACCAAGACTGGCTTGAGGCTCCATAACAGAGTTGAGACGGACTCTGCTTGAGGCTGTGACGGGTGGCACAAGACATATCTATGCGTTGATCCCGAGGCGACTAAGAAGAAGCTTAATTTAGCATAGTAGAGCCGCATTTGGTGGGAGCCAACCAAGCTGTGGCCTGGAGATCGAACCGTTCGGGAGTGGGGGCGCACTGGGCATGACGATGCTGGGCCCCTTGAGACAATTGGTGTTGAGGTCTGGAGTCGGGGAACGATGCTAAAACTAGGGGCGCTTCAGGTGTGCGCTAGCAGGACACGTGATATTGTCCTCCGAGCCAATAGCATCGTCGTGTGCCGCCTCTCCCGGCTTCTCGGTTTCACCCTTGAGCCGTGCAGAAGCCGATGTCCTGAGTTTCCCATCGCACCAGCCTCCGCTGCGCCATCGGTGCATCGCAAAATCTCCTGCGGTGTGGCTTCCGGCGCGTGCTTCCTCAGAAACGGGCAATGTTGACACGGGTAGCGGCCGCTGTCATCTTGGACCTGCGACACTCGCGCTGATACAGGCGGGTCGCCGGGGCGCAACACCTGGACAGCTGTACAACATCGACCGCATCTTCAATACCGCCCAACGGACCCAGCCGCCTTGCTGCTGTCGAAGCACGTCACTCCCGAAGCCACACGGACATTAGTTGTTCCCGGTGCGTGTGCCGAGAAGAGACGGTGAGCTGTGAAACCTCGTGTCCCAACCTCCACACGGCCAATACCCGAACGCGCATATCCGCGGTATCTCCCTTTATGCCAATAGTTATTCACTGTGTACCAGAGCACAGAGGTCCTGCGTCCTGCGTCCGTTGCTCGTCGTGTGGTCTTAGTCCTGCAGCAACTTAGCGGCCTTGTCGCGCAACGCACGCATAGTCAGGCACACTGCCGACCACACTTACTGGGTACGGGACGGATCGCGCGCTCCATATCAGACTGCTCGATGATCTGGCACCATACGGGAAAGTATGGGCTGCGAACATATGCACACGATACGCCTTTGACGATGAAGGCGACTCTGAGGTGGCCACGTTCGCCTGCATACAACTAATCCACATGGGTGCGCTTGTGCCCAGCGTGCATTCGCCCAACACATACACCCACTGCCTATGCCCATATATTGTCATCCTCCACTAATGTGTTGCAAAATGCGGGCACTAACTGCCAGCACATCAAAAGCCTCTAGACCTCTACTTGGAGCAGCCTTATTTGGGCTTGTCACAGTGTAAGCGGTCGACTCTGCCCGAAGGGTCCCGCTGTACTTCATCTGCAGACCAGGGCACCTGGACCCAAGTCGTCCTTCAAGGCTCTCACGTTTCTCGCTCTGTTACGCTCATTCTCTTTGTTTGTTTTTTGCACATCGTCACGAGCCCACACGAGTCAAGTCCACAGTCGCTGCAAACATCTAACATTCCTCGACGACGCTCTTCGTTGGTCACGCGCCGACAACCTGTACGCAATGCAGCACGCCTCGAACTCGCCGTGGCGGACGCCTGCGATGCAATATCCCAAACCCCAATACAGTCTCCAGCACACCATATCCATGGTCAACCTTCGGGACGATGATCAATCGTGGTACAACAACCGCGAGACCGCATCTCCAACAGTCTCATCCGCCTCGTCAGCCACCAGCCGAAGTACAACGCCCACAACAACGAACAACAACCCGTGGTCGAACGTAATGGTCAGCCCAGCTTCGACATATTCCAACAAGTCGTCCGACTCATCGTCGCCCAAGGGCAGCCCAAAACATACCCCGCAATACACCAGCCGATCGACAACGCCCCAGCCCATCGCCCCCCAGCCAATAAGGGTCATTAATCCGGTAGCAGGATTTGCGCCCATGTCACCGCCACCCTCAGCTTCTGGTGAGTCGTTCAGAAATGGCGATTACCCGGGTTCACCCATGAACCCGTACCGACAACCTGCTGCTCCCCTTGTTCCGTTGGTAAACGGATACATCAACACATCAATCTTGTCTTCACAGGGCCAGTCTCTTTCCGGGTGGTTCTACGAGCTCGTGCGAAAGCAGGGATGGGATGCTGGCCTAGTCAAGAAGATATGGCAGTGGACGTTGTCGAACCCTAGGCTCGCAATCCTCTTGTTCGTTTGCGACGATGTTGCCTCGTGGCGTCAAGCATCTTTCTTCGACCTTCGGGACGAAAGCTTGCCATTCCCGGAGGACCGTCTTCAAGGCATCGTGGGAAACGCGCGCAAGGTTGTCGACGAACAATGGCGTGCCACATCCAAGGAATTACCATTGACGGGAGCACATGTCGACTACACCGCACGTGAAACAGTGCCACTACAGCACGTCAGTCTCATCCGATCATCGCGTAATTCTGAAAAGAGTGTCGACTGGGTCAAGATGCAAGGTAGCAGCGAGGATCGTGTGCTCGTGCGAAAGCGCTTTGTCACTGCTCGCTCCGCCCAAAAGGCTGCGCTGTTGGACCAGATCAACAAGTTCAAGCAATATGAGCATAAGAACATTGCGAAGTTGCTTTGCTCTTATGCCCAGCCCAGTCATGTTGGCATCATCACGGAGAAAGCACAATACACTCTGGACGACTTCCTTGCGCTCCCTGGAAGCGACCCAAACCGCTCGAAGTTGCTGGTGGACTGGATGGGTGACTTGTCGTCTGCTCTTGAATATCTCCATTCGCAGTCCATCTGCCATCGAAGCATCCGACCTCGCAAGATCTTGATTGATGGGGCTCGCATTCTACTTGCTCCATTTGATATTGGGCAGAGCATCGACACATTCAGTCCGACGATGGCGAACTCCCAACGCCTGGACCAGCTACACACATACTTCCAAGATCAATCCTACGTCTACGCTGCACCTGAGGCTATTGTCTCACGCGGTAAGAGAATGGCAGACGTTTTCTCGCTGGGCTGCGTTTTCTTGTCGATGATGACAGTCGCACAAGGCCAGTCACTATCAGTGTTTGCACAGTACCGGGCTGCGAACACCCAGGACGCCTCATACCATGCACACCTCGACCGGGTGGCAAGCTGGCGAAACCGGCTCCACGCCGCCACCACCTCGAACCTCCGAAACGGGCTCATCGGATCTGGAAGGAAGCTGAGGCAGCTGAAAGCGGAAGCCGACTGGCTGACTATCATTGAGAAGATGCTTCTACCGGGACCGAAAGAGAGGATCAAGATGCGTTTTGTGCTAGCCAGCCTAAACAGCGGCAAAGCTACCGGCGGAAGACGACGTAGCTTAGACGGCGGCGGATACAGTGGGCAGGCGGCAGCATCGCTCGGCGTCAACGGTGCAACAACCGCGACGCTGGTCGACATTTCGGAGCACCACGCGCCACGCAAACCAGAGCTAAGCGTCTTCGATGGCTATTTCCAGACGCAGACCCGCAGGTTAGAACCAGCGGGTGGTTGGTAATTGGAAACCTCAGACTTCCAACAGCATGTCAAACGTGAAGCTCGCGCTAGGGTGATACTTGGCGAAACATGTTAGACATCGACTCTTGATGGTTGTCGGGTCATTTGGCATGCCGAAGCCGACGTTGAGTGTGAAACTTGACAGCTCGGAACGAGACAGAGCCCTACGACGCCTCAGACACGACATCGACGAGAATACGCGGAGGATGTGTGTATGGTGGCCACAGGCAGGGAGGCCTTTTTTACTTTCTTCATATCTTGTCCGTACTGGGTTTGGGTCGGACCTTTGATACCCCTTCTTGCGACCCTATTTGGATGATTATCTTGGTTCCTTCTTTCTTTTCGTTTGCTTCCCGTTTCGTAGCATCTTTATTAGCGACGCGGCATCCAGCGAGCATTTAGAGCAATGATCATAAGTTACTTCTTAGCTAAGAGGAGGCCATTCACGCAACTGTTGAACGCTAGTAATGCGTCTTTCTCTGACTCTGTCAATCACTCACATGTCCCCAGAATTTCCAATGAAGTTGTGTCCTCGGCTATCAGCTTGGCCCCATATTCAGGCGCAAAACAGATCAGTCGTTTGCGATCGTGATAGACGAACAAGATGCTCAAGAGAGAACCTCTCAATTCTGGAGAGGTGTTCTAGTGTTACATGGCGCTACACCGGTTGCAGTCTAGAGTCATTGTCTCTCACTTTATCAACCGCATCGACACCGACACCGACACAACAATATCAAAATCCAATACCCAAACCAACTCCAACCTCAATCTACTCACGATCGCAATGGCAGACCGCACACCTGCACCCCGAAAGCGCGCCACTCCCAAGTCTACCGGCGCTGAAGACGCACAAGGTCGGCTTCTAGTCAGCATGTTGTTCCAAGTGAGTCTTCCAGGAGCATAAACACATGTGACTAACTTTGATAGGTCTATCTATCTCACGAGGAGGATAGTTTTACAAAGTGGAACGAGTTCATGGACGCAGTGAGGGAGGCCGAAGGCGCCGAGGTCTTGTTTGTTGCGACCACCGAACCATTTTTCAGGTACCAACCACACAAGAATGACGTGGCTTTACGGCTGACAAGTCCATAGCTACAAGGTTGAAGCTGGCTACCCAGATCCGTTGAAGGAGCTTGTCGACTTCGACACCTTTGTCGACTTTGGAGAGTACAAGGAATACAAGGAGACTGCGGAGCCGACCGTACCGGCGCTTGAGTAGAGCTATGATATCATCTAGATAAGACTTGAATGAAGCCTGAGTGAGGCTTGTACCCAGGGCTTGCTCAGGCCCCGCTCGGGTCTTGTTCAGGTCTCACCTAGGCATCCAATCAGGAGATCGAAGCAGGATAAGCAAGGACGGCGGAATTGAGGGACATCGAAGACAGAGAACACATCAATTGAGTGCAACAAAAGGTTTCAACAACTAAACAATGTAACTTGGTGTGAATATTGAAGTAGAGTGCTCGATGGCACTTGCCTCGTCTACATCATCGTCGTCAATTCCTTCCCTCCAGGTCGTGCGAACATCTGACGATCAGGGAAAGAGCAGATGGACGGGCAAAATGCGCTCGGCTCTTAGATGGACGCATATACTCGAACATTCTGACGATGTGGATGTATGCACGGAAGTGCCTTCCAGTGAGCGCGCACTGGAACGCTGTGGTTGACACGGAGAAGATCCTTGTGCGTCGATGGAGGTCAGACCGTGGCTCCTTCCTCAGGATACAGACGCGACATCCGTATAGAACCTGACATCATCGACGCGTCGGTAAACAATGGTCACCCACCAAGGCCGCAGTAAGCACTCGGGTACATCAGAAGTCCCCCGTACCTTTCCTCCTCACTTCCACTCACATCTACCCACACCACAATCAAGAGACGTTCCCGTTTCCACTGCGTCGCTTTACATCCTGCTTCCTTTCAACTTCATTCAATCTCGCTCATCTTTGCTTGGCTTCGCTCGTCTCCGCTCTTCTTTCCAATGTCGTCGTCTCGCCATGCCGTACAATCCAAGGCCAACCTTGCCATCGCTGCCGGCGTCATGACACGGGCAGCAGCTGAGTCACTCGTGCCCCTTCAAGAAGACTTCATCAAACGATTCGTGGACCGCCTGGATAAGCCGCCGATCTTTCACAGCGAAACCACACTCTCGATTGCGGCTCTACGTTACTTCGCAATGTCACTCTTCGAGGACACACACGCTGCGATCTCCAACGTCGCTGAGACTGACCTGACTACGGCGATGGGTTGGTTCGTTGGCAATTGCGTCAAGAATATGCTGAGTACTGGCGCCATCTCTTGCAGCGGTCCTCGGTCTGGAGACATCACAGAAGAGCCTGCCGCTGGTGGTACAATGGTACCGTCGGTGAAGCGGCCAACTGCTCCTGTCCCCGTTGACAACTCACGTTCAACGAAGCGTTCTCGTATCGACCATACCAATGAAGAGAAGCTCGGCACCACTACTGTTACCGTTTCACATAGCCTCAGAGCTTCACACGTCCGTGTCTATGTCACCGAGGAGGAGACACGCATGATCGACGCGAGTACCCAGTCGGCGCCTGCCACCCAAGATGAAGAAGACGACCCACTCATTCTGTCGGATGACTTAGGTGAGTAACAAATGTTCTCTTCTGGTGTATCCTCATTAACATGCTCAGGTGGTAACAAAACAAAGCTATTTGAAGTAGTAGATACGTTTGTCCAGGCGTACGCCCCTTATGCCGCCGAGAACGAACCGGAGCAAGACCTCTCGTCTCATCTGGGCTGCTTCCTGACGAAATGGTGCCGCCACATGGACTTTGACGACGACTGGGAGGACGACAACTACGAGCGACTGAAAATGGTGATCAAAGCCTTATACTCATGATGTCCGCTCGTGCTGGTGTGACAATGTCCTCACCAGTTGGGACTACTGGCGAAGCAATGCCTCCGCTGATCGGAAGAGTTTCGGATTTTGGCCTCGAGTATCTTCATTGACACTGGTGGACAACTTCGCATGACCTGTCGGTGCGGTGGAGTGGGTGTTGATGCAGGTCAGCATGACGCTATCAAGCATGCCATGACATGATCTTATCGTACTTCTCTTCCATGATCATGTTGTACTCGCTATATGTGAATGTGGCTACCAATGAAACTTGCTATTGCCAAAGTCTTTGCCGTAGACATGCCACTGTTGATAATCATATTGTAGAGCTGACGGTACATCCGGAAGGATACAATGCCAAGTACCTGTCCAGACGTTGCCGTGGATAACGTCGACTACCTCCAGGCTGATAGTTCAGGATCTGAAAAGACTGCGAGTATCTCAACACGTGATAATACTAGTGATACTGTAGAAACGATACTCCGAACGAGGAAGACGATCGGTATTCCGCTAATATCTTGACGGCTGGGATTCGAGTTCGTCTGAATCATCTTCCTCCTCTTGCGACTCTTCTTCTGACTCTTCCTCTTCCGAGTCCGACTCGGTCCAATCCTCCTCACCCGTTGACGAGTCCCACGGCTCAGGCGACGCAGAAGAGCGACTTTCTTCCGCATCAGTGGCGCCCTCGCCATCTTCTTCCTCGGTGCTCAGCTCCAGCTCTGAACTGTTAATATCGCCATCTTCGTATTTCCGCCTCAACTTCAGTCGCCTCTGATTCTTCTTTACCCGAAGCCTCTGATCTTCCCTCTCTTGTTCCCGTGCTTTCTCTTCTTCTTTCTCTCGTCTCCTCATTGCTTCCGCTTGTCTGACCCGAAATTCTTCATCCTCCCTCCTCCTACGGGCCATGAACGCTTTCTGTTCACGCTCCTTGTGTTCCTTCGTGTTTTGTATCGCATTCCAAGTCACTCTTTTCGCTTGCCCATTTGCGAGCTCCTCTACAGAACCCATATCGCATTGCATCCTCATGTACCCGTTTCCTGCGAACCACATCTTGATCCACCGACACCGACTCGTTGTTTGTACGACAATGGGCTCGAGCGAAGCCTCCTGTGGCCAGTCAAACGGTTTGAAATCTCCTTTGATTTGTCTGGGTCCAACGATAGTGCCATAAGTTTCCGGGCGCCCACAGTGGCAGTCCATGAAATCCACTTCTGCGTCAGGATCATGAAACTCAATCCATTGATCCACGCAAAATTGTTTGAACTCCATGTTGTCTATATTCCAGAGCAGGAATTCCGTGAAGACTTCGCTTGAGAAAAGACTCCACTTGCCGTGCTTGACGTAAGGGTTGTAGATGCCCGGCGCGGGCTTGCCTTCTTCCAACGTCTTTTTGAGCGACGCGAACGCTGCACTGACTTGGGCGTCGCGCTCCATTACTTCTTTGATATGATGGACGTTTAGTTCGCGAATGATGTTTTCGGGGTCGCCGCGAGGAACACCACCGATTTTCCAATGCACCTCAAGTCGACGGCGGAGTGGCACTCGTTCCATTGCTTCAATGTACCTGGTAATCTCGGCTCTGGCTTCTCTCAAGCCGTCGGGTACGGGATCAGGCGGCGGGTCTTCGGGTTCAATTCTGATCTTCTTGTGCGCTCGTACGGAGGTCTCGGTGGACCTCTCGAGACGAGCAGTTGCCGTGCGCTTTGGTGGCATGTTTGATGGCGGATTTTAATATTGTCAGAGGAGGGTTTCCTACTTCTCCGCAAGCAACGTGGAAGTATTGGGCCTTTTTTGTGCCGCGCGAGAGCAGTTGCAAGGATGCGCGCCTCCACCGACCCAGCAAACCTTGAAGTGCCTGGATAGCCGCTATCTAACAGGACTGAGACTACTCCGGAATGCGAGATATATTGTAGGGAAGCTGGATTGTGGACTCTGTTGCTCTCGTCACGCAGGTCCTGTGACGATGCAATTGCGGCTACATTGAGTTGAACGTCGCCAACGTAGGGTAAGTTGCATACGTCACGGTCGCCACTATGATGTCTCATGATCCGTGCTCCTCCTTCCAAAAAGCATAGTTTGAGCTGAAGTATTCCTGGGCGAAAGTCACAGATCATCACATTCCAGCCCTGAATCACAACCGGCAAATCAAGTAATGGGTATTGTGATGCAACGGTTCGTTTATATTGTACACATTGCGGATCATCATGGTATCCTCATGTCACATATGATACATGCGCAGTGCTCCCCGGGTGCGCAAACTTGAACCCTCGACGTAGCAAAACGTGGGGTAAGTCTTCCCCTCCTCTCCGGCCTTCTTCCGACACAGCCCCTTTTCCTGTTCCCTGCGCTATCATGAATCTGTACAAGCGAAGAGTATGCCGTCCGTCCATGCCATGCATGCCCAAAGTAGATCCCCTACAACTCCAAAAGTGTGGTTGATGCCGCGTATCTTACACAATGACCTCTCCGTGGTCGACGTGGTTTGGCCGCCACTTGCTCGTATCCAACTCGCCCTCCATGCTGCTCGGGACGGTGACCTCGACCGGCTTGTATAGGTACCATGCCTTCAATGCTGCTGCCGCTGCTCTTGTCTTGGCCTCATCTAATGAACTGCCTGATCCCTCTCCTAGCTTGTCCTTTCCGCTGTATACCCCAACCACGAAGACAGGATGTCTGCTCAAGCGACCAGTTTCTGAGATCAATCGGGCAACCGGTGGCTCGAAGCCTTCTCGTGCGCATAACCGTGAGAGATCGCGTGTCGGCATTCGGAAATCGAAAATTGTGCTGATATCGAGATGTCGACTGAGGAAGTGGTCGCGGAAGAAGCGCTTGACGAGTGGGGAGCCAAGGTGGACGTGCAATGCGCCGATGAGGGCCCGGACGAAGGATTGGGCTGCCTCTTCCAGTGGTACTGGCGTGCTTTGTAGCGCGTGCGGGCTGGGTGCGGCATTGTCGGAGCCAAATTCGTCTGTCTTCATGATTTTGTGTGTGGTGGTAATATTCCACTTCCAGGGTGCTTGCCGCCTCAACTCCGCTGGGAGGGCATCGCCCGACTGTATCCTCTTGAATTGTAATAAGCCAGGGTCGACTTCACCACCCGGCTCCGCCGCCGCCTCAATACCCCATTCGCTTGCGATTGTGGTCAACGCTCTCGGTCCGATGTATGCCTCTGTTGCGGCGAAGACGACGTCCATTGGCAGGCGTGGGTAGTTGCATAGAAGCCACTCGGAAGTGTAGTAGCCCAGCAGCTGGCGTCCGAGTATTGATAGCGAGGCATTATTGAAGGCGGGGTTTGGGTCGGCGGAGGGGTGGATGAGGGTTCGTGCGAGAACCGGGAGGGGGAAGCGAGGTGGGAGAGATAATCGACTCCGGAGGGCGTATAATTTTGTCGAACGTTCGGCGGCGCTGGGATGTGGAGATGGGAGGCTCTCGAGCGGGAGCCGCCTTCTTGGTCTGGGTGTTGACGTTGACGGTGTGGCAGAGTTTGCGGCAATCTCGAGTTCCAATTCACCGTCGTCCGGAATTGCTACTGTGCTCTGGAGCCGAGCCTGTATCCGGTGGCTATGAGGTATGATGCTTCTCCGCACGTTCTTTGCCGCTGTGTATGGGCACGAGGGCCGGCGTGGCGAGGGCGCACCCAGCAATTGCGAGGCGCATCTTGATATGGGTATCCGCTTCATTAAGACAAGACGTAAGAGAAGACGGCGGCAGGATCAGGAGCGGCGGAGTCGGCAGCAGCAGCAATTGGCCGGTCGTGTGTTCACACAGGTCATGATCGCGACTGCCAAAGAATTTCCGCCAAGCTTCGGGGTCCGTGCTAGCCCTCCCATGCGACAGCGACCTCAGGGCAGCTCCGCAACAGCAACCCCACGAACCCGCACAACCACCTTTACAATGGGCGGAGGAGGAAAGATCCCGTATGAATTGCCCGCCAATCGCTTGCCAGTGCAGAGTTGACGTCGATTAGATACCCCAAGCACGTCTGGTCGCCGGCCGGTGGTTGGTACGCCCAACCCGCCAACTGGAAAGCCAACACGGCCGTCGTAGGCCTCGCCCTCGGCAGCATCGTCGGCATGGCCTGGATGCTTAGCGCAAACCGCGAATACCGCGACAAGATGCCCGAACGCCACCGATTCTTCCCCAGCCGATAGTACGACATACATGGATATCCTCAGATCAGACTTGGAAGCTAACAACAGACAGCTGGACCAAACAGATTCGGGAACACGAGCGGAAACAAGATCAGAGCATCATCGAGAAGACTCTTGAGGGTTAGATTGGTTATGAGTGGGGAGGAGGAAACAGCGACCGCGACTATGGCTGTACATAACTAGCCAGGCGCTGCTTGAAATCTGAAAGCCTATCTTCGACACGAACCCCGTTCCACGTCTCCCCGTCTGCTGATTCTGAAAGAGTGGGCATACCGACTTGCTCAATGGCGAAGCTCGCCGAAATGGATCCCCAAATCGCAGCCTCCTCGAGATGCCCTGGTACCCGAACCAGGCCGACCGCCAGTCCGCCGAGAAAGCTGTTACCTCCTCCTGTAGGATCTTCCACCTTTTCTGCTGACTGGTGGTACGCAGGCATCCATTTGCGTAGCCCTGCACCCAGCCCTTTGCGCATCACCAGGCAACCGTCTTTTCCACAACGCACGACGACCCCACCATTGCCATTACCCACACCACTGTCTAGCCACTGACCGCATAGCTCTTCGATTGTCCGGAAATCCACGTGATCCGTTCCATCTGTGTTCTTGCCGAAGAAGCCGCCAAGTTCCCCGTGATTTGGACTGACAATGTCGACATGTTTCAGCGCTTTTAGGCAATTATCGTACTCCTCAGTCGTGCACAGGTCAGGAACAGGCTCCCAGATGAATATTGGGCGAGGAATATGAGCCGAGTTAGGGTGTTGCTTGCGCAATGCGATGATGTTCTCAACCAGGTCGATGCAACGCAACGGGGAACAGATCAGATGAAACGACTTGGACCACAAGAGGTCTGTATTCCTCAGATCCTCATGGTTCACCCGCAGCTTCGGCGTCAAGTATCGAAAGGCTTCATCAGAGTGATTAGATATGCCACCACTCACTGATGAATCATATGCACTCACCTCGATGCTCATTCTCACCAGTATATCCGTTCCAACCTCGTGTGGTCAGCCGATTAGGCGTCTCACGTATCAGTGCACCAGTCTTCCATTGTGCGATAAAGTCGCGCAGCTCAGGCGGAAAGTCAGATCCGCAGTCTACAATCCAACCCACCGACTCTGATTGTGGCGGCGGAGAGAAGATGCGTGCGCCTAATGCGGAGTATGATCCAGCTCCACCGACAATGTCTTTGACTGCCGGCTTTGGTGGGGGAAACTCAATCTCATCTTGACAGTTTCAGTGGCTTGAATGTGTTGATTGAGACTTGCTGCATACCGATGATGAACATGCCCAGCGTGCAAAAATCAATCTTGCCATAGTTGTCGTTTTCTGCGCCAGCCATGTTGGATGTTTCCAAGTCGCCTTGTGTAGATCGCAAGGTTGATAGTCTGCCGCTGACGTGCATGTCTCGAACGGACCAGGCTTGGCTGCAGATGGTTAGCGCAACGTGGGCAGCCGTGGCCATGCGCCGGGGAGAGCTGACCCAGTGAGGTTCTGCCTGCAATTGTGCTTTTCAAACTAAATCTCCGACAGTCCTCATATTCATATCATCGAGAGTCTGGGTTGTTGGATCACGGCCTCTCTCTACTCCGAACCAACCAACGCGTCGCACGAGCTGCAGCGTGCCGCGGCCGCCCCTTCCCCGAGCATTCAAGATACCTGTCCTACCTTGCAAACGCTGCGACGTGCCTTCTCCACATGGCGAACAACATGAATAACCTGACGACGCTGATCAAGCGGTAAGTACCTTCCGTCCGTGACTATCACCTACTAGCACCCAAACCTATCATCCTACAACACTCCGCGCATCTCACACACTCTATGAGACGACCCCACGATGGCTTCCAGGCCCGAACAAGCACACATCCTCGGCCGCCAGGGGCAAATCCACCTCGCAGCAGACAATGTACTGACGTCTATGGTCCGTAGGCTCGAAGCTGCCACCTCGCGTCTCGAAGACATCGCGAGCACCTCCCTACCCAGCAGCGGCGATGGAGCTGCCAGCCTCAATGGGGCGTCTACCGAGGCTACTCCAGGCGTCACCGCCGCGAACACAAGTGCCAGCACCCCCAAACTCGTCGCTGAGAGCGCACCACCAGCGATCGAGGCATTCGATGAGCTGGTCAGCTCAGACCTGAAGAACTGGCTGGACCTGAGCGGAAAGCTGGGAAGCGTCATTGAGGGCCAGTCCAAAGCAGTCGAGGGTGCCTTCGCCGCCCAACGCCAGTTCCTCTTCATCGCGAACAAGGCCAAGAAGCCCGATGACCGCACTCTCATGGAGCTGCTCAAGGACCTCCAGGCGAGCATGGAGAAGACGGACGAGTTCCGACAGAGCAACCGCGACCCTGCGCTCAAGGACTCCGTCTCCATGGTCGCCGATGGTGTTGGCTCGCTTGGATGGGTGACAATTGGCCAGGGCGGAGGCATGAAGCCCCATGAGCACATCAACGAGCTGTTCGGCGGAGCTCAGATGTACGGCAACAAAGTGCTTAAGGAGTACCGGGACAAGTAAGACTTTCTGCCATTCTACGCGAGCAAGCACTAACAGATTCAGGCCCGACGGTGAAGTGCATGTCAAGTGGGTGCAAGCCTACTACAAGCTGTTCAAAGCTCTCGCCGAATACGCAAAGAAGCACCACGCGACAGGTGTAGCCTGGAACAGCAACGGCATCGAAGCCAAAGATGCCGCAAAGGAAATCTCAACGGCACCTCTCTCTGGTGCATCCAACATTCCTTCACCACCACCCGCTCCTCCAGCCGGAGGCGTCCCAGCACCACCTGGTCCTCCTCCACCACCAGGCCCACCGCCGCCACCAGGTGCCGCACCAGTGGCCAAGAAGGCCGCGCCCGACATGAATGCTGTCTTTGGCGATCTCAACAAGGGCTCAGATGTCACAAAGGGCCTGAAGAAGGTCGACCCAAGCCAGATGACGCATAAGAACCCATCATTGCGAGCGGGCGCATCCGTCCCTACACGAAGCGACAGCAACAGCAGTCTCAGGAGTAAGAGTCCTGCGCCGCCCAAGGCGAAGAAGCCGGAGAGCATGCGGACGAAGAAGCCACCGAAGAAGGAGCTGGACGGGAACAAGTGGATAATAGTATGTATTCTTGCTGAAGAAGGAAGACTTGTTACTAACACCCGCAGGATAACTTCGACTCCCCAGGCGAGACACTCGAAATCGACGCCGAAATCAACCACTCCATCCTCATTTCGCGCTGCAAAAACACCACCATCCGCATCAACGGCAAAGCCAACGCCCTCTCGCTCGACAACTCCTCCCGCACATCCCTCATCATCGACTCGCTAGTCAGCTCGGTCGATGTGATCAAGTGCCCCAACTTTGCGCTGCAAGTCCTCGGCACCCTCCCCACCATCCTCCTCGACCAAGTCGACGGCGCCACCGTATACCTCTCCAAGGACTCGCTAGCAACGGAGGTCTTCACAAGCAAGTGCAGTAGTATCAACATCAACCTGCCGACCGAAGACGACTACGCTGAGAACCCGTTGCCGGAGCAGATCAGGAGCTACGTCAAGGATGGTAAGCTTGTTAGTGAGATCGTGGAACATGCTGGGTAGATGGTGTCTTCTAGCGTTCTGTGCTTTCGCGAATAGGCATTTTGGATATCCGCTGCGTTGCGTGGATGTGACTGCTACGCGATTTGCATAGCTAGCTTAGCCGGTGCGGACGGAGTGGGTAGCTTCGCATCTGTAGGATAGATCTGTATAGACCGTTATTACTACACACGCAAGTGGCCTTTTCCCACGATGAGCTTGAGTGCAGGAACTTCTTCCCTGGTGATAGTGGTTACCTCGACACAATTTCCTGAAAACATGGCCGTAACACCTGGCACCACATTAGCTTGAACTATCAGCCTGGAGGTAGTCGGTAGCGTCTTCCGTGCCGCTTCTACATATTCGTGGATGGTGCAGTGAGGCGGTGCAGAGTAGGCCATGGTTCGCATACCATGTCTCACTGTCCACTGACCCCTCTGCAGACGGATACAATAATGTGAACAGTACGATTTGTTTTCGAAGTAGATCCGATTTCCGTGTCGAGTTAAGGCACGTACGTGCGGCCATGTGCCCGCTGTTACGCCGCCTTCTCTCACCTTCAGGTAAAGGTAGCAGGCCTGATCGACGGGTATATACTCAACCTCGTTACTGACCTATCTCCGAGTCTTCTCTCCTCCACTTCGGAATCTTTTGCAACTCAACACGAACTCAAAGTACAAGATCAAGATGGTTGGTGTCGATATACCTACCATGATGGAGATCCAGTGCGAGGTCGCTCCGTCTACGCTTTTCGATGATCTAGCTGAACAAGAACAACGTGGTAAGCTTGTCAAGTGTCACCGCTCATGTTACGAATACTGATCGTCTGTTCGCAGTAACCGCAAAGACCCCTGGCAGTGGCATCAACATCGGCATTCCGAGCACGACCGTCACCATGGCTGAAGCGACTAAGGTTGGACGTGTCATGGCCGCCTACTTCGGCACTGTGCCAAGAGGCAGATTGGCGAACGTTGTCGGCCTGCACGCCGCGGTGCCAGCCCAAGAATTGGCAGCCAAAACCTTCCGCGCGGTCATTTACAAGATCCAAAGCGAGAAGTTCGGTCGAGATTCGTTCATCCAGAAGTTTGTTCGCGGTAAGGTGAGCACTTCCAACTTCCATACCCAACAGAACAATCTTGCCATCGACGCGCGCATCTGTGAGTTTCCAGTCGCGAACGAAACTCAAACCGACATCGATCTTCGCGCCACCAATCGTCAAGCATACCTCGCTGCAATGGCAGCGAGTGAACAGCTCTGGATCAATACGTACACTGTCGGATTTGATGAGGCCAAGGTTGCGCATGGTAAAGCGAAGGGTGCGAAGAAGGTTCGTTTGGCACGAACACGCGAGCTCTATCGCGTCATGAAGGAAGCACCACCGCGCTGCAATGTCAACCTTGCGACCCTTCTGAGCAAAGCTCAAGCTGAAAAGGAAAGGATGATTCCGTTATCACTCCGTGCGTTCGACGACCGATTCGAATTCTGGTTCGAAAACGCTCAACGAAAGGACGTTATAGCCTCGCACTTTGAAGCTAGTATACTGGCTGGTGTGGATATCCGGTAAGTACTGTTTTTACCAATCCATGCATACCATTCTTGCAACTCACTGACTTTTTTTTACAGTCGCATGGCCACCGACGCAGCCCCCGTATCTGGAGAAGCTCCCATTCCTCCCTTTTACACAATTGTCGCAAACCTTTTCGGACACGCTTGCGACCTTCTCCACGAGCATATCGTGGGGCCGTTGGAGCTGAAGCGTAATGAGCTCCTGCGGAACAATCGTTCTCGTACCACGGTCTCGTACGACATGCCAGTTGCTAGATACAGTGCTTGCTACTATTCCATCGACCGTCTACAATATGATTTTGGACTCAATGATGTTACGACTGAGTATGGAGGCTGGACCGACATTCCGGTCTTGGTCCCAGAAACTCGAGGCGAGAAGCGCTCGGCGCCCCAAGAAGATGGAAGGGATGTCAGACAGATGGATAAAAGACCCTGTGTCGCTGCCGTATAGAGACGTGGGAGAAATGATGAGAGGCAAGGGGATAGTTAGGAGTTTGGTGGCTTAGCGAGGGATGGATGACGTCACAGGATGGCCACGGATGGCCTGTGCTGCGGTAGATACGCGTGTCGCGTCTCACGAGTTAGGAAACCACGCGCCATCCTGGCGTCTACATCAATACATTATCACAAGAGTTTCAGGTCTTTAGAGCGTTGTAGTCGTCCAGGCTACAGATGTATCTTCGCAGTGCTCTGGTAAACCCTGCTGTAGTAGGCAAAGTTGGGAGTCTGCCGAGAAGAACCCAGCTCTTTCCTTGCTCAGTGTAGCTCCGCTGTCGCTGCTGCTGCTGCTTGCTCACACCACTCACGGCCTCATGGAGAAGCGGGTGAGCTCACTCACTCGACGCCCACAGTATTCGCGATCCTACTGTAATGCGAGGCAACGACACCTCCTCCTGCGAGCGATCGGCCTCGATGCGGAAGGCGAAGGGAACCAAACTGAACGTTGGACGTACGCATTGGCGGTGCTCAAATTACCGGTGAAGATCAGGTCGCCCCGGCTCAATTGTACGCGATGTCAACCGTGAGATTGGTCAAGCTCATGTAGAAGCTGACGAGCAGCTTTGGACAACCGCCTACGATCATATCTTCCCAGGGCCAAGGTTGACCTGCTGCTCCACAAGGAACAGTCTACCTATAACCGATGATCAAGCCAGACATTTCGACACTGTGCCCATAGTATTGGGGTAAGAGAAGCACGTGGCGTCGTGGCTGACCCAATCCGCAACTCCGCTTCCTCCTGTCCTCAGGTAAAGGCAGTGGGCTGGGTGGGGGGTATATACTTCAGTTCTGCTGCTGACTTGACTTCCAGTCTTCTACACTCTCTTCTTTACAGTACCCTATCACAATACTTCCTTGGTATCGACACACTCCGTACCACAAACTCCTTCGCCACCATGGCAACAGTATCCTTGGATGTACCTCCGGCGATCCATGTCGAGATTCCGGCACATACTCTATGGGCTGAGCTCGTTGATCAGCCACAGCGCGGTAAATTTGACCGCATCACTGTGTATCGTACAATGCTGACTATGTATCTTCTGCAGTAACGGCAAGGTCTCCGCAGAGTGGCTTCGACGTGGATGACCCAGTCTGGACCGTCACGCAAGACATCGCAACCGAGAGAGCACGAATCATGGGCGCATATTACGGCACGATCCCCTAACATGTCTCACGCTATCGTTGGTACGCCTGGGGACGGAGCAGGGCTCAAGCTCGCCAAGATCGTCTTCAACAGGGCCCGAGATACTGTGCAGACTGAGCGTTACGGTCCCAGGTCGTTCATACAGAGTGACATCCGCGGGAAGCTCAGTGAAAGTACTGATCACGAACTGGATGCTGGATGCATGTATCTGTCAATTTGAGGTCGAAGGCGAAGGTGAAGCAAGAATTGCTAATCGAGACGCAACCCGCGCGGTGTATGAACAAGGCATCGCAGATCTTCAGCAGTCATGGGAACATGAGTACATTCATGCTTCGGAGTCGGCTGATTCAGCTGCTGCTGGTGCCCGCGGTCTGGACAAGAAGCGGTTGGAGCGCGCTCGCGAACTCTATCGGGTGATGGAAGACGCGCCCCCGGTCTTTGACATTGACCCACCCAATGGTGGCCCGTACTGGGAGTCAGCAGCCGAGTACCAACAGGAGAAGCTGGTCCCGTTCATGAACCGGGCCAAGGTTGATCGTCTGAGGACGTACGAGGGGTACTTCACAAAAGACATGGTCGCATCTCATTACAGCACTGTCATGGACATCGTGGACATTTGGCAAGTGTTCGATGCCGGTTCAGCATGTGGCATTAATCAGTTTAACTAACATCTCTCAGCCGGCTTGCCGAGAACGCCAACATCAACGGCGTCCCCCAATTCTGGTCGATGATCGTCAATCAATGGTCACACACTTGCGATCTTGTACTCAGACACGTAACGGACTCTCAGCTCGGCATTCGTAGGGAATTGTTGATGATAGATCCATCACTCCGCGCGGCCGCCTACCACCACTGGTCAGACCGAAGCCTTGAGTGCTTCCAGCACATCCGCCGACTCTTCAACCGCCTCGGGTACAATGTCGGCTATGGTGAATGGAAAGATATCCCTATTCCGAGCGTGGGTCATCGAGGCAGGAAGCGAGCGAGGACCGACGAGTGAAAGGCACGTCGCAAAGCGCCGTTTAAATTGACAGGTGAGGGTTTAATGTACGGAGTGGGAATGGACTGAGACGACGACATTGTGTCGGGCCAATGCCACGGTATTTTCCTTTATTGCGCGCGAATACTACGACGGAGTTAGCCCCGATGAGACGAGCGAGTGATTTATTTGACTTTGGATGCGACGATCCTTCCCGAGCCATCGGAGTCTTCGCCCATGCACAACCATCAATCCCCATCAATTCGCATCGAATGACCTTCGACCAATCTTTGATGCATATCAACATCGCGCTATCGTTCAGCGAATACATTATATGCGGAGGCGAAACACCTAAGTGCAAACGAGGCCGTTCAGCTTGCGACGAGCCACCAACCATCGACGGCGATATCGCGGCGGGAGTCGTAAGCCGGAACTCACCCCGACGAGACGAAATGATGTCCGAGCTGTGACACGCGCTTCAAGTCACCCACAGGATCGGTCGACCACGTTGCAGTATGAGCTCTGGGTGGTGTGCGTTGCTCCATCTACCTGCTTCTCGCAAATGCACCACCCACGACATCTTCATCCCGGTGGGCTGTGCAGCTCATTATCAGTACCATCATTTCTGCCCACTGGCATATGGCGGCGAGTACGCAGCACTATGCAACCACGACTCCAGAAACTTGTACACACAGCGCAACCTCTAACAGCCACTATGTAGGAGGCCCTGAGATCCACGACGGTCGCTCTTCGTGGACCTTCAAGCAAGTTCGAGTCCTACCATCGCCCGATTCACCACACGGCGCCCACCGGCTCGAGGTTGCATACGACAACTGAACAACGCGCATCAACAGCTGTAGGCCACCGGGGTCTGATCATGTTCACCAAGACAGCAGTCGGAATCGATGGAGATGCTGCGGACATGTTGAGACTATACTTTGCCAACAAGTCTAGTCCTACAGTCACGAAGCAATACATGCGTGGTAGATACTTCATCTTCGTTCGGAGAAACGTATACTAACATATTTCTTTACAGCCATTTGCCCATCTAGCCGATGTAGTAGCTGTCATTGGCGAGGTCTAGCTTTCTACGCTTTGGGACGCTACTGCTCACTTTGCGCGCTCATCGCCTGTACGTGTCCTGCGTGTCATTGGCTGCGTGTCATACTCTGACACCGATAACACGCCTCATGGTCGTACCGTGTAGGTAAGATCAAATCGGCTATAACGTCGTACTCTACCATGTCATATCAGTGCAGCAAGACTGGTATCACTCGACAGTAGCAGACACTGGGAATATATGCACGGGGATTGTAGGTCACGCCACATCAGAAAGAGCGGGGATACATTCAAACAACTATCACTCGACGCACAACTTTCTCAAATCGCTCGAATACCTCCAGGATGGCTCATGACCAATCACACTCATATCACAGAGACCAATGTATACGTCCAGACGCCGGTTTTTTTTGATCACTGATCAGATTGTTTTCATCCGTATCTACATTATGAGGAAAAAGATATACTAAAGGAATCATCCAGGTTACTCGCGCCACCAACTCTTCTACCCTCCCACGTCCCTCGTGGTGCCTCCAAAGGGTGCAAGGTCCGTCTAGTTGTTCTGCTTGTTCTTGCCGCCGGCACCTCCAGCCTTTCCTCCCTTGCCCTTGTGGTGAGGCTCAGGCATAGCCTCACGGTTGTTGAGCTTGACCTTGCCGCCAGCGCCGCCAGCACCTCCGGCCTTGCCTCCCTTGCCTTTGTGATGCGGCTCAGGCTCGCGTCCGAAGAGCTTTGCCAAACCGCCAGCACCGGCACCTCCAGCACCACCAGCGGCACCACCAGCCTTACCTCCCTTGCCCTTGTGATGGGGTTCGGGGACAGCCTCGCGGTTGTTGAGCTTGGCCTTTCCACCAGCACCACCAGCCTTGCCTCCCTTGCCCTTGTGGTGTGGCTCAGGCTCACGTCCGAAGAGCTTGGCCAAACCGCCAGCACCGGCTCCGCCAGCACCTCCAGCCTTGCCTCCCTTACCCTTGTGATGGGGCTCGGGCACGGCTTCGCGGTTATTGACCTTTCGGCCACCAGCTCCACCCGCAGCCTTGCCGCCTTTGCCCTTGTGGTGGGGAGAGCGAGTGTGGAGGTCGGCCCAGTGAGCGTCGTCCTCCTCCTGGGTCAGCTCTTCGGCCTCGCGGTTGTTGAGCTTGCCCCGGCCACCGGCACCACCTGCACCTCCAGCAGCTTTTCCGCCCTTGCCCTTGTGGTGAGGAGAGCGAGTGTGGAGGTCGGCCCAGTGAGCGTCGTCCTCTTCTTGGGTCAACTCTTCAGCGTCACGGCCGAAAAGCTTGGCCAAGCCGCCAGCGCCACCGGCACCGGCACCAGCACCACCAGCCTTTCCACCCTTGCCCTTGTGATGAGGAGAGCGAGTGTGGAGGTCGGCCCAATGAGCATCGTCCTCTTCTTGAGTCAACTCTTCAGCATCACGGCCGAAGAGCTTGGCTAAGCCACCAGCGCCGGCGCCACCGGCACCAGCACCAGCACCGCCAGCCTTTCCGCCTTTGCCCTTGTGGTGACGAGCCTCGACTCCACGGTCTGCAAGGGCAGCAACGAGGTTGGATGTGTGGACAGGTCCGCTTCCCTGGAGAACTGTAAGTAAATGACATGCCAAGGATCGTCGAATAACTTACTGGCATGCGTGCCTTGACAGCGTTGTCAACGGCTTGCTTGTTGTTTGGCACAACGTAGGCAGAGGTTGAGGCACCCAGGGCCAAAAGAGTAAGTGCGGTAAATCTCATATTGAATAAAGTTTAACTGAGTCTGGAATCGGTTGAAAGAATGGATCTGCCAGCAGAGAAGAATAGATGAAACAGAACTGAGCAGGATGTGAGAAGGAATGAGCACGTTCAACGTTGATGCCTTTTACTTCTGGAGCTTCGAGATGCTTTATAAGTCAACTCGACTCCTGGTAGGCACGGCGGTTGCATGCTTGCTCGCTCTCGCCTTCAACTCCTGAGACATGTTGCATTGCCTACGGCACAGAAGCGGAGGTGGCACCCCACCTGCCGCCTGCAGGAAGCCACTGTGCTCGCTTCGATGCGATGGCGATGGAAGGCGTTTGCATGGGAAGCCAAACACAGAAAGTCTTGACGGCCTGGCGTCTCCACCAACGACACCGCCAGCCGTCGACAAGGCCTGTCGGTGTCTCGAGAACACGGTCATGTCCAACCCAGCCGCCAGGCTACGAGGTCCTGCCTCAGGCTCCGCGACAACACCCACCGGGTACCTTTCGCGCATCGCCAATGCGATCTGGAGCTTGCTTTGATAGAGACTGTTGGTCCTCGGGAACTGACCACTCATTTGGTCGAGACTAGTCCCGAAAGGGTTTAACCTCGGAAACCATTGGCGCGCAGCCGCGGTTCTGTTGTTCCAGCCCTGGCAACTTTTGACGTTATTTCCGTTGTTCTGTCATCATGCAGTTGGGACGTTTGTTCCATGTGCGTGTCATGTCAGTGTAAGAATCTCGTTTTGGCTGGCGCGCCAAGCTGAAACGATGGTGCCGAATTATGAACATCCAGTCTTGGCTAAGTGTCCACTTCGAAACCCATGCAACAGTTGAACCAACGAAAAAGCGGCGACGATCCCGCCTTCTGCGTCTCAGAAGGCTTGGTAAAAGCTTGATGCCTTGGAGCAAGGCTATTGTTGCCTGGGCAGATGGAACAAGACGCCTTGGAGAAAGCGGCCTGCACGGCATAGCGGCACCCTTTGAGATGTTCCGTGTTTCGGTGACCTACCCATGGCGATACCGAGAACGTATCGGGGGTCGATGTTGGCAGGTCTACCATAGTCTTCGCGCCAACGTCTCCCACTTACTCGCTCGCTGGTCTTCCATCTCTATTCATCTTCGTCCTATTCAAGCGTTGAGCGCAGCATTCTATTCTCTATCGCAGGTCGACTAATATTTCTCCTTTCAACATCACTTTATTGTGCTTTCATCTCATTCATTGTATTCTTCGCGCAATCGAAAAACATCATGGAAAAGTACACAGATTCCAGCTCATCGCAAGGCGACGCCGAGACTACCGCTTTTATTACAACACCCTACCAAAGCGATGACAGGCAACGGCGGAGAAGCTACATCTATCTCACACTGTTCAACTTGTTCCTTTTCACAGTGTCAATGCTGTCGTTGTTATGCTCGGTCATGTCGCAAAAAGACTACTCGGGCCACTCGGCGGCTAAGCTAATGGATCAGTTCGACATCTTCTGTAAGTACTCAGATCCTAATCGTACCCCTAATGAATACTGGCTGATATGACCTAGCGCCTGCAAAGCACGTTGTCGAGTACAGTCACACAAAATTTGAACTACCCAACCCTTTGAACTCTTCGAAGTATGTCGGCATTACGGATGATGTAGAGAACGCATGGATGGACGTTGCATATCGTAAGTCATCATCTCTACTCCCTTATACCCGCGCCCTCTCCACCCAAACCCCATCACTAACACATCACAGTGCCCGACCAAATGGTCTCCATGGAAGACTTCCCCAAGCTACAAAAGCCCGCCGACGCCCTGCAAGTCACCGACCCCAAGACAGGCGAAACAGGCTACCGAGTCGGACTAGAAGTCTTCCATCAACTGCACTGCCTCAACCTCCTCCGCATGTCAACCTACCCCGACTACTACCCCAAGCTCTGGTGGAGCGACACCAACGACAAGCCTGAAAAGGTCAGGGCGCATCTAGACCACTGCATCGAGATCCTCCGCATGAACCTCATGTGTCTTTCTGACGTCAACGTCTTTACTTTCCACCCACAGGAGGGTAAGGAGGGATACTGGCCTGACTACGAGAGTCACCATGTTTGCAGGAACTTTGACAAGATCAAGGATTGGGCTAACGACAATGCGATGCCGGACCTTGATGTGTAGGCTTAGCTTTCTTGCCGGTTGGAGACGGCGCGTGTAAATAGAATAATAGTATCGACAATGCATCTATAGCGGATGAGCAGCATGATCACGTAACGTATCCGATGCTTATGATGAGTGATCGAACACCCTTTTTGTCATTGTTGCATGTTGCATGCTGTTCACTCAGATTCCTCTTCCCCATATGAAACTTGCTGTTTCAGTTTCGCGTCACAGTCCGTATGTTTCGCCCCGCTTATGCACCTTTGTTATGCAACATCATGCTTTGCTCTTCCAACTGCTTGGGCAGAGGGCACATGAATCGCTGTTGAATTGCTCCAGTTGGTGGCTGCAACGATGACACCCTTGCTCAGGTGGGCAAGGTTACGAGAGCGAATAAGTATGCGGGTGCAAGGCAACCTGCGACGCCGGCTCATGTTTGCACTCATGTCATGGTAGACCGGCTGAGTGAACATTGTGATGTTACAAAATGCAAGCTTTTGTGAGTCTATATTGGTATGTAACGACGCCACCAACCCAGGCAAAATATAAACTCTCTAGCGAAATAGTTGAGTAGGAAACCCCAGTATGAATGCAGATAATGGACATCTAGCAATGTCAAGAGTGGGGTATATGTCAGTGAGAAGCAGAATAGCCGCCGAAGCAGTCCCCCGTCTTCTAAACGCCGGAAACCATGTCTTCCTCCCTGATGACGTCTCTTACAGGTCTAGATCCGGCATTTGTAGATCGTCGCCTGGCTCCATAAGATTCATGAGATAGCGTGAGCCTGAGAACCATTCCTGCATGGGATTGGAATTTCCCTGAGACGCTCCAAAACCGAAGCCTGACGAACCAACGGCCTCCATGTTATTCATCGCCTCGCCTTGCCCAAACGCGGTCGTTGTTGATGCAGTCGAAGCGTTGGGATATGTCGTGGGCCATGCGGTATCAGGCATCAAACCAAGTGCGTTAAGATATGGGTCGAACTGAGCCATGGCGCTGAGGTCCAGCTGTGTGCCATCAACGGTCGTGTAGTATCCTGACTGGTTAGTCTGCATGACACCTCGTGATCTCGACGCAGCGTCCTGCTTCTTAGCCGTGACGTAGAGTCTGGCGACTCGTAGAAAGAGGTGGCACATCTTGTAGAGCTTGTCTGCACCTTCGGAAATCGTGCGGCAAGATTCGAGGCTTGCGACGAAGTCGGCAAGAGAGTTCAGGTCTGGTTCAACGTCCAACGTATCTGCCTTTTGAATGGAGTGGCAGAAAATTACGATGAAACTGTAGGTATGAATTAGCTGCGGTCATGTGCGGGACGGGATGAGGTGACTTACGGGGTGAAGGGTGCCTGGAGCACCGACCAGTGTACGTATCCCGACCACAAGTCCTCTTGGCCCTTCTTGTTGAACTGTGTGCTAGCCCTCATATGCGCTACAAGAGCCGCTCTCGAAGATTCGAGGCACTCCTGATTGAAGCTCATATTGTTTGGGCTGACCGCGCGCTGTATGAGTGCGCATGTTGAGTAGTGCATGACGACATCGGAGTGGAAGAAGATGTCCTGGACTCGTTCGAAAGAACCTTCAACCAAGACGGTCAGTGGGATTCGGATGTCGCAGACGGTAAAACTTACCCTGGACGTATTCATTAACTTCAGATCCTACACCCTTGGACCTGTGAACGTAGCGCTTATATTGAGATGGAAGCGGTGTCTCATTCGGACTGTGGCCTATCTTGTTCGATCGTTGCGCACCGATATGGTACGTATTGCCTTGTTGCGCAAAATCAACGATCGACGCATCCCCACGCTCATACCAGGCTTGGTTTAGGCTGTTGACAAGTTCGATTGCGATTCGAGTTCGCTCTTCCGGTGACTTCTGAAAGGCGGCAGGGCAGAATAGCTTCTCGTATGTCAAGCCCTGGACCCGCGCAACCTTGATCCAGTATGACAAGAAGGCGCTTGATTCGGCGTGCTTGTCGTTAGGGTCGCTGGATACTACAAACGGCAGCGATATGTCCCAGTCCTGGAGGATACTGGAGCGGCCCAAACGTAGGGAAAGCGTCTTGTCAAACATGTAAATCATCCAAAAGATATGGATCTTCGTCTGCCTATCTTCGGGGTTGTCGTCTATCATGGTGTTGATACGATGCTAAGCGTAGGAGGTCAGTGTATGTCTCACACGCAGTTCGTATACGGATGCTTACATAGCCCAAGCTTTGACACAAGCCGGCAGCGCTAGATATCATGATCCAGCACAGAGATGGTTTGCACATCTCAACCGCCTGTGCAGCGCCAAGAACCAAGGCCATGATGTTTTCGTAGCTTGCTGGTAAAAATATAGCCAGCTGCGACAACGCTACCTCTGTTTGCCGCCGACATATGGTGGCGTACGTTTGGTAATTGGTGATATCCATGTTGGCTAGTGGTAAAGTCCGGAATTCATTGAAGACATTCTCCAAAACGCCGAAGGTGAGTACACGGCGAGCGGCGCTACAAGTTTCTGGGTTGTGATAGACATCGTAGAAGATTTCCTTGAGATTGGCCATTCTCAGAAACGGAAACACTACTGCGAAGGCCATCGTCGGATATTCTGGTCGTGTCAGCTCGACGTGAGGGGTACGAAGTCGATAGACCTACCACTAGCTTTCTCCAAAGCATAGCACGCGGTTTCCCAAGGCGGCCGTTCAAGCTTCGATGGATCAATATCGGAAAGTGAGTGGTTGATCAACCAGTTGGAAGACGTTGGGTTTTGACCGTGCTGGGAGACCATCTCCGAGAGTGCAGTAAGTGCTAACTTGACTTCTTCATTTTGCCCGATGGAGGGCGTGCTGCCAATAGCTTGTGCCAGCATTTCGCGAGCATAGTCTGACTGACTGTTGATAGAGCTTTCGCCTTCAAATGGCGCAGGCGTGGGTGCTTCTACCAGGGCACTTCCGGGACTCCTTGTAGGGCCAATTCGACTCGACCGCGACTGGCTGCTGGATTCCTGCGAATCTTTCTGTATGTCCAGAGAGCCAAGTTTCGTTGCGAGACTGGCAAGAACATTCTCAATACCCGCTAGACGGTCTTCAATCCTATCAATCTTCTTCTCGCTAAATGGGGTCAGCTCGAACAAGATTACTCAACGCCAGATCAGCAGAATTCGATTGCTTGGCCGGGTGACCAAAAACACCCGACGGGTAAGGCTGACGCCACAAGCAGCGAGATCCACTTTGGAAGCGGTTTAGACGTACTATTCTTCGGATATGTGAACTCTTTGTCGTTGCGCTTTTTGTTGAGGAGGAGCTGTTTTGCAAGCTGCACGAATCAGCGGCAGCTTCGAAGTCGAGCCAAGCAGAACGTACTCAATTTGCTTGCTTTGCAGTTCGAGCATGGCACGCCTCTGTCGCAACGTATCTTGCGTGTCCGACAGGCATCGCACTAGATGTGGGTCGTCAATTCGGGCGCTGCCCTGAGTGGTTGTCTCATGCGACTTACCGCACGCTTGGACATGGGTCCATCAAGCGACGCATCCATATCGTCGTCTTCCATAGTGCCGGTTACACAATCCGAGCCGCGGAATGCTACGCGTGGTGTGCAAGAGCGGCTTGTGATGTGGACTTTATCGGAGAGCGGGCTTCTCGGGATCCGGAGCTGTGGAAACTATCAACGATGTCATTACTCACGACAGAAATCTCGCACCGACAGGCAGCAGTCCAAGATCTCACCAACCAAATCCTCCAGAGTGTCGAAGTTACAGGGCCTTGAAGTCTAGATGCAGAATCCGGCCTCATCAGGCATCACTGTGAAGAACGCGCGATCTCGTGACTGTGCCAAGGCCCGGCAGTTGCCGATTGGCTCGCATTGCTCGTATCTCGCGCCATGGGGGAAATCTTCAGCCGCTTGCGACGCGCTCTCTGGTCGCCCAGTTCACCGCGGGTCCGGACTTTGCAAAGTCCGGCAACCATGGGCTATACGCTCGACTTCGACGAGATGGCTTTAGATATCAATGCAGTGCGCTGCTGTCCAATCGACAACAGACTGCGATACTCACACCAAATATGTCGACAAGTAAAGAGATGTTCGACACGCCCGAGCAGCGCGCCAGCGATGACGTCAAGACAAGTAAGGCGCCGACAGTCAAGAGCGATGTCGCGTCTGAAGAACCAAAGGGTGGCATGGGCGGCTATGTGGTGAGTATGTTGAATAAACACGAAGAAACACAATGCTAACGATGTTTCAGCGCATCTTCAAGTATGCAGATCGTACAAGCTGGGCGCTCAACATTGTTGCATTCATTGCAGCCATCGCCGCTGGAACGCTACTTCCGTTGATGTAAGAAATCTTCAAAAGCTTTTGTTCCATATAATAAAATATGCACTAACTTACATGTTCTATCACAGGGATCTAGTGTTTGGCAAATTCATCTCGACATTTACCGGATTTGCGACTGGCTCGATCACGCCAGCGCAATATCGTTCTGAGGTCAACAAATATACACTGTACTTCATCTACCTCTTCGTTGCGAAGTTTGCCCTCGTCTACATTCACTCGGTACGTGGCTAACAAGCTAAACCCCTGAAATTATGCTCACGTTCACAGGCATTTGTATCCATCGCAGCGATTCGCACCACCAAGGCTTTGCGACTAGACTTTATCAAAAGCATTCTCCGGCAGAATATCGCATACTTCGACTCGGATGAAGCCGCTTCGGTCACGACACAGGCTACGACGAACGGAAACAATGTCAACAACGGTATATCGGAGAAGCTCACGTTGACCGTCCAAGGTGTATCGACTTTCGTCTCGGCATTTATCATTGCCTTCATCGTCCAATGGAAGCTTACCCTGATCACAATAAGCATTGTTCCAACAATCATGATCGTTGTCGGTGTCTCCATCGGCATTGACACCAAGAACGAGAACCAATTGCTACCAATTTACTCCAAAGCCGGACAGCTGGCGGAAGAAGTGTTTTCCACAGTACGCACAGTCCATGCATTCTGGCTTCATCCATTACTGTCTCGCAAGTATGACAAGCTTCTTGGCGATGCCCAGGAGGTTGGTATGAAGAAGTCTCCGAACTATGCCGTCATGTTCTCAGTCGAGTTCTTCTGCATCTATGCAGGCTATGGCTTGGCCTTCTGGCAAGGTATTCGGATGTGGGCCAGGGGCGAAGTCAAAGAGAGTGGTATGTAAAGCACTTACTTGAATCGGAATAATACTCCGATCTGCCCGTCCAGTAACATTATGTACTAATCAATCGATAGGTGACGTGTTCACTGTCATTCTTGCCGTCATTGTCGCTGCGACAGCCATGACGACAATAGCACCTCAGATTATCTCTCTGACGAAAGCCGCTTCCTCTGCCGACGAGTTGTTCAAAACGATCGATCGGAAGTCCGAAATTGATCCCCTGAGCGATGATGGCAAGGTGCCCAGCGTGTGCGAAGGTGTTGTCGAGATTCGAGACGTCAGCTTTGCCTATCCAGCTAGACCTGACATCACGGTCCTGAAGAGCTTGACGCTATCTGCACCTGCTGGGAAGACCACAGCCCTTGTAGGAGCATCGGGGAGCGGCAAATCGACGATCATCGGCTTGATCGAGCGTTGGTATGATCAGGCCAGCGGTGCCATATACCTCGATGGTACTGACATACGAGAGCTCAACCTCACCTGGCTACGTACGAACATCCGATTGGTACAGCAAGAGCCCGTGTTGTTCTCTGGTACTGTGTACGAGAACGTCGCGTTCGGCTTGTTCGGCACTGACAAGGCCAACTTGCCTGAGAGCGAGCAGCGGGCGCTCGTGGAGAAGGCCTGTAAGAACGCTTATGCTGAAGAGTTCATCGAGCGGCTACCGAAGGTTGGTCATATCGCTTTTCACTGACTCGTCGTGCGGATCGCTAACGTTTGTAGGGTTACGAGACACAGCTGGGTGAGCGTGCTATGAACCTTTCAGGTGGTCAGAAGCAACGATTGGCCATCGCGCGCAGTATCGTCTCTGAGCCGACTGTTCTCTTGTTGGATGAAGCCACTAGTGCTTTGGACCCAAAGGCAGAGAAGATCGTACAACAAGCACTCGAGCGTGTCTCCCAAGGTCGCACAACCATCGTCATCGCTCACAAGCTTTCCACCATTCGCAATGCCGACAACATCGCAGTCATGGCTGCTGGAATTGTCGTTGAACAGGGTTCACACGACGAGCTTCTCGCTGCTGGCGGTGCGTACGCTCGTCTCGTCAGAGCCCAGGATCTCGGCCAGGCAGAGGGTGAAGAGCAGGAAGACCAGGATTTTGCCGCAGAGAAGATCGATCTGGTACGGACGCAGACCCAGGCATCCGCCCTTGGCCAGGAATTGAAGACGTCAGACAAGGGTGGCATTGATTACAACCTGGTGAAGTGTGCCTGGATAGTCCTCAGGGAACAGGGTGCTCTTTGGAGGTGTTTTCTCATCTTGGGAATTGCAACAATAGCTGGAGGTAAGTCGCCGACTCGTTTCTTGTTCGACTATTACTGACCCATTGCAGGAGCGACGTACCCAGCACAAGCCATCCTGTTCTCTCGCGTCGTCGAGGCCTTTCAATTGTCCTCCAAGAGGGCAGTAGAACAGGGCGATTTTTACTCCTTGATGTTCTTCATTGTCGCCATTGGCAACCTTGTTGTCTATGGCGCTGTGGGCTGGGCCAGCAACGTTGTCGCACAGGTTGTCGCCAGGGTATACAGACGGGAGATTTTCGACCTCGTCCTCAGGCAAGACATGGCATTCTTCGACGACCAAGACAATGCGAGCGGCGCGCTCGCCTCGAAACTCGGAGCCTACCCTGACGCCCTTCGGGATCTTATGGGCTTTAACCTGATGCTCATATTCATCAACATCGTCAACATCGTTTCTTCCTCGATTCTTGCCATCGTTGTTGGCTGGAAGCTTGGCCTTGTAGTTGTCTTCGGAGGTTAGTATCACTTCTCAGTTGTTTCCAGTAATCGACACTGACTTGGCGCAGCTATGCCTCCAATCGTGTTTTCTGGGTACCTCAGGATTCGACTTGAGTTCAAGCTAGAGGACCTCACGGGCAAACGTTTCGCCAGCAGCGCTGCTCTCGCATCTGAAGCAGTATCCGCCATTCGCACAGTCTCCAGTCTCGCACTCGAAAGACACATCCTCGCCCGGTACGAAGATCGACTACGAGGTGTCGCAAGAGACGGCATCAAAGCTTTAGTGTGGACCATGTTTTGGTACGCACTGACGCAGTCCATCTCATTCCTGGCAATGGCCCTGGGCTTTTGGTACGGCGGCCGACTGATCAGCACGGGAGAGTACACGACTACCCAATTCTTCACGGTCTTCATCGGTGTCATTTTCTCCGGAGAAGCAGCTGCAGCCTTCTTCTCCTACACTACAAGTCTCACAAAGTCGGCCACTGCGGCTAACTACATCTTTCGGTTGCGGGCAATGAAGCCTGCAGTGCAGGAAAACGCATCAAAGCCGCCATTTGACGACGAGAAGGACAAGAGCCCAGCGCATATTGAGGTGCAGGACCTTGCTTTTGCGTACAAGTCTCGGCCCCATGCCAAGGTGCTGGAAGGTATCGATATCGATGTGCGACCTGGTCAATTCATTGCTCTCGTCGGCGCTTCGGGCTGTGGAAAGTCAACAATGGTTTCGCTCTTGGAGAGGTTCTATGATCCCGTTGCAGGGCGCATCACCTGTGACGACACTCCGTTGATGGACCTCTGTCCACGCAAGTACCGCCGAGATGTGTCTTTGGTCCAGCAAGAGCCAGTCCTATATCAAGGCTCGGTCCGGGACAACATCGCCATGGGTGTTGAAGTCGACGTGACTGATGCTCAGGTCGAAGCCGCAGCCAAGCAGTCGAACATATCCGACTTCGTTGCATCTTTGCCAAACGGCTTTGCGACGATGTGCGGTAGCAGAGGCACGCAGCTATCGGGTGGGCAGCGCCAGCGTATTGCCATCGCCAGGGCACTCATCCGCGAGCCACGACTACTCCTTCTTGACGAAGCTACTTCCGCACTAGATACTGAATCCGAGAGGGTAGTCCAAGCGGCGCTCGAGGAAGCGCAGAGTGGACGTACAACTGTCGCGGTGGCGCATCGTCTCAGTACTATCAAGGATGCGGACATGATCATGGTGTTCGCGAGGGGAAAGATTGTGGAAAGTGGCACACATCAAGAACTGCTTGACAGGAAAGGTGTGTACTATGAGATGTGCTTGGGCCAAAGTATGGATCGGACGGTCCCGACATGAAGCTCGAAGCACGGCTCATTGTTTTCTCGTCGTCTGCACTACGATCGTGAATAGAACCATTGATAGACTGTACGAAAAGTAATATACCCATCTTCATTTCTCGACTCGATAGCTGTCCGCGTCTATCATGAAAACGTGCATCGTGCGGTCGCCTGAGCAGGAAATCCAGTTTGCGGACAGTTCGCCCGACGAAACCATGACGTACCTAGTGAGTGGCTCCGGTTCCACCTGGTGCCACAAGGCAAGTGAGCACACGACAGTAGATGATGCGCGAAATGGCCTGAGGAGACGAACGAGTTGATGCAGAAGTTCAGCGGAGAAGTGGTGGCCCGCGGCCGGATCATGCTAATGCCTCGCTTATCGACCAGGGTCTTGCGCCACTCTCGGGGGCATCGTTCCTTCTTCCTCACCTCCCGAGGTCAGCCGTTGTACGTGCCTCACCACCCCCGAGCATTGCGATACCGACCGCTGAAGTACCTGACGCGACTTTTCTTTGCTGTTCTTCGTTGGTGGGTTTAGATTTATCCCACCGTTGGATGAAAGTCCGATGTACGCGTCTTTAGACAGCTCTGACGCGCGCTGGGCCCACGAAGCGCGTCATGGCTTTACTCTCGAGAACCACCGCCTTAACCCGCAAATTGCACGAAAAGGCCGGCGTGTGGCTCTAACGACCCATATGCCGTCGCCGCGCGTGTGGAGGTGCCTGAAGCACAACGCGATCCATCATCGTCAGGTCAAACCGCCAAGACGTCTCACGAATTCCCCGGGACCAATCGCAACCCGCGCAACCAAAGCTTCCTGCCCAGAGCATGTCTTAGCATCGCTCGTGTCAACAGTTTCATACCATTTTCCTGACGATCGCACACTGTATACTGTGGCAGTAGGTGAGCCTTAGTTTCAAGGACAACAACGTTGGCCCAATAACAGAACAGCCGTTTCAATGGCATACTCCGCACCGCGCTGGGGATCAAGGTAGCTCCGAGCTGACCCACTGATTCGCGCTTTGGAGACGTTATGCGACTGAGGGTAATGACCCTGACGGCAGCCCCCCAAGCCGTCATCCCACATTGATAGCATTGGCGTCTCCATCTCCATTGCTTCACTTTCCTCTTCCACTTCTTGACTGATGCGGATCATCGTTCCTTAGGAAGTCAGGTACTATTTTCATTTCTCCGTCGACCGGATACATTCATTTTCGGTTCTTAGTCCTGGGGACATTGATTACTTTGTTATAGTTTGTTGATATTACTTGCGCAAGCGCAGTTCAGCGTACATTTACTTAATACCCTTCATCATATCTACCATGGCTCGCTATCAACTTCGAAGACCATCGCCGGTCAAGATCTTTCCAAGACGCGTTCGTCGCGACGATCCTATCGCGAGTACGATGCCTGTCCCTGCGGGCGAGGCGGAGGAGGAGGAGGAAGGCCCAGAGAGTCCAGACTCACCATTCAGCAGCCCATCCACAGTCGGCGGTGACATATCGGAGAGCGAGGACTCAGAATCCGAAGACGAGGAGGAGCCAACTTCACCAGTACAGAGTGGTGCTACAGCGACATCTACAGGAAGGCCCGTCCAAACCCTCGGACCCGATCCAACTGCCGCCCCATCGATGCCAACATCATCAGGAGAGAGTGATACTGCGACTACATCTGTACCTTCTTTCACCTTCGGCCCCCCTTCTGGTGGCAACAACGCAGCACAACCTCAGATCACTGGCGAAACCACCTTGTCTACCGCCGTTCGCCCTACGATAACGTCAACAATCGTCAAGGAAGTCATGCCAACGGGGAACCCAGAGCGATCTTCGATGCCTCCGATATCTCTTACCCCGCCGCCTCAAAACACAGCTGAGCCAGAACTTGACGGAAACGCCGGTCCCCAGAGGCTGCCACAACGAGAACAAGAGCCTATCATGACCAAAGAGGCCATGACTGCAGCAATTGTCCTTGGTGTACTTGGTCAGTCATCGTCATTGTCGCTGCTATAGATCGTTGCTAATTGTTGAATAGGTGCATTAGCGCTGTTAGTTGCCGGCTTCGTCTTCATCAAGCGCCGGAAGCGGAGGCACAGTTACATTGACAAGGGTCCGCCGTTCGAGACGTTCAATCCATACGCAAACGATCACGTCCCACCCCCGGAAACTGCACATGTAGGCGACGCGTCTTCGATCTTCGCACGCCTCAATGGCGGGAACGCCGGCGGAGCAACCGCTCATCTCACCCGCTCTACCGATCGCAGCAACACCCTCTTCGGCCCAGGTCCATACTCTCGCCCCGAAACCGTGTCCACAGAACGCTCTACCCGTGTACCACCAACGCCAAATCCCTTCGCCGATCCACCTCTCAACAAAGCGTACGATGTGTTGAACAATAGACCCAGGAGTACAACGCTCACAGATCGGGGAAGCTGGCAACAAAACCCCTTCAAGAACCCGGAGAGCGAGCGATTTGATCCGTTCGGAGAGTTGAAGGAGAAGGCTAGGAGGGAGAGGTTACGGTACGTGGAAGACGCGAGACGAGAAGCCGAGTTGAGGAAGCAGATGGAGCAGAAAGAAGCTATGGGACTTAGGCCGGATGGTATACCGTGGAGCGGTGAGGCTGGGTATAGGTGATCGCTGGGATGAGTGGATTTGCACTTGATCGACTTTGAGATTTAACTTTAGCGAAGGCGAATCGTTTTCGCGACAACAATGGCACCTGTCAGATACCTCCCGCGTATACCTGGACGCCTTTGTACCATAGTCTGTCTTCGATCTAATAGCGTCCGATCGGTAATAATATCAAACAATATATTCAACTCGAAGTCAACTATGTGAAGGGTGGCATGCAGGTGCAAGAGGAAGAAAGCCACATTGGCCTGCCGCTAGAACTAACCTTGAGCAAAGAAGAGGTTGCGTAAGGGCCGCAGGAACGAGATGATCCAAACTAAAACAGCAGATAAACATGATCTACGCATCCTATGCACTTCACGCAAGAAAACAAATCTGATAAGATGTGCAGACTACACAAGGATGAAGTGAGTAAACCAGTAAAGCTTATGATCATGCAGACTCCAAGGTGTTCAGTCCCCTTCTAGGTTGATCATGTATGAGTCTCAAGCCATCAATCCACCACCACTACCATCCATCTACTTCCCACCCGCCACATCAGAAGGGCCATCAAACTTCGGATCCCTCGCATTCAACCCCTCATCATACTCAATCTCGACCTCCCGCTCAATCCCATCTTCATCAACCATCAACGCGCAATTCCTCTTGATCAAATTCCACTCCTTCTCATCATACGTCGTAGGCTCGGACGCGATAATCGTGTGCTTGCCCATCGCACCAGCCTCACCGATTTCGCCCGCCGCATCCGCACTCCCGCCATCCTTACTATCCGGGTCACCAGGGAACTTTGTATTGAGCGTGCGGCCCGCAAACTCAGACCAGTAGAGACTAGGCGGCTGCTGCGAGACGTGGTTGCGGAAGCGGATGGCGAGCATTTTCGTGCCGTCCGTGGTGCAGAAGTTGAGGGAGTTGGGTGTGTTGGCTTCACCCAGTGTGCGTTTTTGCAAAGTGAGGATTTGGACGACGGTTTTCTGCATGGCTTCGAGCATCTTCTTGAGGGGGTAGGGTTTCTCCCAGGCTTCTTTGGTGCCGCTGTTGGTTAGGTTGGTCATGTAGAGGGCGGCGGCGTGCTCGGAGTCTGTGCTGCCGAGGACGTTGCAGTAGGCGTCGAAGGAGAGGAGGGATGTCATGTCGCGCCGGATGGACGAGAAGTTTGAGATGACGCCGTTGTGCATGAAGACGTGGCGGCCGAATACGAAGGGGTGGCTGTTTACTTGCGTTACGACGGACCCGCTTGTGGCGCGGATGTGGGCGAAGACGCATTGCGATTCTGTGTTGTGGCACAGGGATTTGAAGTTGAAGTCGTTGATGGGTGGGGATTGGGACTTGTAGAGCGCGGGGCGGGGGCCTGTGACGTGCTTAACGTAGGATGAGGTCGCAGTGGTGTACCCTGGGTGCATGTGAGCAGTTGTCAACTGACTGGTTGCATCATGTGTTTCGCATTGGAACCCTCGAAGTCCCTGTATCTCATGTATAGGACGGGTGCACTCGAACTAATGGAAAAAGTGAACATGTTCCCGAAGTCTACATTGCCCTAAAAACTTGAGGTTCGTGCATTGCTTAGGCAGCGTGGTCATCTAAGACCTTTTTGAAATGAAACAAAAATGAAAATTATGCTTCACGGAGATAGGAGCTTAGTTCTTCCCTTGAATGGGGTGGGTGGATGACCGCTGTGAACATCGGTGCCGTGCCGCCATGCGGCTGAGAACGTGTACGATGATCTAAGAAGGTATTGTAGTACGTACAAGCAATGCCAAGCCCATCCATATTCAGTAATGAGTTGCGCATACGCATCAGCTCATCTGGGGAGTCATCCAGATCCTTATCCTCGCCATGTGGTAGTAATTTCGGGAGATAGTGCTCAGAGCATTGCTTGCTGATGCTGTTGTCTGGCGTGATGAGGACGTCCGAGAGAAGGCATGGCTCCGTTGGTGATATATATGCGAACCACCGACACATGATATTTAGTGCTCTCTGGTGCGATCAATGTTGGTGTTTGTTGATATCAGAAAGTGGTAGGATCGATGTAGGCTTTATAGGTGCGCAAGACTGGTGTGAAGAACTACCCAAAGTGTTCGTTCTGAGATCGATGCAAGATGGGTCGCACAGCAGTCTTCGAGGCGCAATATAGGTGACGTGGAGCTTTGTTGTAGGTGCGATTTGTAATAAGAGCGCTCGGAGGCTTGTGAGGGCACGTATCACAGCTGTGCGACGCGAGTTGGAGAGGGATCTTGGAGGAAGGAGATGCTCGGTGATAATGAGTACAAGTTGAGTGTGCAGGAATGTGGAGGAAAGTGCGCGTGATACCAGATCCATGCATAAATTAGACTTAGGATACTGTTCAGGCTGCAGGAGGGACCTCGTGGCTGAGCTCGTGAGGCTGAGGTTCGTAAAGTGCAGGCGCAGCCAACGTATCATGGAGGGGCAGGAGGCAGGCGGCAGGAGCGGGGCAGATCGCGACTAAGCACCAGCTCAAGCTGCAACTACTTGTATCGCGAAGCAGCTCTTGACTCATCACGTTGCCCATTGTCGCTTTGAGCACCTGGAAATGAAGGCCAAAGATGATCGAGCTTGGGTATTGGTAACGCGACCGCGTTGCTTGCGAAAAAGACAAGTATCCATACTGCGACAAAATGAGTTTGGGATGTTAGTATGCTAGAGTGAGATGGCCTCTCCCACGGGAACTCTGACAAGATCGTGAAGGCGTTAGTCATAGGCATTGCCTAGTACTTCGCGTGCCAGGACGCATCCATAAGCCTGATTGTAGAGCCCTCTGTTTATAGCAGACGACACACCAGAAGTCAAAAGCTCACTACCGCAAGAATTCCAGGGCCGTAACGTGTAATGAAGAAAGTTCCCGCACTTGATTCGAAAAATGGGTGACCAGGCAGGTCCGCTTACTTCGACAGACAAAGGTCCGAGGATGTTCGATTGATGACTGGGATCATGTAAAAGCCGCACATCCTTCGGTTCCTGCGTTCCATCCCAGGGTCCGTCCAGAAGCATCGCGGAACGGCGGGAGTGAGAGTGGGTCTGGGTCGAGGATGGAGACCTTTTGTCTCCACCAGCGGCAACCCGATAAGAAATGACTACGACCAAGGGGTTTTGTTCCGAAGCGTGACTCGCTCCAAATGGTGTAGGCGCAGAGGATTGAACAGCACAATGATCGAGAAATGTGTGTTATAATGCCGCGGAAAAGCTGTGATCGTCAGGACGGTGTCGCGGCACACCACCTAAAAGCGGCGGTAGTAATCTAGATGTGTGCATCGTAAGGCTTAGCGAAGAAGGAAAATGTACATGCAGCGGCACACAGCCTCGACCTGTCGGCCACAGCGAGCCTGCGATCTGGAAGTGAATCGTCGATGGAGATATCTCTGTAACAGTAAGCAGATCGTGTCGATAAGTTGTATGCTCTAGAGGCCAAGAGATCCGTCGCTAGACAATCCCAGCGTAAGTTCGTACTTCTGATGCGATAGATGCCTTCTTCCAAGGTCGTGTTCTCTGCGCACTAGTCGAGAGACACACGAGAATACGTTGTCCTGCTCAGTGTATGCCTGTGAAGATGTGTTGTGCGCCGTCGCTGCTTCTTTGGAGATCTGGCAGGAAAGGCAGGAGCGACGAACCGACGACGAACCGGCGCCGGAGTCGGAGAGAAGATTACCAAGCTGCTATCGTGACTTCCATTCTTCTCTTCACCTCCTGTTCACCGAAACCACCACAAGATTATTATTTCGCATCTTAAACGACTTGGGCTTCAATACAAACACGACGCGATTGCCGCTCAGCCGACAATGGGGCAATGCCGAGAAGCCATCGCTTTTAGGCAGACAGCGACCGTACGCTGATGCGAGAGGCTGAGCGCTATCACCTTCGAGGCTTGAGCAGTGAGAGTGTTCCACAGAATATCTCCTGGGATTCGCTACTGCTGCGGATCTTCGAAGCTGCGCATGAGGCAACTTATCTGTAGGCAGATTTCACATTCCGACCCCAAGGCGCCGCGCTCTTTGCGACCCCATTCAGACGACCAGCGCAAAATGCCGAAGCAAACCCCCAAGATGGCTATCAGTTTCATGTCGCACACGACTTCCATGGCAGACTGAGAAGGACCGACGTATGCCGCGATGCCGCCTATTGTGCATTCAGAACTGTGTGCCGGCTGCAGTGCCCAGGGCACCCACGAGGGCCACCGGTACTTCTCACGCGCGATGCCGTCATTTGATTTGTACATGGCTCGGCTTCCCGCAATGCCAATCTCTCAACGTATCTAAGGCGGCGAACACGAATCAAGCACCGTGGCGTTCTTTCCTTGTTATCAGCCGAGAGCCGGTCCAGAGGCTTCGTTATGCGGCTCCCATGCTTGGAGCTGGCGGCATCAGACGACCTGTTTCTCACAAAAGATGCGAGCTGTCAGCCGCAAAGCGCCACGCCAGAAGCAATCGCGCCCGACCCCAGAAACCCACGAGCTTGGTGTGACAAATCGTCCGTTGCCTGTTGCTCGCATCTGTATCCTCGCATGCAGCCACTCGCCAGCACCGGAGGCCCGCCACGCTGGATTACGTTCCCTTAACTGTCTTTGAACGGCGGAGGACCTGGGCCCTGGTCGCCCACCCCAGTGCTTAACCCAGGCGCGCTTGCCCATGGGCGAACAAGGTGTTTCCGCTGCGTCGCTGAGCCAGGCTTGGCCAGGCCGGCGCAGTAGGGTGGTGCCGTCGACGCCGCTACTGAGGCAAGGCGCATCCCCATTCGCGTGCGACAAAACGAGCGGGGTCGCTACGCAGCTGTGCAGCCGGGGTGGGTTGAAAACTCTGTACCGTCGAATCCCATGCCCAGAATTGCGGTACATGGACTACGCCCCAGTGCGTTAGTCGTCGCCGGTCGCCTAGCGCCCCACCAAACCTCTTTGGACTCGTAGTGGCATCGCAGCGCTCACCACCGAGAGGATCCACAGACAAGGCACACTGGGTGTGCCGCGCCTGTCCTCCGTATAAGTACCGCGCCCTTCACCCCCAGGGTCCTGGTTCCGACCAAGGGCAATCTCACTTCCTCTACCAAGTTGTAGCCTTCCTTCCGTTCACTGGCCTCCAGTGCAACTCATTTTGTCGTAGCTTTTGCTGCTCCCCCACGCGACTGATAGTCGATCCCTCCCCCAAGCGTCGACTCCAGAGCGACAAACCCCATACCAAAGCGACTTTCCATACGCGACAATACTCCCTTGCGACAATTCCCTTTTTGCCTAAAGCGACAATCCCCCATTGCAACCATGGCCGAAGAGAAGAAGTATTCTGGAGAGTACGTCCGCGAGGCGTATCCTGGTGACGATATCCAACATGGCCAGATGACCGACAACTCCGACGACCTGCAGCGCCACCTTGGTAACCGCCAAATTCAGCTCATCGCTATTGGTGGTTCCATTGGTACTGCTCTGTTTGTGTCAATCGGTGGTGCTCTCAACAAGGGCGGTCCCCTCGGTCTACTCCTCGCATACACTGGATACTCTTGCATCATCGCTCTCGTGAACAACGCCATGGCCGAGATGGCCAGTTTCATGCCTGTATCCGGAGGCTTCATCCGAATGGCTGGAAAATGGGTTGATGAGTCCCTAGGCTTCATGGCTGGCTGGAACTTCTTCTTCTACGAGGCCCTGCTGATCCCTTTTGAGATCACGGCCCTTAACATTGTGCTGCGCTTCTGGAGAGATGACATTCCAGTCGCTGCCGTCTGTGCGGGTGTCATTGTCCTATACGCGTAAGACCCACCAGTTTGCCCTAAGGGTAGTATCCTATGTAAAGAACAAGAACTAATCGCTTTTAGTGCTTGCAACATCTTAGCTGTAAAGGCGTATGGTGAAGCTGAATTCTGGCTCTCTGGAGGCAAGGTTCTGCTGATCCTCATCCTCTACTGCTTCACCTTCATCACCATGGTCGGAGGTAACCCCCAGAAGGATGCTTACGGTTTCCGACACTGGCGCGACCCGGGCCCAATGCCCGGCGGCAGCGACCTCGATCGTTTCGAAGGCTTCCTCGGCTCCCTTTGGGCTGCCTCCTTCTGCATTGTTGGTCCTGAGTACATCTCTATGGTCTCCGGTGAAGCCAAGCGCCCACGTGCCTACATCAAGACTGCATTCAAGACGGTTTACTTCCGATTCGGTGCCTTCTTCATCCTCGGTGCTCTTTGCGTTGGCGTTGTTCTAGCCTACAACGACCCAGAGCTCGTCAGTGTCTTGGAGGCAGGAGAGAGCAGCGCAGCCGCGTCTCCCTACGTCATCGCCATGAAGAACCTCAACATTGGTGGCCTTCCCCATCTCGTCAATGCCCTCTTGATCACGAGTATCTTCTCTGCCGGAAACACGTACACGTACTGTGCGACTCGCAGTCTGTACTCGCTCGCGATCGAGGGCCGCGCTCCTAAGTTCCTGCGCAAGTGCACCAAGAACGGTGTTCCCATCTACTGCTTTGTGGTAGTCATGATCTTCCCGTTCCTGTCCTTCCTCCAGCTGTCTTCCGACTCCGCCAAGGTCCTGACCTGGCTCGTCAACATCATCACCGCCGGAGGTATCATAAACTACATCGTCATGTGCGGCACCTACCTCGCATTCTACAAGGCTTGCAAGGTCCAGGGTCTCGACCGTAAGACCCTCCCTTACTGCGGTTACTTCCAGCCCTACGGTACCTGGTTCGCGCTATGCTTCGAGATCTGCGTTGTATTCGTGTACGGTTACAGCACCTTTGTGGGAGAATTCTCCATCGATTCTTTCTTCACATACTACACCATGGTTGGTGTTGCTCCGATCCTGTTCGTGTTCTGGAAGCTCTTCAAGAGGACGAAGTGGCTGAAGCCGCATGAGGTTGACCTTGTCTGGGATGCTCCTCTCATCGACGCCTACGAGGCCTCCTTCATCACACCGCCTGTCGGCTTCTGGACCGAGATGCTTCAGCTCATCGGACTGAAGCGCAACGTCCCCGTGGACAAGCGTGCTGTTTGAATTGCTTTAAGCGAATCAGCGAAACCTGTATAGCAGAGATGTTCTGCCATGATCTAACGTCATTGGATAGATTTTCTATCGCCAGAAGCCCATGAGCACTGGCTGCGCGTTTACATAAATCAATACCCATTCATTCTGCGAATCTCGAGCAATAGCGACTTGCGAATGATGTCCGACCTCCGCTATACCCATGCGACAAACAGCGAGGCAGAGAAAGATACCCAAGCGACAACATACATTGAGCTTCAACTGTGATGTCTTAATTGTGGCATCCGCTGCAATAGCCTAAGCGACACTGCTAAGACGACTATCCAATGCGACACACCCTTACGAGGCCTCCCACGCGACACTACTATTATTGGCAACGCCGGCGGTACATTCATTGTCACGCGCAGGCTTACCTAGCATCATACGGTCCGAGACGGTAGATGCTTTGTCTCACTAAGGCACGGTCGCAATTACTTCTCAACGTCGATCGACATTTCGCCTGCATGGAGTCAATGGAGCAAGATATCTGCAGCTTGCACTCCATCTACCAGGCTTCGGCAGAGTCGCCCGAATTCATACGCGTGCATCTTCTCCAACATATTAAAGTGCTTGGCAATGCTTTCCGAAAGTTTCTCCGCTATCGTCGCGATGCGCCATGTCTGCCTCGATGCGCCTCGCGTCAGCCCCCGTGTACGCCACTATCAAACCGTATCAGTTCACCCACGCCTATGCATGCAGTTGCCGGCCTTCAATGTTGGTCAAGGTTTACGATTGCACCTGGACGCCCTGCGATCCAAGAACACGGTCGTGAGGTGCGCACGATGTCTTACATGTCTTATCGCCAGGCTTTCGGCGCTGCTGCAGACATCCTTGACAAAGGACCGCGGGAAAACCTGAGTTCTCGAGACAGACAGCCGACCATTCGCTCGGCTCATAGATCCTATGCGCATCTACGCGACCGTGCCTCAAATGCCTCAACACCATTAAGCTTATCTCAGACACTCGACTAAGGGCAGACGACATCTCAGGCCATCGCATGTTTGCGTCGGTGCGCGATATATACCATCGCTCTTTACATCCCAAAACGTTCAACTGATCCCGTCGCCAGCATCCCGGTACCGCTGGTGGCGCACCGCGATCCCGCCTACACCACGCCTCCGGGTCGACGCATTGGAGCCTCCCACTGCCGTGAACACACTATTCATGCTGGTTCACGTCGTTTTGGCTCGATGTCCGTACCTTGCAGGACCTTCTCCGCAATTGATAACGTGTGGATTGTCTAACCGGGATTGCCAGACGGCTCCATCTTTCCCCGCATTGTTCACATCGTGGACTGATCATGTTATTGGAGTTACGGAAAATGGATGGCTGAAGACCAAGCTTCATCTAAGACTGCGGAACCGCGATACAGCTCTTGGGCGCTCTATCTCTTGGTATCAACGTGGGATACAGGATCACATCGCAGAAAGAGGTAATATAGAGCAGTTGTCGCGTACTGACCATCGCAGCTGATAGACTGAACAACGCGGTCCTTCCCCGTCGGAAAACACATTCCTTGTGAAAGCGCAATACCCAGACATGCTTTACTTGGCGGAGAAACGCCCAATATGGAATTGTCACATGTGATCATCGCTAGGCACGCGCTATCCATCATTACCCCCGAGACCGTGGTACGGTACACGTTTTTGACGTTGCGCGGTCGCGAGCCAGACGCCCGTCATGTGGAAGGGTACCACTGGAGTCTTACGGTACGCTACCGCGGGTCGTATGCGGTACGCTTGCGGCTCGAGATATCTCCGTCAGCGATCTGACGTATGATGGTTTGTCTAGATGCACCGGTGCTGTCATCCCCCGCTTGAAGATGGGTGAACAGTAGTAGTAGCGTACCTGTGAGTATAGTGACCCTGTGATCTTTGACCCGGCGTTGGATGCGAAGCATGCCAGATTGTGTAATTCGGGCTGAATCAGATGCTTCTCTATAGATTGATAGCTCGTTCGGTCTCGCCGTATAGCATTGATGAAGCAATGTGCGATCAAGTCCGCAGAAATCTTGCAGACATTCTTCATCGATTCTGGGATGAATGATTGGATTGTCTTCAAAATCAGTTCCGTACATTGCATAAGAATCAGAAATCTAGCTTGATAACAATGTTTCTACCAACCATACGTCTACCATCTTACGCCTTGCCTGGAGCACAGATATCTTTGACTACGAGCAAGTGATGCTACACTCTCGCTTGACATTCCGTGCGATTCCAGTTTCAAAGCCACGCCTCCGACAATTAACATCTCCCAGCCTCGTCAGAAAGACACAAGCATCACACTGCTATCTCTCCGAAGGTCTATCGCTTGCATACCACAACACCATCCCCATTTCCTCAGCCTCACCACGTGCAACCAACCGCGCTAACACCCCATCCGGCCCGTCAGCCCACTCGGCCCTTCATCCAACTTCGCCCCCCGAAAATCGGGCCGAACACCTCCACGCACACCAGCTTCGCTAGTGCCCACGTGCACTCTCGCCAAGAACATTGGCTGGATGCCCAACGAAGCCACGACCTTTCCCACTTGTCGCAATTCCTTGTGCGACGTAAACAATAAGGCCGAGTCTGGGGTAGATGAACGGGACAAGAAAGTCGATTTCGGCATGACATCATGCGGAGAGAAATGTCGTAGGGTATGGGTGAGACTGCTGCTGCTGCGGCGTGGCGTGGGACCGGAGTTGGGCCGAAGTATATCCTGGGGTACGTACTCGTAAGACGAACGAGAGACCGGGCGTTGAGGCGTTTATCTTTCGCCGCGGACTGTATGTAGATTGCTGGTGAAACTCCGGGGTGCTCGTTGCAGTATGGTGTTGACGTCCGGGCTTCGATATGTCCGTTGGTGTTTTCTGGAAGTCGCATGCCCGTACCTCCACTATCTTTCCGTACTAGCCAATCCTACTGTGATGTCTTACTTCGACATACGGCCCATCATCGAAACCCATACAGCTGCCCGATAGCTTCCTGCATGTCCACATTATTCAGCGTAATCCGCGGTCTGGGATCCTTGATGCGCGTGAAGATATCGAAAACGAAGTGCGAACCCAGTGTAAGAAGTAGACAAGGTATGACGAGGCGGCTGAGTATACGACCCCACGATATCCGTTCTTCTTGTGCCTTCTTTTCTTTCAGGTACTCCTTTTCTTCCGTGGTACTAGTTGTTTCTAAAGGTATCGATGTCGCTTCTAGAATGGTTCTGTAACTCAGCCGACCGAGCCAGATGTGCCATCCTAGTAGCATAGTCGCAGCGGCGGCGATGCTCATCCATGAGGTTGTCACATACGGTGACTGCGCTCTTCGTCCTAGTAGTTCGTATATCTCGTCTAGGCCTTGTACCGCGCGGTGCATGGTAAGTGGAACGAAGAGCATAGCTGCTGCGAGCGCGACGACTTCCAGGCCGCGCATGCTGAGGCGTTTGAGGAATGTGGTTTCGGCCTTGCGGACGTGCCAATGCGAAAGTAGAGATAGGAACTCATTTGTGCGCGGGTATGTGGTTGACATTGTTAAGAGCATGGCGATGGGTTTGGTCGTGTCTTTTGGTGAAAGTCTGGCGGGCGCGGTGATGAGGTTTAAAGATAAGAATAATTTTGGGTGGCGGCAGCAATGGCGATATGATGTTGCAGATTCCTAGCCACGAGCAAGTTTCGTGAGAAGCTTCGATATGGTGGATCGACGGTGTCCTGCGGGATTCGCGTCGTTGTCGTCGTTGTTGCTGTCTTTGTCCGGGGCTTCCCTTCCAAGGTTCCTCTTCGTTTGTACGTGCCTTGACGCAGCGCTGTGTCGCAATGGAAGTAACCACTCCTACTTCTTTCCCTTCACGTCTTTTGGATCCCTTCAATCGCTACTTCAATGTCAATTCGAATCGCCTCCGCCCCTTTCTGTCGCGTCCTTCGCCCGAGTATGACGACTTTCCCACGCTCTTGGCTCTGCGATCCGCACACCAGGCGCAGCAAGAATCACAACGATGCGCAACTTCCTCGACTCAATTGAAACTTCCTGCTCAGTCTGTCTGTCGTCGCCAGCGAAGTTCCCTTGCGTTAAACCACAGGACGCGAAAACCACGTTGCGCGATCAACCTCGGCACTTCGCGTCGTATCCTCGTAAACCCGCTGAACGTAAAATCGGTGCCAAGCCCCTTTTTCGCACAGTCCCTTACCGCTCTTCCTTACTGCAAATCTTATGCCGTGCCGTCCGCAACAAAGATTCTCGCACTTGCAAGCGCTCGTACAACAATGACGGTTCCGCGTACAGACGTTGTGTAACAGGGGAAGAAGGAATAGAGTTGGATGATGATGCTTACAACCACGTAGCCGTCCTCGGGAGTCTTACCAAGTCTACGCCTTGTGATCCGCACTGCGCCGCAGCCAGCAGCAAGTAGGCTGCCTTGCTGAGGGGCGAGGTAAGCGTTAAGGGTTGCCCCGCATCTGCAGCCTTGCGTCGCTAGCTTTTTAGCCTTGTGTTGTGATTGGTGCCCGGGCAGAAAGCGTGCCTGTGGCTGGTTTAAAACATGAGATGTGGAGATTGGGGGCACGATGCGAGAGGAAGGTGAGTACCTAATGGAATGAGATGATTCGTGTGGTGCGATGGACAATTTGGGCAATTGAGCTGCTATAATGTAATAGCCATTCCAGAACTATTGCTTCTTCCTAACGCGGAAGTGTGCTGGCTTTGTGAGATACATGACTGCGATGAAATAAAAGATCTAAAAGTAACGGGCGACTACAATCTACGCTTTCTACGAGACAAACGACTATAGGAAGCCACGCTGCGGTATGAGAAGTCGCAAAGCGCTGCAACTAGATCTCCAAGAGTACAGAACACCGACAAAATGCACGCTAAACTATCAATCCATCCACCACATATGCCGTGTCAATAGAGATGATCAAGCGCCAGGCCCATGATCCTCAAAGCTAACAGCCCTTGCACGCATCGGTTGCTGCAACCCAGCATCACCATACCCCCTTCCTTCATAATCATTTTCAGTCATAACGCCCAAGCTCTTCCAAGTAGCCTTTTCTCGCACATCACCGTCCTGGTGATTGTTACCGTACAGGCTGGGTGTACTGGCTCGCTGAACCGTGATACCAATGCCTAGCCCTTGGTTCCTGGGTAAAGCACTGGTGGGCGTGTTTTCGTACGAGAAGTCAGCTGTGTTGGCCCTGCCGCGGCCATGTCCTGCGTGCTGTCCTTCGTCTTGGAGTGTGGCTTCATTGTCAACCGCTGGGCCAGGACTGTGACTTAGCATCCTAGCCTTGCCGTTTGATGGACCTGTGACAAAGTCGCGGGGCTGAGGCGGCGAGTCTGTGAATGGCGTGTACGCGGTTTGAACTCTGTTCAAGGGAGGTGTTGGTGTGTGGCTTCGGCTGCGAGGCGCACGTTTGGGTGTGCCGCTGGGGCTTGGTGCGCGGCTGGGGTATCTTGATATGAGACCACCAGTTTCGTTATCGTCGCTGTCGTTGTTCAGGGTCCTGTTACCCCATGAGATATCGCGATTGTGCGAGTGACGTGGATGGCGGCTGGTGTATTGTGCGACAACAAGTAGGATGTTGTCAAAGAACAGTACTGGCAAAGAAGTCAGCATATGGTCTCAGTCTCCCGATAACAAATGTAGAGGACACTTACCTGCAGCAAAGAACAGCACCACTATGGGAATCATCCAATGACTCCCCTTGAACTTGAAACCACTGGTGGTTTTGTCTGCAATGACGACAGTGATTCCCAGGATAATAAGCGTAAAGCCGACAACAACTCTGTTGATGATCTCGCCAAACTCATACTTCGTCTTGTGGATCTTGTTGAACCAGTACATGATCGCGAGCACCAACAACAGACAGCCTGCGCCGATGAAGAACTGCATGGTAGTGGTGTTGAAGACATCAGAAACGGCGTCAAGCTTGTTTCGCGGACTAGCTGTAGTCGAGGTAACGGCGTTAAGCTTCGCCAGAGAGTCATAATGTGCCTCGTACACGAAGACTTGCGCCCTGTCGAACATATGACGAGTGACGTCACCGGTTCGATTGTTCCATTCGTCTGACTTGAAGCCGTATGTTGCAGTGTAATTCTCGATAGCAGTGAAGTTCGTGTTCCAGTTGTAAGTGGTGTTCCAAAGTTTGCTCTTGAATCTCCCGTTGATAGCGTTCATGCTCTGATTAAGGTAGTCGATATAGCTGTCGGCGTCGGAGTAGCCATTGGCTGAGTCGGAGTAATTCTCAGGCTTGATAGACCATATCCACTTGAGAGCTTGCACGGCTGAGTTCCACACGATGAGAGAGGTGTTGCCTTCGACGCACAGGAGAATTGCTGAATGCAATGGATAGTGTAGTAGAGCCCATACTTGCTGACGCACGGTTCCGAAACGATCATGGGAAAGCTGATCGAAGTACAGCATCCAGAGAAGATACTAAAGGTCCAATTAGCGCTGTCTTTGAGTTTTTAGGTTCTTGTCTGCATACTAAGAGAAGAATGGCCGCGATGACGGTTCCAATTTCACTCATGTTGTTGCTCGTTTGGCCTTTGGTAATACATGCCACGCTCTTGACCATTCCGATGATACCCTCCCCAATAATGATGAGCGTAAGGAGTTGCAGCCGCTCCGCTAGATGAGTGTATTTGAAACTGATGATGCGCCATATCATGGCGATGAGAAAGATGAGAAGACCTTCAATGATTGATATCATGACCCTACGCATTCTGTTAGTCTAGAAACCGAACGCGGAGTGCACTACATACCATGCGAGTTGTTCTTCAAGACCAACACGGCCCTTGGGAAATACAACCATGGTAACGGCATAGCATATCGCAGCAGCAGCATGTACACCTGCACTGAGCCCTAACGGGATCAATGTTTGACGGAACATGCGACCTTGCCACATAACCACAGCGTATTGAACAGCGATTGCGATTCTGCCGATGACGAGCACGATAGCAAAGTTTCGGTACGATTTCTCGACACCACTGGTGCTGTACTTGTCGAAGACCGGTCCAGCATACACAAAGCCCGTGAAAATGCCGAATTGTATGGCTTTGTGAAAGCGGTTCCATACGCAGTCGATGCTGAAGCGCACGTCAAAAAGTGTGACGCTTAGCCAGGTAAACCACATCAGTGTGAAGAGCTTGATGTAGTTGATGAGTGCTAGTAGTCTGTTAGCTAGTGCATCCAAGTTTTTAGAGCTGTACATACACTCTGCGTCGGTATGCTGATGCATAGCTGTAAAGTACGCAAGATTCGCAACGAAGAAGAGATCATAGAAGAGCTCTATCGTACTGGCTTCAGTATGTTGCTTGTAAATGATGATATTTCCGCGACTTGTTCTGCCATTCCCAGCAAACGTAGTGGCGTCATTCGAACCGTCGAGTGTGCTTGTATGGGTGTTGACCTTCTCCAAATCTGAAGAGTTACCCGACACTACTTCGAGGACATCTTCGTTGATGGGACTTGCAAGTAGGGGCAGATAAGTCCTATCCTTTCCATGCGCTGGGTGAGTACTGTTGTGACTGCCGGTAGTCTTCCGTCGTAAACTGAAATAACGTGCAAGATCCATGATGAAACAAATGGAAGAAACTGATGATCGTGGGTGGTGGTATGACTGGATTGATGAGAGAGCTGAGCAACAAGGCAGCTACAATACCTGAACATATATACAAGACGCCAGCTACGAGGATGTTGCTTCGTGACGGTGAAACATCTGGTCAGATCGCGTCGGTCCGTAATCGACGACGGGTAGCAATAAGGCCATCGCTGTATGTGATAAGCCTTCGCCCCATAACATGGCCATTTTAAGAGTAGCATGGCTGTGGTAGAAAGCTTGAGTGAGCCATCTGTACCGAACGATCGTTCAGATCTGTGTATCTGGGGGGCCGTTAGGTCCTAGTGTCACGCTTCTAGAAACAATACCAGTGAGGCGCAGGCAATGAAAACCGCGTTATGTCAACGGAGAGGCTTGCATAAGAGCGACTGCATGCCAGGAGAGGTTGTGTGATCCGAAGTGTATTCTTGAAGCTTGCGCTACGGAGGCGTCGTTAGCTGTTGGCAAGGAAGCGCCGTCTGCCGTGAGCCTTGCAGATCTGCTGCATGGCGGTTGTTACACGATACAATTCTGTGTATCCGAGATCGGTAAAGCCAACCATGGCGTCGGTGTGAGCGGTGCAAGAGCATTGAGCCGTGCCGACCTGCCAGGATGACTGCCAATGTCGGACGTACCAGCATGCGCCGCCAAGCTTTCAAATAAGCTCAGCGTGCACAAGTCTTCGGTCTCGCAAGATGCTGCGGACCAGGCTGAGCATTCGTTCATTCGCCGAACACTGTCCCTACTTCGAGCCTGCTGACGTTTGCCAAGATAGTGCACAGGTTGCTGTAGCATGCCAAGCCCTTCAGCTGGCTGGCGAGGTCTCAATTTGGAAGACTATGCCAGCGCAAGTGCCGGGAAGAGCGAATGAGATGCGAACAGCGAACCACGCCCTTCCAGACTAGTACATGCACACGCGCCTATCGTTCCATGTGGTTACACAGATGGCAGTAAAGGTTGTATAGGTTAATGCTATTCGGTTCGGCGATTATTAGCAAGCCGCGTCTCAAAATGTCTGCATAGTTTCAGCACGTTTGAATCATTGGATTTCTTTTCCCCAAAGATATGCATATTCGCAGCTCAGTGACCGAAAGAGGAGCTTTGCCACTGAGTTGGCTATTTCGAGAAGATGATCGACAGGCGTTCGTGATCGAATTTAAGACGTCGCGAAGCCCTTGCTGGAGATATTTTGGCGTCCACGGTTGCTATCTTCGTGACGATTCAACGTATTCACTGGCTCCCTCCTCAAAGTCCTCATCTGATGAGCTTTCATCGTCGTCTTCGTCTTCGTCTTCGTCTTGGGCGGCCTCGTAATCGTCGTCTAGCTCGTCATCGTCATCATCCGGAATGGGTGCACTTGGAGGTGGTTGCCTGGACCGTAACACCCGACCGGTGCTGTTGGCTGCAGCATCAAGTCTGTTCACTTTGGCTCTCACTCTGCCCTGTCTGCCTTCCCCTTCAAAATCAAGGGTCCATTCCAGCTCGAGAGCCTGCTGCCTGGTGCCAGCATTATCGATAATCCAATTATACGGCTGCTTGAGTACGATCTCGGTACGAATGACAAAGGTTCCCCAGCCTCGAGCTTCGAATTCATAAGGTGGCTTTCGGAAGATGACGTGGGATCGTCGGAATGTTGGATGCTATCATGTGTTAGCTCTGCAGCGATAGGAAGTGGTCGGCGCGCAGGCGTTTCGAATTGCACGCCTCCATGATCTTCTTGGACTCCTATGGGGCTATCATCTGCAGCGAGCGATCGTGTATCGAGCCTCCCTTTGGCAGAGGCGAAGCCGAAACTGAGAACATACCAGATGAATATGCACCTCCTTAATCAAATCAGGCCTCGACGTGCGCACAAAGAACGTCCAGTCATGCTCATTAGCATCTCCAGCATTCCTAATAAGGCTATGCTTATTTCCTATGAGCATCATGACGCCCTCAAAGCCATCACGGCCAATACGCGACCCTCTCTCCTCTTCCTCTTCCACGCGCCTGTCGGCATACGTGATAGGATATTTTAGTTCCAACTGTCTTGCCAGCGCGTTATCCGGAGTCGCACTAGTACGCGTCCTGCACATCGGACAGTTGCACTCGAGGTCGTACGTCGGATCGTAGTTCGCATCGAAATCTGCGAGGTTCACATCCCAGCTGGTATGCTCGATGCGGTTCGTGTTGGAGGCGTCGGACCATTGTGCCATGCAGGACGCGCATAGCAGGTGGTTGCACTGGGTTTTCACAGGCGTGAAGAGGAGGAGCTGACATATCTGGGGTATATTAGTCAAGATACGCGTATTCGCGTGTGATGCTTACGGGACAGAGGTCATCGTCCGCGACTTGTTCCGAGTTCGATGGTGTTGCTGCTTCGGCCATGATGATGCGACGAGGGGAGGAAGAAGAAGAGGAACGTCAAGTGATTCCAGTAGGAGGGCAGACTTTAGCTGCCGTCCCTTGGTGCATTGGCGGCATGGCTCGCGTCGTGGTGTTGTTATCGTTATTGGTTAAGGCGTCCTCCAGGCATCAGTCCGCGCCGCACGAATTAAGGCGGGGAGGTACGTCACGTGATAGCGCGTCAAAACCTCTGCCCTCAGGGACAGCATAAAACCTGCATCTCACGAAACAGATGAAGGACTTCATTAAACGATCCTCGCCGCGATACCCTCCCCCTCTAATGAGATGTACTTTCCCAACATAAACCCCGCTCCGACCCTCCTATACCTCCTCTCGCCCCTCCCCGTCGTCCCCTGCGTCGCTGTGACAAGCAAGACGTAATATCGCCTCAGCAAATTCGAGCTGCCGCCCTTCATTTTCGCGACAATGACACACTGAGTGACTTGGCCATCGCTCGCGCTTGTCCTCTCAGCATCATACGTTATCTTAACCTCCTCTGGCAATCGCCCCGCGACTTTGAAGTCGCGAACCCGAGCTATGATGGCGATCTCGTCCTCCTGTGGACTGGTGTCTGTCGTGGAGTGTTTGCTTCCGCCACGCGTCCAAGGCGGGATTATCTCGGTGCGCTCCCAGTCTGCTTGGTCGAAAGGCGGATCGATGTAGTCTATGCCACCTCGATACGCCATCCAGGACCAACTTGGGACTTTCACCTTGCGCGCTGGTGGAAACTCAATCGTGGGCATGTTCGGAAGATCCCCGTTTTCTTCGCCGCGTTGCCACAAGAGACTCCGATGGAAGAGTCCGCCGTCTTCTTTGTCGCCATCGTCAAAGATGCCAAACGCTCCCCTTGTGTTGAAAGCACTTTGTAGACGCTTCTCGAGACCCGCAATGGCAAAAGGACGGTCGGAGTAGCGGGTGAAGTCGAGACGAGAGTATTGCTTGTAGAGGCCTTGAAAGTAAGCAATCTTCCGTGCGCGGTTGGCTCGCATGGCCTTGTTCGGGAAGTTTGGGTCACCGAGGAAATCGGCCATATTGCTGGGCTTTGGGTCAATGATGATCAAACAAGCAGAGGGTGTCATGACTCACTTGTGCAGTTTAGCCAAGGTTTCGCATCGAACGCCTTGGCCGCACTCGAAGTATGTCTGGTTCTCCGTGAAGTAGATGGTCCGTCGTGCCAGCGCGCGCTCTTGCAACACCCAACCTCTCTGGTTCAAAGACCCCTCGATAACATCTTTACTGAAGTTATCGATAGTCTTGCAGACAAAGAAGGGCTTTTCGTTGTCTCGCTGAATGGTGATGTACTCACGCTGCGGTCTGGGATCAAGGAAGCCATCACGTTGATTGCTCGCTCGGCTTGCAGCAAGTACACAATACGCTCCACTAAAGACTGCCTCCATGTTTTTAGACTCATCGTTGAAGTCTCCGTATTCACCTTGGATGATGCAGAGAGAATCTACCCACAGATAGCGGATGCCAATCTTCCGTGTGCAGTTGACAGCGTCATGAAAGGTTGCTGGAAGATCGCCTTCGGGAATGGCCTGAAGATAGTCTTCTAAATTCTCTGGCAGGGTACAAAACGGTGTGTACTTGGTGGTATCTCCCCAGGGGTGCGACAGCGCGATGTACTGTTTGCTCGGGATCTGCTCTCGCTTCGTCTCGACAAGGCGCAGCATAGGCGTACCGAGAGTACCCACGTCGAGGAGTCTTGTCGGCAGGCTATGGTATAACCCCTCACATCCTGTGTGATTCGTATCGCAATCTTTGAGCCAAAGCTTTACGATGCTGAAGAACGCGTCTGACCCAGCTTCTGGGAGCTCCGGGAAGCCAATTTGGATTGGACACGGAAGGTCCGTTTCTGGACTTCTGATTAGAGAAAGAACAGGATATGAGTCGCCCGTCAAAACAATGTTCGACTGGTCTCGGTGGAATACCGCCGGATCTCCTTTGGGCTCTTCGGCTTGGTTGTGGATTTCGTACAGCATTCTGCACAAATCGCATTCCGGTGCACGGTCTTCCAACGTTGACACCCGCTCTTCGATGCTGAAACCGCCTTGTAGGAAGTCTCGCGCCGAGCATGCGGCACAAAGTCGATGAGCGATGTGTGTTTGCGGGATAAATTCCTGCCCATCGACAGTTGCGACAACTTTATGAGCGAAATCATTATCGATATTGAACTCCCAGTCTTTGAGAGGTGGAAGGGTGTAGTCAGCACCAATAGGTTGGCCGAGAACTCCACTCCTGAGCGGTCCTGGAGGCGGTAGGCTGCTCAGTGGAAGATTAGCACTGTTCGGCGATAGCATTGGGGCCGTGAAGGTTGGCGTTCTGACGTTGGTGCGGTCTTTGCCAGTGAACATGTAAGTGGGCATGTGTCGATTCCTCAATATAATGTCAAGTTCGTCCCGAAACTGCGCAGCCGTAGCTCGATACCTTGTGACAGATTGACCGAGTGCTGGGGGTTGAAGAGGTCGACCACTCAGAGTATCACTCTTCCTGTTGGGAGGAAGATTGACGACTAGTAACATCTCGCGTACGATCTTGAGCAAATCTTTGGTCGCTGAGGTTCGCCCTGGTGAACATTCCGGATCTTTGTTCTGAATGTGCTCCATCCACTTCAAGACCACAGGGTGAACTCTAGCACTTTCCGGTTCGCTCGCGTCCAAGACTTCGTAGTACTGGCAAATCTGTTGTGCATTCCCCTCGATTTGTTTGTAGAAGTTGTTCAATTCGTCATTGCCGTATAAGATCCAGATGATGAACTCGAACGTAATGCATCCCATCGACCAGATGTCATAGAGTCGGGAGCGTGCATTTCGACCAGTAACAGTTTCAGGCGCTTCGTACCGTCGGGTACCGTATCTGGTACTTGTAGGCTTCGGTCTGTACTGCGTAGCCACCACATGCCGTTTAGCCAGGCCCATGTCTGCGATCTTCAGGGTCCCCAGGCCAGACTTAGATCCATTGGTGAGAAATCTGAGGATATTCTCCGGCTTCAAATCACCATGCCTGATGGACTCCGCATTGTCCGCATTCTTGTACTCATCCACTTCGTTGTCAAGCCCGTTATCGCTACCGGCATCACTTCCGCCGCTCGGATACGATTCCGCAGCGTTCGGGTCGCCCACCCGTATCGTCAAGCCATCGGCTCCGCTATGCTGTTCTGGCCGCCCGCTGTTGAAATTATGTAGTTGGTCCAATGCATCAACGATACCTCTAAGTTGAACGATGGTGTGTTCGATGATACAAGCATTTGGGGCCTCTCGTGGCGTGTGGTCCCAAAAATCACGCAAGCTGTCCCCGTCGGCCCAGGGAAACATGAAGTAGCGGCTGTGGCCTCTTCGGATAGCTGCTATACACTTCACGATATGGGTATGGTTGAGCTTCCTGATGGCTTCGAGAGCGGTAGCTTCAAAGTTCCAGGCCCGGTCGGTTCCAGCAGCTTCCTTTTCTCCTTGTGGTACTTTAAGCTCCTTGAGCGCCACCTGTTTAAGAGTTCAGCGATAAAGATCCAATATATACTTCTGCTGACGTACCTGCCGTATCTCTGGATATTCATGATGGTCCTTGTGTATCGTGACCCGATATACCGAACTGAAAGCACCGTCCTTTGGTTGTGCCCCATCTGAAGTGAACGGAAATATGCATTGCGCTTTCAGATCATAGCCATACTTCTGCTGTATGAACACTGGAGCTAAACACTTCCACTGGTTCTCTCGGAAGTTGACGATTTTGAGTTGATTCCAGATCTGTGGAAGAAAGATTTGTTGACTTGGCGGTTTGTCATCGATTGGTAGTTTCTCATCAGTGAACGCCCATTTTTGGAATATAGCCATAGCTAAGAGCAGAAGAGATGGTTCGAAGTCGCATTGGATAGTGATAGCGAATACCTTGGGGGCCTTGGTACGGATCCATGTCGCGAGCTGAGACCGACGTTCACGATCCCACTTAGCGGTCTGCTCTATTGGAGACTTCTCAATCTTAGCCAGCTCCTGCTCAATCGCTGTCTGGACGATCACCTCCTTGATCGCGTTTTCCGGCAGGTAAAGGCGGTTTGGATCGTGGAAAGTTGCTGCTGCTAGACGACCGAGTATAGTCTCGACTAGATTGGAGCATAAGGTCTTGGGCGTAATGAGACCTTCTAATTCTTCATCGCTCAATCCGGGCGCTAGAGTGGGTGCTTCGGAGCGTTCCTCCTTGTTGTTGGCTAGGTTCTCGGGTCGGGTCGGCTGGATCGCGCGCGCTCTGATTCCCCACACCAGGCAGCCAATGACGACGAAGAGTATCAGAGACAGGGCAGTAGGGGCAAACATCGCGCTGGTTAGATCCACGTGTTTCCCTCCAGGTTCGACACGAATATTCGCAAACAGTGTATGCTAAATCTTGAGAAGTTGTTATTCAGGACGAAGTCGCGGTCTCCCTACGGATCGGCAAAGCCAGGTTTCACGGACACATGTAACACCTTATGACATGCGGTTAATCTGCAGAGCCGCTTGCAAGCTGAAGTCCGATTTGTGATGGATGTGCGCCACATCATTATGATGATCGAATCAGAGTAAAAGTCCCGGGATGCTCATGCCGTGGGTAACGCTCAGCCTCGCAAGTGATGCTCAGCTCAGCTGCGAAAGACGGGAACATGACCCAAAGCGTTCAGAGGACGCAGTAAATATTGGACCCCACAGGCTAGGTGCAGGTGGACCCCACCTGTTCCTTGAAGCGCATGAACGCCTACGTGGGAGAGGGCAAAAAAGCAATTATGCACACCGCTCGTAATTACAAACACAGTGATCAGCGGGCTCATCGCCGTCGCGTAGCCTCGCGACAGGGACCGCGCAGATCTGGGGATTCTCAGTACCTGCCAAAGCCTGCATGATGCGCACCCGTCCCAGATCGCTATAGCAAGGAACTTCAAAGCACAGCGCACTTTCAGAATACTCCAAAGCCTCCAGAGCTTGTCCTGAGGGGAAAACGCTCGTTCAGACATGTGGCTCATAGCCTGCTTTTCGCTCATCGACCGGCACAGTACAGCCATCGTCTCAATCACTCCATCCGAGGTTATGCGAGTAAAGGAGACTTGAGTTTGGGTATACGGCTCAAGCGTCTTCTTCTCGATGCGATCGGTTGTACTGCTGGAGCTTCTGAATTTGGACTTGGTGGATCGTCTTGCATGGCCTCCGCCGATGCTGACGTGACGTATTGCTCAACGAATGAAGCAGTACGCCTCATGTTGCACCAAGGGTTGCTCATCGTCGCATAATCCGCATTGCGACGACATCTGTCGTATAGGGCGTCTAGCGAATGCCACACATCCATGCAAGACTTGCGCTCCATCGAGTCGACTACCAGCATGTCAAACTGAATCAAGTTCAGTACCTCGTGCAAGTAAAGAGTACAGTTTGGGTGTCGATGTAGCTCATCGATGAACTATCTCATATTGTTAGCGGTGTGTCATGTCGTTGAAGAATGTAACGTACGGCAGTGACTCTCGGATTGACCTTGGCCCGTATTCCAGGAAGTTCAGGGTCCTTCTCCACTTCATAGAATGTATCAATAGTCGTAAATCGAAGAAAGTAGTCGGTCATTGACCTTGACCGCTTGAATCTTTTCACGAGCTCACGGCCCCCTAGCAACCACGTTACGAACTCAAGGTAAACGCAGCCTAAACACCAGATATCGTAAGACTGTCGCATGTACGCATCAGGCAAATCGCATTCGGGGGGTCGGTATGTCATCGTGTTGGGCCTTTCTCGACGATCAGTCTTGCTCTGCAGTGAATGTATCTCTGCTTGTCCGAAGTCAGTGATTTTAAGCGTCCCCTGCAATGTGCAACCATCGTCATCGCTATCGCCGTCGTCATACCAAAGGATGTTGCTGGGGTTAATGTCCCCATGGCGGCCGTATACTTTCTTTCGTGCATTGCTAAAGTCGTTGAGTTGATGGCTAAGCGACGGCAGGCTGTGGTCGCCAAATTCGTAGTGGGATCTGAGTGGACTCGTCGGACGCTCTTTTACACCATTTGAAAGGATTGACGAGCCTGTGTCGACACGATCAATCATCGGCGCAAACCTCACACTCTTTTCCAACGGAGCTGAAATACTCTCGTTAATGTCTGCAATATGTTAACTCAATAAAGGGCACTGTTAAGTGAAGCAATGCCCACGCAGTGGCAACAAAGTAGTTGCCTTCGGCTCTTCGCTTTAATCGAGGTGACGTACCATATGAGTATTCTACTTGCTCCTCCTCGATTTTAAACTGAGGTTTGGTGAACGATAGTAGTTTGTGAAGTTTCGACAGGCCCTCGACAAGCCCGCTACACTGCTTGGCAAACCAGTTGACATTGCTGTGATGGAGGACCGGGTATGGTTTGAGCTTCTTCCAATAGTCGAATAAATCGCCTTCCGCGCGGTAGAAGATCAGATTAAATCTGTTGAACTGCTCATACGTTGCAAGCAGGGAGACTATGTGTGGATGACTTCGCCCGCCACTGAATTTCATCAGTATCTCAATCTCTCTTTTATAAGCGTCGCGATTCTCGTCGTGAACTTGTTGTTTGACGGCGAAACCGCGCTCGCAGAGCCGCGTATCACTGAAATTATGGTGATCGGAGGGTATCTTCACCATGATTACCTTTCCGTAGCCACCAGTCTTGTCAATAGACTGACTCAAAGCATTTCCTGGGGTGAGGAAAGGAAGGATGTGCTGGTCTTGGAGTTTGTAGTTCTTTACTACTCCGTCGTCATCGGGTGGCGAGAAGTATGTGGCAAGTAGCCACCACTGATAGCGTTGAAAGTTCTCAAGCTTCAAGGGTGACCATTCCTTGAAGCAACCACGAGGAACACAGATTTGACCACCTTTGCGATACAATTCGCCGGCTCCGTCATGCTTCACGAGGGGTAAATCTTGATCCGTGACTCCCTCTCTCACGAAGTCCACGATCGAAGAAACAGCTTCGATTAGCACTAAGAGTGCAAATATTTTGCGGAACGTCGTGATTTTGGTCGTTCCCTTTTGCCTTTCATCCTCCGCTTCTGTGCAAACTATCCTTGCGTAGGACTGGATTTTTTCGGATGAAAGCTGCACTGTGGACTGTGTCGCAGTCCTAGTCAGTTCTCGCGTCACAGAGTCGACCGTTATCACATGACGCAATTTGGCCTTGGAAACGAATGTCTCGACCTGGCCCTCGTTGTCTCGTGTACTCAGACGCGCATCCATGATCTCCTGTTGTAGCTCATACCTGTCGCCTAGGGGTGGCAAAGAGGCCAATGACTGCGCTAGGTCTTCGTCGAACGAGACTTCTGGGGGCCGAAGATTGCGTTCTTCATGCAATTGCTGCTGATCACCAGCGTCTGATATATTTGTGACGCTTAGTTTCGGTGAAATCAAAAGGTTCCGACATGCCGGAGGGCCTAGTGACGACGTGTAGGCGCGCACAGGATCCCATGACTCCTCTGAGAACGAGCGGGAATGGCCGAGTGAGGCAGGCTGAAGGGACTCTGATTAGACAAGCTCAGCTAGAATCTCTCATGATGAAGCATACCTCGTCGCTTTCCCATTGTGTGTCCTCTGCTCCAGCTTCTGTGTCATGGCCAGGCAAGGAACCCCCTGTTGGATGGTGGTCGATCCATGTTATGGATGATGCTGGTGAGCCACGATAATGCGCAGTCGGCCACGCGATTCTGTCTGCGTGCGAGTCGATGGCATCCGAGTCACAATCTGGTGACTGTGACTTACGCAAGGACCGGGGGCTGTCGTCATCATGTACGCTACCGTCCGATGACCTATGGAAAGAGTCACGACGTGGCGCGGTGTATGAGGCTATTGGATGCTGATTTGGTCTAAGACCAGCGTCGCTCAGGCAGTGAGCGCTTGAATCGGGTCGATTGGCAGGTGGTGGCGAGATGTGCTCGGATCTCAGAACGGGAAGCCGCGAACCAGGTACCAACACGTCAGACTGATTTGGTATGGATACTCCCTCTCTTGCTTCATTCGGCGGTTGCGAGTTGTGGGTTTCGGGTTGAGCCGTACGTTGTTCTGTGCCCCGTAGGCTTAGAGGGGCGGGGCCTTTGACCGGACTCCGACGCGCCTTGTTTGGTGGGGCATCTGCCCTGAACACGCGCATGTCGAACGAGGGAGGCATTGTCCACTGCACAAAGACAATTGTCTGAGTTTCGAGACAGCCCCTACGGCGTATCGCATTGTTATATGTGGATGCCTCATGGAGGACCTTGAGCCGCACAAGGCTGAGCGGTCAGTCCTTTGTGGTAATCGCCCGTCCTCGAGTCCAGTGCCTGAGGTTGTAAGATGTGGCTGCTTCACTGCCGACCTAATTTAGACGGATGCATTGGATTGGTTCCACAGTGTCTCAGCCGGTGAGCTGTATGGGGTCACATCCCGAAGTGCATGGCGCAGCACTGGCGAACCGACGTTTGCTGCCTATGAGAGCTCGTTGAAGTTTTTGGGCGCATGCACAGCCGCAGCTGAATTGAGGTAATGCACGCGCCCTTCAGCCTGCTCGCTACCTCACGATATGTGTGTAAATACCCTGGTGACGTCCTGCGCAAGGTGAAGAAGAGAAAGACAACAGCTTTCTTCAAGACTCCTCTCTTACCACTGAAAAGAGTAACAAAGCGACATCAATGTCAACATCCAAACCAATCGCATACGTCAAGGTATCAAGGCCTTCGATAAGAGATTATGACGAGGACGATGATCTGTCGGACTTTGAAGATGCGCAATCGATATCGGGGAGTAACATCGACCCTGCGAAGTTGGCAGCACTTCTGAGGATCAAATTCGGGGCAGGAACCTATGATATACATGTGAGTAGTACCAATCTCGCGGTATTTGGAAACCTTTTAATCAAGAACTGACGAGCATCGTAGATAATGCAGAACTCTTACTGTATCATCGCGCCACGAAAACTTTCAACCGTAAGTCAAAAGTTTGGTCGGAAACACTCGGGTGTCTAACGCGCAACAGGGAGAGATAGCTAGATGCCAAAGAAGAAGATAAGGACGATGAATGGCTGCCCAAGTGTCGCATAGAAGGACATGATGGGATGAACCGCTTGCCTGTTTGGGTAAATGTGAGAGCAAAGCCCGGTAGGACGCACGGAAGGTGCCATGATAACGGAAACACGGGTACTTCGACAATGAGGTATGAAGACTCAGGCTGGCGCTCATGGCGATTCGTATCTTGCAGCTGCATGTCGATGGACGTTTGGGGAGAAGACATCATAGTTTGACGAACACTGTATCGATAGATCCACCGAACCTTTTGACAAAACCGCTAGGACCACCACGATGCCACCTTCCTGATGCCTGACTCATTGATGATCACGTGATCATGTTTCGGCCTGAGAAGAAAACACCCTTTGTCCATAGCTGCATCTGCCACCTTATGTATGCCTTTGAGCCGGATCGACTGCGAGTGCCACGGCGGCATTACGCATCGCGCCGGGAACTCCACATATTTCAACGGTCATCCACGTTGATGATGCGTGTATGTATAGCGATCAGCGGCGCTACCTAAATATAATATTGGCTTTCCTTTCGTCTGAGCTGACACCAAACGGACACGAGAACAAGGCTGAGGCGCTGCATGCACCGCCCACTTCATACGATCACTTCTGAAAGACCCCGGCCGCGAGTCACCCCCAGATCTGTCCAGCGCTTCGGGTATCGAGTTTGCAACGGCGATGGATACAGCACACAACCCCAAGACCTTTAAATTTCCCGTGCCGATCCCTTTCAAATGATGCGCAAACCAGGCGAAACTGTGATAGGTTTTAAAACTGGCGCCAGGTTGCAAGCGCCGATCTCCCGCGCCAGTGTCTCACATAGCAACGTCTGGCGCGTCGCCATTGGCCGGAGCTTGGATTACGCGGATGTGGCTATGCCGGTTTCACTGCGAAGCTTGATACATCACTCCCCTTTCCTGCTGCGCGCCACCAACACCCACCGCAACCGCACCGCCGACCTACTTTTGCCCAGCGTTCCTTCTCACCACCTGCGCTCCCCATACGTCGTTGGGAGATAGCGATAACCGATTCTCACGACCTCACATTCGTTTTGCGCTTGGACCCTGGACGCGCAGCAGTTACGCCCCAACCTGGCCTCCTAACACGGCGACTCCTCCGCGGGAATCCGCCAGCACATTCTAACCCTCCGCGATGTGGTTCCGCAAACGTGAAAGCGACATTGAAATGTCAGGCATGATGGACGAAGCACCAAAGAAAAAGAAGTCGCAAGGCCCGCCAGAAGAAACAGAGTACCAGAAGTTCGACTGGAAAAGGTTCTTCCTCGCCCCCAAATACATCCGTAAGACCACGCCGCCGCCTATGCGACCACGGAACATTTTTGGCTGACTCAGCATATAGCATGGCACATATTGTTCATTGTTATCGGTATTTTGACCGTTATCATCACGATAAAACACGACGCCGTCGTTGAGGTGAGTCTTCGGTGTTTTGCTTTGGGGCCGACGAACACGTGGCTAACGGTGTCTGTGCAGAAATTACGGCCGTGGTCCGAGAAAGTGCGAGACCTACCAGCAGGATGGCTAATCCCCATTGCTATTCTTATCATTATTTCTTTCCCTCCTTTATTCGGTCATGAGATCATTGCGCTGCTGTGTGGTGTCGTCTATGGTCTGTGGATCGGGTTCGCCATTGTTGCAGCAGGCACATTCATTGGCGAAGGTAAGCCTTACCATGTCATTACAAGTCCATGCAAGACATACTAACAACCTAATCAGTCGGCACATGGTACGCTTTCAAATACGCCTTCCGCTCCAAGGCTCTCAAACTGGAGCGCACCAATCTAAACTACGGTGCCATGGCCCGTCTAACGCGTGATGGTGGTTTCACCATCGTGCTCGTCATCCGTCTGTCCGCCATTCCAGCGCATTTTTCCACCGCCGTATTTTCAACCTGCGACGTCAAGTTCTGGCATTTCGTCGTCGCTACTTTCCTTTCTCTGCCCAAGCAAATTTTCCTCGTCTACCTCGGTGTACTGCTCCTACAGGAGAGCAACGACGACGTAATCAAGACGGTCATGTTCGGCGCTATCTTTGTCATCACTATCGCCATGGGTATCTGGATCTACATGAAGATGCGCGTGGTGAAGAAGACACTCTTGGAGGAGCAAGAGCTCAGAAGGGTCAAGAAGGCCGAAGCCGTCGAGCTGGTACCAAATGTTGAACGTGCGTTCGATACGCAATACGACGAGGGGCCCCCGATCTGGTCATCTATGCAACCAACCCAAGTCAACCGACCAACGGAGAGGAGATACGACGAGGACCCTCCGGAGTGGGCCATGCAGCCTACGCAACCCACCAGAATGCTCTGAGCGTAATTGTTGATTGTATCATACATAGACTGTTATATTCTTAATGCCATAATGAAGTTATGACCCGCATGGGTTTAGTATGCACAAGACACTCAAGGTCAGATCTGACAGTCACTGCGGACTACTAACCCAACTTCTAGGTGGTATATCGAAACCACGGCACGTTATCGGCAAGCTCCCGTTCCAGCAGCTTCTGTTCCTCGGTCAACTCATGCGCCCCAGCTTCCAGTGCAATCTTATCGCGTCTCGCGTTCTCCATCCGACACCACGTCGACATGAAGAACGTTAGGAAAAACGCCATGCTACCACATGTTAGCTCCGCATCACCGACACCATGCGGCAGTACGATAACTCACCTTACAAACCCAATCAAAATGCTATGCCCAACAACAAACCTCGGCCCATCACGCGACAAATAGACATAACTTGCGATAATACCTCCACAGTTCCCACCCATCACCTGCATAGCAATACCCGTCCCCCTCTTCAAGCTGCCCCCAATATTCCCACTATTCCACGCCATTCCCAGCGGAATCTGCGGATAAATCCCAATAGCCGCCAGCACCGTACCCGCATACTGTATACTGGGCCTCCCCGTCGCAGCAAGCATAGCAAAGCCCGCAATAGCCACGACCTGAAACCCCATCAAGAAGACACCGCGTTTCTTCACGCGATCCGCATACCAGCTCGCAGCGATAGTGAAGAAGCACGCGCAGACGTATGGCGGGACGGACATGAGTTGCGCGTCATTGGCAGTATAGCCCATGTTCTTGATAATGGTAGGGAGGAATAAGGCGAAAGAGTAAATGGGACAGAAGCCCGCCATGCAGATTAGCATGAAGATGTATATCTTCCAGTCTGTGAGGGCTTGGTAGACGTATTTCATATCGAAGTCGTTGGAGAGGTGGCCGTGGTCTACGTGGAGGCGGCGTTGGACTTCTGTGCGTTCTTTGGGGGTGAGGAAGCGGGCGCTGCGTGCGGGGTTAGATGGGTGGGAAGTGAGGAAAGGGGTGGGAACGGACGTTTCTGGGTAGTCGTATATACACCAGTATGCTATTGTTGAGACGAGGATGCTGAGGAGGCCCTCTAGGATGAATATCCTTTAGTGGTGTTAGGAAGGTGGTTCTTTGATCTTTTTGTAAGTGAGGGTTTACCATGCCCACGCTGCTTTTCCACCAACACCGGACATCTCGGCGATGCCACGGGCTAGAACCCCACCAAAGGCTCCGGCGAGCGTTGCAGCGGAGAAGAAGAGAGCCATGCGGAAGCCGCATTCGTCTCTAACATACCTTTGGCAAGTTAGCATAGGGACAAGACCTCGGCTACTAACTTTCCAGAGTGAGACTCACCATTGCGAGATGTAGTAGTTGACACCTGGAAACAATCCTCCTTCAAACACCCCCAGAAAGACTCGTGTAGCCATTAGCCCCGAATAGTTCTGCACGAAGCCTTGCAGTATCATCGCTAGTGACCAGAAGAACATGATGAATGTCAGCCAGATAGACGGCCGGGTTCGTTTCATCATGATGTTCGATGGTATCTCGGCGGCGATGTAGAAGGGGAATAGGACGGCGAGACAGTCGTTGTACTGTAGGCCGTGTAGCTTGAGATCCTGTTCGAGGTGGTCGAGACGAGCATTGCCGATGTTGGTGCGGTCTAAAAAGCACAAGCTATACAGCGATCAGTGGATGGTACGGCAATGATCTGTCGGAGAAGAAGCCTACAGGTAAATGAGCGACATGAATGGTATGAGATGCCAGTCCAGTTTACGGAGGAGCTTCTTGGTAGCGACTGCATCGAAGCCGTTGGGTTCGACATCTTCGTATGAGGTATCCGATGGTATGGGAGCCACTAAAGAAGCGTCTGTTTTCTTTTCTATCATCTTGTATCGTGTGATGATTTTAAGAACTGCAGATAATGTAGATGTCCCCCGAGCTGCCCTTCATACATGTACTCTCCACATCTCGTGCTGACCATGAATTCGGCGAAGTAGTGAAGCCTCCTACCGTATCGATGCAGCCACGACGTTCCAGACCCCAACGCGCTCTCTGAAAGGTTCCTTTATTGTAGTACGCGCCTCATGCGTCTTCCTGTATTCGTCCTCATGCCCCGAGACCGATAGCATCGTGTAACATTAACCCCCCTCTCAGTGGGTGTGAATTACAGATCAAGCGGTGAGATCCAAGAGAATGGTAGCTTGGCTGCAGTAGCTATGAGCTGTCCCGAAGACTTGTCTCGCCGAGGTTTGGTAGTTGATGTGGGCTCTGCGCGATTTCGGACTCGACTGGCTGGGCAAAGAGGCTTGTGTATGCGGGCTGACATGCATTCAAGAACTTGGCGCGTGCGATAAGAAACCCTGGGTCTGGACTTTTTGGAGTTAACCGGGTCGCTTTTAGGCAACTGGGGCAAGGCACTCGGTGGTCGCATGATGATACCTGGGTAGCCTTGCAATGTCGCGCGGCTTCTTTGAGACCGGGAGGCCGGGGCTTGAAGTGATGCCTCATCCTCTTACCGGATGTGCTGCGCAGAGGACTTGAAAGCTGCCGCCTCACATAAGCACACAAGCTGTGAGCCTGTTCCACCGCGCTGGGTCGTCATATGCACTCTTTTTCCCTCTCTCGTAACGCAATGCCGTGCCTGCTCAGCCTCGCCAGGCACCCAACACAGTGCGGTGACGAAATCTCCTTTTTCCACAGCCTCGGGCATATCCTACTTTCCTTTGGCTCTTCCGGTACTGATATTCGGTTCTCATTGCTTATCAACGGATGGTGATGACAGGGCAGAAGCAGTGTCTCTGATTTGGAGGGATGGCAACGGTATGAATAGTGGAAGAGAAGACACATAGCGAATAAACCTCGTTCTGGAAGCCGGTCTGAGTGTTTATGAGATTCAATCAGGACCTATATTGCAAGATAGTGAGGATAAAAATGGCGTAACTCTGACGAAAAGATACACCGACGGAAACCTATCACTTTATGCATCACGATCGCGAAGCTTTCTCACTGATTCCGCTTCCATGCTTCTTTGTTGCGGCTGAGATGTGATCTCCTCAAGATCTTCACGAGTTCGGGCGCATGGCCTTGGAACGGGGTCACGATGTTCGCCTCCTCCGTTCGTTCATCGTAGCTACCGTGGCCCTGGAACGAGCAGTCGCACAACCGTGAAGGATGCAGACATGTCATTGGTCTCGGACGAAAATCCCATCCACACTGTGAGTGGCATTTCGCGCAATCGATAGTTCCAAACGGGCGTTCATCGTACGTTGCGCAAACACCACCCGTCTTCCACGCTGATAGGGTGCGTTTGCTGCCCGGGAGGCTGGCAAAGCTTCGGGAGACTGCGTTCCGTCCTTCACGGGTCAGTGACACGCGCGTGCAACGATGCTAGTGGTACCAGGCGCGGCTTGTACGACCGTTCGTTTATACGAGCAAACAACGTTGATCTCTGGCTTCGGTGATGGGAAGATCTGGCGACAACGCGGATTAGTAATGAAGTGATCCTTTCAAACGAACCGATAAACTCGCAGAGTAAAGTCCAGTTCGGACATTTGCATTATTTGGCTAAGCGCCCGGCGGTGTGATTCATTCGCTCCAACGCCATCGACCACAGCAGACGCTCTGTTTCTTGAAGATGCTGCGATGCCATTTTTTTCAAACAGCGGTGGACACAGCCTCGCAAAAGCAACTAATATCTGGGCCTTCGGCGATGCACTGGGTAGTAATCTTCGTAATCACTTTCATCGTCTTCGTCGTCCTCATCGTCATATTCTTCATATCGCCTGTTATGACCATGCATCCAGCGGGGTGTATGTCGACTTTGGTAGGGCGAACGCCTGAATTGTCCCAAGCCCCCTCCTCTTCGCCGCCTCGGATAATTGTATGTCGAGGACGTATCATAATCGCTCTCATCGTCATCCTCGTCGTCATCGTAAAAGCTTCTTACGAAAGGGCTGCGACGGGACTGTGGCCATGATGATTGGACGTTCTGGCGATGGCGGTTCGTAAACATTGGGTGTGATTGATGTGAATGGCCTAGTCCGAATGGCGAAGGCTGCCGATAGCCCATCGTTGAACCGCCTAGGAAGTGCGGCCGACCCGGAAACCCCATACTTCCGCCTCTGCCAATTCCCATGCCTCCTCCCATGCCTCCTCCCATTCCCAGCCCCATTCCCGCTCCCATGCCCGTTCCAAAGCCCATGCCACCCATGCGACCTCCACCCATACCCATACCAAGAGGCGAAGGAATGCCGAACTGCGCATAGGGTCCCATCATAGGACTGGCTCTCTCGCGATTCGAAAAAGGCGATTGGAAACCCCCCATGTTCATGGGTGACGATTGCTGGTCCTGGAACCTGTGTAGATATGCTTGTCTTTGGAAGTCTGCAAACCTCCTCCGTTGATCGCGTGGGTCCCGTCTAAAACTGCCGCTGTCGCTACTATATGATTCTTCGTAGGATTGGTTTGGACGGAAACCCCGAGCAGGAAAGCCCATTAATCCAGCCATCTAAACCCAGTCACTGTCCTTCGGCCACGGAAGGCAGCTTTGAGCGCTGTTTCGACGCAGCTTTTGTTGGCAATGATTCGGGCTACTTTGTGTGTACGGTTCTGTTTGGGAGTTTACGGTGTATATCGGTGGCCCTTTGGAAAGGCAGGTGACTGAGGCGCAATGATGTGAGGTGAGTTGTTTGACGACCTTTTGTGTTACATAGAAGGCGAAAGAAATCCCGAAACCTGGCCGGGCTGCATAGCTATCTTTGTAGTAAAGCAAATGTGCCGCTAGCTGGGTCAAGGTACCTGTGACGGTCGCGAGCTGTCCGTCAACTAGTCATCTACGGATGGTTGGAGGCACATAACGCAATGCAGTCACTAGGAATCCAGGTGAGGCCAGCACAAAAGTTGTCGCTGGCAAGGCGATTCTCCGGCCGTAGCAGGCCTGTATGACACAAGGTCAGCAGTGATTGGCGTTTTGGTGTCACTATGGTGTACGAGCAGAGTCCGAGCAAACACCTCGCTTATCGGAAAGAGAGCAAACCATATTCCTCTGGTGATGCGAGTCGACGGAACGGACTCCAGCAATACGGTTGGAAGCCAAATGGAAGCTGCAATGCAGAGGTCCAAATATGTCAGATAAGGACGAAGAGATAGCAGAGAGTCTAAGGATTACGATCTCTCTCATTTGATGAGGAGTACCTTTTGCGTATGTGGTGGTTATGTATTTCGGCAGTCATGAGTGGCTCGTCTCGCTCTGTGTCATCGCAGTACCATGGATGGAATGGAAGAACCGAACTTTGGGATGAGATAGCAGAGAATCTCGTTCCAAAGTTGAAGAGGAGATGCCGACTGCATGGAGGGCGGCAATGATGCGAAACGCTCCTTAGCGAGAAGAACAGCAAACAGTCGGGGAACGAGTCGTTATGGGTAGTTGTCAAGGCTGATGAAGCCGGCCTTGGAGAATGCCGCGGCGAGTGCCAGGCCGATGCGACGGAGCGAGATGACACATCGCACCTTCCCCTTCCTCACAAGGGCATGTCTTGGGTATGTGGATCGAGGCGTGCCTGCCGTGTTTGCAGCAGGTTGATTTGGAGATTTGGAGATCGAAGAACATGAAGGCACTGTGGGAGTAATCACACGTAGACATGGATGCGATATCCGAATAAGACGTCATTAGTCCATTAGATTCGGCAGGCGCGACGCGTGGACGCGTTGTGGCGGGAACGAAGAAGAAAAACCCAGTCCCCATAATACGACGAGGTCACGTGCGCCCATCTCGGCTCCAGCCAACCTCAAATGTTGGCCGATGGTTGAAGCTCTTCTTCTGTCGCCGCAATACGACTACATCTCCCACCCGAACTACGCCACGACGAACTGTGCCAATACTACCCGACGCACCTAGCACCAAACCGCTGCAAGCCTGACATCATCTCGACTGCACCTGCCTCCACCACTCGCCTGCCACAATCCCCACACTAAATCTTTTGGCCTCGACACCACGCTTTCGTCTCATAGCCGCTTCCGCAACCACTACGACACCACCACACAATGGCGCCTACTTCTTTTGCTTCGGCAGCTGCAGGAAACAGTGCGAATCCAGCGCGTCCCGACTCCGGCGCTGACTGGTAAGTCTGCCCTACTGCACCCCATGTGAACACCACTCCCGCGCTACATACGGCACATTGTTACGTCAAATCGCTAGGCACGACATATAATAATTTTTCCTCATTTATTACATCCTTCGTTACCATCATGGCTCCCCCACTAATCCCGAATGCCAGGGCTCGACGTACCAACGGTGCCACGCAAACATTCCGCCGACCTTCACACGCGACAAGCCTCTCCGGCTCAACGAACCACTCATCCTCGCGAGACCCTGCCGCGCCACAGAACTCGTCAACCAGCGCCGGCGTATATGTCCCGCCCCACGCACAGCCTGGCCGCAATGGCAGCTCATTCGAGGGTCGCTACTCGCGGGATCAACTGACGCAGCTGTTCCGGATACAGCAAGCGTCGAGCGACCTCAACGATGGACTGTCTAGTTTGTACATGGGTGGATGGGAGCCTCATGCTACGAATGGTGCTTCGAGTGCTTCCTGGGGCCGCAAAGACGACCATGGCCGGGAGAGGGAGGCGCCGAGCGGGGTCGACCAGTGCTGGGACAGAGATGGTAGTGTATTGCCACTCAGCCTGACCGACATGACCGACGATGAGAGAGAAGTAGGAACCCACCCCAGCGCACCTTCCTGGCATACACTAACGCGCGCTTCTTCGCTTAGATCTTCCATTCGTCTGTCAACTCGCCGCTCAAACCACCCACGCAGAACAAAGACGGCACCCCCAAGGAAGGCCTTTCGCTGCGGAAGACGTCTGTGTCGCAAGGCCCAGGCACGCCCTACGGAATCTCCTCGCCCACGAGCGCGCGCCCAGGCACCCGCCGCCGCGATACCAGCGACGCGTATCCGTTCCCCTCGTCGCCTGCCACCTCACGATTCGCGCGCGAAGAAGGCAGCGCCGTCACACCGCCGCCCGCTCTGGTACGCCGTCGGACAGACTATAAGGAACCTGTAGAAGGTCGCCCCGGTGAGGAGCGTGAAAAAGAAAAAGGTGGGGCCGACGGCGCTGGTGCATTTGGCTCTGCAAAGCGCACAACTACCGCGCCCTTCAGCCCAGGCGGTGGTACCTCGCCCTGGTCCGCGACTCCTGGTGGTGGGTTTGGCGCTTTTGGAAGCTTTGCAGCGCCGCAGTCAGAGAAAAAGCCCGGCTACGGAAGTCTGCGTGGTGAAAGTCGATTTAAGGGATTGATGGGCAAGCCGAGCATTGAGGACTTCGGGAACGGGCCGAAAGAGAAAGCTTCCATGAGCAACTTGGGCAGGCTAAGCGAGGCAGAGTCCTCAAAGGCAGGCGGTTCGTGGATGGAATCTCGCACCAACAGGCCAATGAGTAACGACACAGATCCGTTCCCCGAAGACGACCACCCAACTGGCAGTGCTGCGTTGCGCGGCGAAGACGTTAGCCCGCCCCGGCCACAAGGCTTCGGCAATTTCGCAACGCCCCACCGCCCCGACCACCGCGACGATTCTGGATTATCCGCATTTGGGATGACGACTGCCGACACTGGTCTTCGCGACATGTACAACAGGAATAACTTCACGGATCAGTCGCCCCAACGAGGCAACGAGCCAATGAGCCCGACGGACACGAATCCATACCAGAGCCCACACCACGCACGAGATCAGCACAATGACGACTCGGACGATTCCGGCGACCAAAATGCACACTTCCCCGGTATGAGTAGCTTCCATATCGACCAGTCTGTTCACTCGAGCATTCACAACGCGTTTGGTGGGCTCGGAGGTCTGGGCAAAGTGTCTGCACCATTTGAAACCGCAGCTAGTGACCGCAGTCAAACCTCCAGTGTTGGTCCCGCTCGGGGATTTCCGACTCTGCCCGGGCTCGGTGGCCTGCCCGGTCTAGGAGGGTCTGCAGCCTGGCCTACTGGGCACCACACTATGGGCACTCCGACTCGCGAACGCGGTGGCTTGGGTGGCTTTGACAGCGCTTTCGGAAATGTTGGCGAGGCTCAGTCGCCCTCTCTGGCTGGTCTGGGAAGCAGCTCGCTGTTCGGTCATGCCACAGTCGGCCGTTCCAGTAGACTTGGCTCTCTGTTCCCGCCCTCGATGCAAGAGCAGATGCGATCCAATGACCCGAACAGAGCGCACGCTGACGACAACTCCTCGCATGGTGACCGGCAACATAGCATGACAGGTACCTTTGGCAGGAACGCGTTTGGTGGACAGGCACCAGCGCGTGACACTGAAAGCCCGTTCCGCGCAAACCGCAATTTGTTTGAAGATTTCTCCAATGCCCACCATGACGACCATACCTCGTCCGGACAGCCTCCGAATATGGCTACCACTTCACTCTCTATGGCCGCTCTTAACCCGACTAGGACCGCACAGCCATCGACCCCAGGCGTTGGAAGCCCAGCTTCTAGTCAACCACCTGTGCCTCAGCAGCGGATGATGGTTATGCCCGACAGGATGAGGTGGATCTATCGCGACCCTTCCGGCAACGTTCAAGGACCGTTCTCCGGCCTGGAGATGCACGACTGGTACAAGGCCGGCTTCTTCTCGCCTGAGCTGCTGGTGAAGAAGGCTGAAGAGCCCGATTATGAACCCCTGGCCCAGCTCATCCGGCGAATCGGTAACTCCCGCGAGCCCTTCCTGGTCCCTCAGATCGGTATTCCGCATGGCCCTGCAACGTCTCAGCCAGGCAATTCTTGGGCAGGTGCTGGCCCTAGTACTGCTACCGCTCCAGGCGCTCAGCCTCCTTTCGCGAATAGTTTTCCAAGCTTTGGGACCACCCTTACTGCCGAACAACAGAATGCCCTCGAGCGCAGAAAGCAAGAGGAGCAGTATCTCATGGCTCGCCAGAAAGAGCACCTGGCTCAGCAGCAACAAGCGCTTGCTCGTCAGGTTCAGATGGGAGGAGTCTTGCCCAATCAACTCAACCACCACTCTAGCGCGCAGAGCCTACATAGCCAACCAAGCTTCGGCAGTATCACATCTCCAGGTGGATATCAGCCATCGCCTACCCATGGCACCACGGTAGGAGCGTCTGTTCCAGGGCTTATGGACAACACTTTCAGATCTGGTCCCGGTCCTGTCCCCGGTCTGGGTCCTATCGGCCCCGGTATGGACATGATGAACAACAGGAGAGAGCAAGACATGCCCGGCATGATGGACCGTCTCAACCTCGGACGCAACAACCAGCCTCCATTTGCCTTCGGACAGCAGCAAGATTCTGATGCGCATGCACAATACATGGCTTCTGTGATTGGGGACCGTGCTCGACTCAAGCGTGAGCAAGCTGAGCATGACGCCGCGATTCGCCCCGGTGGCCCTGAAGATATGCAACAGGCCCGCAACTTTGCCGACCGTTTCGCGGAATTCAACGACTTGCGAGTCCAAACGGACATGGAACAATCATCCAAGGCAGCTCCTCCACCAGAAGGTGTTATTGGAAAGCCTTCGGGTTCATCTGCCCAGCAATCGCAGGAACAATCCGAGCCTGCCTCTCCCGAGGAACGCGAAGCACAAGATCATCAAGCCGAGCATCACAACGAGGGACATGCTGCTGGTCAAGAGACCCTGTCACTTACTGAACAGGTTCAGAAAGCTGCTTCCGCGAAGCATTCCCCTCAACCGGCAGCCGCATGGAACAAGGTCGAGCCCGCCATCTTCCCGTTCCCGCCTCCGCCATCGCAGTCTCCACTTCCCGCCCCAGCTGCTCAGAGGAAGCCCATCGTTGCTGAAAACCTCAACACCGAGTCCCGTTCTGGTGCGGCAACTCCCGCTGCCGACACTCCCAGTGTATCCATTGCGCCTTGGGCGAAGGAACCTGTTGACGCATCTCGTGGACCCTCATTGAGGGAGATCCAAGAGATGGAAGCCAAGAAGGCTGCAGAGCGCGAGGCTGCCGCAGCAGCAGCTCGCCGCGAGGCCTTTGAGAAGGAGATGCAAGCTCAGAACCAGTCACCCGCAGTCCAACCTGGCCTGCCTTCAAGCTCGACCTGGGCGAGCGGTGCGTCACCTGTAACGCCCAGTGCGACCAACGCATCTGTTTGGACAAAGCCTGCTGCCACCAAGGTCGCCGCACAGCCAACAGCTAGTTCCAAGAAGACCCTACAGCAGATCCAGAAGGAAGAGGAAGCTCGAAAGCAACGAGCTACTGCACAGGCTGTTGCAGCTGCGAACGCCTTCGGTGCCGCCGCTCCAGCTGCATCGGGTGGTAAGCGATATGCTGACTTGGCAAGCAAGAGCACCCCTGTGCTGGCTGCTGCTATGCCTGCTGGCAGCACTGCATGGACCACTGTTGGTGCAAGTGGTAAGGTGAAGACACCAGGAGGCACTACCACTCCTGTGCCTGCCGCCGTTCGCTCCGCTAGCTCAACCATTGTACCCTCGCTTGCCAAGAAGCCCGCTGTTACGCGTAGTGCCACGATGGGAGGACAATCTGGAAAGCTTAACGCTGAAGAGGAGTTCCGAAAGTGGGCTGTCGACGAGCTCCGTCATGACCTCAATAAGGGTATCAATGGTAAGTACCCGTTATAACAATGCTTCGTACAGCACACTAACTCTCAATAGCCGAGGACTTTGTCTCCTCTCTCCTCAGTTTCCCAGCCGACGCCGAGCTGATCACAGAATCCGTACACTCCGCCTCTAACACGCTCGACTCGCGCCACTTCGCTGAAGAGTTCCTCCGCCGCCGCAAGCTTGCCGACAAGGGCATCATCGACGAACGCAACACTGCTTCTCCTGCCGGGAACAAGGCCGCAGGTAGTGGCTGGTCAGAGGTCGCCAAGAAGGGCGGCGCCAGCACCGTCCAGCAACAACAGGCGCAGCAACCTCTCGACTCGAGCAACTTCAAGGTCGTCGCTGCCAAGAAGAAGACCAAGCGGTAGAATAGTTTTGATCCTCTGAAGGAGCTCAACAAGTAGTGCGTAGTATGACTTGGACGTGTACTATTTTATCTGTTTGTCGGAAATGTACTGTATCACACGATGCTACCTATAGCTCGACGTATGATGGCGGAAACACTACTCAGTGACGGACGAAGACGAGGATAGTTGATAGTTTCACTACAGAAGGCTTTGTACCTTAGATACCATCCAAATCGGTCCAAGTGACCAAGAAAAACACTCAAGAATGTCTGATTGTGTATTGTGCATTGCGCATCGTGTATTATGCCTAATTCTCCTCGAACAGCGGAGAGTTGTCATGTAGTTCATGGGACCCTTACGTCATCAACAGCTATACCACACCATGCTCATATAGCAAATGTGATCATGCGGTTGGAAACATCGCCTCATGAGTCTCTCTCGGCTACTACATCGCTATGATGTTAAAAGTAGCGGGACTGTACCTGGGCTTGCTGGACATCCCATCAGCTTACCTCTGAAACTCGTTGTGCCTGTTTCCTCACATTGAGCCATCTCTCATCGACCTTGCCACCTGTCTTTTCTTCGAAGAATGCGTGGATAGTTTTTTTTTCCAATGTTCATGCGCATGCTCGTTGTTGGGAGAATGAATGTTGATGTTGCATGGGTGAAGCATGCTCACCTCCAGCGGAATATGAATATCACATTACACGAAACGAGGTCAAATATGAAGGGGTGTAAATGTGCCTTTCGTTCATCTATCATGTATCCTCCCATCTCCAGCATGCCCATGTTCTTCAACAAGGAGAGTGGAGAGAAAAGAGAGAGCAAATAGGAGGAAATACGCTCGTTACACTGAGCCAGCACACCTCAACCCCCTGTGTTTTATACCAAAAGACCCAAATGTTCTACCCATACACCATATCGTTAGCCCACCAGTCGTGCCCGTCTCACGACGGCCGGCTGGCAGGCAGTGCCGGCGGCGGGGGGGTATCATCATCCCATCGTATATCCCTTCCTCCTTCTCATCTCACAGCAGTGGTGAGCGCACAAACGAACGAACGAACAAAAACGCAACAAATCCACAAAAGCAGCAAATTGGTATATATTCTTTTTGCGCCGTAATTTGGGGAATCATTCAGCAAAAGCAAAGCAAAAGGGAGAAAACGCCCGTAAACAAGCAAAAAGACAAGCGTAATACAGAAAACGCAAACAGCAACAACAACAACAACCAGCCAGGCTAGGCTTTTGACGTGGGATATTTCGCCGTAGAGTAGGAGGGGGTATAATTCTTTTGTCGTCGCACACGTACAAGAGACAATGAACGCGTAGCGGGGTATTCGTCGTTAAAGGCCGGTTACAGTAGTGGTATCAAATAAATGGTTCGAGATTGGTGTATCACTTAACGAGGAGGCCCAATAGGGGCCGGGTATCCAGATGCAGAATGAGAAGTACTGGGGCGCCCGCTGTCCACGGAGCCCCGCGGGTCGTACCTAGGGGTCACGTCCCCAGGCGCCGCCGAAGAGGAACCAAAAGGAAACTTGGACTCAAAACGAGGTGCTGGCATGGGCCAGCCGTTGTTGTGGTGCTCGTCGTCCGCGAGGTTGATGCCGCTGTCGTTCCACGGGTTGCGGTAGCTACCGGTGGATTCCAGACTGGCAAGGGATGCCTTGGAAGCATTGCTCGAAGCGTGCTTGAAAAGGGATCCTGGTGAGTTGTTGTTTTTACGTCCGTTGAAAATGGACGTGAAGGACGACATGCTGCCTGGCTTGCGGAGGCGGTCGAGCATACCACGAGGCTCATCATCACCAAAGTGAGAGCGGGTAGGTGAGTCGGTACTGTCGACAGCGGGCTCTGCGCGCTGGAGCAGCTTGGACTCAAAGAACGGCAGAGAGTCTTCGAAAGAGTCCGACTTGGGACGTGGAAGAGCCCCACGAACAGTGTTAGTGTCAAGACCATGCATGACTAGGTGGTTAAGCAAGAAATCGATGGCATCCTTGAGTCCACCGGCATTGTTTCTGGTGAAGACAATGTGGAAGGCTTCAATCGTCTCTTCTTTACCGTCGACAGTTTCAGTCTGCGCTTGCTGAAGCTGGGCATCGACCTCGTGCTGAGTCTTGAGCTTGTCAAGTATTTCAGCCTTGAACTCGGCTGAGCGGATGTGCTCGCTGAGTTCCGTGGTAGATGGGAAGGCGAGATCATGGGATTCTGGAACCATGCCCAAGAACTCGTCAACTGCAAAAGGTACCTGATACTCAGGTCCGGACACTGTAACAATGTCGCTGGCTTCCTCGGTGCTAGGGAATGTAATCTTGCAGTTGAACTTCTTCTCTAGCTCATCGATCTTGTCTAGACGAGCAATAAGCTCCCGATGGTACAGACGGTTGATGTTGATGGTCTCGGACACAAATTCGGCGTCGGCCTTCTCAACCATGTCCATGATCTCTTGCTTGACCAAGTCGAGGTTCTGAGCATTACGCGCAGGGGTGCGACAGATGACGTTGTCGACCTTGATGTCATCTTCCTCCTTACCAAAGCCGCCACGGTCCATGGCGTTGGAGAACTTGACGAAGACAGAGTACTTCTTCATGATGCGCTGGATGTGCTGACCACCGATACCGATAATGCGCTTGTGGTACTGATCAGGGACATGGAAGGAGATGGAAGCAGGCATCTCCTGTTCGACAAGGTCTAGACCGTTCTTTGTAGCCTCATACTGGGCACCACGGACTACGATGTAGAAGTTGTACTCGTTGAAGCCATCGAAGACGATCTGCACACTGCTGTGGCTCATGATCTTGTTGATCTTGCCGTTCTTCTTACCACTGACGAACTCTTTGTGCTCATTGGCCAGCTCAATTTTGACGCTCATGTTGTACTGCGACTTCTTCACGAATGGGATGTTGCTGATGACCATTAGTGCAGCTCTGACAGCATCGTCGGATCCATAGATGTGGAAGTTGAGCTTCTCGAAGCTGACTTCAGCGCCAGAGTTGATGCAGATATCGGAGAGCATGGCGCGAACGTCGGCAGGTGTGGGTGGGCGCTGTGTGGGGTCGGGGTGGGTAATGAACCACGAGGCACTGTAGAATTGACCGGCCTGGGGATTGTTAGTATAGATCCAAGATGAAGAATATGCCGAACTTACAAGCTGCATCAGTTCGCGCACAGTTCGCTCGACATGCAAGACGTCAGTGCCCTGAACACGCACAACACCACGCTGAACACCAAGAGGGGGCAGTAGGATGTACGAGCCGTTGTTCTCGATGATCTTGCGCACCTTGTCCAGACGCTCGAGCAAGATGGCATCGAGCTTGGTATCAGTGACCATGACAGGCTTCACAAAGACCTTGGTGGACATGACTAGATCGTGCAGACGCTGCTTGGCGCGCAGTATATTCTCCGAGTTCTCACCCGTAATGTATACTAGGTCATCAGGCCTTCGCTGAGCACCGGCCGGCGTGTATCCGAACAGGCGAGGGAAGGGCGGGGGAAAATAGATGGCGGTGCCCGTGGCAGACTCGATCATCTTGATGTTCTTGCGCCCGCGTCCGCATATCAGCGTATGCATGGTGAGCTCGAGCTTCATGGTATCGACGGTTCGCTTGAGCTGTGACGGCATCGAATTAGCATGGTGCGCTAGCGGGCATCTGTGGGGCGCTGAGAACTCACGATCTGGTCGATCATAATCAGCACACGCGTCTTCGCGTGCTCCATGGTCTCGAGGTCGCCATAGATGGCACAGCGCAGGCGCGGGTCCATGCCCGTGTCGATGTTGCCATGGAAGCTGGCCGTCTCGATGTCGGGCTGCTTGGGCATGAGCAGGAAGATGTCGGCCTTGGTGGCCTTGGAGATGAGGTCGAGCTGGTTGAGCACGGCGCCTCTGACGTTCTGTGTGGGCGGGTCGATGATGAGCTGCGAGTCAATATCGACAAAAGACGATCGCTGTGCCAAGACGTCAGCATGTGGCCTACAGGCGGAGTGCGCAGCATTCGCAGCCTACCAGAGAGATGGGCGTCGAGTTGAGGATGCGGCAGCGCATCGAGTTGACGATCTCGAGCTCGCCCGACAGGCACACGTTGGTGACGAGCGCCCGCAGCGGGCCCCGCTGCAGGCCGGGCAGCGGCTTGGACTCGGCCGACGTCACGTTGGCCGAGACGCGTCCATCGGTCTGCTCGCTCACTTCTCTGCACAGGTTCCGCAGGTTGTCGACGTTCTGGGCGTGGACGGGCAGCTTGTGGGTGGGCGTCTGGTCTGCCGTGCCTTCCGGATGGGTCCAGCGCGCCTTTGCCCCCGGGCTCGCCCACATGATGTCGTCTGGGTCGGGGCCGGCGAGGTTCGAGGAAAAGGGCACGTTGAAGGACATGTTGACCTGGGAGCCGGGCGCGATGACGGGCGGGGCGGACGTGGCCGTCGAGGGACGCTTGATCGGGGCGGAGACGGGCATTTCGTGGTTGGACCGCGAGAAGGAGAAGGCCGTCGACGGGGCCATTTTCTCCCAGCCGTGGCGGGCCTGTGCCGGGAAGTTTGATAGTTTGTGCATGGTGGGTGAGGAGACGCCCTAGGTGTTGGCGGGCGGGAGGTGGTGGGAGGAGAGAAGGTGGACGAGGAACCTTGGAAGACCGGAGAGGGAAGCAGCTGTCGAGCGAGGCGGTGCGCGCCGCTGATTGGCCGAGGGGCTGCCTAGTGGGTCTCTCATGGTGCAACTCGAAAAAGAAGCCATTCACCCCTTCGCACTCACCACACGCCCGCGAGATTGGTCCCTTGAATCTGCACCTGCGCTGCTTTTTGCTTCTGGTCGTGTGTCGTGCGCTGTCGCCTCAGGCAATGCGTGCTGCGCTGTATGCAGCGAGTGTGCTGCGTCGTGTGGTGGTCGCAAGCGCCCACGGGCCTATCGCTAAACGAGCATAGCTGACGCTTCGACAAGGCTGGCTATTACACCATCTGTCATGCCATGTCCGAGTAAGAATAGAAGTCTAGAATACACCTCCCCGTCGTCGCTCATCGCCCTCCACGCAACCCTCCCCACACGCATCAAACAGGCTCCGTTGCGGGAGAAACAGTCCGTGTGACGAAATCGCCCAAACACTTCCTCGAGAGCTTGCCTCTGCACATCTCTTGGTATCAGAGCCCAGAGCGTGGTTACGTCTCCCCTGCAGTGCGATGACGGCTGCCCGCTCGCCAGACTCAATCAGGCAAATCTCACCCTCTAGTCGGCACCACAGCCGAGAGGCGTCCTGCGCGGATGCGGCACTGAGACACCGCTGCATCGAGTCACTGGACTGCACATTTTTGTCGCTTCTGATGTTCTGATACTATCGAATTGCATGAAGTGAATACACTGGGTCAACAGTGCCTAGTCAATGCTACAGACTATTACAACTCTCTACAAGACTAACTCTCTCTTTGTCTCAAACACTAACCAAAGTATCCTACAGCTACACTTCCACCATGCTAATAGCGCATGTACGTGCGACGCGGCTCGCCCACAAACGGCTCCGAAGCAACCTCCATGGGTCCTTCTTCAACATACCGCCTGCTCTGAGGTGCGCCAACATAACGACGCTCATCGAAAGGCTCCTGCATCACACTGACCTCACGGAATCGAGGCTGTGAGGCACGAACAGCGGACGGCTGGATGCTCTCGTGTCGGACGTAGCCTTCCGGCACTTCTCGACGAACGACTTCTGGCCGCATACTGTACGATCGCGCTGAAGCATACTCTCGTGGCGGACCCATCTCCTCGTACTGTGGCGCAGCGCGATATTCCACCTCTACAGGTCGGCGAGAGGGTTCTCTTTGCCTATACGGGCTCTCAATCATTTCAGGTTCAGAGGCCTCAACATAACGTCGAGGAGGCGGGGGCATTCTCTGAACAGCGTCTTCTTCGTACATTTCTGGTCGTGCCGGTGCACGCATCGTGGGCTCCCGCGTCACAGCCCGCTCGTAGTATGGCTCAACCTCCACTCGCCTGCTAGGTGGTGCCATCGACTCTCGCGCATCCACTGGTGCCGCATAGTACTTTTGTCCATACTGATCCACCACAATTCTGCGTGGCGGTGGAGCCATGAGCGGCTGAGAGGGCATGTATTCATGTATAGGTGATCGCGAACGTTCGCGTACGTATCTGGGTGCGGCTGATGGGCGGGCTGAGGCTTCGCGGAAAACGGGCGCTTCGGCGCGTTCGACGAATGCATGCGATGCTGCGCGAATCTGTCGAGGCTCGGGCGCTGCGTACATCTCGTTGACACCACCTGGCGAGTAGGGGCGTCGAGCATATTGCAGGCTTGCGACCCGCCTAAGGTCCTGTTCGTCGCGCAACGATTTCCGCTGCGGCGTGCGTATGACAGTCGGGGACAAGGGCTCGTCGTACTCTCGGTAAGATCGTGCCATGGGTTCCGGATCGCGGTAGTAGACAGGCTGTGTTCTGGGGCTGCCTTGTGCAGAAACAAGCTCTATTTCGTCGGGATGAGGCTGTAGCGCACGACGCTTACTCGGTTGTGAGTCGGGATAAGCTGTGAAAGGGGGTGGTGACTGCGGCTCTTCCTTGATGTACGGTTCTGGCGAGTTGATGACGCGTTTGTTGGCCTGTTGCTGACGCTTTTTCTCGTCGCGCTCGCGTTTCTCTTCCCGTCTCCGCTTGCGAGGGTTGTGAACTGGTGCTGCTGGACCGGTCGGACTTTGACGGCGTGATCTGCGAAACGTTAGCATGATTACAGGAAGGAGAAGAGAAGGAAGACAGGGAAACGGAATAGAGAGATGCAAGGACAGCTATGACTGATCTCAAGGCAGCAGAGATGGTGAGCCATAATACAGCGACGCTCGCTACCAAAGTCAGGGTCATGCCCCAATCTGGATGGACGAAGCTGTCGCAAAGCAGATCTTTGACTCAATGCGCGAGAAGAAAACGGAAGTGAGAAGAAGAGGAATCTTATGGTATCATACCCGTTCGTGCCGCCATGGCGGTTGCGCTGCCGACCTCTCAAGGGCTCGCTTGGACCAATCTCGGCTGGAGGTGGAGAGTAGTCTTCCTCTTCCTCGCCTTCCTCGTGCAGCTGTGCAGGCTCAGGCTCATAGATTTCTATGTCATCGGCCGGCTCATAGGCCTCTTCGTCGAGGTCGATCACAGTGGGCTCGGCTGGGCGAGAGTGGACATTCACTTGCTGAGCTGTAGGCTGCGCCTGTGATGTCAGTGGAGCTGCATCAGCATGCGTGTGGTCAGCGTGATCAACATCCTCTGAGGACCAACTGTTCGCCTTGCTAGAGTAGTACGAGTTTTCGTCAAATGACTCAACGTCGTCGCTGTTGTTAGTCGCAGACGGTAAGCCAGATACAGGCGGGACCAGTTGGTGGGCCTTGATCAAACACTGCTCGACGTCGATGAGAGCTTCTCGCTCGTCTGCATCGTTGCCACGGCCCTTTTTATCGAACTGGTCCTTCAGTGCGCGTTCTATCTGCTGCCGCTTGAGCTGCTGTTCCGCCTTGACCAGGTGTTCGGATTTTGTGAGCAAGATGGGATCGATGCTCGAAGAGGAAGACTTGGCCGAGTAGGGTCGTTGTGTAGGGGGTATAGGAGACGTAGGAGGGCGTGCTGAAGATGCTGGACGCGGAGGAAATAGTTGCGATGAAGATCCGTTGGGTGTGCCGTTGGTGGTGGGTCTGCTAGAGGCAGTCTGCGGAAGACGCGGTGCAACCTGTTCAATTACTTTGGGTGGAAGATGAATACGCGGGTGTTGGCTAGCAAGCACTTGGTCGCGTATCTGCAAAATCTTCTGGAGGAACTCGGCCTCGCGAAGCACCTCTGCAGACACTGCACTGGCACCGTTCAGATGCGACGGCACTGCGGCTGTCGACATGGAAGCGATTGGCGCTGCCATCACAACAGACGCGAACTGACTTTAGTACTGAGCACCAACAAGCGAGCGCAAGACTGGCGATTATACAAATACAGGCGAAACCCGCAGCTGCGCGGGGTGAGAAGATGATGAAGGGGAATGAGTGTATGGAGAGCAACACGCCAGCGAGTGGGCAATGAATGTCGGAGCCACGGCGCGTTTTGGTTTTCAGCAGGTGCACGCGCCAGCGCCAGCACTAGGCCCGAAGGGGATGGTGACTTCTCCATGTACCCATCACGCCTTCTACAACTGTGAATGCAGCAGTCGCATCCATTCGAGAAGAACATTGAAGATTGGCTTTCTTTTGGTCTGTGATACTGCGACAAGGTATGACGCCAACACTATATCATATGCGTCATAACTCGAAACTTACACTAAGCAGACAACCTTTGGAATCTTCCAGCGCCACTTACCCAGACAACCCATATCCCGCCTTTGCGATATCCAAGATCAATCATCATCTCGAGTGTTTGTATAGTACCAAAAGAGCCGAAACCATGTCGTTCAACACAGCAGCACCGCCAGAGACCATGGAGTACCGGTCACAACCTCAGCATGACTCAACAGCAAACAACAGCGCCGAGATCGACGAGAACGAGAAACCAGTCTTCTTCTTCGACATTGACAACTGCCTCTATCCCAAGAGCCTTGACATCCACCGCATGATGGCTGAGCTGATCGATCAATTCTTCCAGAATCACCTCAGCTTGTCACAAGAAGACGCCAATGAACTCCACTACCGCTATTACCGCGAGTATGGTCTCGCGATTGAAGGGCTCGTCCGACACCACAAAGTCAATGCACTGGAGTACAACAGCAAAGTCGACGACGCGTTACCACTGGAAGATGTCATCAAGCCCAACCCCGAACTGCGCAAGCTGATCGAGGACATCGACACCAGCAAGTGCCGCTTGTGGCTCTTCACGAATGCGTATATCACCCATGGCAAGCGCGTCGTCAAGCTTCTGCAGATTGATGATCTGTTCGAGGGTATCACTTTCTGCGACTACAGCTCGGACAAGTTCTACTGCAAACCACATGTGGAGATGTATGACAAGGCGATGGCAGAGGCTGGTATCAAGTCGAATGAGAAGTGCTACTTCGTCGGTGAGTGCTCATAAAATCTCATATTATTGTGGCCTACTAATGTATTGATACAGACGACTCGTACATCAACTGCAAGGCAGCAGAGGCACGTGGGTGGAAGACCGCGCATCTACTTGACGAGAAAGATCCCGCACCCGCTCAGCCGGCCAGCAAGTACCAGATCAGGAGCTTACAGGAGCTACGGAAGATCTTCCCAGAGGTGTTCAAAAGTTCGTGAGAAGATGCATAGACTCATATGATGGGAATAAGCGATAGACTGGAGTCCGCGCGGGCACACCATGCGTACTTGCAGATCTACGACAACGATGACTACGACTAGACGATAGACTAGATTCGAAGAAAGATAGAAGGTCAGGACATCTAGACGAAGTGTTTGGTATCAGAAGAATAAGGCCTTGCCGTTACCATGGCTCGGCATCTTATCGTTCGCCGAGGACCAGTGCTCTTGCGTACCATAGCACCACCTCTAGGCAGCAACAACCCTCCAGCTCTTCCTCTATAAAAATAAACCCCTTCATGTCTTCCACTGCAATAATCAATGAAGACACCAAAGCAATACCAGACCATGTCATCAACCACCCCAACGTCCTCCACCCCGCCCGCCCCGCAATCCTCCGCATTACCCCCAACCCACCCCTTCAACACAACCACTACCAACGCAACCACGCTCGCCGATCCCGCAACCCAACTCCCACTCGTCACCGACGCCGTAACCCCAACGCGAAAACCCTTACTCCGCCTCGAACTGCGCGACCTCTCCTCCAATGGCACCCGCGCCTTCCTGCGCCTCACACACGCGTCGCACGCGCTCGAACACGCCGTCGCAACAGTCCTCACACACCTCTACAGCGGGCTCCCCAAAACATGCATCCCAGGCACGCGTTCCGTAACCCTTGTCCTCCGCGAAATGGACGGAGTCGCATACACAACAGGTCTCGATCTCGACGACGACCACAAGGAAATCCACCTAAACACGTCTTACATCTCGCACGTGCCCGAGTCGCGGCAGAAAGAAGAGATACTGGGTGTACTCGTGCATGAAATGGTGCATTGCTGGCAGCATAGTGGGTTTGGGAGTGCACCGACGGGGTTAACGGAGGGAGTCGCGGATTGGGTGAGGTTGAAGGCGGGGTTTGCGCCGCCGCATTGGAAGAGGCATGGGGATTGTGAGTGGGATGCTGGGTATGAGCGGACGGGCTATTTTCTGGAGTGGTTGGAGAAGGAGCATGGGGAGGATGTTGTTAGGAGGTTGAATGATGGGATGAGGGAGAAGAAGTATGATGGGGAGGTGTTGTGGAAGGGATGTTGTGGGAAGGGGGTTGAGGAGTTGTGGGAGGAGTATAAGAAGAGTTTGGAGGGGTGTGAGTAGCATTGGGGAGTTGTAAGAGTTGGTGGGAGTGTGGCTTAGGCGTGGAGTACTTTACACATGGAGGTTCGGAGGATAGAAAGACGCGCGCTACATCGTGGACGAATTTACATACGACCAATACATCGTCGCTACAGCATCTACCGAACACTCTTGATATACCATCTACCTCCGCTTTCTGGCAGGAGCAGCGTTTCTAGCTGGAGCAGGCTTCCTAGCTGGAGCAGCATTCCCTGGACCTGTAGGCCTGGACGCGGCCGCTGGTTTCGGAGCACTCTTCGCAGCGTTCCTCTTCGCCTCCCACTTTCCATGCTGTTTATCAAGTTTTTCCCTGAATGCGGCGTCATTCACCAACTCTGACTTTGCAGCTTTCTCTTTCCTTTGCTGCTCAGCTTTAGTCCTCTCTTGTTCTGCTTTCCGGCGAGCTGCGTCGGCTGCTGCACGCTTCTCCTTCTCTTTCCTCTCCAGGTTAGCCTTCTCGATTTGTGTCCCTTTGGCTTTTCTATTTTCTTCCTTTCGAAGTGCTGCCTCGAAGTCGTCGTCTTCCTTCTTCTTGCGCTTCTCTTCCTTTTCTTTCTCATTCTTCTGTTCCTTTGCGGCTACACCTTTCGCTTGGTCTGCCAGATGTTGAGCTCTGCTGAACTCATCATCCTCTTTTTTCTGGCGTTTCTCTTCTTCTTCCTTTTGTTTGTGCTGTTTCTTTAAAGCTTCGACCTTCTCGTCCTCCACAGCTTTAAGCTTCTTCTTCTCTTCCTTCTGGATTGCTGCTAGTCTATCCTTCTCTGCCTTTTCAGCTTTGTCTTTCTCTTTCTTCTCGGCTTGAAGCTTCTCTTTTTCTTCTTTAAGCTTCGCCTGCTCTCCTTTCCGACGCTCTGCTTGAGCGCGGGCGTCCTCCTTCTTCTTGCGTTTCTCTTCCTCTTCCTTTGCCTTCCGCTCTTTCTTGGCGGCTTCATCTTGCGCTTTCTTTTCGTATTTGACTAGACTTTGCTCTTGCTTCGGCTGATCATGGCCCTTCTTTCCAAATAAGACGAGACTTTGCTCTTGTTTCGGCTGGTCATGCTCTCTCTTTCCTAACTTGACCAAACTCTGCTCCTGATTCGGCTGCTCAATCATCAGCCGGGCTTCTCTCCTCCGCTTACGTTCCTCTTCCTTTTCTTCCGCTCTTCGTGCGGCGGCTCCTTGTTTAGTGGTGGCCAGCGTTGTGACTATGAGCTTCTGTTCCTTCGCTTCGGCTTGCATTATCAGCTTCTGTCCCTTTGCGGCTTCTTCGGCTGCTGTCTTCAGCCTCCGTTGCTCCGCCTTCTCGGCCGCTTTGGTATCGGTGGCCTCGAGTTTCGCACTCGATCTGAATAAGCCAATGTGTCGATGTTCAGAGCTCTGTGTATGGCTTTCATGCGAACGGAATTCACTCGCGCTGGATTTGTGATCGAACTTCTGCTCCTCCTCATGTGGCCTGTTGTCGATTGCGAGATGCTTAGCTCCGGGCTTCTTGTCTTTGGCCGCTTCTTTGGCTACGAGCTTCAGTCTTTGCTTCTCTGCCTCGGCTGCTTTCTTGGTATCAGAGGACTCATGCTTTACGAGAGACTTCAGTTTCGACTTCTCCTTGTCTTGGGCCTTCTTCTCAGATGCGAGTCGTTTAGCTTCGAGCTTCTCCCGGGCCTCTTCCGCTTTCTGAGCCTCTTTCTTAGCTTTCGCAGCACTTGGGTCCCCAGACTTATCGGCATGCATGTTGGTAAATGGAACAACTTCCTTACCAACCTTCTCACCCCTCTTGTTTTCGCTCTTCTCATCAGCTTTCTCAGCCTTGTGCACTGGTTTCAGTTTCGAGGCTGCTTCCTTCGCTTCGGCTTTCTTCTTTGCATCCGCCTCCTTCTTGTTGGCGGCTTTGGAGTCTGCGTCTGTACTGTCTGACTTCGCTCCACCGTTCTTACTCTCCTTAAGTTCAGCGTCCTCATGTTCAGCATCCTTGCGTTCAGAACCCTTGTTTTCAGAATCCTTGTGTTCAGAATCCTTATGATCAGCGTCCTTCTCTTTCTTAGCCTTTCGTTCGGTCCTCTTCTTTGCGATGATATCTCTCTTCGAGGGTCCTTTGTCGGTCTTGGCGTTCGTAACATGTTCGTTGTTGATCGTTCGGTTGGTAATCGTCTGATTGGTGATTGTCTGGTTGTTGACCGTCTTGTTGGTGATCGTGTGGTTGGCAATCTTCTGATTAGTCTTTGCGCTGTCTTCTGCGCTCTGCTTTCCCTTGGCTGGACCATCTGCGCTCTTCTGATCTTTAGTCGTATCGTCATGTTTGGTACCCGAGGCAGCAGCTTCTTTCTGGGCGTTAGCTTCTTTCTTCGCTGCTTTCTTGACTTGATTCGCTTTCTTCCTCTCCTCCCGCGCTTCCTTTATCTCAGCCTCCGTACGCGCGGGTTGTTTAGCAGCATTTTCTTCTGTGTCGTTTGTGCCTTCCTTAACCGGTTCACCTGCGCTCTCTTGTTGAGAATTGGCGTCATTCCCCGCAGCCTTATTCAACCTCTTTGCCTCTTTCCTGTCCTTTCTTCCCTGCAAGACCAAGTCTCGATTCATCACAGGTTTCTGCTTGGCACCGTTCGCATTCGCGCCGTTTCCGTTGCTGATGCCTTTGCCTTGAGCGTTGGGGCTGGTAGGGCTCTGCGCAGCCTCCAAGTTTGCCTCCTGCGCTTCTCGCCCCGCCTGTGCGTGTTGCCTTGGTCCTGGTACGCCGTGCAGACCCAGGTGTAGTTCATCACCACGTCTATGACTGGCGGGATCCATGTGATTCTCACCTTGGTGATCACGATCTCTAGGATCGCCGCGCTGCATATATGGGTGTCTTTCTTGACGTAGTCCGTTACCATGACCTTCTTCGGCGTGATCCGGATAATTTCCGCCCGGGTAACCATGACCTCTAGAATCGCCATGTCGTGTATCTGGGTATCTTCCCTGTTGGTGGCCATGGTTACCGTCCCAATGGCGACCGTCTTGTTGACCCTGTTGTCCAGGTTGTCTTGCGTGATCTTGATGATTTCCGCCTCGGTGATTAGGACCACTAGGGTCGCCATGCTGCGTATCTGAGTGTCTACCCTGTTGGTGGTCATGATCTTCGTCCGAATGACTGCCACGTTGTTGATCATGATGTCCTTGGGTTTCATCATGCCCTCCAGCTGCCCTGTTTCCATCGGCTTGCGGTCTCCCCGCAGCATTACCAGCCTCCATCCGCCGCTCGTCCTCCTCTTCCTGCATACACTGCCTCTCCTCTTGTTGGTGAGTCTTCTTTTCCTGATCAGCGGTCTTCTTGTGCGCTCGCTCTTCGTCTTCGCTCTCCTTTCTCAATCTTTTCTCCTCAGCTTCAGTGGCTCGTCGAGCCTTCTTATCTTCTAGTTCGGCCTGGCGTCTTTGGACCTCAATTTCCCGCTCGGCACGCTTTGCTTCTTGCTCCATGGCATGCTCTGCCATACTATGGGTAGCTTGAGCAGCCTTTTCTTCCATCGTGCTTTGCTTTTCAGCCAAATGCATCTGCCTCTGGGCTTCTCGCTCCGCCTTTCTGGCCTCTTGTGTCATGGAGCGTTCCTCAATACGTTGAGATGCTTCTTCTGCTCTGAGTTCGGCTTGCTCCTGAGCTCGTTGAGTCTTTTCGGCCGCATCGAGTTCTCTTTGAGTCTTGCGGGCTTCTCTATCGATTTCCTGTTGCTGTTGTCGTTGAACGGCATCCTCGGCCTTACGTTCCCGCATCTCCTCTGCCCGTGCCCTTTTCATCTCTATATCATTCGCCCGCTTAGCCTTCTGGGCTTCACGGTCCATCTCGCGCTGTTCTTTCCGCCGTTCGTCCTCCTCGGCCTTTCGTTCGCGTTTGGCCTCCTGCTCTTCCACTCGACGAGTCTCACGTTCCTCTCGATCAGCCTCTTTCTGTTCATCCTTTCGCTCCTTCTCTTCCGCTTTCTTTTCATCCTTGCGCTCCTTCTCTTGCGCTTTCTTTTCATCTTTTATTGCCTTCTCCTCCGCCTTCTTCGCTTCTTTTTCTTGCTTTGCAAACTGGCGAGCTTCGTCTGCTGCTTGCTTTCGAGCAGCTTTATCTGCAACTTCCTGGGCTTTTTGTTGTTCTCGCAACTGTTGCTGTTGGTGCTGTGCCTGCTGTTGCGCCTGATACTCTTCATCGTCTTGGGCTTTTTGTTGTTCTTGCCACTGTTGCTGCTGTTGGAAGGCCCGCTGCTGTGCCTCGGCCTTTGCAGCTTCCTGATCAGCCCAATCTGCCTCTTCCCTGGCGGCGAGTTCATCATCCGCATGCTTCTGCTGCGCTCGTTGCATCTGAAGTGCTTGTTGACGTTGTTCATATTCGAACTTTCTCTGAGCAGTCTCGTGGGCCGCAGCTTCTGCAGCTTCTTGCTGTGCTGCGAGCTCGTCTTCCTCGTCTTGCTCTTCCTGCGCTTGTTGCTGCGCTAGATGTCTCTGTTGCATGGCAGCTTGCATGTTCTCTTGGCGTTTCCTGTCGATTTCTTGTCTTTGAGCTTGTATCTGGCGTCGCTGTGCTTGATAATGCGCTTCTTCCGCCGCGGCTTTGGCCGCTTCCTGTTCTTGCGTCATTCGCTCGTCTGAAGCCTTCTTTGCCAGTGCAGCTCTGATTTGCTCTTGACGTTGACGCTCCATTACCTGATCTTGAGAAGGCATCTGGATTTGACGTCCTGCTGACTCGTATGACTGTCTTTGAACAATCGGTCCCCGCTCTGGATTGTCATAGTCGTCGGTGCCTTCTACCTCCTCTTCTGCTTCTTCCATATATTCTTCATATCCGTCTTCCGCTTCCTCCTCTTGTATTGAACGCTGGTAGGGCTGCTGCCATAACGGCAGACTTGTTCGGGAGGGTTGCACAGGTTGCGGAGGAAACGGAGCAACGTCTTGGAAGTGCTGGTGTTGGATAGGGATATCCTGGCGCCGATCTGCTTGTCGTAATTCAGAAGGCGTATATGGATGCACTGGAGGCTTTGAACCAGAATCTTGGCGATGCTGCGGAGGCATTACCCGCGAATCATGGCCATTCGGTCCTGGCCTCAGTGCTTCTGGAACCACGGAAGCTTGTTGAGGGTAGCCAACAGGCGGTATCTGAACATTGCTAGCTGACTTATGGTGTGGCAAACCGCCGTCTTCAGGTTCGCTATCGCTCTCAGATGTCCCATCGTCTGAAGCTCGTTCATAGTCACTGCTGTCAACGTCGCTGTCATCCAAGTGCTCATCTTCGTCGACCCCTGTACCTTCCACGTCACTATCGTCTTCTGGTTTGTCTCTAATATCTTCATCGCTGACTTCGCTGCGATACGACTCATCATCAGTATCGTATTCATCAGCAGGAGGTCCTTGGGCGCGTGGATCAACAGCGACACGAATAGCGATGGCCGGATGTGCGACTGCCATGATATCTGATATTGCTGTTATGTAACTCGGTATGTTTAACTGGAAAGTGTGTGAAATCAGGCCTGCCTGTATGATGTGTTAAGTTGGTGTCTATTCTGGGAAATGTAGTCAAGAAAATGGCCTTAGAACATTGGCCACGTCTAGGACTTTATACCTGGCATAGGAGATATTCCAAAACAAGATTGTGAAGCTTTCGTTGAATTTGCGGTATTGATGTCGAACTCGGGTGCGTGAAGAGGCCCAGACCATCACCAGATCAGCACCTGGAGGCCTGCGTTCGTCATACCCTCATGTGTAGTCTTGAAGTCTGAGAACGTTGACTGACCAGTTCTTCTGAATTCTTTTCAAGGGCACTTCAATATCTACATTCTTACTGAATTCCTATTCGAGTAATAAGCATAATGACCCCACGATCAAGCTTTCAAGTAAAGAGCATCGCACGTGCTCGTTGTGATGTAGCAGTTCTTCAACAGTGAGAGAGTGAAGTTTAGCCTGCCAGTGAATTGTTTATTACGAGCACGCTGACCATAAATTTAGCTCTCTGGGAGTATGCAGATATAATCAGACTTAACCACTGCGCCTACACCCATCGCCTAGGATTAAACCAAACAGCCGGGAACTGTACAGAAGCTCTACCAAATCCGAAATTCCCAGCTTTACCGCCAAATAAGCTTCGCAGAAGCCACCTTAACACCGGACCAACAAGCGATCGCCCGCTACTTCATCATACCTCGCCTCTACCAACCATGTGCATCGGCGTCAACAGCGAAGCCTGCCCCGACTGCGGGCAATGCGGCAAAGGCCACGACCCCTACCTCCAAGGCGGTACAAAATGGATCCGATGTCCAGCCTTCATCAACTCAATAACAGAAAAGGAACCCTCAAGGCCTAAATGCGAATCCATCATGCGCGATCAGATTGGAAAGAAAGGGGACTGTGCAGTCTGTAGATCGCGGAAGACATTTGAACAGAGGAAGGCAGAAGGGAAAATGACGCCGAACGAACTGAGACTGGAAAGAATGAGGCTGGCGAAGGAGAGGTTTGACAAGGATGTGAAGACCAAGAGGAAGGAGTTGTGGGGAGATCAGAAGGGCGGGATTGGTGATGGAAATGCCGGTGCTGCTTGACTTGCGGAAGGGCTACATGTGTATTGTGATGTTGCGATTTCATTTAGTAGTTCTTCAAGCATAGGGATGTGAATTCCAGCGTACCTGTAAGATATAAACCGCTCTCGAGTCCCATGAATATCCACTTCCTCATATATACAGAACTACCGATCAAGAAAGCATTATACTAAATTACTCCAACTAAACACATCGATTTGACATCGACCACGTACCTAGCCACCCTACTTCCAACAAGCTCAACACCCCACCTATACCCCAGTTCAGCAGTATCAAAGCCGGGTGTCCACCAAACCCACGAACCAGCACATCTACCCACCATAATCCACACATGTGTACAGGCATCCGCGTCCAAACCTGTCCCGATTGCAGGCAATGTGGGCCAGACCACGCACCGTACCTCCAAGAACATGTACAAATAATTCCATGTGCAGCGTCTAGCGTACCAATATCGGGAATAACTCGCGTCGCCACCAAATGTCCCGGACTAATTTTCAGAGACGATCACACACTGTCGCGGGGGCCTTGTGCAGACTGTTTGTTGAGAGCACACCAGATGGCCGTGAGAGAGGCAGAATATAAGCAGCAGCAGAATAGGAGAAGTGAATCGAAGAAAACTCTCAACGCGGCCGAATACAAGCAGCAGCAGAACCAGAAGAGTGAAGCGAAGAAAAATCTCAAGGCGGCTAAGAGTGCGTGGAAGGCTACTGATCCTACTAAGGCACCTACCAAGAAGGTGGCCAAGGATACTGCTAAGAAGACTCCGAAGAGGACCCGGGGGGCCGTGGATAAGAAGACCCCGAAGAGGACGACTAAGGATATGACTGACCAGGCTGCTGCGGAGGTGTTGATGAACATGTCTAATTATCAGCATCAGAAATAGGCTGCTTGACCTAGTGCTGAGGGCGGAACCGCAGTATGGGAGGCTCGTGATCGGTAGATGCGGAAGTCTACATGTGAATGTGTCTGATTACTTTACATTTGTATTAGTTCAAGGTTGAGAATCGGGGTTAGCGATAAATGAGAAACATTAGTAACACTCTCTGTACGACTTGATGAACAACGATTGCAACCCCATCTGACCATCAACCTCCCACGGATCTACCTCCACACCCGCAATCCGCTCGAACCGTCTCCTCTGTTTACCCTCCATCGTTGTCCAGGTGAACAACAACTACGAGGGCCGCGCCCTGAACTCGAAGGTGCAACCCACTTAGACCTCTTCTGCACCGACCACGGATCTACCTCCACACCCACACCCGCAATCCGCTCGAACCGTCTCCTCTCCTCTATATATACCTCGTTCTTCCAGCTTGTCTCCCAAGCCTTGCGCAAATATGCCCTTGTTTCCTTGATGAATTGCTTCCGGGTCTGACGTCTTGGGAATCTCGCATCCGCATTCACATCCGCATTTTCCAGGACGATGCGTCCAGCCGACGCGAGTAGGTAGTATGACTCCTGGCACGGAAAACAGCAGGGTCGGTACGAGAAGTCGGGAAACCAATGAACTCCGGGTGCTCTGCCGTGTCTGTGGAATTCGCCTTGCACGATGTATTGGAGGATGTGGAACACATCTGCGTAGATGGTAGATAGCTCCTCAAATAGCTCCTCTGAACTCCTTCGACGGGCATTTTCTGAAAGGGAGAGCTGGTTGAGCTGAGTGAGTAGGCAGCGGGCGATGGTGATGTGGAAGTGATAGGAATATTCTTTTACTTCGTCCAAAACGGCGCTGATGTAGGTAGGGAGTCGTCGTTCAACGAAACGCGTATATAGATTGGATAGACGGTCGATTACGCTGATACCTTTTGTGCAGGCGGCTACGCAAGACAGGTCATTCTTGGCATGCTCAGCGTCGTTGGCGCGTTCTCTGTGTATCGAAAGCTCAGTGAGGAGAGCATGAGCATCGGGCCAGTGTGGTTGATTGACGATTTGTATCGTGTCTTGTAGAAGATCCTCATGAGTGCAGCCTTCAATCGTGAGACGGGCGCAGCCACGGATGCCATCTCGTATGGGTTGTAATAGCTGTTCTTGTATACGCCGTGAAGGAACCTCGCAATTTCCTTCCTCATCAGTGTTCGTACCTGCGTTCAGTGTGGCGTGTAACTTTACCCCCCTATCTGGTATTTTCATGTGGCCATGGTACATCCTTTCAGTCTCCAATCTCTTGCAGAACTCGCTCAGGTCCGACAACAGCATCACTATCCTGGTTGTTAAGGAGCGACGCAATCGAAGAAACTGGTCGAGCTGAAAGACGAGGTCCATCTCACAATGCGGGAAGACATTTGGTTCTTCTTCGCTCAAACTGGGGTGTGGCTCTGGTATGCAGCCACCAGTGTGGCTGATGGAAAAGATGTGGATCGGTTGGCAGGGCCCGTGGAACCAGTCTTGTATATTGGCAGTCCGAACCTCGACGCGCACGAAAGGGTTTCGGTTTAACAGGAGAGGCTTTGCTTCGTTATATATCTGCTTGTTTGCGAGGAGTATACTAGTACTAAGGTTGCATTGCATTAGTACTCTAGTATTAGAGTAATGTTGTCTATATTTATTTTAATTTTAATTAAATTTAATAATTTATTTTTTTAGTTTCTTATAGTAATATATAATATAAAATTATGCCTAGTAAAGCTTTTTTTATTATTATTATTTACTACTACTACTATTTTTAATTCTATACACGCTTAACTATTAAGACTAAAGTAATTTTACTTAATACTTTTAATATTTAAGTAAAGTTTTTATTACTAAATAGTATATTTATAAATACTTTTTTACTTACTTATATCTTAATATTAAACTTAACTTTTTTTTATATTTTTATAATTATATTAATTTATTAACTAATATATAGCTTTACTAGTATAATATTACTATTATTAATTTTAATTATATTTTAAAGTTTTATAAGAGCTACTATTAAAAAATAAAAAGCTTTTAAGTAGTTAACTTTAGTCTAGAATATTTTACTATTAGTAAATATAATAGTATTAATTATACTTACTAGTATAACTTCTACTACTAAATTACTATTTAGCTTAACTATATAAAAAAAGCTTAGCTTATAAAGCTTTTTATTAACAAAGTTAGCTAAGTAATTAATACTATTTATTAGTATAGTTTTAAAACTACTAAAAGTATTAGTAAAAAAATAAATTTAGTAAATATTATTAAATATAGTTATTTTAAAGCTTTAAAGTTAGTAAAAGTAGTAAAATAAAAAAAAGTATTAATTTAGAGTTCTAAGTAATAAAGTATAAAAGAAAAAAGTAAAGATTAAAATAGTATTTTAACTTAAAGTATATCTATAAATTTTTTTCTTACTATTATAACTAAATTTTATAGCTTTAGCTATATCTTTAAACTTAAAAAAGCTTATAAAGTTTTATAGTTTTTATTATAGAAGTATCTTCTAATAATTTATTAAAATTTTTTTTATTTATAGCTTATCTTTAAGTCTTTTAGCCTAAAACTATTAGTTAAGCTTTTTATAACTTATAGATAGGTAGAGAGTCTATTTTTTTGTAAATTTATTTATAGAAAAAAGTGTTAAAAGCTAGAATTATTTGTGTATTGCAAAAAATTTATATTAGTGCTAAGACGTCGCTGCTTTACTATGGGTGCCTCCGCATGCAGGTTTGAGTATTCGTGGATAGTATAGGGAGCTGTTTGAAAGCTATCGAAGCCCAGCGCAAATTCGTAGACATTGTCTCGTAGCTCGCGTGGTAGATCAAGAAGGCGGAAAGGCTGTTCGGTGAGGTGAGTGTTCATGATGTCTGGCAGGAATTGTGGTGTAGGAAGGTAGGAGCGTTCAAGGAGCTGACGTTTGCTCGTACACGGCTGGCAGTAGCGGCTCGCTTCCACTGCATGTGTCTAGCGCATCGAGACAGAGTCATTCCACTTAGCTCAGACTGCTGCCTGGGCTTACGCAATCGCCAACAACGATAAGGCGTAAAAGTCGTAAAGTATTATAGTATTGACAAGGGCGTTACGCAAACTCGTGGCATTCGCCTCTCGGACCGAATCCAGATAATACGCCAATAGGATAACCGCACTGAAGCGCTACAATACATGCCTAGGCAAGCAGGTTTATAACCGTCTCATCCTGATACCCCTCAACGCCAGAATGTCCGCTCGCCGGCATGACCATCAGTGTGTGACGCAAATTCCAGATCCATTGTTGGCCAAACCAACGGCATGTGTCAATTGTTGACAATTCTTACTCAACGCCCTCGACTTTCCTCAGAAATTCCCTGACACGGCCAACCTCCACACCCTCGCCTTCTTCGCTGTCCAGAGCCGCCACCAGGCCTTCGAGACACTCTTCAATCCTGTTCTCTTCTACCTTTGTACAAAGACTGACGACCTTGCGGTACATCATCTCAAGCTGCCCGTCCTTCTCTTTCAGCATCTTACTTCGTTTGAGTAGTGCACCGTTCGCGTTCGTGTAGGTGTGAAGTCGTTGTTGGAGGACGGAGGCGGCGGGGAGTTGCTGGACTGCATAGGCCTGATATTGTGGCTGATGCGATACCTGTTTGAGCGTTGCGGGATCCAGTGGAATGGTTGTCGACAGATAGGGGGCTCCATCTGATGCGCGGCAATCCAGATGGTCGCCTGCTTGGCGGAGCTCGTAAGGCAAGTCGTCTTCCTTGATGAGCATGCCTGCACCTTCCGCATCGGCGTATCCTATCCTCTTCTTCTCATGCAAATCGATGTCCCCTGCATTGACGGAGAGCATGTGCCGTTGCGGCTCAAGCCAACGCTTCAGATTCGATATCCGCTTAGCGCGATCTTGTCGTAAACGTAACCTAGCACGTAGTGACTCCAGCCTTTGTTGCTCCTGCTTCTGTTGAGCAGATAGTTGGGTGATCAGCTCATTTGTTTGATCTATGGTGTCTTGTTTCAGACGCGCTTCTTGCGTGAACTGCATTGAAGCTGACTGGAGAATGCCATTCATCACTGTGACCATATTAGCGGATTTCTTGTAATAGATACGAGTGTCAACTTACAGGGTTGTATCTCTCGGCTAGTCTCTTCGACCTTGCTCAAGGGCGCCTTGCCCTTGCTGGGGCTATTTGCCGCAATTATGACTTCGCCGTCGCCGAGATCGCTGCCAACACCAAAGTCGATCGGTCTCGTGCCTTTGTGATTGGGTATGGTCGGGTCCGCCTGAACTTCCATGAGCTGAGAGATGATGTTGCGATTGCCTATCCTCGCTGCGAGGTTGAGAGCTGTATTGCCGGCTTTGTCGCGTGCATTTACCATCTCTTGCATAAACCTCATCAATCCTATTGGTTTCGGGTAGTTGCTGGTGTCGTGGAAAGAAGGCACCTGGTTGGCGCCAATGTTGCTGCGTACGAGATACTCAAGAAGTGCTTCGAGGTAGTACTTGCTGGAGGCCGCGCGCCCTTTTATGGCACAGGTCACCGCGATGTGATGCAGTATCGTCCGTCCCTGCGAGTCGCGGAGCTCGATAAGTGGCGCCAAGATCTCGAGTGTTTCCGGGAAGCAGCTGTGGTCCAGGCTGTTGTTGACAGAGACTGCACTCATGAGTGGTGTTTGACCTGAGGCATTTCCTCTGAACATGTTGGCTCCTTTGGAAACTAACAGCCTCATCAAGGACACTCGTGCCAGTGTCGCGGCCCAATGTAGAGCTGTATTTGAGGTGTTGTCAATTGGCATGTCCAGATCTGCGCCAGAGAGGTGAAGTATGGCTGGATGGTTCGTGAAGTCTGTCCTAGTCTGATCCGCGAATAGATCCGTAAGCATGGCTTGCTTCTCTTCGTTGTGCTTGGTGTCGGGGTGCGGTAGAGGTGGCAGGGCCGAGGGAACCTCGCCGTCGGGAAGTGCAATGCGCTGTCCAGTCTGATGTTGGTAGAAGCTCTCGCTTGGTTCTGTCGGCGAGCCAAGATCGCGCATAGACATGTCTGCGCCGTTGGGTTGTGAGTAGGATTCATCTTGGGACGTTCGCATGCGCTTCCTTGGCGGCTCTTGCGGGTCTTCAAGGCCTGTGCCATATGCTGAGTCGGTGTGTCCGTTCTGCCCGCTGAAACTACGCTCCGATGCTACGCTTTGCTGGCTGCTGGTGCGGAACGATTCTTGGCTGGCGAGGGGTCCTTGTGACGGCCGTGCCATGCTTCTCCGGCCCTGCGAGGAGGAAGCGGGTCGCGGTGCGGGTGAGTTGAGTCGCGCGACCTTGTTCATGGCGGCAAGTGCGCTGGTGGCTGTCGAGGAGATGTTGCTGAAAAAGGTACCGCCGACACTCTGGCTAGTAGTGCGGCCGTCCATGCTCTGGGTGTAGAAGCGCTTCCTGTTTGCTGCCATGGCCTGCTCTTTCGTGGGCGTCTCGATGCCCTGGCCCTGTCCCTGGTTACCATCGACGCTGACATCGTAGTCCAGCAGCGGTCGCAAGACATCCTCGACACCGTACTGGCGACAAAACTCTCTGCCGCGGCGGTAGCAGATCCATGTGCCCTGGTACTTGCCGTAGCCGCCCTGGACCTTTTCGTGTTCGCCGTTGAGTATCTCCTTCTCGAGGACCTTGGTGCGCTTTCCTTTGTCAACGCCAGCCACCTTGAGGATCTGGGTGGCATTGAGCCAGCCGTCAGAGCGTCGGCGCATAACAGCGACCCGATTGACTTCCATTTCGTAGACAGAGACGCCCGAGTAAACAGCCTAGATTGTCAGCGACTTGGTGCGACTGCGCAGATGCGGTGGTGGTGGTGCATACGGTGTATATCTGGGGCTTCTCCATGGCGTGCTGCTGGTAGCCGTTCATGTCGGAAAAGGACCGGTTGAAGCCAGCGGGCGCAGCCATGAGTCCCTGGCTGTGGGGAGAGTTCGCGTACATGGCCGACTGGGGCGGCGAACCTGCGGGAAAGGATAGCGACGTGCGCGCGACTTGCATTATGTCAGCGCAGTGCTGGCGGGCGTGGTGATAGTATGGTGACTGTACGGGTCAAACGATCATGGGGGCAGGCGCGGACAGAGGCTGGGCGCAGCGTGGGCAGGTGCAGTCGGGGTGCGCAGCCGTGGGCCGTAAGCGGAAGCCTCGGTGAAAGGTGCGATATGCGATAGGCGATATGCGCCGTATCAGGACTCGATGTTGATATGCGGGTGGGCGGGGGGTGAATGTGCCGTCGCTCGTCGAGACTCTAGAGGAGTGGAGATTCCAGAGGTCGCGTCTACGCGTCGCGGCCAATCAGCCGCCGCCCGAGTTTCCTCGCCCAGAGCACGGCCACGACTCGTCTGCTACCTTCCGGCTTGTCTCCCGCATGCCTACGCCGTTCCAGCAGAGCGCGTCACGTCTGCGGCCAGTCCATCTGCTGCGCGCCCTGCTGCGTGAGGCTTCGTACCTGCCCGATGCGACAGCCCGCACCTACTTCCGCCGCTACATCGTCAGCCGATTCAAGGCCTATCAGCCCAAGCAAAATGCGACGGCGTCCTTCGACGTCCAGGCCGTCGAGAAGTACAAGCACAGGAGCTTCAAGAGGCGGCAGATAGCGGTTATCAATGAGCGCACACGACCAATGCTCAGGAAAGGGCAGAAGGGTCTGAACTTCCTGCGCCGGGCCAACCTGGGCGAGATACCATGTCTGCAAAAGGTGCTCTTCTTCGCCTATGGGCGCATGGGAAGGAGGAAGTACCTCTTGCTGGAGAGGTTGCTGACGCCAGACCACATCATGGACGGCGGCGCACTCGCAACGCCCGTCGAGCCAGGGCAGGCACCGCTGCAGAAGCTCTATTACAGCAACAAGCGCTATCTGCAGTATTTCGATGCGCCCAAAGCCGCCTCCAAGACCGAGTATACCATCAACATCTCTAGCCGCTACTCCCGATTGCGCGCCGTCCTCAAGTCGCAGTGCCAGAAGGGCATCTCCATACACCGAGGGATCAAGCGTCCAGCCATGAAGACGCCTATCAACAATGTTTGGGAGCGGCCCATGCCGATCAAGCGCGCGGTCAACAATGTCCGACGCTGGTATGCCGAGACTATGACGAGATTACTTCCTCCATTACCGACCGAAGAGTGGGACAATATACATGCCATGGTTGTTGGGGACCGAAAGATCGATTTGGTCAGACGGAGAGGCCGCGCTTCAGTGTTGAGTGCTGAGCCAGCCGCAGAAGACGAGTCCTTCGCCCGCACAATAGAAGAAGGTATCGCTTTAGACAAGCCCAGCAGAGCAGATATGCCTGCAGGCGTGCAGCGACCGCATACCATCAACCCTAGGTTCATGAAACGCATGTATACAAAGCTCCTCATACTCTGCTGCAAGGTCGAGTACGACGACGAGCAGAAGCGATGGAAAGCAGTCTGGGGCGAACCTATGAAGTACATCAAACCCAGCCTCTACAACGTCCCTACAGATGAAACGCTCTTTGCGGGTGTTGATGCTACAGGCAAGATCCCGAAGACGCCCAAGAAGCATCTGCTGGAGAAATCACAGCATGTCCAGCCACGGAATGCCGAGGGCGAATATATGCGTTTTCCCTTCTTTGCCGAACGGCTTCCAGAAGATCACCCAATACGCAGGGAATTGGATGAGTGGAAGAGGAAACGTGCTGCTGCGAGAGGACAAAAGCGGGAAGTGTCGTAGCCTGGAGGCGGGGCACTACCCCACAAACTTGGAACGCGATTTGTAGGGCGCGTCTTACATGTACATAAAGTAGGCAGCACTCAGCACCGTACTTTGACCGTCACAGTGCATCGAGCAACGTTTTGACAAGCACAATGGCATCTTCAAGCGCAACAATTCGCCACGCGACCCGTGAAGGTAGAGTTTCCCCAGCCTACAGTAAAAGCCTACTAACAGCCTGTGCAGATGTTCCTACCATACTAGCCCTTATCAAGGAACTCGCGCTCTACGAAAACGCCAGTGACAAGGTTGACTCAACTGAAGAAATCCTCACGCGCACCCTCGCACACTACGACCCTTCCACCTCGACCTTCTCTGAAGGCTTCGCCCGTACACTCCTCCTCAGCGACCCCGACGGCACAGTAGCAGGCATGGCTCTATATTTCTACAACTACAGCACATGGACAGGCGTGCCAGGCATCTACTTGGAAGACCTGTTCGTCAAGGAGAGCTACAGGAAGAAGGGCTATGGCAAGCGACTTCTCAAGGAACTCGCTGGAGAGGTGCTCAAGGTCGGGGGCAGGAGGCTCGAATGGAGCTGCCTGGACTGGAATGAGCCTAGTCTGAAGTTCTACGAGAGCGAGATCATAGGTGCGCAGAGAAAGACGGCATGGGTGGGCTTGCGCGTAGATGGAGACGCTTTAGAGAAGCTTGCGAAGTCGTAGTCTCGAAGGATAAGGATTCATCTCATGCTTGCTGAGATTTGGCCCTGGTTCTCGTTCACTCTTGCATGATTGAGGAGCCGCCACGTGAACACGCGCAAGTAGGTCCGTGCGCCATAATCGTCATTCCGTCTTACATCTGCGACCGCACCTGCACTCCTGACCTCTCAGGCCTCAATCAAGTCAAATTCTGGCTACGTGGACATTACAATTTGCAACACCGCCATGGCCTACCCGCCTTTCATGGTCAAATCAGCTGAGATCGAAAGCTGCTGGGAGCAGCTGCGCAAGTGAGTATCATGAGTGTAATGCAGTTTGGTAGCAGTACTAACAAAACACAGGTTACTACAGCACGAGTACGAACAAACTGCGCTCGATCAGTGCCAACAATCCGTCAGTCTTCATAAAGGCCTTCAGGATATGCTTCGTCTCACCACCGACGTGGATGGTTTCCCGCCCCCTAGTATCGATTGTATCAAATCAAATCTGGGCGTTGAGCGCGATTTCAGCAAGGATATCGAGGAAGCCACAGAAGCATACAATGTCGCTGTCTGCCGCACTATTGGACCTGCCATGTACGGAAAGTTACCACGGGAATTGCGCGACATGATCTACGAGTATTTGACTACGAGCACACTGCATCTGACTCCTATCGCTGCATACTTTGCCTCGGAGGATTCCGACAAAGACGACCTTTGCCCAGAGCGCTACTGGCGAGCCGGTGTCATCGGTCCTGAAGTAGTGCATGAGCTCAGAGAATCTTGGTACCGGAACACCACGTTCCATGTAGATGGCGATCAGTCCATCAAGACGCTACTCGACAGAGATCGTTTTGATGCAGGATTGCAACCCCGCGAGCTCATCAACAAAGTCACACGTCAAATCGGGGTCGTGACAGGGACGACAGAAGAAGGAAACATGCAGACCGTGCTACATCTCTACGAACTGTTTCTATTGAGAACGCTGACACAACTACAAGTCAATGTATACATGTCCCATGTCAGGACTGGGGAAAGGGACAAGATGTTCAGGTCAATTCTGCGGCTCATACGTTCAACAATCATACGTCTGAGAGAATCAGGATATCAGTGTACAGTCACATTGGACGAACGATGTTCGGACTGTGTTGATCCAGAGACTATCACGGAGTGGGACGACGACATTGCAGCGGAGATTGATAGGCGGACAACCCCGCGCTGAGTGGGGTCTACAGAAGGAAGAAGGTAGACGACTTGTGGCGACAAGAAGAGGGCAGGGTATGTGTCTAATTGCTTCTTGATATCCCCAGGCTTCACGAGACTCTCCACAAGGAGAGTGGGTGCGCTCATTTGGAAAAATATCGCGATTGTACACTAGATGATTATGCCCGATGTGGTGGCGTTCAGCGTGCTGCTTCGTTTCAGCATTGACTTTGACTTCTGACTTTACAACAGCATCCACATCCTCGTTTAGTATACACTTCATCAATATCCAAGAAGCTACACTATTCATCTCGCTTCTTCCTCGCCTGCGCTAAGCCGCCGACTTGCCAAAAATAGCTCAACTTACGTCAACCCCAGGTCTACTTCGTCAGCAACAATCGACAGCAAACTCCCTCATTAACAGTCGTGAACGTCCAACTAAGTTGCTTCGGTTTTCGGAATCGATCATTGACCGGTCCGAGATGAATGGAGGTTTCGGGGGACTCGGAAGTCTTGGGCCGAAGAAGGACCGAGCCGTCAGCATCGATCAAGATGAGTACGCGTGGACCATGACGGCAATCCGAAGGAACAACAGTGTGCGAATGCAATTCTATGAGTCGGAATCTGACGGGCTGGCGAGAAATAAAATGTTTCCCCTAAAAAGGAAGACGCGGGAGTAGATAAAGTACAAGTGCGCGCTAATTTCAACATGACGGACACATTGACTGTTAGAAGGATCTTCATTCTACGACCATATTCACGAGATACCATAGCCAAAGTAGCAGCCACTGCCTATTCATAAACAGCAAGGAACAAGGCAGCGGATATCTGTACCTAGGGTGTTCGGCATGATACCCAATCTACGAGTTCCCTCGTGGTAGCCAGCCGGAATTTGCCCCGCCACCATCGTACGACATGGAGTTGATTACTTTAAGACTTTCCCATTCGAGCCGATGACAAAGGAAGAGGCGGCTTAGAAGGCATGTCGGGTTCCACAAAATTCAGCCACGAGCTGACAACTCCAGAAACCACAAGGATTTGGGGTACACACTCCGCTTCGGAAACATCGCCCGTCCGAAGCCGACGAAATGTAGATTACCATGGAACTTGCCTACCTATCTTGGGCATAGCAGATCGAACGGAATGTAGAAGCTTCGCTATTGAAACAAGTTGGCTATGCTGACCACTTACTTGATTGCGCGGTCCTTGCGAATAACCTATTGCGGACATGCTTCTTGTCAGGCAGGACCTTGTGTGCTAGCAAGGTAACACACGGCGGCTGAGCATGTACTGACAGTCAGAAGGTAACGGCCCTTCTGGTCGGATTCGGACGCTGACATACTTCCACGGCTGGGATTCAGGCCTCATGGATAGTTCTAAGGTCACCTGAACGCGTAGGCATGGAGCAGTCAGTATATATGAGCAAGCTGCTCATCGATGTTAGGCATCATCAGCAAATATCTCGGCTTCTCATCCATCTCCACCACAATCGTTACCGCCAGTATGCATTCTCAGTTCATTTCTTCCCGGATCGGGAAGAGCGCCATGCTCCTCCTGCTCTCCTCTTATCTTTCGAGCTACGCAGTTGCCACAGCGGTCCCCGAATCCGTCGATGTTGCCGTGATAGGTGCTGGACTTTCCGGACTTACCGCAGCGCGAGACCTTCTTCACGGCGGCAAATCGGTTATCGTTCTTGAAGCCAGGGACCGCGTCGGCGGCAAAGTCTACAACCATCCACTGAAGAACGGGGGTGTTACCGAAGTAGGCGCCGAGTTCGTTGGTCCAACGCAAGACAAAGTGCTGGAGATGATTTCCGAGCTGGGACTGCAGACATTCGACACCTACAGCGAAGGGAAGTCCATCTTGTGGAGGAACGGCACTCGAACAGTTTACACTCCTGATCCGGCACTTGGTGGTTCACCACCAGTGGACATGAAGTCTCTCCCTCTGGTTGCCAGTGCGCAGAAGCAACTGGACGACTGGGCAGCTGAAGTCAATACGAGTGCACCCTGGACGCATCCCAAGGCTAAGGAACTCGACAGCATGACGTTCCAGCAGTACATCGATCAGGCAGCACCCCATGCAGACGCCGACCTCGTCTTGACCACAGCCAGCAAGGCCATCTGGGCTGCGGAACCCCGAGAACTCTCTGTACTCTACGTGGTCTCCTACATCGCAGCAGGCGGAAACGAGACCAACGTCGGAACACTGGCTCGACTGATTGGCATCCAAGGCGGAGCTCAAGAGAAGCGAGTCGTAGGCGGGACAGGACTCATCCCAGAGCGACTCGCCGAGAAGGTCGGACACGAACACATCGTCATGAACGCCGCCGTATCAACCATCACCAAGACATCCAACGGCTACAAAGTAGTATCCCGAGCAGGCACTGTCCACGCAAAGCAGGTCGTCCTCGCCATGGCGCCTCCCCTCCTCCGTCAAATCACCTTCTCACCCGCCCTCCCCACCGCCCGCCAACAGCTCAACTCAGCAATGAAGATGCCATCCATCGGCAAAGGCATCCCCATCTACCCCACGCCCTTCTGGCGCAAGACCGAAGGCCTAAACGCCCAAGTCCTCTCCGACAACGGTTCCACACGCGTAACCTTCGACTCCACACCCGAAGACAGCAAATTCGGCGCCCTCCTCGGCTTCCTGCTCGGCGACGAGATGCGCGCGCTCGACGCCCTCAGCCCCGCTGAATGCGAAGAGAAGATCCTGTCAGACTACGTGCGGTATTTCGGCGAGGAAGCAAAGACCAACACGGAGTTTGTGTTGCAGCGCTGGGACTTGGAGGAGTGGTCCAGAGGAGGACCTGTGGCGGTTGCTCCGCCTAATGTGCTCACGAAGTATGGTCAGGCGCTGACGATGAGGGCTGAGGGGTTGCATTTTGCGGGTACGGAGACGAGTCCGTATTGGACTGGGTATATGGACGGAGCTATCCGGAGTGGAGAGCGTGTTGCTAAGGAGATTATGGGAATGGGGTACTGAGACTTGCGAGAATCGGGGTAGTAGTCACGGTGGTGGAAGTGGTAGTGGAGGGGTTACATCGTGATTTCGCTGTTCAAATCTGTAATTAGAAAAACGTACTTCTGTCTCCGGATCATCTTCAGTAAAGTAAATGGGATACTCTTTCCAGCAAGACAAGGTCGTATCATACTTTGGGTCGCCGGAACGCAGGAGTTCTAGGTTCTTAGTTCCCAGCGCCATATCCGGGGAAGGGTGTTCGTGATCGACAGGCCCGCGCGGAATATACTTTCAGTAGCTGGGGTTGCTAACCTGCGAATTGCTTACTTTGACGCCAGATCGACATGTCACGGTGAGCCTCGGCTCCACCGTACACCATGGGGTTTGTGTATAATAGGAAGCTGGAGGATGTGGTATTTGCTTTTTTTTATCATCTCAGCATCATTCTGACTCGTGTTTTGCTCTTACCATCTCATACCCGCTTTAGACCATTGGTTCAATCGCAAGATATTCACCGACATCATGCACTTCTCACTTCCCCTCCTTCTCCTCCCCGCCATCGCTTTCTGTGCGCCTGTTGCGGAAATCTTGCCTACGGCGCAGGATGTGATTCAGTCGGTGTTCAACATCCACAGCGCTGTTCTCGAGCTCGATCAGAAAGTACAAGCCTTTCAGGGTGGCTCCTTCGAGACCGCCTTTGTCGAAGGCAAAGAAGTGCTCGCGGGCGTAGCGAAGATCCACGAAGTCAACCGCGAAGGGTTCCGACGAGCAACCCTGGCTCTGCCGCCATTCTCCATCAAGGATACTACCGATCTGATCAACACGGTCGTAGCGACTGGTGAGTTATCACGGTCCTTCCAGCACAGACAAAATGCTAACACTCGCTGCGAATAGTCAACGTCAGCATCCCGAACGCGACTAAACACCTCCAAGAGAAAGAGCCCGTGTTCAAGGCGAACGGCTTTTCAGCCATCGTTATCGCTAGTCTGGCGCTGTTGGAATTCGACCACGATACGTTCAGCGCGGCAGCAGCGAAGAACTTCAACTTCGCTACCCCGAAGCCGAAGTTGGACGAGGGCATCGCGGCGGCGGCGAACATCCACAAGGTTATCCAGGATACGATTGTGTTCTACACTGTAAACGTGGTCGCTTAAAGGGAAGGACTGTATCCGAATGTGGTTACAGCGGTGTAATGTCCGTTTATGATAGGTGCCACGCGTGCGCCTTCTATAGGAAGTCGCGTCCGTATCAATACAAACACGTGCCCCATGTATCCGCCTGCGTCTGCACCTGCACCTGCACCTGCACCTGCACATGCGGAGAAAAGTAAACATGCCACCGATGACGTATCAGAGTGATCGCCCGCCAACCTTGTTTCTCCTCCACGCTCCACAGTCTAGATGCCGCTAGCTCTCCCGTAGCGCTCCATGCCATCATCCATTGTCAGCCTCAGCCCCAACTTTTCGGGCTTTGTGATCTCCAGACTTCCCTGTTGCACATCACCCCTCTTGTTGTTCCTGCCAAAGTAACAACACCACCACAGTACACTCGCTACACAACAACCCCCGCAGCGAAATTCCTCACAATGGGCATCTGCGGCAGCAAAGAGAAAGGCGGCGAGTCAACCGAAATGGCACGACCCTCGCAATCCCAAAACGCAGCCTCAATCGCGCAAACCCAACAAAACATCCCCGTCGCCAACGAAGGCCCCACCGTAAAACCGCGCCGCTCCCCGGACAACCCCATCGTATACTTCGATATTGCAATCGGCGGCAAGCCAGCCGGCCGCGTGCAAATGGAATTGTTCCTCGACGTTGTACCCGCGACATCAGAGAACTTCCGCCAGTTCTGCACGGGCGAGGCGAAGCGCGGCGGCGGGTACAAGGGGAGTACGTTCCACCGCGTTATTCCCAACTTTATGATTCAGGGAGGCGATTTCATGAATGGGGATGGGACGGGGAGTGCGAGTATCTTTGGGGGCGACTCGTTTGATGATGAGAATTTTGAGTTGAGGCATACGCATCCTGGGCTGTTGAGTATGGCGAACTCTGGGTAGGTTACTTCTCATGTCGACTGTTTAGAGGGGGGTTGCTAATTGTGGAATAGGCCCAACACCAACGGATCGCAGTTCTTCATTCTGACTGCTGCGACACCGCATCTTGATCGCAAGCATGTCGTATTCGGGGAGGTGCTCGATGGTATGGATGTTATAAGGAAGATCGAGGCGACGAGGACTGGTCCGGGTGATAAGCCGTTGAGCGATGTCGTTATCGCTGGATCTGGGCAGCTGTCGGGCGCAAAGCCATTGGCTTGAGAGAAGATGAATGTGTGGAGGTAATAAAAGCAGGTCGATTCGCGGTACATAGGTCTCCAGGTCATGGAACCGTAATGATAATGTAATACATCTTTGCAAGGCAGTGCAACTTCAGTTCACCTAAACTCTACATTGCTTCAGGGTGTTATTATTCGTTCTTATACTAATATAGACTGCAGCGCACCTGTTCAGTTCTTTCCTTGTACACAACACTCCTGCTATTGTACCACTTCGCCCAACTCCGCCATCTGTATCCGCATAACTTCCTCCTCCCAGAACTCTGCCAGCTGCTCAGCTCCCCTCCTACCACCCCACTGTCGCCCGCCTTGGTCCATATCGCCTTCAACTCCGTCCATGAGACGCCGAAAGCAGCTCTTAAACTTGGGATCGTTGAAGTGGTGGTAGGGGTGGTCCGGATTGAGCCATGCTGAACAGATATAGCAGAAATGTGTTTGGCATTGCGCGCAGGTCTGCAGAGTAATTAAGTCAGTATATGTGTCATATGCATGTTATGAGATCAGTACTTACCATGTGGTTGCAGCCGTAACCTTTCTGGCAGGGCACAGAGCAGTACGGGCATGGTGTGGTGTTCTTCATGATGAAGTTGAGCGATGCTTGGTCGTCCTCGGTGAGCTCTGTGACATTGCGTGGCTCGCAGCGTACGAAGTCTCCGTGCCACGATGCTAGGCAGATGACACAGAAAGCGAGAGTACAATCTTCGCAGACTTGTAACCGCTCCATGCCTCGTACGCCCACTCCACGCTTTTCCGGCCCGGGTTCTTTCTCAGTCTCCTGTGGTTGAGCTGGGCCCTCGTCGTCTGCTTCAGAGTCCGAATCGTCCATTTGCGTTACGTCCGTAATCTTAGGGTACTTGTCTGATCGCATAGCGCCTTGACACCATTTGCGCGGACAATATACGATGTTCGGGTCGGATTCGATCTTCTTCTTCCGCTTGATCTTGGCGTATCGCTCAACCTGGTCGCGCGATATAGGGATTTGTAGCAGCTCCTTGGGTGACAGTAATCGGTCCTTCTTCTTCCCGCTACTACCGCACTCCGTAGACATGCATTTGATGTTGTTGACGTTCCCCTCTGTTATACAGCTGTCGTAGTAGTCTTGAAGGCAGTTGATGCAGAAGACATGGCTACAGCGGGCCATGCGATAGCACGCGGATCCCTTCTTCGGCTCGAGACAGACTCCACAATCGAATGTGTCTTTGTCAAACAGTTCCTTCTTCATCCGCCGACTATAGGCAACCAACTCCTCCTGCATGGACGAGGGTAGCGTGAGGTCTTCCAAGCCAAAGGCGTTCTCGGCCTGTTCTTGGAGAGAGCTGATGTACGAGAAGAGTATCGAACCCCCTCCATACTCCTCCCAGAGTGTCTTGGCTTCGGTTGTCAGTCGGGCCTGTAGATCCTCGCGGATCCATGAAGGCGAAGTCGACAGACGAATTACAGGCGGTAGATGTTCGGGATATTCGGCAGGCAGTATGATTTCGAGACGTAGGGGAGGTAGGTATGGGAGTCGCTCGACATCTTGCTGTGGCTCAAAGGTGATGGGTAGAGGCTTGGCGGGTGCGACGAGCAGTTCGAGAGTGGCCGAGTACGGATCGCTATCGTTGATGACCAACTCCGGATAGATGGACTGCAGCGTGCTGAGCTCTTCGGCGCGCTCATCTTCCAGGTTGAACTCGGTCATAGCGGCAGATGGTAGGAATGCCGCGTTTCTATCGGCGAGTGGGTTGTATATGGAAGTAGTGGCGGCGGAGAGAGGGCGGAGATAAGTCGAATGCGGTCGGACAGTGTGAAAAGGGCGTGGCGACTCTCTTTTATCGATAGCGCATAAAGGCGAAAGTCCCTTTGAAGAGGCCCATGGTGAGTCAGGCGCCGATTGCAATCACTGCGATTCCATCGAAGCTTTCCAGAGCCAGGCGGTTGCAGCAGATGCGAGAATGCATGTAGCACGATCCCGTCACCGAGGTATCTCGCATGCCAAGGCCGACAGGGTAACGCCGGGGATGCGCCGTCATGGACACGGCAGGTGCACCCTTCACTCTTGACACGCTTCACCTCCCACGTGAAGTTGCTATGGAGGCCCCTCCGCTTGCGTCGCTATCGCTGACGCATGTCCACTATGTTGGTCTCATCTACTGACAGCCAGAGCTGCTGCTAATCCGCCCAGAATCCCGCCGACCGCGTCTCCTACCTCTGCGCATGGCTTGCGCTGGTGCCCCAGGGACTATGCGTCGTCTATGCGACGCTGATATGGTCAAATCGCGAAATTGAGATATTCCTCATGTTCGCAGGCCAAATGGCGTGTGAAGCGCTCAACTGGGTTCTGAAGAGATACATCAAGGAAGAGCGGCCGCGGGGTAAGGTTGCCAAAGTATATCATGTGAATGTAGTACTGATAATTCTACAGAAATGCATGGAAAGGGCTACGGAATGCCCTCCTCGCATGCCCAGTTCGTCTCCTTCTTCTCCGTCACCCTAGGCCTGTTTCTCCTCTTTCGACACGTCCCACACCCGACCGAAACCCACACCCCCTTCTCTTTCGGCGGCCGCGTCCTCCTTTCGCTTCTAGCAATGGTTTGCGCAGGAGCTGTAGCAGCAAGCAGGATATACTTGAGCTACCATACACCAAAGCAAGTTGTCGTCGGATGTGCCGCCGGCGCCCTCTTCGCACTAGCTTGGTTCGGCTTCACAACCTTCCTGCGGAAGGCCGGTTGGATAAACTGGGCTCTCGAGACATGGGTTTTGAGGTCGTTGCGCGTGCGAGATCTCGTAGTACAAGAAGATCTCGTTGATTCTGGCTGGGCACGCTGGGAAGACCGAAGGAAACGGCAAATCTTCCAAGTCCAGGGTAAGAAAAGCAGGTGAGATCTAAAATCTCTGTATATATTACTACGGTACGAGGCTGTCATGCTCGTATCGGCTTGTCAATACTCAAATAGATGTGTAGCGCAACACAAAACAAGATTGGCGACTAGGCCGGCTTTCAAGCCTCTCGACATTCTTAGCTCCCGTGCGCCGTCGAGAACTCCAGAGCTTCTTTCCGCGGAGTCAATTTCGTTCGTTCAACATCTCAGCCTCCAGACAAGCATGTCCGTAGTACCAATCACAGATCATCGTCATGACATCTGTAACAGCCACCAACGTCAGGCTGTGGTGGCTTCAGCCGTGTGCAACGGCATGTTCTTGCCCTACAAGCACCTCAAATCCTATCATCCTCCGTGCTGCCTTAACAAAATACACATCTCCAGTCAGCTGTGGCTGCAGTTCGCCGTTCACAAGCGATGATCTCCATATTTAGTGGTTCAGACTATATGTGGACCCTTGACGCGCATCTTCCGTCACAATCGTAATCGTCATGCTTCCATCGCTATGCCGTTGGCTATGACAAACCCGTCGACCGGAAATATTGACCGCTATGGTATAACGGCGGCCGTTAATTACTTTTAGGTCGTCTTTTAGTTTGGGCTTCCCCAGCTTGGGCGTCCATCTAGTATCTGCTGTCCCTCATCACCGTGTTGCATACTCTGTTCTGCGAATACCTTTATCGATACACCCATTCACTTTCTCAAATAATCTCTAGTTCAACATCTTGAACCGACAATGCCTCGCATGAACACCTACCGCGAGCCTAAACCCCCACCACACCGTTCCCGAAGCCGCCAGAGCCGCCCGAGCCAAAGCGAAACCAGCAGTCCTCTTCCACGTAATGAATCGGATTACGACGTGCCCGCTCCCCAACCCAAGAAACACCTCAGCAGTTTAGAAGGGCACCTCGTCGCAGCGAGTGGAGAGTTTGTCGGCACATTCATGTTTCTCTACTTTGCTTTTGCCGGTCAGCTCATGATCATCAACCAAGCAAGTGACCGGTCAATTCTGAATGGGTTTGCGAGCAGTCAGCAGAATATCTTCATTGCTTTGGTGTATGGATTCAGTTTGCTGGTCAATGTCTGGGCGTTCTTTCGCATTAGCGGGGGGTTGTTCAATCCAGCGGTATGTACCCTCCTAGTATCCTCCAGGATACGCGTTAGATTGTCGAGCGATACTAACATCACCCCCAGGTTACCGTTGGCATGGTAGTTGCTGGTCAACTCCCCTTCATTCGATCCCTCTTTCTCGTTCCCGCCCAGCTACTCGCATGCATGTGCGCGGGTGGAGTCGTCCAGGCTATGTTTCCGGGAGACATTAGCGCTGTCAATACCTCGCTGTCGCAGGACACGTCTATCGCCCAGGGTGTTTTCATCGAAATGTTCATGACCGCCGAGCTCGTCTTCGTCGTGCTCATGTTGGCTGCGGAGAAGAGCAAATCAACATTTCTTGCACCCATAGGCATCGGACTGGCGCTATTTGTAGCCATGATGGGCGGTACGTTCTCCGTTTCGCTTTTGGTGTACTGAGCTGACAAGTACTAGGTGTATACTTCACTGGCGGATCGCTCAACCCCGCGCGCAGTTTCGGTCCAGCTGTTGCTTCAGCATCGTTCGTCGGATACCACTGGATCTACTGGGTTGGTCCTATGCTTGGTGCGCTCCTTGCTTCGGCGTACTACCGCTTCGTCAAGCACTTCAATTACGAGCAGGCGAACCCGGGACAGGACTCTTCGGGTGGTCACTTCTCAGCATAAGTGTCTAAAGAGCGGGCAGTTTCAGGGATTCTCGGCAAATTCGGACATACAGCGTGGAGTTATAGGAGTATTCCATCGATGTAGTATAGTCACAGAAGCGTTTGAGTATTTTGTTGCTTATGGAAGATCAGTCTGATCGTTGCCCTTTCGTACAACTAGGCAAAGACGTAAGATGGTTTCGGTGCTCACTTATGCAGTGTTGAACTGATCGAAAACGGGTTCACATCTCTGTTAAACTTTTACGTAGTTTACTGTGGTCATTTGTTATCCAACAGCTATAAAGACGGCAACGAGAGAGTGCACAATGTGCACGATATCCGGACACTATAATGACAGCAATGCGGGAGTGCAGGATATGTACGATGGCTCAACCCTGAGCACGATATCCAGAACACTAGACTCCATGTAAATGCAAGCACAAAGACGCAGTGTTGATGCAGACGCAAGGCAACGATATGCAGGGAATCAAACGAAAAGGGGCCAGTTGTTACGGAAAGAAACAAGAGCTGGATACGAACATGAATCAAACAGGGGACTCCTGTAAAGGCTGTCCGCGATCAGGGAAAAGGAATGAAACAGCATAAGCCGCGAAGGAAGTGCAAGGAGGGATGGCGGTAACAAGCCCACCCTGTATCGAAGCCTTCTGCACGAGCGCGACAACGCAGAGACATATCCCGGCGAACACCAACGTGATCAGTATATATCTAGTTGTTGTCAGTATACTCCTTACTAACTCATCAATTGATACCTACAGGCTGTCATGCTTCACTCGACGAGTCTGATAGCGAAGGTACATCATCATTGCGATGGACCAAACGCCAAAGATACTGTCCGACAACATCAGTACGATTCAATGGAGATAGAATGGTAGATACTTACGTCCAAGCGAAGCTAGGTCGGACCGCCGCGTCGTTACGCATGATGAACCATAGTACGCTTGTTACGCCCATCAATGAACCCAACATTTGACTTGCCATGGCCAACAAATACCCAGCAGCGACAAAAGTCGTCGTGCCTATGGTAGCCAAAGGTACTCGCATAGGGAAACGAGGAGGCGGGTTCGCGGCGAAAGCCCCGTAGGCGTTCTGTACCGGGTACGGTGCCAGTGCCATCTGATTGTCCATCGCTGCCACTGGAGCGACCAAGCTCGTGACAAAGAGGAAGATGGCTAAAGGAACAAGTATTGTTTTGATCAATGGTCGGAGTCTTTGGAAAAGCAAAGATGTTGAAGCCTCGCTAAATGGAGTACGAAGTGCGGTCGTTTCGCGCAATTGTTGTATCGCTGCAGCAGCGTCACCGCAAGGCGGATCCGGATAAGACTCCGTGCTAGAAGGAGCCATGGTCGTACGGTTCCGAGTGATGCTAGAGCCTTTGGATTGCATTGCGCCGAAGTCGTTGCTCAATTGCATTTCGATGCTGTTGTTATTAGTATCTAGGAAAGGCCAGCAAATATAGGCAGAGAAAGTAAAGGGCCAACTTACAGACGTCAATCTTGGAGAACGATACCGTCAATCAAGAAGCAACTGCAAGAAAAGTTTTGGGGGGGACAGGTCAAGAAAAGGCCGCGCACATGTTCATTGCGCAAACTAGCACCGGTCACAGAAGACAAGGCGAGAAGTATAGTGGCTGTGTTTTTGAGCTCAGCCCGTGTTTAAGACTCGGCATGCAGACAATGAGGCAGAATCGCGACTGCGTGGCCTTTTGCTGTTCGCTGGACACGGTGGAGGACGCAGAGCAAGCTTACACCGGCATATCGGAGTAGTGTCACGAGAACAAAAGATACACTGTGTGGTAGACTCCGCCACGTATCTGTGACGTCGCAGAAGGAATTTGGTATATGTACTACCGTGGTGCAGCCGCGATTCGCTGATGATGATGGTGAAGGACTCGACCAGCGCACACCGGTGGCTGGCTTGCGCCTCAGCCTGATGCATCAAACTCGTAACAGGGCAACAAAGCCCCGCCTTGTCTGTCAGCCTAGCTGGTTTCTGACGTTTACTCGCATAGGGATCTTATATACCTCCCGCATGCCTTTCCTGCCTTTTTGTTCTTGCAATACCATCAGACTGAATCTACCAATACCTCCAACCTATTTTACTGCTACAACAGTCGACCCGACTCACAACCTCGCGATGGCGGGGCACCCTGTGGTTCATAACTCTCCTACATCGGCAACCCACCTATACGGCCCTATCCTCACTATGAGACTACCACGATGGTCGTACTGCAAATGCGGAGACGCCACAACGCAATGCACCGCATGGCTCCACCAATTCCTACTACATGCCATACTTGTACTGAGCTTCATTGTCGATGCAATAGCAGCGTTTGATCTCGGTCAACACAAATGGCAATGTTTTTCACTGGAGGCAATAAGCCCCTCTAGCGCCAACCACACGACTGTGTCGACCATCGCATTCTTCACCGCATCTACCATCATCTATCGGACCAACGCCCACGATCAATGGCAAGATCATTTCCTCCTCGCAGGGATAACGTCTGGTGCCGCCTCCGGCCTTCTTCTCAAAGGAGGATTACAAGAAGCCATTCTCGAATTCATGCCATGGACCGTTGTGCTGTCTTTATTGTTCAGCACCATACATCACCGAACGGTTCAGTTCGCCCGTTGTAAAAGTCCCGTGTTAGAAGAGAAAGTCCCTTTGCTGCCTTGAAAGCGCTCGCACAGGAGCTCTGAAGGAACAGTGGCAGTGCTCAGAATCCGATGTTCACATCGTCGATCTCTTTCCTATGTCAACTCGCAGGTCAACCCATAACTGGGTTGTGTCGTTTTGGCGTTGGCGATCTTGCTTTGGCGTTATCAATTACTTTTTGTATACAAGTCTGCACAGTATAAGTACTGGAATGGATGTTAAAATTTGGGTATCATACCTTGCGCCTAGCGTCACTCAGTTATCAAGATGTCTCCCAATGCCCAGTGACTGAGTGTCGCGCTCTCCTTATTTGCTCAGTCTGACTCCAACGTAGACACATCCTTGTGACGATTGCTATAGCCAGTGTGTTCATGATCTCATTGCAATGATTCAGAAGTCGTCAGTGCAAGGCGGCCTAGTGACAGCGATATTGACCTGTAGTTCTTCCTCGGATTCGTTGCGCATATCGCTTCCCATACGCATATAGACAAGAGTCATGTTTCACTTGCCTCTCTCCGCAATTCATCATCGTTGGGCATCCGACAATTAGGCTGTCGACGGAGAGGAAGCTCAGTGTACTTCGTATCAGTGAAGTAGCTCAAGTCAAACTGCGGTTCCAGTCGCTGCTTCTCGGTAACCTCTGCAACCTTTTCCTCTGCATCTTTCGTCTTCGTGTGCGCGCTTCGAAAGAGACGATCCGCATCTTCGCGTGGTGAAGATGGCGGCACAGCTTTGCCAAGCCAGGATGTCCCACGGCCGCGCCAGCAGAGTACGGATCGGGCGTTGCCTTGTCCAACAACTTCGAACCCATCTTCGGTCGCATTATCTCCAGTGGCATCAGGCTGCTCCCGCCATATCTCAACGCCGTCGAATATGTCCAGGTTTCGTGCGCGCTGCGCTACGCGAAGCGCTTGCTCCATGTCTGCGACCTCGAATAGGACGACTTTGGCTTCTACGTCTCTGGCGATCTGGAGCAGCCGCGGATAGAAGCGATCGCCTGGCTCTTTATCTGTGTGCTTAATCTTTCGTGGAGGTACCAGCGCGAGCTTTGGCTCGAAACCACGTACCGAACGCGTTGTCGTGTGCCAAAAGGCAGCTGGCGAGATGTACGGTGGGTTGGAGATGAGAATGTCCCAAAAGGACGGTTGTCCCGCCCAATTGAGCGCAGCCGTCAGCGACAGGACGCCTTCGGTCTGGTCGTCAAAGGGATTGATCAAGACGTCCGCCTGTATGAAGTCCAATTTGCCAGTGTCTTGGAGTTGTCGCGTCTTGCGTAGTTTTTGGAGATTGTATCTCGCGAGATCAAGAGCCTTGTCGGAGATGTCGACACCGAGAAGACGCAGGTCTACTTTGTTCGAGGCGGAGGACAATTCGTGGTGGAAGAGGAGGGGTATGCAGCCGGTGCCGGTGCAGAGGTCGAGTACGCGTACTTCAGAGGGGAGTTCTTTCGCATGTCGTAGGAGACCGGCGAGGTGTGTAATTGAAGCGGCTGTGTCTGCTCTGTTCGCGTCGTTAGCCATGAGCCGGAGAGAAGCCATAGTTCTAAATACCTCGGGATTAAGACACCAGGCCTACAGCGTATCTCCAGGTCGCCAAAGTACTCTGTACCTAATAAATACTGCAATGGCTTCCCGGCGGCTCTATCTTTGACTAGTTGTTGCAGCAAAGAAGCCTTAGCTATCGTGTCACCTTTTGCGCGACGCGCTTTCGCGACTTTCTCGACATGTTCGCGGAGCCATCGCAGCTCGTTCTGGGCGGCCTGCAGTTCGCGACAGGGCCCAAGAAGAGCAGGCAGGTAGGGATCGATTGCGCGCGCCTTGCGGATGAGCGACGTTGGTATCCGTGGCATGTTGAAGGTGACGCGGTAGGGTGGAGTTGCGGTCGCCTCACTAGCGTCGGCTTCATGTCGTCTGGCCGCTGCAGCATTGCGGCGTTTTGTCCAAAACTTCGACAGGGCAATGACATATCCTGACGTTGCTTTCCACGAAATGGAAAATATAGGAATTCATCACGATACTTCAGTAGGTGCCTGTTGGTAGAAACCTAGCTAGTATATTAGCAGCACGTGCTCAGTAAACCTCACGACCGCCCCTGCCTCATTGCTTTTTCGGCAGCCTGCAAGTCTGCCCTCACACCAGACTCAAGCTTTTGGGTCTAACCATGAGGACGTCTACATCCAAAGCAATACTGAATTCTGCGCATGGCATCCAACATGCCGTATAGCTAAGCTTTAATTTCCCCGCGCGACGCCCGTTCGACCCACCATCCCCAACATCACGCCCGTACCCCATACTTTCCTAGTTCACATTCATCCAATTGCTCTGCGTAGCGCGCATTACTAAATCAAACGTATCCACCTGCGTAACGGTGCTGTGATACCGAGTCTCATCATCATGAACAGTCGTGGTCTCTTGGCCCAGCCACAGGCGGATGAATATTTCCAGCCCTGGGGCCTTCCAAAATACTCAGTGCTACGTACTGAACAATCCACCACTACAGTATACTCTTCAACGCTTTGAGTACATCCGAGAGCATGCACCCATATCACCAGTAATCTACCACAAGTTACATCCGCCATGCACATCACCAGGCACAGAAACAATCCAGTCCACACAACACCTTCCCCACATCCACCCAAGCGCAAAGTGCCAAGTCTTCTCCGCCATTGGTCCTACAAGAGCGGAGAGGCCATCTGACTTGTGGGGTCAAACAACCGCATGCGTCTCTGCATAGAGAACTTGGCAATAACGTTGACTCGGCAGATGGGTAAAGTCGCTGGATTGGCACTGCATCCGACCCAGTCTGGGCAAGATGATCTTCAAAGTATAAGGTAGGATTCCTAGCCTTTAACTTCAGATCTAGCTTCTCAAACGACTGCAATCCTTCCAGTGGGGTTCTTTTGACATGTCAGACAACAACGGATACACATGGCGCGACCATTCGCGCTTGTTCCTTGCATGCGGTGTTGTTATCTTGAGTCCGTTTCAGTATGGGTTTGATTTTGGTATGATTGGAGGACTGCAGGCTATGGTGGGGTTTTTGAAGGTACGGAACATTTGCGTCGCTCTTTCTCCTTCAAGGTTGATGGCGAACTGACTGTGCATACCAGATCTTTGGCTATCAAACCGACAAGTCACCCTTAGGATGGAACCTCACTACCGAGCGACAGCAGCTCATCTCCTCGCTCATGACGCTGGGCGCTTTCATCAGCTCCGCGACTGCTGGTTTACCATCCACCCGGTTCGGGCGGCGCATGTGTCTGGTCGCGGCATGTGTGACATGCTTCGTGGCCAACATCATGATGATGGCAACAGAGAATATCGGAGCGCTCTACGCCGGCCGCCTGATTATCGGTTTTGCGAACGGCTACTTCATGACCTTCTCGCAACTCTACCTGCAGGAGAGTAGTACGGCAGAGCTTCGTGGCATCTTCCTCACAGGCTTCAACTTTTTCGTTTCCTTCGGAACTTTGATTGGCACGATTGTCGATTGGGCCACTGCGAAACGACCAGACAAGTCTGCCTACCTCATCCCACTGGGACTCATCTACGTGTTTCCTCTCATCATCATCTGCACGATATGGTTCATACCCGAGAGTCCCCGCTGGCTCATCCTCCAAGGCCGTTTCGAAGAAGGCGTAAAAGCACTAGAATGGCTCCGTCCCGCCCGTCACGACTCCCGCGCCGAAGCCACCGCTATCCTCGCAGCCATCGAGAAGGAAAAAGAATCCAGCTCCGGCATAGGCTGGCTAGACATGTTCAGCAACCCCGTCGATCGACGCCGTACTTTCCTCGCCGTCTTCGCTGTCCTACTCCAAGCAGCTTCAGGATCCATGTTCATCATCGGTAAGCCCCCCACCACCTAGAACCCTCAAAACGTCCTCTTAACACCCCCCAAGCATACAAAGCCTACTTCCTCTCCATGGCCAAAGTAACCGACCCCTTCGCCATGTCCAACGTCCTCTCCGCCATAAGCATAATCGCCTTCATCGCAAACTCCTTCATAGTAGTCCGCTACGGCAACCGCCGCGTCCTCCTCATGACCGGCCTCCTCGTCTGCGGCATCCTCCAACTCATCATCGCAACCGTATACCACCAAGCCCCCAACGCAAAGTCGACAGGAAAAGTCACCGTCGGTCTCACTGCTATCTACATGTTCTCTTACAACGGCATGATATCCACATACGCCTGGCTCTCCGGCGGCGAACTCCCCACGCAGAGACTACGCAGCCATACATTTGGCCTTGCGGCCAGTGCGGGGTTTGTAGGCGCGTGGCTGACGACGTTTACGGCGCCGTATTTTATTAATCCGCAGAGTATGAATTGGGGACCGCGGTACGGGTTTATCTGGGCGCCGAGCTGTGCGGTTGCGGCGACGTGGGTGTTCTTCTTTTTGCCGGAGGTTAAGAATAGGACGTTGGAGGAGATTGATGAGATGTTTGAGGCTGGGCTGTCGGCGAGGCAGTTTGGGAGTTACAAGTGTGTGGGGGCGGCGAGGGGGGATGATGAGGGGAAGGTGGGGAGGAGTAGTGTGGAGAAGGAGAAGGAGGTTACGGTGCTGGCGAGTGAGAAGGTGGCGGCTGAGACGAGTGTGTCGAGGGATTAGGAGGTATGGGGAGTGGAATGGTCACTGTGACCCGGGATGTGATAGAGATCTAGGTGGGTAACGGCTTGTGGGGTATCTCATAATATATTGCTATGTTCCCTCGCGGTTCGCTCTATAGGCATAAACATCTTTCTTGCTCAAGGTGTATGCAACGCCTCAAACGACTCTCAACCAAGTATTCGCTCGATAACATATCTTCCGCCAGGCTCTTTCCTTTGTACCACCTTTCTAACTCCAAGACCCCATCCTTGACTACCCTTCTCACCCATGAGGCTCATCTCGACCTCGCACTCCCGCTTATCTTTAGAGAGGTCTACGATCTTGCCCTTTGGCTTACTCGCTTGTAGTAATGGTGTATTGAGCGCAATGTTGATAATCTGCGGCCTCGTAACGGGAGTGAGAGGATGCATGCGCGTCTTCGGCGTTCGGCTTCCAGTGATTGTAGATGATGCGGCCCGCTGGAGGTGCGAGTAGATGATGTATCCCGGCATCTTTGCTGGCGGTGTGCGTGCGAGTATAGAAGAAGGGTGTAGGAAGACGTATTTCGAGTGTGGGTCGTCCGAACGCTCTGATTGTGACGAGAACAGAGTAACGTATGGCACATCGATCGCGGTCTTGGGCTTTCTCGGGAGCTCGGGAGGCACAGGTGCAAGGTCGGCGCGCATGGCAATCTGATCGATGAAGCCTGCAGCACAGATTTGGGTAAGCAGATTGATGTTTCGCTCCGAAGGTGCTGGGAGCTTTGCATTGTATGCTCCGATAGCGGTGGGTCGATGTGCCCGGACAATGTTGGTGAGCTGGTGGCGGAGCTGACTGGCCTCGTTCATGGACTTGGGATTGAGGAACATGTCTTCGCAAAACCGGTGCGAGTCAGGCTCGTACGCGTAGGCACAGATGGCGTTGCTGAGCTTGATGCAATCACTCTGCTTCGCGTTGATGCTCATTTTGGCCTGTGCGGCATTGTAGGCTTTGCGCAGCCGGGAGCGCTCTTCAGCTTCGATGTTGTCCTGCTCGGTGCGGATGGCGTCCGGGTCTTTGATGGGCTCACGTAGTCCGAGATTGTTCTCTGGGACGATGAGTTCCGGTACAGATAGAGCAGCCACCAATGCGATGGTTTCAGCTGCGAGATTTTGTGCGACACCCATCGCAACCATGCGGGCGAATCGCGGATTGAGAGGATATAACGAAAGTTCGTGGCCGAGTTTTGTGACCTTCCCATCCAGAGACAGTGCCCCAAGGTATGAAAGCAAATTCTCGGCCTTCTGCAGACTTTCCCTATCCGGTGATGTAGGGAAGGGGAAGTTGACGACTGGAGCGCCCATACTTTTCAACTGCAGCACCACGCCCTCCAACGGTGTTCGTGAGATCTCCGGAGCTGCATACTCTTCGAAGTCCCGCTCGAAAACGGCCGACGAGTACAGGCGATAACAGTGACCAGGTCCAGTACGACCCGCACGACCGGATCGCTGATTGGCGCTAGCTTTACTGATCCAGCTGACTTCGAAGCTCTGGACTCCAGTAATGAGATCGTATTTCTTCTCCTTGGCTCTTCCGCAGTCGAAAACGTAGCGGATACCGGGTATTGTCAAACTGGTTTCAGCGACGTTCGTCGCAAGGACAATAAGACGAGAACCATCAGGAGGTGGGTCAAACACCCGCAGCTGCTGATTTGTGGGCAGTTGTGAGTAAAGAGGCAGAACATGTACGTTCATGACAGTGTCCTCGGCCTTTTCGTCCTCGATCTCGAATTCTTTGTCGTCTTCGTCATCCAGTCCCATGATCACGGAGCCTTCTGAATCAGAACCATCGTCGTCTAGGTAGTTCTGATCTTCAGCCTCTCCGCCCAGCTCGATATCCTCGGCCTCTAGTGGCGTCTCCGCTGGAGAAACCACGACTTTGCCGTGCTTCACTTCGCGTCCTTGCGTGGAGGGGAAGGCTTCCTTCAGCCGCTTCGCCAGCTGTGAGATCTCGCTCTGTCCAGTGAGGAAGACAAGCATACCACCCTTGGGCAGCTTTCGATGTCCTCTGCACACCTTACGATACATCTCTTCGACATAGTCTCGCTGGGTGCGGCGTGCGAAGTGGTTTACAACGGTGTATTGTCGACCTTCTGCCTTGATCAGTGGCGGAGGCTCACTCCTGAACAAGCGTTTGTTCTCTGTGAAGTCGGATATCCGCAAAGTAGCAGACATGATGATCAGTTTGAGAGGCTTGTTCTTCGGGTCTTCTTTGACCATCTGAGCACGAAGATCCACTATCCTGCTAAGCATGCCAATAAGAATGTCTGTGTTCACACTGCGCTCGTGAGCCTCATCGATGACAATGGCAGAGTACTTTGTCAAGACAAAGTCTTGGGTAATCTCTCGTAACAGCACACCGTCAGTCATGAATTTGATGGCAGTTTTTGGACTCGTTGTCGTGTCAAATCGGATTTGATATGCCACTTTCGTACTTTGGTCGCCGAGTTCATCGCCGACACGTTTCGCCATACTGACAGCGGCTACACGTCGCGGTTGCGTGACGCCAATCATGCCTGGCGTAGGCCCGTCTGGCGCTCCGTATCCAGATTCTAGGAGAAACTGAGGCACCTGCGTGGTCTTACCACTACCAGTGGCACCCCAAACTACTACCACATCGTTATTGTGTATGGCCTCCATGATCTTCTGCTCTTCCGCTACGATAGGAAGCTGCAGTCTTGACTCTTGTATCTCTGGTGACCGTTCGACGTTCACGCTGAAGGCTTTCCGTGTCGCATCGGTCGCCGTTTTCGTCTCAAGTTCTGGGGGCAAAGGATCTTGCTCGGGAGCTCGAGGTTTGAAGTTCGCCGGAATCGGTGCGTAGGAGAGTTGGTTTGTCGGGGTGAAACCCACTTGCTCGTTTCTCTGCTGCGTTGCCCAAGCCTTGAAAGCCGACGTTCTTTCCTTCTTCGCAATCTTGTTCTCTTCGTCAGGACTGGTATCGCTATCCTCGTCGCTGTCATCTTCGGAGTCTCCAGACTCTCCAGACCCGTCTGAGGCTTCGGATCCGGAAGTTGATGCCTCCTCCGAATTCGAACCAGCGTCGTCGGAGTCGGCAACAGATGCTTCAGACTCATCCCCACTGTCCTCATCGTTGTTCTCGCTGCCCGAGCTGAAGCCCTCCCATGCGACCTCTTCTTCAACCACGACAGGTTTATTGGTCTGACCTTTCCGGCGCTTTCGCACTTGTATAACGGGTTTGCCCGACTCGTCCACCTCTAGAGGCCTCTTCAGTCCGCTTCCAAAGAGTCCACCAGTCTGCCGTGGCGCCGCGACGGGTTGCGAGGTTGGCTGCGAGGCTTCGATTTCGGGCTCGGAGGGTGACGGGGATGGCGCTCGTTCTCGTGAGGAGCCGTTGGTTTGCGCTGCTTGCGAGGAAATCTGTCGTGCGTTTGGTTTCGAAGTGGGCATCGGCGCTTCTTCTTCGTCTGAACTTTCGTCTCCGACCTCGCGCTTCTCAAGTATCAGGCCTTCGTTCTTTTCCACATCTATGCCGGCTCTACTCTCAGCCAGTGCGCGCCTCATTGCCTCCCTCTTGGTGTCCGCTCCTCGACCGAGCTTCTTCGAGCTTTGGAACAAGCTAGTGTCGACTTTCTGGGTCGCAAGCTTCTTGAGCAGTTCGAGATTCTCTTCTTTCTTGAGTTTTGTATCCTGCAGATGTTAGCCTTGAAGTTCTTCGCGGTGCAATCCTAGCGCAAATTGACGAAGAAAGGCGTCGGCAGTCTTGTATGCCGTATCTCCACGTACAATGTATTTGTCGAGGCGCTTCTTCTTCTTGCCGCTCATCTTGCCCTGGGACTCTCGGGTGAGCTCATCCTTGAGCGCCGCCTTCTTCTGGGCGCGCTCCTGCTCATCCTGGGGCAAGATCTCGGTCGCATTGGTGTCGGCGGCGGCTTCGTGCGTCTGCGTCTTCTGACGGGCCAGAACCTTGTGTTTTCGCTGTCGCGGCACGAACTTGGGCATTTTGGTGGTTGCGGCGTCGAGGACTGCTCGCAGCGCCCGAAAGTTTTTGGTGGGGATCTGACGCTAGTGGGAACTCCGCAGCACTTCCGCCGGGTGCGAGTCGAGTGGGCTGTTGATCTGGATTCAACACCACGCACCGCCAGACACGAACGCGAAAGTCGCATCAGCACTCTACTGCGCGCCTAACTACTTTCACTATACCAAGATACCGAATCAACTCGCTCGCCTTTCGTCGCATTGCTCGTCGCATATCAGCCACTCCTCAGCAATAGCGATCGCATCGCACGGACAACACCATGGCAGCACCCACAAATTCAGACGGCTACGTCGTGACGCCCGCCCCATATCCAGCGCGTACCAGTACGGCAACTTCGGCGATCAAGAGTATAGAAACTACAGCAACGGCGGTCAACTTTGCGGACAAGATTCTCATCACCGTGACACAGAACGGACGGTTAGCGCACTGGGTGTGTGAATATGTTTGTTTGTATGTAGTATCTTCTGCTAACACCATTAGGTACATGTACCCCTTGATATTTCCGCGACAGATGGCTCAATGACCTCGAATGCCTACCTCGAACGCGACGAAGAAGACCCCAACTCAGACCTCCTTCCTATGCACCATCTCACGGCTACAACTATACTTGGCGGTACCATGGCAGAGCTCGACACTCTGGGCTCAACACTCGCGACACAGATTGCCAGTGTCATCAAGCAACGCGACGACAGGGAAACCAGGATGGTCGTACTAGGTATGGGGCTGGACAAAAGCATGATTGGAAGAGAAGCATTCAGCGAGCTGGTTGGACTTGTGCTGGGAGTCATATGAGATCGAATTCGTATTGCGTTAATCTATGCAATGCTCGACGTTATAACCGTGGGAGTTTGTGCCCGAACGTTACTCCATCGAATCCTGGGTATGTCATCCATCCGTCCTCTAAGGTCAACTTTTGTCCCTCTATGCGCCGTCCCATACTAATCAGTCAAGTACCGTAACGCCGACCCAATGCAATCCATAACCGGTTCCTTTATACGCTCTCACGGAGCTTGTTGATCAGAACATCGACCGACTCCATGTCGTTGGCATCCAGCTTTTGTTCCGGCTTGAACTCGGCGGGCACATGCTCTACAGCGGCATCGAGCGCAGCCTGGAAGTTACGGACGGAGGACGACAGGGCGAAGACTGCCTTCTTGCGGACCTTCTTCTCGGTGTCTGAGGTGGCCATACGGACGAGAGTGGGGATAGCGCCGACTACGAGGAGCTGGGAACTGTTAGTATCGTACATGAGTGTGCGCAAAACCGAGGGTGCTTACCCGTTCCTGTGTCCGGATGTTGTTCTGGACAGCAGTACCGCAACACCATGCAGCGTAATACCGGAGTTCAGACTCTTTGTTCTCTAACTGTTCGACAAGGGGCACCCATAGTCCCAGACTCTCGATGTTGTTTGCGTTGTCGAGGTTCTCGATGAGTTGCTCGAAGTTGTCGAAGGCGGTCGTCCGGTGCTCCAGCTCGGCCTCTTCGTTTTGAATGACCTGCATGCTCTCCTGCATCAATTGCGCATCCGAAGGTCCTGACATTCCCGTCATGAGCTGTTGCAGCGCCGTGGCGTCGATTTGAGGCGGCGGTTGGTTGGCGGCAGCGGCATCAGTGCGCGAGGCCTCGGAGTTCTGGATACCCCATTTGAGGAGATTGTTTAGTCCTGGGTCGTTCATGGTGTTGAATAGGTGTGTGATGTTTGGTGTGTTGTGTGGAGGGTGTGTGTAATCGCGGGGTGTAAAGCCATTGAATAATTTTGGCGGGCCTTATGACGCCGACGCTCGCGAGGGGACCAGCAGCTTCGCGGACCTTCCATGGGAGATCGTGCCCAACACAGCTGTCAACACCATCAACCACATGGCGGGAAACGAACAAACACGACAAACATGGCGCGGTGCAAAAGCTGGTCGATGTCGGCTCTCAATGACATAATCACGACATGTTGGCATCGAGGATAGCATTCTTGCTGCGAATGCTCGTTTGGCTAGGTGCACTGCTGCTGCCCCTCCGCACACGTGACCTTCGTATTCGGAATGGGCGGGGATGGCGAGTTGGCGGTGAGCGAAGCCGCGGATGGCTGGGGGACTGACTTGTGCTCGACGCTGACTTGTGCATTCACAGCGCACCGGCGAGAACACGTAGGTGCTAGTGGAGTGTCGATGATTGCTATACGCCAAGGATCAAACACCGCTGCCTGGCGGTCTGGTAGAGTTGACGTGCGCCGACAGCAGCTTCCTCGATGCTGTGGCGGGGAGCTTGCGTACTCTCCCAGTACGTACCACCGGGATAGATAGAGTCCATTCTAGGCTGCACAATTTGGGCAGCACGTATAAGATGCCCAACACCGTTATCGTCGTGAAGCCAGATCGCCAACGCTGAAATTATACACAATCCCCTTTAGGAGCCGCCCGTTCGTGCAAAGCCTCCTTCGCGCCTGCGCTCCTGCCACCCCGCTAAATCTGGGCAAGGCCGACCCGCTTATTTAGCACACCCAGTTCTTGCCTCTGCGCACAAGAACCTCAACCTCAACACCGCCGCCGAACTTGTAAGCTCCCCGAACACCTCCGTACCCTTTTTACTTTTTCACCGCTAGCTGCATCTCTGAGCCTTCCCACTGACGCTCAATTGCTCCAGCGCTCTTACATCGACACCCATCTACAACTCCACGTCTACTCTAATCTCACCCTAATCAATCAACATGGAGGGTAAGCAGCTCCACCCCGACCGCCCCGTGTCCTGACCATCGCCGTCCACCATGCCCTCTATCTCAATGAGCTCTGCTAACCTCGATTGCCCACTACAGAGGAAGTCGCAGCCCTCGTCATCGACAATGGGTGAGTTGGCACCCCCCGAAGCCCAACACCGCCATCCCTGCCGTGGAGGGGCTGTCCGCGCCTGAGCCTTATCTGAGCCGCGACGACATCCTCCACGGCAGCGCGCCATGTCGGGAGATGAAATGAGCTTGAGCTGACAATCCCCAGTTCGGGTATGTGCAAGGCCGGTTTCGCCGGTGACGATGCGCCCCGAGCAGTCTTCCGTAAGTACCTCCAGATCCGCCTCCCAGCTGCGGCGGGATCGAACGCCATCTCGAGAGCACTTCTGACAGCTTTGCAGCTTCCATCGTTGGCCGACCGCGTCACCATGGGTACGATGAACCCCCCGTAGTCCCCACGCTCCCCGCCGTCTAACAACAAACAGTATCATGATTGGTATGGGCCAGAAGGACTCCTACGTCGGTGATGAGGCACAGTCGAAGCGTGGTATCCTGACCCTGCGATACCCCATTGAGCACGGTGTCGTTACCAACTGGGACGACATGGAGAAGATCTGGCATCACACTTTCTACAACGAGCTGCGTGTTGCCCCCGAGGAGCACCCCGTCCTGCTTACCGAGGCTCCCATCAACCCCAAGTCCAACCGTGAGAAGATGACACAGATTGTCTTCGAGACCTTCAACGCTCCCGCCTTCTACGTCTCCATCCAGGCCGTCCTGTCTCTGTACGCCTCCGGACGTACCACCGGTATCGTGCTCGACTCCGGTGACGGTGTCACTCACGTTGTCCCCATTTACGAGGGTTTCGCTCTTCCCCACGCCATCTCCCGTGTCGACATGGCTGGTCGTGATCTGACTGACTACCTCATGAAGATCTTGGCTGAGCGCGGTTACACCTTCTCCACCACTGCCGAGCGCGAAATCGTCCGTGACATCAAGGAGAAGCTCTGCTACGTCGCTCTCGACTTCGAGCAGGAGATCCAGACTGCCAGCCAGTCCTCCAGCTTGGAGAAGTCCTACGAGCTTCCCGACGGTCAAGTCATCACCATTGGCAACGAGCGTTTCCGTGCTCCTGAGGCTCTCTTCCAGCCTTCCGTCTTGGGTCTTGAGAGCGGTGGTATCCACGTCACCACTTTCAACTCCATCATGAAGTGCGATGTCGACGTCAGGAAAGACCTGTACGGCAACATTGTCATGGTACGTTGAACGCTATAATCTCGCAAACACAGCTAACAGCAGCCAGTCTGGTGGAACCACCATGTACCCCGGTATCTCCGACCGTATGCAGAAGGAAATCACCGCGCTCGCCCCATCCTCGATGAAGGTCAAGATCATCGCTCCCCCGGAGCGCAAGTACTCCGTCTGGATCGGTGGTTCCATTCTCGCCTCGCTCTCCACCTTCCAGCAGATGTGGATCTCAAAGCAGGAGTACGACGAGAGCGGTCCCTCCATCGTCCACCGCAAGTGCTTCTAAGGTACTGGAAGTCATGTGTCTACGCGATCCATCGACTGACGGTTTTCTTCCTAGCGTGTTCTTGCGTACGGTTCTCGAGATCATGACAAGCCTAGTAGCGGGGGCATCCTTGTATTGGTGCCTTGTTATCCCGGGGTTTTACACATGTCGATTGTCCACAAAATAGCACAGCGGGCCAATGGTTGGGTGTTTGAGTTATGGAGGAGCTTGAGCTCACATGGGGGTGTAGGATCTTAAGATTGTAGCTTAGAGCCTATGGACACTTTCATATCCCTTACGATCTTTGGCTGTCTCTGTGTGATGAGTGATGATGTGATAACGCAATCTGCAGCTGCAAGCTTATGTGTATCTCAAAACCTCGACCGGGCACGTATTCACCTGAACGTATGACAGTCAAACACGCGCGACGCGTCACAAACGTGCCTGCCTTTCGATCAAAGTAACGACGTGTAGAACTGGGACGAGTGGTTGGACATCCCTGCTAGCGCGGAAGTGAGTCCTCCGCGGGAAGGCACGAAGCGACGCGTTCCTCTGCAAAATGCTTACTTGCAACCTTCCATCTCACGCATGAATCAGCATGATATGACTCAAATTCTTATCTAGGTCCTCCTCATCATACCTAGCTGTTGCATCGTTCATTCTACTATTTATTGTTGGTACCGCGACGCTGGTCGCACTGGGGCAATTTCCTCCGAACTCACACCGGTCACGCGACTTGCGCATCTACAGTCGCCCGAGCGGCCTCTATCCAGTCAACATGTCTACATCATCTAGCAAACCCGCTGATGAGAACACACCTCTCCTAACCCAAGTAGACCCAACACCGATAACAGAGGATCAATCGATCGACCCTTCATCTCAGCAAGATGAAATCGAAGAAGAAGACCAGGATAAGCCACTGCCCAAAGCTCAGATCTTTCTCCTGTGCTTTACGGTATGCGTGGCGCCGATTTCTTTCTTCTCCATCTTCCCTTATATCAATTTTATGATTGAGAGGGTGGGGAATGTGGATAAGGAGGATGTTGGGTTTTACTCGGGCTTGATTGAGAGCTTGTTTAGTGCGACGCAGATGTGTGTTATGATTCTTTGGGGGAAGGTGAGTAACTTCCAGAGAGTTGGTTACGGGACAGCCGTGTATCAACTCTTTTTATCACGCTACGGAGAAAAGAGCAATGCTGACATGGCAACTAGGCATCCGACAGATACGGGAGAAAACCGGTGCTCGTCATATCCTTGTTGGGATTGACTGTCGCTACGACTCTCTTTGGAATGAGCCAGACCCTGTGGCAGATGGCACTGTTCAGATGTCTGGGTGGTGTCTTTGCTGGAACGGTTGTCACCGTCCGAGCCATGATCTCTGAGAATAGCACCAAGCACACTCAAGCACGAGCTTTCAGCTTCTTTGCTTTCGCCAGCAACATGGGTATCTTCCTCGGTCCCCTCATCGGTACGTATCTTGCAACTGTCATAAGTCGACTGTGAGCTAAGTACAAATCTACAGGTGGCGCACTCGAACGCCCAGCAGACAAGTTCACATCGACATTCGGCAAAGTGCAATTCTGGCATGACTATCCTTATGCGCTTCCTAACATCGTCGTCTCGGCTATCGCCATATCTGCAGCAATCACGACGATGCTTTTCGTCAAAGAAACTCTGCACGTCAAAGGCGACGGCAAGAAGACCGCAAAGTCTACCATGTCTACCTGGGAGCTGATCAACCGTCCCGGCGTCATGCGAGTGCTCGTCGTGTACAACTACGTGATGCTCATGGCATTCACATTCACAGCCGTCTTTCCCGTCGCCCAGTACACACCCGTCAAACTGGGTGGCCTCGGCTTCACTGCAGAGCTTATCGCTGCATGCACAGCGCTGAACGGAGTTTCTCAGGCAGCCTGGCTACTCATTGTATTCCCTGCGCTACACAAACGCGTAGGTACTGGCTATGTGCTCTATCTATGCGCATCGGTCTGGCCACTTCTGTTCATCATCGGTCCGGTATACAATTTCCTACTCCAGCATGGGCATACTACCATCTTCTGGGCTACTGGGCCACCTCTTCTAGTCCTTGCAAGCGGAGTGTCGATGGCCTTTAGTAAGTCTCCAGAGACACCTGTATCTTGCTTCGCTAACGTACATGACAGCCAGCGTCCAGCTCGCGCTCAACGATATATCTCCGTCACACGAAACCCTCGGGACGCTCAACGCTGTCGCACTTGCGGCGCAGAGTGGCATTCGATCCGTAGCACCGGCTCTTGCGACTAGTATATATGCTATTGGCGTCAAGTATCATATTCTGGGTGGTCAGCTCTTCTGGCTTTGCCAGCTCGTTCTGTCATTCGGCTTGTTTGGGCTGTTGAAGCTGCTTCCTGCGAAGGCCAGGGGAGACGTGAAACCGAAGCTGTTCAACGGCAGTGCTTGATGTATGGTTCTGTATAAATGGAAACACTACTCGTAGGCATGTGATGACGCCAACTGATATCGAAATAAAGCAGGGGACTCATCCAAGAATATACTGTTAATTGAGGGGGTGTTTCTAGGGCCGGTGGTAACGTCGCTTGAGTGTACGAAAGCACATTGCCCATAGTGAAGCATCACAGAAAGACTTGAGAAGAGAAGAACATCGTAGGCTTGCAAAGAGGTAGGTACAAGCCTTACTCTAGACAACAGACGGAGGAACTTCGCAAGCGCTGTAAGGATCGCATATTCAGCTCAAGTCAATATCTCACTTGGGGCTAACTACAGTAAGGTTTGCACCTGCCTTTTCTGGAGCCTGCGGGAGCCTTCAACCTCCGATAGGCGAAGATAGTCTGCTGGAGATCTTCATATGGTCTAATATGCGCATATACTCTGACTGTGTCATCTAGATCACAGCCGATGGTTTGGGGGCTCAGTTTAGCTTATGGGGGCGCAGCTGCCAAGCCTGCGTAGGCTGACACTACCTGGGTGTGGCTCATCCCCAACCTCAGCACTCGCTTCCTGCTCTACGAACTCTTCACCACCTTCTCTCAATCATGAAACTCATCGATGTCACAACGCAGAAGCTAGAGGACTTTACAGGTCGTCCAACCCCCAAATACGCTATCCTGTCTCACACATGGGGTGAGGAGGAGATCACCTTCAGTGAGATGAAGTCTCAGCAGCCTGATAAGAACAAGGCTGGTTGGAAAAAGATTGCACGATCCTGCAACCAAGCTCGGATCGACGGATATCGCTACGTTTGGTGCGATACCTGCTGCATCGACAAAAGCAACAGCGCTGAGTTGTCGGAGTCCATTAACTCTATGTTTCGCTGGTACCAGGAAGCCGAAATATGCTACGCTTTCCTCGAAGATATTCAAGAAGTCGACGAAATTGCAAAATCCCGGTGGTTCAGGCGAGGCTGGACTCTTCAAGAACTCATTGCGCCCAAAAGCTTCGTGTTCTTTAATAGCACATGGCAAGACATTGGTACCCGAGAGAAATTGGCAGACGAGATCGCGGAAACGACTAAGATCCATAAGTCTTTTCTAAGCGGTTCTGTCAGCAAAATTCATGAAGCGAGCTTTGCCAAACGAGTCGCTTGGGCAGCGAATCGCAAGACGACAAGGGTTGAAGATATCGCATATTGCCTCATGGGTCTCCTCGATGTCAACATGCCACTGCTTTACGGTGAAGGAGGTATCAAAGCTTTCAGAAGATTACAAGAAGAATACCTCAAAGTCCATCCGGATCAGTCGTTTCTCGCGTGGCTTCTTCCTCCAGGGAATGGAGGGCCAAGGGCTTCAGATGGCGACCTTTTCGCCAGTCATCCCAAGGACTTCAGAGGCTGCAATGGGATATCACTGGCAAGTGACGACGCTGTTCCCTTCACTCTGAACAACAAAGGGCTCCAAATCCGCCTACCACTATTCCAGAACAAGATTGTCGATGTCAGACGAAGCCCAAAGTATTTCGCCATTCTCGCTTGTCATACGGACGCGCAACCTGAGTATCGTATCCGCATTCCCCTGCATGCTGTGGAAAGGTCTGCCAAAACCTTTGCTTTCTTGCCAAGTCACGAGCACCATCCCGTCTCGGCAGACGAATTTGAGGATGCACGTTTGACGGAATGCTTTATACTCAGAACACCACCCCCTTTGACACCCCGCTTACTGTCAGTCAACGACCTACCCAAATTGATCTCGTGGAAACCAAAGATCGTCTATCTCAATCCATCGACCTGGACTTGGGATTGTCTGAGCAAGCCTGGAGATCTGGATCCGAGTATACTGCGCCCCGAACTAAGCTCACGATTTCCGCCGATCCGAGTGCCCGGCCAACGAGAGACTGCCAGCTATGGGGTCCTTCTTCATCCTCCGTCTCTATACACGGACACCACAAGCAGCGGCTGGGAGGACATACCGCGTTTGAAGGTTCTGGTTCGAGTAGACGTTGGATTCCAGAAGCGATATGAAGTCAATGTGCGCATCCAAGTATTCCACGTTGCTAGGAACGAATTCTCGACAAAGTGGGAGAATTTCCCGAGTGCATCGTCCACAGAGATGCCGTCGAATTCGCGCTCTCGAATCGTTCCCATACCCACTCAAACACCAGAAACAATCCATGCATCGGCCTCGTGGAAGCGTAGTTCGAACCAGGATGAACTGTCTTTGAAGATCGATATAGCAGCAGTCGATAGGCATCGTGCGGATGGACTGGATGCGTCTTCGATCGATGCATTCAAGTTACTTCTCAGTAAAGACCCATTGGTGCATGCTCTCTATGCAACGATAGCAATGCTGACCTTCCTTATCTTGGGATTGTGGGATATAAACCCATACGCATTGATCGCGTTGGGAATATCCCAAGTAGTACTATATGGTATGCGTTGGAAAAAGAAGCTATTACGACGAAAAGATATGGAAGTGTATATTTTTCTACTATTCGTTCTGTGTCTTCTGTTTGTCGGGTTTTCAAGATTCTCCGAGTACAAGGATGGATCTATCCCAAGCGAAGATTGGATAGCGGTGAGTATTTCCGCACTGCTTGTGCTATCTGCTTTCACAGGGCACACAGGCTATGAATCTACAAACAAGGAAGAGCTATCAGCGGAGGAATTAGACCCCAGCACTGGACTTGAAAGTCTGTTGTTAGATGACACAATATGATGGGCAACGGAAGGAACTAGGAAATGGTACTGTACTGTGCAGTCGATTAGTTAAAATTTACGCAAACCTTCACAAAAGAGTAGTCTTTGTGGATATGGGATGTAGAAGTCTTGCTTCATCTGGAACGGAGCAGCTTTTGCAAGTGTTCATCTAAACATATGCTGCAGACCCATTCAGTTTCTTCCTGGTATGAGGCGAGAACGCGTAACTTTCCATCACTCGTATCCAGGGCTACCTTCCAGCACCCAAGCCACCAAGACTGTCGCAAATTCCCGAGCCACAATGATGTACAACACCACTGCAACCCTCCACGTCATCCCCAAGAAGCAAAGTAGCACCTCTAACGGCCCGTCTCGGCGTCATCGACCCGCGCCGACAGCAGCACCACAACCACCCGAGCCATGACGTCCTCCAACCCACGGAAGCTGAAACACGTGCAGTCACGATAAGGCTACACAAGCAAGCAAGCATTGCTTTGCACCAAGTCCCAGCCCCCCAGCCATCGCTTATCTGCGCTTCCCCGTCGCAGCTCGTGCAGCCAGAACATCGGCGTGATGACATCGAAGGCGGGATGATCATACAACACCCAACCACCCCCCAGCCAGAAACACGCAATTCTCTGCCCAGCCAGACAGCGTGTCCAAAACCCGCCCGCGGACACACACCCCGTGCGATCGACATTGCGTCCTGCGACGCAAAAAGTTGCGGCTAAACAGCTGTCGTGCACGGCTTGCGATACGTATCGTGAGGAAAAACGTCGACTCCGCACTGCGGCGATCAAACGTCATGCATCGTGATAAGTGAGCATGAGTCGGGGCTGTCGCACAGTCATGCAGTTCGCGATTCAAGTTTCCTTTTTGCACATCCTCCGTGTTCGCGTCGGGAGAACGCTGCGCGGGCGTGTTTTTATTGAAACGTGTATCAATACAAACAGCATCCATGTTAGGAGTAAAAAGGTAAGGCTTGCTAAGATGTGGGCGACGAAACACTCCGCGTCTTGGCCCGGGCAGAAAACGCGTGACAAGCAATTGGCAAGCCTTTTCCTCCATTGTCACAGCGCCTCAGGATCGGGAGACTCGATCAAGGCGCGACGCGTTGTGCAGCCGATGCGAAGAAGATGCGACAAGCGTCACAATGGCATCAGCCATCGTCGTCGTGAACGATCCGATGCGACGCGCTGCAATGGCATGGGGGGCTTGTCCACGGGTATGTCACTTTGCCCAGACAGGCGCACGCGAAAAGGTTTAGCTCCAACCGTCACGGAGGCTCGGCACGCTATTAAGGCCACCCAATATAACCAATACACCACTGGATCGCGACGAAAACGTTGGCTGGAATGCGCATCACCATCTAGCCCCATGCTCTTTTTGAAGTAGTTTCTTCGGGGTTACTATTAGTTCGTAGGCTTTACGTGGCATGCTTGGAATATTGCGATGCGATACGGAAAAGGAGTACAGCGACTGTGTCTCGATCTCTCTCCATCCCATTGGGTGGGTGAGCAAGATAGCTAATGTCGTTCTAAGCAATCAATTGCTTCACCGTGCATGCGTGTCACGTTCGCCTAAGCATTATATGCCTTGCGCGAGCTGCTGCACAAAGTATGTCATGTTCGCGATAGCTTGCATGGGCTTGCCCAGCCGTTGGTTGGTGCATTAGTAGAGGGAGGCGATGGCGTGCAGCTGTCTGCTTTACCCCGCTTGGGAACTGCCAGAGAGGGAGAGCTACCATGAGCTACCTACCCCGCGTGCTGTTATGGTTTGCTCCGCGCAGAAGTCGTAGGTGGCTTGACTTGGGTATGCATGCTGTGTGACCACCAGCTGTCGTTCTTATCGGTGTTGTGTCGACGGAACGTAAGGCGGGTGACTAGCGGCAATTGGAAAGCCGTGAATCTTTCCGATCTACTAGCGACGCGGGACTTCGCGTGAAGTTTATTAGACAGATGTGATTGGGGGAACTCAGTGAAGCTCAAGATGGAATTGGAGACAGTACGTAGAGCAGAAGAATTTGGCTCACGTCAAGCAGAGGGTCACAGTGATGATTGCAATTGGGGTATTAATTTGAGACAATGAAATTATGCTTCTTGGTATACATGAGAAGACTAGCAAGACAGTGATGAAAAATTAACCTTGCTTCAGGTGGGTTCATCAATCCCGTACAAATATCCAAATACACATCGCGTCATGTTTGAGTAGCGACCCTAATTTACTCGTCATCCTCCTCCTCAACAGCGCGGGGAGCAAGGACGTAGCGGGTTGTGCCGTGCTTGTCCTTGCCGTGCTCGAGAGACAGCTTGCTGAGGGCAGCAATCATGTTCTCAATGGCAGGGTTCTTGCGGCTGCGGTCCTTGCGACCGAGGGTGTCGAGCCATGCGATGCGGTTGAGCATGTAGTAGACAATGGCGATGATGATGGTGACACCAATGGAGTAGGCCCAGACGACAACGACGGTGACAATGTCGACCCATCCGTCGTCACGGAACCTGCTGTTGATGGTGGGAGGGTTGGTCTGGTAAGGAGCACCGGACATCCAGCCGAAGAGGGTGAAGATGGTCGCGAGAGCGTCGACACCGAGAATAGCGATAATCAGCTGGAATGAGGGGAAGGTCTTGCCACCACGGGTAACGAAGATCAACCAGTTCTCAGTAAGAGCAACCTCAAGGAAGAGAATGGGCTGGATAGCACCGAAGTTCTGGATGATACCTCCGCTGGGGATGAAGAGAGTACCACGGACGATCCAGGTACCGAGAGCGAGGAGGAGACCGAGAATGACGGAGATGAACCAGATCTTGGGCAGTTGCCATTCGACGGGACGTTGCTCAGAGTGGGCATTGTCGTAGGCGACAGCGACGGTGGCCAAATCAGCGAAGAGGGCAAGGAAGACAATAAGCTCAGCGCGGATGGTCTCGTTGAGGATGATCATGGAGGTGACGAGGTAGACTTCCAAGTGCAGGCAGAGAGCGATACGGTACTGGATGTAGGCCTTCATACGCTGGAAAATTTGGCGAGAAGTCTTGATGGCGAGGACAATGGTGGAGAGACCGGGGGCAAGGAAGACGATATCAGCGGCAGCCTGAGCAGCCTCGGTGGAACCCTCGACGGCAATACCACAGTCAGACTTCTTGAGAGAAGGAGCATCGTTGACACCGTCACCAGTCATGGCGGTCAAGTGACCACGCTGTTGGAGCATCTCGACGACCTGGTACTTGTGCTCAGGGAAGACTTCAGCGAAACCGTCGGCGCGCTCAACGAGGTCGTGCTGGGTAGTACCAGTGAGACCACCGCCGATGAGCTTGGAAGAGTTGTAAACCTTGGTACCGAGAGCAAGCATCTTGCAGGTCTCCTTGGCGATGGCAATAGCGTCACCAGTCAACATCTTGACGGGAACACCGAGCTGCTGAGCCTCAATGATGGTCTGGGCGGTATCCTCACGAGGGGGGTCGAACATGGACAAGAGACCGAGAAGAATCCAGTCACCGTCGTTCTTCTGGTAAGCGACACCGAGAGATCGGAAACCACGGCGAGCGAACTCAGCGGCCTTCTCCTTGTAGAGGGTAGCAGTGACCTCATCGCAGTTGGCAAGGTTGACAATGGCCTTGGGGGCACCCTTGGCGCAGACGTACTTGTCGCCGCCCATGTGGCAGACAGCAGTGATACGCTTGGAGACGGGGTCGAAGGGAGTGAACTTCTCAGTCTTCCAGCCCATGTTGAGGATCTCGCGGGCCTTGGGGTAGCGGCGGATGGTAAGAATGGTAACCTTGTCAATGGGGTCGAGCGACTTGAGGTTGTGGGAAGAGGCAAGAGCAGCGACAGCCATCATCCAGTTGACGTCCTGGCCCTCAGCGACGTAAGGCTCACGGAGAGAGAGCTGGTTGGCGGTGAGAGTACCGGTCTTGTCAGAGCAGAGAACATCGACACCGGCAAGCGACTCGATAGCAGTGAGCTTCTGGACGATAGCCTTCTGCTCAGCGAGGTAGGCAGCACCGACAGCGAGGGTGGTAGTGGTGACGACGGGAAGACCGACGGGGACACCGACGATGAACATGATGAGGGCGTAGTGGAGAAGGGTGACGGACTTGTCGGTTCCCTCACGGGCCTTGGCAATGGGAATGTGACGGAAGAAACCACCAATCCAGGCGAGGAGGATGAAGAACATGACGAGGACGAGAAGCGCCGTTCCGATGGAGTTCATGATAGCCTTGAAGTGACCCTGGTCCTGAGCGCCCTGAACGAGGGTAGCAGTGCGACCGACGAAAGAGTGCTTAGCAGTGGTGATGACGATACCGTAGGCCTTGCCGCGCTTGCAACCAGTGGTGTAGTAGGCAACCTCTCCCATGTACTTGTCGACAGCGAGAGACTCTCCGGTGATGGACGATTGATCGCAAGCAACGAGAGGGTGGCCCTGGGTGATAGGGTTCTCCTCGTCGAACTTCTCCTCATCGACTTCGTCATCCTTCTCGTCCTCGGGGTCAGCGTCGTGGAACTTGTCCTCAGCCTTGAGCTTCATGTACAAGTCGAAGTCCTCAGGGTGGTCGTAGCCGCAGATAAGACGGGCGTCACCGGGGACGGACTGGCCCTCCTCAATAACGACGATGTCACCGGGAACAAGCTCGCGAGCGAGAATGGTCTGTTGCTGGTTGTCACGAACGACGGTGGCCTTCATGGCGATATCACCCTTGAGCGAAGCGACGACATCGGCAGCCTGCTTCTCCTGGTACCAACCGACGATGGCGTTGAGCAACAGGATACCGCAGATGACACCGAAATCGACCCAATCCTGAAGACCAGCGGCGAGAAGAGCAGCGAGCTCCATGACTATCATGGGTTAGTTTTGCGCTAGGCGAAATTGTGCAGGGATGCTTACCGTATAGAATGGGACCAGTGAAGTAACCGATGAATTGCTTGAGAAGGTTGGTCTTCTCGGAAGAGATCTCGTTGAAGCCATAGCGCTTGCGACGCTGCTCGACATCGGCGGATGTCAAACCAGTGCGGAGCTCAGTGTTGAGGTCTGCGATGCGATGTTAGCAAATTTGTTTCCTCATCGTGTTGCTCATCTCGCATGCTGCAGAAGCGGGTAGTTTGGTGGAGCCGGTCTGCATGATTGGCTCCACCAAAGAGGCCGCTATCGCGTCGCTAGCAGGGAGCAGCTTGAGCGCGGACCAGGCCCGCGCCAGCCACCAGATGTCGGCCCTCGAGCTCAACAAAGGATGAATTGGCGAGGCAGGTGACGCGCCGCGGCGCATTGCTGCAAACGGATGCTGTGAGGGAGAGAGTGGTAAAACTTACAGTCGTCAGGGACAGCGCCGGCGTCCTGGATGGGAGTGGCGGCGGTGGGAGAACCCGACTTCCAGAACTGCCACCAGGCCTTCTTCTTCTGGGTCTGCTCGGCGTGCGGGTTGGTTCGGGTGTCGCGGTAGAAGAGGATGTACTTCTGGAGCGCCGTGTACTCGTCCATGCCCTCGAACTCGGTCATGGAGACAATGGACTTTTGCCGCTCAGCGGCGCTGGAGGCGCGGGGGCGCTCAACATCGTCGTTGGGCGCCATCTTGTCGAATTAAGGAATGCTGTTGCTCGTATGTATTATTATATCCGGTAACTCTAGGCACAGAGAAGGCTTTCCGAGGCGACTTGACGGTGAGGTTGAGTGTCAGGTCGAATGTGCTGTGCAAATGGGTAACTGCAAGCAGGGCCTTCTCTGTGAAGAAAGTGCAGTGGGAGCGGGAGAGGCTCTGGTTAAGTAGCGCGGCAGAAACTCACCCACGTATCAACCCAGGGAAAAACTCAGCAAGGACCGACCTTTGGCCGCTATGAGGGATTTATGATTGTCATAAAGCTAACCGCGGATGGAGCTTAGCTCGAGCCGAGAGTCCCGGGGGTGAATTTGTTGTGAGCGGCCCGTGCGCCAGCCGCTACATCATCGGCGCGCGACATGGCGCAGAGATTGGCCGTCGCAGCGCCCGGCCGAGCGTGATGCGCTGATGACGGAGTGCTTACTACGGCTTCGACTGTGGTTGCGGTCTGCGCAGACTCTGGTACCTCGACGGGCACCAGCCGACAGCAATTGGGATGTCAGCAGCCGGCGTCGCGATTCGCAGCGCGGTTCATTGCTTCTCCACCAGCGGCAGCAGAGATTAAGCTGGAGATAGCGCGACAGTCCGCGACAAGCGTGCAGCGCTGCAGGGATCAGCTCCCATGACGTTTGGCAAGAGCGACCGGCAAACAGCTCCTCCACGCACCTTGCTCACTCCGGACGCACCAAGCTTCAGCACTCATACGCAGGAAAGCTTGAGTGCTTGGCGCCATCTCAGCCAGAGTGCGAGGCATTTTCCCCCCGTACGAGAGAGCCGCGTATCCAGACGGCCTCCCCACGCTGGCTGCGCGACTTTCCGACTTTCGCATTTGCACAATTTTCTTCTAGCGGCCTTCCAGACCCACGAACCAAGATATGCCACTTATCCCAACTGCCTCAACTGCAGCCGTCGCGCCATAATATCCGACTCCCCCCATGCAGCGCGCGCGACCAGCATGCCCAGATGAAGCAATTGTTTTCTGCCCCCCGCGTAATCGACCGCCGCCGCTTCTGCACAAAGCACCGCACTCCATGATTAAGCACGTGCCAAGCGGCTAAGGGGCGTCTCGGGGCCTGCCTCGAATCAGCCTTAGCTGTCTGCCACCCGACCATATCGGCCGAATCAGAGGCCCCCAGCCGCCCAGCGTCGCCTGGCCAACGGCTCCCAATTACCACCCATGTTATGGTCATACAATACATGCTATCTGCGACTCCACACGTCCCATGGCGCCGTTGCGATGCTACGCTCACACGACGTTGCGCAGGGTCCTGTCTGTTGAATTTGGATCGCGACCGAGATGACTTGGCTGTCGTGAGGCTGCAGGCATGGATGCGCCAACGCGCCCCAGTTCTTTCCAGACCGAGGAAGGCCTTCCCAACGAGGAAGCCGCGTCGACGCGCCACGTGACGTCCTGCCTGTGGCTCGCTCTCGCCTCCCTTGGCTGCGCGACTGCCGATGCTTCGCCGGTACACCAGTGAGCCTCACCGCATTGCCTCAGCCTCCAGAACGAGTGCGGGAATAATCTTCGCACCCACAAATATCACCCTCCGTCGCCGCTGCCGACACCAACCTCTCCATGTCTGCCCCGAGCCCTGAATCGCCAACCCCCACCGCCAATACCGCTGTCGGTCCGCGACCGTCACGCGCATTGCAACGCCATGGGCGTGTCATGTCGCCTGAAGACTTACCGGTCGAGATATGGCACATTATCATCATGTATATAGACGATCACTGTTTCGCATGGTTCGTGCTGCGCCAGATATCTCCCTTTCTGGCTCATGTCGCGCAAGATGTCTTCGCGCGCATCGTCTCGCGTACCTGCAGTCTTCGCTTCGCTGGACAGACGCTATGGAACTTGCTGTAAGCCGCGTTTCACCCTGCGCTGCTCGGGAAACTTTCACTCACCATGCCAGTCCTCCTGATCTTCGCTGTGATACACAATCCCCATATCACACCTTCCGCGTGCAGTTGCCGTCGTTTCGCTTCCAGCCCTCGTCTTTTGTCCCCGCTAGCTCCAAGGCCAGACTTGTTCTGAAACTATCTTCACCGGCAACTGTGAACGACACGCCATCCTTGCGCCGCCCATATGCAGGGACGGTAGACCTGACGAGCCGCCTCACTCAGGTTTTCTTCCATCCCGGCGCTGTCGCAGACGCCGAACGCAACCGTTTGCTTAACCAAGCCCACTTTGTGCTTTTTAATGACCAATTAAAGAGCGTCCGCCTGCCTTCACCAGCCATCGATGTTACCGCCCAGGAACTATCGCTTGACTGGCGCCAGCTCTGCGAGACCTTGATGCGCGACCAGTTCAAGTGTCGCTTTGGCTCCGGTGCGTCGGTCCCCTGGTGGAGAGAGTTTCCGTGACCGGTCCTGTATCACGTACCAAGAGCTACCTCACCACCGTCACGAGGCCATAACATGTTCTCCCGTCTGGGCAAGCGCACAAGTAATCTATGCTCGTTGCACCCCCAGATGGGTTTGATGGCCCGCCAAGTAGCAGATCAATTTTGCGTCAGCAACGGATCTGTGTAGATCGCCCTTGGCACTGGGAACACACACCTCCGACGATCCAATGTGTCCGCCGTGCGCCTCTCCTCCTTCTCCGCCTGGGCATATTCCTTCATGCCCGGGTCATTATCGTTCACCATCCGCACCTTACTTTAGACAAAGTATGCCCAGCTTCTCCAAGTGTTGCACTTGGGTGCGGCATTTCTGACATTGCCTTGGCTTCCCTCGCGGGACTATCCGAGCCGCGGACGTCCAAATTGGTCTTCCACGATGTGATGCAGCTCAACCTCAATATCGTTCTTGATGAACACATACAACCGTTCGCTCCGGCTACCATCCTTTACAATTTCACTATAATGGCCACGTCGACATCGTCATGGTGTCAGCGCGAGCCATCACCAGCAGATTTCCGTGACTAGCAGTCAGTTACCCCAGAGTATACACAGTCCACCTCCGTGGGGAAGCCAAGCGTTCAGTAGTACATGTGTTCCTTCTCCTCTCCCAACAGTGTGTCAGCAGATTACATGTCTCTGTCCTCCGCTGCCAAGTAGCTCTGTGCGGACACACCAGCCTCGGCGGAGACCGTGTACCACACAGCAGATATCTCCTGTCTGTGCAACCTCTTGGCCACTTTGTCTTGTTACTTTTCTTAATTGGACTACATCATGTGTTACTTTGCGCTACTCTACTTCACATCTCTTTATACTCTTGCGTGCGTTAGGTTTCATTTGCGACTAGTGTATAATCCTTCACTGTAGGATGCTATGTTGTCACTGACGAACTTGGCTCAGCAGCAAATTATCGAGTGCCTGCTGTCTTCAGTAAAGGCGTGCATGGAAAAATGGGGTTTCGACTTGGCTCTGCCATGATTGTGGCTTCTGGGACAAGACCATGTGTCAATCACAAGCATTGTGCCGTCTTATCCGCTATGGATGCCAAGCATATCCGCTGACCTGTTCGATCTCTTAACGGTCGGACTATAGGGAAGTTCACAATGCAATATAATGATGTAACATGTCTCTTCCGTTTCTCGGCTATATCTCGATATGCTGTTCTGTGTTGTGTTGTGCCATGCTATACCATACCTCGCAGGACCCACCCCCACGACAAAGTTAATATCAGTTCTGAAAATTCTGAAAAGGGCATCAAGTGCATGGCGGATTGGAACATCCACATGCGAAACATGCCGGTTCATCCGCGTTGTGTTGGGACATGCTGTTGGGTCAGTTGTGTTGTTGGTAGCTCCGCTATAATCACATTTTACTTTGCATCAGCAAACAGAACATTAATTCACCACACCACCATTATTTGTTTAAAATGCAGCCAAACGTTCGGAAATCATCGAGTAAGCAGTAAAAATGGAATCGCTGCCATTTCCGAGACCACCGATATCGCTGAACCGGGTAAAATTAGGTAGGGCTGAGATACACTTTGGTGTCAGCAGCTACCGGGTGCATCCTTCTTCGGCACAGAAAAGGTTCACAACGGCGTGGCAAAATCACAACGTCAAAATGAAATCCGCCCGAAAGACAGAGGTTATTAATATGGTTCAATGACATGCTGTCAGTCCAAGCAAAATATACGTTACGCCAATTTACCGCATCGCCACCTCTACTACACGACACCCGTCCTCATCGCCGCCATCGCACTCTTCATAGCCGTAACAACATGATTCGCAACAGGCGCATGAGCGTTCTGTCGGAATAGAAAGATATATCGCACCATCACACTCGCCTCATCGGTAATGACATGGATCCCAGTAGTAACGCTGTTTCCCTGCCCAACGACCTCGCACCCAAGGATAACACGCATATTAGCCAGCGCACTGTTCTTCCACGTCGAGTAGACAGGCGCATAACTAAACGACGTCGCGGGGTCTTCCGCCATATAAATTCCCCTTCCATACACAGCGCCCGTGCGTTGGAGTGTCGTACCCGAGCAGACAATAAGTCCTTTAGCGAGGATCGCTGGGAGGCGATCCAGTGATGTACCGTGGAACAGTACTGTAGTCTGCGTAGAAGGCCTCGGGAACTTTGCCATATACGCCGTTTCCAACGCCGGACTCGCATTCGCCAGGACAAACTGATGCGTCCCCGTCGGGAGATTCTTGATCTTACACAGCCCGCTTGCTGTAGCTATGTAGCCGCGATAGTGCGTACATGCCCATGAGATGAGCTTCTCGGCGTCGACGTGGTATTTCGACAGGACGGTGGAGATGTGGACTGCGTCGCGGATGACGGACAGTTTGGGTAGACTATCGAGGATGGTTTTGACGGTGCTGATGGGGTGGATGGGACAGTTGGGGAGGAGCTCGGCTTTGTTGGCCATGGCGGCGCTGTAGACGGAGCTGAGGAGCATGTCGACGGCGAAGATGTCGGTGCGGATTTCGGGGATGCGGACGTCGAGGGGGAGGGCGTACCTGTGTTGGGGGTGGTTAGTGATTGTACTATCAACGCTTTCTGTTCGGTGATGGCTTACCATAGCAGTTGACATGCGACAGTCCAACACGGTGTAGATCTCCGCAGTTGCGTGTTGTTCCTTTTGTGGCGACAGCCGCAGGAGATGCATCTTTGCCCCATTTCTCCGATCATAGTCTGGACGAGGCCGTACAGCCCCTTTAACGATACGTTCCCCGCACGAAGGTACCGATGGATATGCCTGTTCATCTGCCATACGAAGACTGTTTGCTTCGAGAAACACACATTACCGTGTGGTGCATTGGAGGTTGCAACACAGATCCACGGGAAATGTTGGTCAGTCTCTATACCCTTGTCACTGTCGTAGTGCACACAGAACGCGGGTGGCTTGGTCCCATACCGATCAATGGTTAGCCGTAAGAGAAGGTTGTTCGCTGTGCTCGGTACGCCCATTGCGCTTCGTTGTAGCTCAGTGTAGGAAGCGAGTGTGAAGCTCATCTCGATCTCGTCATCATCGATCAATTCGACTAGATCGATGATGCCGGGAGGCAATTCTTGTATTTCATCTTCCAGTAGATTGCTATCGGGTATATTGTACTCTTCGATCAGCAAGGCTGTCTGCAAGGGGTCTTTCGCTTTCAGTGTCCTCTTCAGCCCTTCGAGGCGTTCGGCTTCTCGCATGATCTCTGCTTCGATACCATTCCAGAATTCTGTCGCTTTCGAGAGCTCGCCTTTGGGGATATCCCGCTTGTACACTTCCAAGTTGAGCAGACGAGCTAGGCATTCGATGACGGTCTTCGTCTCTGGTGCTACGTCGTCGTCTTGGATCCAACCAGCAACCATGACCTCAGTGACAGCTAATGGGACGTCATATCTTCGCTTGGCAATTGTTTGGAGAGGTCTCTTCGCCTTTGACGTCAATGGGTCTGGTTGCATCATGATCTTGTACTGTTCAGACGCGTCGTCGTAGTAGACAACATCTCTTGAGACGATCCGAGATAGACCAGCTTGCTCGTGAGTAGGTAGTCCAGGTATGTCCAGAAAACCACATTTCGCATCCCAAATCTCGTTACATGCTTCTATAGCCTCATATGGCGCGTCCAGTAGTTTGGATAAACACTCAATGACCTCGCGCATATCTGATCTTCGACCGGATATCCAAAGGACAATGTTTTGCATGACTGCTTCCGCTGAATTTCCTTCCGCTTTTTTGAGATGCGAAAGTATGGCGAGATTCTCTTTCCTTCGTGGTTCGGTACCATAGAATAACATGTGACGTACTGCGGATGGACTCTCGGATACTTCTTCGAGCTTCGTCAAGGTGGGCCCGAACTTTGCTACTTCTGATACCCAAGTCAAAATCTGGGGCCGCAGTAGAGACGGTAACTCGTGTTTGTTGGTGTTATCGGCAATAGTGTCGGCGAAGATCGTCTCCAGTGATTGCATGAAGGAGAGCCATGTCGCAGGGTCCATGGTTTGGACCAAGTGGTCGATGATGGCAGTGCCCCATCGCGCTTCTTGCTTCTCATTTTGGTTCAGCCATCTTAGTAAGACCCCTCTCCAACATTTTTTGCAACCTTCCCGTGCTGCCAGGGTGTTCGTCAAAGCAATGATGGCTTGCCGTGTGTCCGTCTCCTGCACACGAACGATACGCACCATGTCTCGGACAAAAGAAGAAGATCGCCCCAAGCTAAGATCTACTGCGAGCTCATAGATGCATTCGCACTTGTGCCCAGAAGGATTGTCGATATCTCTTGAAACCAGTATAGCTAGCATGCGCCGGTCGACATCATCCACACCTTCTCCGGTATTCTCCCAGACTTCAAGGATATCACGCAATATCTGCTCGGTAGTGTCGCAAGATACTTCGGCAGTGAGCAGGTGGTCGACACAGTGTTTCTCGATGATCTGTTCAAGTGCGTGTCGTGATTTCTGATCTTTCGTATCGGATGCTAATGAGGGGGACTCGGTCGAGGCATCAGGATCGACCCAGACGAACGAGTGCTTTTTCTGCACTTCGTTTTGATGTAAATTCTGGGCGGCGACGTATATCTCCTTGATCGATGCCATTCGTTTAGCGCTGGGCCATGCGCCGACATCCGCTCGGACAGTAGGCTTCAGTCGCGGGAATACATGTTTAGATGCTTTCACAGCCATGCAAAATGTGTGCAGCTCTACTAGAAGGCGTAACCAAGCCGAAGTCTTCATCTGATTCCTTACGACAAATTGGCACTCTCGAAAGCACTCTCCAACCCCCTCGAATAGCCAATCTTGGAGGAAAAGCTCGCGAAAAGTCGTCGCTTCTGGTGCGTCGAGGAGACAGAGGAGTTGTTGAAGAGCGTGGACATGGAGTCCGCCGATTCGCTCTTTCTCGCACCATAGCTCGCGAATGAAAGCATGATTGTCTTTCTCCGGTGTGCATGCAATCTCTAACGAAGCGTCGAAAAGATCCAGGTTGCTCTTCGTAATCGTTCCGCCGATGGTCAATGCTCGAAACAGATTGAAGAGGCTTTCGCCCTGGGGCAGCGAAGTGGAGACAGCATCCAACCTTATCACGAGTCTTTCTAGGATGGTCGCCAAACATGCTTTTGTGTGCTCAGGGACCTCGATGATCAGGCCCCGGTAGTGTAACCAGTTCCTTTGTTCGCTATAGCCCGCTATCAAACCCTGACGTAAGGTATGCTTAGTACCAGTGATCATATCAGGTCCTTCCAAAGCCATGACGTCGAGGATAGTCGACATATGGATGGTGTTTATTCTAGAGAGACGCGTGATACGATCAACATCCGGTCTCCAAGAGGCCCACATTCTCCAGGCTGGGAAGTGGTGGCGATCGAAGACAGTTTCTATATTGATACAAGGTGGATCCGAAGACGGCGACAAGTCTAGTTCTGTCATCCAGTCTACTGCTTTCTTAGCTGCTACCCAATCACATGTCAATCGGAGGCCATTCAGGTGCTCCGCATAATCTTTTATAGCTCGTCGTAAAAGTACCGCGAAGTTGTGAAGATCGACATCCGGATTATGGGTTTTGTGATTCTGCAAGGCTCGCTTTACGCCCTTCAGATAGTAGCCGGCGGCATTGGCGCCAGTAGTCGCATAGGGTAAGAGCGTGCGTGCCCATTCTGCTTGCAGACGTGTAACTAAGGCAGGATTTCCTTCATGCGCAGCTATCACGCTCTGCAGCCAAGTGTCGAGGCCCCAATAGCTTCCACACATAACGTTCGTTTCAGCTCGCAGTAATTGGCCCAGGCTCTCCGCGGACATAGCATGCGCTACGGAAGCTATGGCGACATCTCTTGCCGGATGTGTCTGAACCAACATCGAAAGCCTCCTATCCGCCTCTTCTTGGCTGATCTTTCCTTTCTTCTTGAGATAGGTATCGGTGTGGTTCCGGATGAAGCCCCATGGAAATCGACGGTGTGAGGGGTGTAGTACCCCAGCAGTGGCCTCCACCTCCGCATGCCATTCTTGACTGTGATCGGTCTTCTTGAAGATAGTTGTGCTTTTCAACGGTATGGCTCTTTTGGCCCATGAAATATGGGAGCGTTTGCTGGTATCCTGTTCGACTGCAGTAGGAGGCATGACGGCGGTGGCCATGCTTGTCACACGTTTGTGAGGAATGACCCTGCGTCAAGGGTGAGATGATTAAATGGATACAGAGAGGACGTCTAGTTCGAGTCGCGCTACGAACGGTCGGTATCAAGAGAATCGTGGCTATCGGTTACCGGCAACAAAGCACGAGACCTTTCGAGCAAATTGTTAGGATTGAATTTGGTACAATGGGGATTCGTACCAGAACCGCGATTCGGATAGTGGGACCCAGAGTAGCATAGGTTTGGTAGTGTCCAAAGAGGTGCGGCCAATGGACCGTCGGCTGATGAGGGAGGAGGAACATCAAATTTTGGAGGCCCATACTGGATATTACGGCAAAGATACATGGCCAGCCTCGTATAGCTTACATGTGATGGGAGGCCTTTTACTGCGAGACTGAGACTTTGGGGCTGCGCGCAAGGCTAAATAGGGTGGCTTGTACCGAAAACACATTGACCGGCCCCCAGAACGGCTAGTGCGATGGCGACCGTGTAGGCTAACCATGGCATTAGACAGCGGTAAGCGAAGCGACGAAGATGGCAGTTCAAAGGAAGGAATGGTCGACGAAAGATGTCTGGCAAAGTTGATCGAGCGATCGGGGTATGAAAATGCCTTGTGTACATGATCCAAGGGTCTGTGACTGCGCCGCCCGGAACCAACCTCATGTAGCCGCAAATGTGCCTTATCGCAGCAAACGTCAGTGCAACGAATTGAACCCGTCAGGAACACTGACAGCTTCGACAACGCAATGAACCGCTACTGCGAAACGCATAAACATTCCCGATTTGAGCTTATGAAGCTACCACAGGCTGTCACATAATCGAACAATTACCTTCGTCGGTGTCAGGAGCGACACCACGGTTCTTCCGCAAATGCGCAGCGGCTTGCTGAATGAAGTCGCCTGTCTTGTGAAAACACACAAGGTTTCCTTTCGCATCCTTCACTGCTTCGCCGATAGACCAGTCATAAGACTGTCCAGTGTGAGAGTCTTTGGCAGGACACTTGAGACCTTCGATCGCTTTTTGCTCAAGATCTGGCACTGCTCAACCGTTAGCTTGCTGGTCGTCATTGTGCCGAATCAAGACCTACGTGTTGCAACGTATAGAAGAAACTCGTCTACTGCTCTGCGGCTAGGAAGTGTATCGCTACTTTGATCTGCTAGCAAGATCGCTGAGAGCTTCTCCATTTGTACGATTGTTTCCGTCCGCACACCCTTCGACATCTCGCGCTGCTCAACTCTTAGAGCTGCGAGAGACTTGCCTGTTGGGTGTAGAAGAATTCCCTTGACATCTTTAGGAGTGAACATTTCCCTACTCAGCGGGTTTCGAAGTACGCCACCGTTTGCCTGTATAGCCTGGACAAGTTCTAAAATTGGTCACAAAGTTAGTAAGGCTCTCATCCGAAAGTTGTGTATGAAAGCCACATACCATCCATCGACCACGCATAGTTGTCCTCGGTCACATAGAAGTCCTCTCTGGCGATGTCTTTAATGGCATCTCCAAGCATGGTCTCGTCATTGACGTAGTTCCTTTCGAGATGCTCATGTTCGACGTGCATGAAGCCAAGCTCGCAATGAAATTTGAGCGCATCAGGGAGCGTCGAATCGATGGCTCTTCGGCGTTTGACCAGAGTATCACGAATGGTGTCGATACTTGCGCCCGAGGGCGTTCCATATGGCGCGCGCACCCATTCGATCATGGCTTCCAGATCTGCGATGACTAGGTTCGTGGCCTCCTTCGGTTTGTCTCGGATGTTTCGCGCCACAGAACGAGCACTTGCTGGTGGGCGCATTCCACTGTACACGGCCCCGTTACTTCCGTCCGCCATAAGATGGATTTTAGCCAGGTTCTTCGATTGGGGCATGTCGGCCTTCTTCTGGAGGGTCTGTAGACGCAGCAGATTCGCGAATACATGTGTTGCTTTGGCACGTATATCACGATACCCAGTAACCAGGTTTCGTTGTTCGTCGTTTAGATCATCTACTGATTCGCCTAAGATGAAGTCCGACCGCTTGGATCCACGTTTCGATATTGGTTTCGCCGTGAATTGATAGTTCTTCAAGGGTTCGCCTCCGGACTGCGTGGAAGATGCGTGTATTGACTTGACTGCCTTCTTCTGAGGCGCTGGAGGCTCTGGCACTTTTTCGAGAATCTTTAAGAACCTAACAACGTCTAGGTCTGTGGGAGCTAAAGCCTGGAGCTTCTTGGCCTCATCTAATGCACCTTCCAGCCATTCATTACCGACTGCGATGTAATGTTCGATAAGCAGCTTCCTGGCTTCTACACCTGGCGGGCTACGAGATATGCTTTCGTAAAGCTCTCCGATATAGATCATGTCAGGACCTCCTACATATGCAGCAGTGCCTGATGTCGCGGCCATGGCTGCTGAAGCACCGGTTGGATGAGGATACCGTGATTCCGGACGTCAATGGTGGGCTGGATGTGAGTGCTGTGGGTGCGAGGCTGAGCCCGGTCGGGCCTGCTTGTCACAAGTCGAAGCAACTTTGGAATGTGTGAAATGCTTGTGATGACCTGTGCCCTGCTGGTCAGTGGACATAGTTAGTCGCATGGAGAGATCAAAAGCTGGAAGCCACAAGGCTGAACCAGAGTGAAATGCGGCCCCCACCGCATGTGGTGACCGGTGATTGTCAAAGGCAGGGCTCGAGGTTGGCTGGCACTGCAGGAACACCAGTGGCTTAGCGCGACGCTAGTGCCCGCTACCCGCGGCACTGCCCAGGTGCCTCGTGAATGCAGGTGAGATAATTACCCCACGAGCGGATATTTCTAAATGTTTGTATTCAAGACAAGACCAGCGATGCAGTAGCCTCGCGGTTCTGAGATCCAAATCTAGGGTATCAAGCTCTCCTAGGCCCAGTCACATCGAACCCAAATCAGTACAGCAAATCCGCGAACTCTCCCAAAACACCCTCCTTGCCGCCATCAAAGAACTCGTGCATACCGTCCATAGCCGCAAAGTGCTCGGCCACCTTCAAGCCCCTTAAGCGCTCTGCCTCTATAACGTCCCAGTTCCAGTCCTTCGCCTCTACAGCCTTGGGCAGGACATCGTCATTCGGCCCTTGTTCTTCGGTTGCAGCCTCTTGGTAGACCCAGCCTTCTGGCTTTGCGGGGACCATATCGGCATCGACCAGTACATGCTCCGGTGGCACTGTAATCCTGCCCCGCTTGACGACATACTTTGCAATCGCAGTGGCATATATCGCGCCCTTGAGCTTTTCTGTATCAACATCCTTGGCTGGCTTAGACTTCTTCCAAGGCTGCAATGTCCAGCTCTCGGGTTGTGCGACGCCAGGCTTGACCATGTGTGTGACGAGATAGAACCACTTCTTGTCCCAACACAGAAGTCTTGTCCACATCTCGTACTTCTTGTACGGGAGTATCTCCTTCTTGAACAGACAGCTTATGCCTCCTAGCGCAATGTAATGCTTTCCCCGTGTGCCCTCAGTTGCCCCTATTGCTCCTGCTACAGCGCTCTTCTTGGCACCACCTAGACGACTGTTCTTTCTTATACCGTTGCGAATGAGCGCGGTAAAGAGGTGTGTACGTGATATGTCCATGTCGCTAAAGTATGTGCTGTTGGACTTGTGCATGTTGTAATCTGTCTCGAGGAACGTGGTACGCGTCGAGGTAATGATCGGTTGGAAGAGCGCATGCGGAGGGATCGGAGTCGGTTGGAAATACAGTTGGTAGAATAAGGCGCGGATGAAGCGTAGCTATGGATATCGTCAGCTCGAAGTCGCGTGTCCTGCCGCTCTGCCTGATACGTACATGCCAGACGAATGGCAGATTCTTGAGGTTCGCCAATGCGAGAAGAATCGTAGCTATCCTCCACAGACCGCCAGGCGCGTTGTAGCCTGTCCATCTGGCCAGCGTAGCCATCAGGTTGCCTCTCATAGTAGGTTGCGACACGAGTGCTGCCATTGACGCGCCCGCAACGACGATGCTAGCCGTCTGCGCCATTGTGACCATACCAGAAGATGGCTATCGATCTAATGAGCGACAGCAAGGGATGGGCACGTTATTATACAATCAGCGTCAGCATACGCCGCCCTGCCCCTTCGCGAAGGTTCAGGTGCCCTTCCTAATCGCGAGCCGAGGCTCGGAATGTTCCGCACTTAGGAACATGTGGATAGCTGCGCAGATCCGCATCCTCGATTCGCAACTTTGACCTACTTGAGGATACTCACCACATCGCCGGTATAGCTCAGCGAGTTAAACTCTGCCTTCTCGGCAGAAGGTGTCTAGCACGTACAGCGCATTTGACCGAGCCCGAACCGCTATGACGCTTTACGACCACGAATTCCATAGACGCACACGTTCAGAAAATTTCCCAGAATACTAGATCCATCCTGCCGACAGCCATCAGCATGAGGGACTTGTGTCTTGGTCTTGGGTAGTAGAGATGCGCGACGTATGTGGCTGCGGCTCAGCCTCGATGCAGCAGCAAGCGCGCTTGTGTCCAGGCTGACAACTCAGCCCTGGACTGTCTCCTGGTCTCCGCTTCTCAACTATCTCCATGGCCGTATCTTTGCTTCAAACACCAATTCATCCCGAAAAGGCAGTTGCTATACGGCCAATTCCCTCCGTCTGTTCAACGATCGATCTTGATCGCGAAACAGACACGTTACGTCAAAGCCGATCTCAGCCTTGTCGGCACATGCGACATCCAAGCCATGCGACTGCTTAACGTCAATACCCGGCAACTGGAAGAGTTCTTCGGTTTTTCGATCCCTCCATACGCCATCCTCTCGCATACCTGGGGAAAAGAAGAGGTCACACTACAAGATCTGTTAAGAGAAGGGCACCAGCAGAAGCAAGGCTACGCCAAGATTGAAGGATGTTGTCAGCAGGCGATCAAGGATGACTTATCATGGGTATGGGTCGACACATGCTGCATCGATAAGACGAGCAGCGCAGAGCTCTCCGAAGCCATAAACTCTATGTTTCGCTGGTACCAGCATTCTAAGGTGTGCTATGCATATTTGCAGGATGTACCGTCGGGAACAGATATTTACGCGCAGGATTCTGCTTTCCGAAAGAGTCGATGGTTTACTAGAGGCTGGACATTACAGGAGCTACTTGCTCCCGGACGAATCGAGTTCTACGACACCAATTGGACGCCCATCCTTTCTTGCGACACCACCGACACCACCTGGAGGAGTTCGTCATTCAATAGTAGGAGGAGCAGTAGTCAGGTTCCAATCGGCCTTCTCAGCGATATTACCTCCATCGACACAAGTATGTTCCGCCACATTTCAATGGCTCCTGCAGCATGCATCTTCTCGTGGATGGCGAGACGGAGCACTACGCGTGTGGAGGACGAGGCATATTGCCTGCTTGGTCTGCTGAACATCAACATGCCGTTGCTGTATGGAGAGGGTAACAAGGCTTTCAGACGACTTCAAGAGGCTGTTTTGAGCAGTTCCGATGATATCAGTCCTCTTGCTTGGGGATACAACTGTCCTGGTATGGGTGAACAGTCATATCTTGCAAGATCACCGGCCGAATTTCTTGGTTATCCGAAAGAGGGTACTAGTTTCAGCCGGCGAATACCGAGGACCCATACTACTGTCACTGGACGTGGCTTGCACATCGAGCTTCTCATGATCCTCATTCATGCACGAAGCAAGGTCTGGTTAGGCATTGTACAAGAAGAAACAAGCGATCGTCCAGGAATTGCCATTGTTCTACAGCAATTGAAAAGAAACCTGTTCACGAGAGTCAGCAGCTGCCCGCCCGTTCGCATTCGAAAGAAGCATCTGTCCCGACGCACGTATTGGACCGTCAGGAGCAAGCAGATATATATATCGCACGAGTCTAACATGCCCATGCATCTCACCAGTATTGCCCCTAGTACAATCCTGGGACGACTCTTGTCTTATGTTCCATCAAGGACGTTTGCTTCTGAAGACATAGACGAAATTGTTGAGTGTGAAGTAGAGATGTTTACCATTATCGACACTGGGTACTCGTTGTCGAGCTCATGGCCACCGGTTTACCACTTCTGGTATTCCGGAAAAATGAGCTTTCTTGATTGTGGGCCATCCAGCAACATGTTCTACATGATCTTTTCCAATGAGAAGACACAGGACAGGTTTGCAATAAGAATCCATTTGGAACGTGGCAAACACCTGGCAAAAGTCACGGAAACGGCATTCTGTGTACTTACCGGTCAACCTGTCCACACAGCTCTGGAGCATTGCTGTGGAACGAAGTTCGGCTTAAAAGTCCCGCAGTTCGCCAAAGATACGCACTGGGGCCCCTACTTCACCACGAAAAACCTGACTACAAATGATATCGGTCACCTGTACGCAAGCAGCGATATGGATTATGAGGGAAGGACGAAGCTCTTTGGTTGTAATGTTATGTGGAAGAAGGGTCCCTACCCAGAAGAAAAGTCATCGGCAGTGACAGAGCGAAGTAGAACACCGGAAGGATGCACACCAACGGAGACCACAGTATAGAAGGTGGAATACAACCTCTTGGATATATCGCAGCAACATCTTCGGTCACATACATGTGCTATAGAGCCTCCACTTACAGCCAGAAATCCAAACATACAACGCGCATAGGAGAGAATGTGTCAACACACGATCACATGCTTCTCAAGACGTCCACATTCAATACTTGTGTAAATTTATGTATACAGTCCTACTACATATGCTGTTGCATATCCATCTCCATAACAAAGAGAAATCGCAAATGGGTATATAAATGAGGGCCGAATCGGCCCAATGCCTGTCAGCATGTACAAAAACGCCTTTTGTTCCAATATGCCGCTCGTCATTAACTCAATCCCGCAATAGCGAGCCCCAGGCTCCTTTCTATCACTACCCCAAACCCGTGGGGCTTCTCGTGGGGCCATGCCTGTCCGCTGTGCACAACCACCCTGGGGTGTGCAAGGATGGCTCGTTGCGTGGGGCGCGAGGCGTGCTCGTGCAGCGCATGGGTAGGGGTATATGTGTCCGTAGATGCGCCGACCGTAGTAACGCCTGCCCGTTCGTGATTACTGATGTGTCGTTCGTTGTTGATCGTGTTGAGTGTGCGAGAATCGCTTGTAGACTCAGCCTGGCGGCGGTGGTCGACGAGGAGACTCGCTCGTTCGTCGGGGAGTTGAGACACTATCTCGCTGCATGTCTCTCATCGCCTCGGCATAGTCCTTCTCCGCAGCCATGTCTCTGCTGTTTCTATTGACCATGTCGTCAATAAACTGATGCTGTTTCTTCTGCACGGGTTGTGCATCTGCTCCTGTAGGGCCATCGCCCAACATGCTGGGTACGATATCTTCTGGATCCAGCCCAGCGTTGGAGTCTCGGTAGTCCGGCTGGTTGGGGAACATGACGGAGTCTTTTTGAGGCCTTCGCGCACGTTTTGGCTTCAACGGGAAGTTGCTGGGATGGATATAGTCGCCGTCTGGGCTGCGCACGTTCTGGAGCGCATTCGCTTCCCTCTCCATCTCTTCCCAGGTGGCGACGAGGTTGTTGTCGTTACGACTCCGGCTGTCGCTTGGGTCGCCCGAGAAGCTGCCTAGTCGGCTGATGCGGAAAGCTCGCAGGCGGTCGAGCGCCACCTTGAAATCGTCGAGAACGACGGAATCTGTCAGGCACTTGAAGACGAATGCAAACTTCCAGAAGGGGTTGATGCCTGTAGCTCCTGGGAGTTTGATAGCCTCGGTGACTGTAGAGATGTCCAAGACGATGAAGATTATGCTGAGCAACATGGACAACAACATGATACCAAAGCGCGGCGAGATGCGTATGATTTCCTTGAGACTCAGTTCGTATTGCGTCTTGATGACCCAGAAAAGGTAGATGGTGGTGAGGATCCACCAGGGATCGCGGCACAGCGCCTCATATGGTCGTGTGTGCAGGAATGTCTTGTTGACGCCATGAAAGTAGGCGAAGTTGGCGTATATTTCCACGATCCAGTACGGTTGAACAAGCACTACACTGCCGATGAAGACATAGCTGACAGGTTTCGAGAGGAACGGCTTGATCTTCATCCATGCAATGACATTATGCAGAGACCACGAGGCGTTTAGGAAGATGGCGGCGACGGAGAGCCACCAGGCGTGGACTGGGCTGGGGAAGAATAACCAAAATCCTTGCCAGATACCAAGGATGAGCTGGACTTGATCAGTATGGATGTAAGCAGAAGCGTAAATGTGGACTCACTTCAAGTAAAATCAACTAGATGGTTGTCAGCGGTGGTCACTGCTTAAAGAGGGTTCTTACTAACCTTGTGCAACAGGACGCCGCGCCTCATGTTTGCCAACGTGATGAAGGCCATAATGATGAGCGAACCCACGAGATAACCTTGCGCCCATGCTTCCAGGATGAGTTCCTCAGGGTTACTGGGCTTCGGTACGACCTCACCCTTTCTCCATGGGCGTTGGGTATCGGGTATGGGACTCATGGTGTTGGCAGAATTTTCGAAGGTCGGTTCCGAAAGCCGGGGCAGATGCCGAGGAAGCGTGCTGTGATGTCACAACGCGAAAAGCTTCAAATTCGATCTCAACACTTTTACCATGGCAGGCGTGAGTGGGAGCGACAACGATGGGTTTATGAGGAGAGACGGGGAATGAGTACAAGAACGAACGGGCGCAGCTGGGCGTTTCTCGTGGCGCGTCAGTTCTCCGCATCTCGCCTTGACATTTACGGACGATGACCATCCTGGAGGCTCCGGGGGCCGAGTCCATGCGTAATGGTGCTTTGCCCAAGGGAGGCATAGTGCGATTGAATCATGGCGGTGGCGCCCAGTCGGCAATTGGAACCACGCGGGCCAAGAGGTGTTTGGTGAAGCTGTGAATAAGCCAGCCGTTGTCGACTTTGCACCGAGGCCTAGAGCCATTGGCCGGGCCGGCATGTCTTTCGCTGACGCGCCGCCGCCACGAACGACTGCAGTGTTTGCACCATGACTGCCGCAATGGAATACTGAGGCATGGATTGGATGCGCACATTTGCGCGAGAACCAGCTGTTGCGCCGATGCGGTCAATGTCAGCACGGAACAGTGTACCGTGCAACGGCCGCATGCGTTCTGGTGCCTGGACGGCTAAAAATTGAAGTTTAGCACGCCTTGACCGGAAGCGGCTACCGTCGTCGTCGATTGCTGCCAGCTGCATGGATGCTGCGGCGGGTGAGCGACATGGGACCCAACAGGCTGGGCCAGTGTCCTGGAATCTGGGATCGAAGTCTATCTACGCTGTTCATCTCCCTGCGGTTTTGGTGTGTGTTTCATGTGCGAGGCTGTCTACCTTTGGTGGCAGCGCGACTAGATGGTAGATGACGGTATGGCAGTATCTCAGAGGTGGTGTTTCAGATGGGACAATGTTTCAGAAGGGGCAATGGACGGCTCTGAGTTGGCCACAGAATCTTGATTCAACTCTCTGTAACGTGACAGTATAACCACCGCAAGAGGGAAAACATTGCGCTTCAGCTTGCGAGAGGGCTATGGAGTCCTCGACGTGAGCTGATATTATCCGGAGGCTGTGAACAGCTTGTTATGGTGCGAAGACGCGTCCCGCCGATGCAGCTGACGCAGTACCAGGCGTAAAGGGGACAATGGTCTGTAAACAATGAGGCATGGCATGTTATCGTCACTGACGCCTTCCGGCTTACCAAGTACAGCAGAAGGTCGATTGCCAGCTAGACAGCCTCTAGATTTCAGGATCGACAGGTGAGGCAGCACGCGCCAGCCGATGTGGTTAATTTCGCAGGTGTCATCAGAAGCCCAACCATGGAAAAAGTAGCTTCGGGTCCCAAATGCTATACTGGCGGCTACAACTGCCTAGCTGGCGACAGAAGTTTAAAGTGACGACCGGGTCTGTGGGCCATCCGTGGACATTGGATGCATGATCAACACAGACTTTCATTTCATGGACCAGGGCGAGAACATGAAGAAACACAGCGGCACATATGACGAAGTCTGTCGCAAAGGTAGTACTGCGTAGTCAGCATGAGGATGTTCGACTCATAGTGATGCTGCCGTTCGAGGCACATGGCAAGGGCATGGCAAGGCTGGGGAAACGCGCTAGCTGCCCCGCTGAAGTCATAGAGAATCGCCGCGTCAAACATTGTTTGCGGCCAGCGCGCAGAGCTCCAGCCTCGTCCACGACATCCAACAGCTGCCGCAGAAGCATTCGCGTTCAACATGTTCAAAAAGAAACCCACTGTAGGTTGCAATCTCGCACATACGCAGCACTGACTAACGCCCCTTAGATCAAGCCCCTCTCCCCCCTCAAGTCGAGCGACCGCCGCAGGACTGCCGACCAGATCATCGCCGACTTTGGCATAGACATTCCCGTAGATGCCGACGCGAACCCGGACGATAAGGCAGCTTCTTCGACCGCCGGCCTCACAGCACTGCGCAAGTCGCTGCTCCCCGAGAATGCCCTGTCCGCGCGCTTCACCACCACCGCGGGGCCAGACCTCAAGCAGGTGTCGGGCACAATATACGTAGGCAGCCATGAGGGCACTAGCGGGGAGCAGAGGGTGTTGTGGGTGAAGGTTGGTGACAAGATGTACCCTACCGTCTATACTCTCTGGCACAACCCACGGATAGTCCCATTGCTGTATACGCCACTCGTCGTGGTCGAGAAGATGCAGGGTGGTGCCGACCTAATGACACCTGGCCTGCAACGAGGCCCGCCTTTCCCCAAGAAAGCGACCAAAGGCGCCATAGTTGCAATTGCAAGCCTCGAGGCGCCGACCGTTCCCATGGCTGTTGGCGAGTGCGTCATCGACGTAAGCGCGTTGGGCAAAGTCCAAGGTACCAAGGGTATGGCTGTGTCAACGTTCCACTGGGCAGGCGATGAACTATGGTCTTGGAGCTCGACAGGTAAGGCAGGCACTGAGCCTCCTGATGTCCTCCAGGGCTGGGATGACGACAATGGCGAAGAGGCGAGTCTCGCTGAACGCACGGCAGCCGTCGATCTAGATGACGAAGAAGGCGGTATCACTCTCGATGCTACCCCTACTGAACGGTCAGAGGCGGAGAAGGCACAGGGCGTACAAGGCGAAGATGCGCCATCCAACAACGACTTCATCGATGTCCTTGAAGACAAAGAGCTTACGACCAAGGGTATGCTTCCTACACTTAACCACACAAACCATCAGCTGACAAACTTAGAAATCGACGAAGCCTTCAAGAATGCGTTCTTGTACGGTGTCCGATACCACATGGACCACAACAAGGGCCATCCCTCCTACGGCCTCGACTTCCCGATCTCTCAGACAAACGTCATGTCCACGCTCGTCCTACCCTTCCTCCCCACCTACACACCCGCGCGGACCGCGTCACTACAAATCAAAAAAACAAGTTGGAAGAACCTGAGAAAGTTTGTCCGGTACCTAGACAAGCAACAGATTCTCAAGTGCAAAGACCGTGATGGGAATGAGGTCGTAGTCCTTGACATCGACTTCAAGGACCGCCAGATCGAATCATTCGTCCCCTACCGGCTACCGAAGAAAGATGCGCCAACCGCAGCGAGTGTAAACGGCAAGCCAGCCGCACCTCTCTCCGCCGAGTCCTCCGTAGGCCAAAAACTGAAGCTCGTCTCCGTACTCCGACCCAAAGAGAAACTCGCACCGATTCTGAGCGCCTCCAAAGCCGACCCCCGCGGCCTCTACACCCCATCAGAGCTAAAACAACTCCTCATCGCCTATATAGAAGCCGAGAACCTGATCGACCCCAAGAACAAGCGCCTCATACGCATAAACCCGCAACTTGCAGACGCCCTCCTAGGGTCCTCGGCCGCCGACAACGCCGCCCTCTCCTCAGGAGCCATGCCACGCGACGCCCTAGCCGAGCGCATGGTCGCCGCCTCCTCCCCCTTCCACGCCATTATCCGCAACGACGCTGACATCTCCGACGCGAAGCCCAAAGCCGGTGCACCGCCTAAAATCCAAATCACGCTTGAGACGCGCAGCGGCAATAAGACTGTGACGAAAGTGCATGGACTGGAACCATATTACATCTCGCCGCAGCCGCTTGCGGATGAGCTGAGGAAGACGTGTGCCGGTAGTACGAGTGTAGATAAACTGCAGGGCTCTAGTCCCAAAGCACCGGTTATGGAGGTTATGGTGCAGGGGCCACAGAAAGACGCTATTATGAAGGCGTTGGAGAAGAGGGGGGTGCAGAGGAATTGGGTCGATGTTGTGGATAAGACGAAGGGGAAGAAGAAGTAGATGTATATATACGATAGGTTTGCAAGCAGTTGAATGATACCCAGCTTGTTTTCTCCAAGTTCTGTCTTTTGATGAGGGGGTAGTGAGTGGAAAATGTCTTTAGGGTGATCCATCGTTTTTATTAAACATGTTGGATGGTTTACTACTATCAGAGGGTATCAAATTACCGGACAAGGCAGTGAAAATGCCATCTTGAGATCGTGTCTGGTATGGAGACGTGACTTGACCTAGTCTCGTCAGACACGCCAGACTTCATACGACTTCCGTGAAAGAATCTGTTGAGCTTTCTCCCACCATTCCTCAATCGTCACTGGAACATGTTTAGCATCGCGCGTAGGTTCCTAGCCCGTGCGCGCCGCGTCACCGTCCTTGTCCGCTCCCTTCTCGCCCACATCCCCGGCCATTACGTCCTCGAAGAAATTGAACATGCTATCCGGCCCACTCTTCTTAAACTCCTTGATACACTGCTCAGGTGTGATGACTTCAGCAATAGTCTGGATCTCCTGCTTCCACTCCTTCACATACGATGCGGTTGGTTCGGTGTGCACGACGTAGAAGTGGCGGTAGTCGCGGCGCATATCGACCTGCAGTCCGGCGTAGTAGCGGATCATGTTCAGATTTGCGGCTTGCTGGCTCCGTTTGAGCGTGTTGAAGTAGTCGACGGGTTCGCATTCTGCGATCGCACGGCGCTCGGAGAGGATGGGGTGTTTATCGACTTTTAGGCTGAGTGGGGCTTCGGGGCTGTCTTGCTCGATGAAGTTGGGGTTTGTGAGGAGAGAGTAGAGCTTTGCGGCACTGTACCAAGGTTAGCGATAAATACAATTGTTCGGCACGCAGTGAACGAACCTTTGTACATCAGGATCTCCTGCTTGGAGCTCTGTTGCTTGGTCTTCACAGTAGGCAAACAGATGTTCCATCAGTTCCGGACGGACACACAGACGCCAGAGCAAGCTGTTCTCGACGATCTCTGGCCACTGAGCTGATGGACCTGCGAGTTCCTTGAGCTTCTTGATTTTCGCCAAGAAGAGCTTGATGATACACAGCGCATATCTTGGCATCGTTTCGAAGACTTCGTCCGTGATGTAGATGAATCCTCCGACTGGAAAGATCTCTATGCGATCATGCCTGAGCACAGGAGTCTCATCTGAAGCATAGTCGTATTCGATACCTGGCTGAAGCCCGACTGACCAGAGACGCACTCCTCTACGGAGAACCTGGCCGAATCCGGGTATACTTGTGAAGTACTCAAAGTCGGGATGTGCCTGGTCTACTTAGTATCCGTTCGTTCCACGGAGTGTATGATACGTACGATGATGATACCCGTGCCTCCTTTCAGGATTTGTTGCTGGAAATCTGCCCATCCGCCTGCATAGCTCGCACTGCTGACTTGGACATGATGCATCAAAAGCCATCGAGTGATGATTTCAAACTCAACAAAGTGATCCTCAGGGTGAAAGAACAAGAAAGCCCTCCTTTCTACCGGATCAATGGTTGTTTCACCATCGTTGGTCGCGAACATGTCTTCGAAATCGAGCTTACTGACTGAGCTTATTCTCTCTTGCAGCTCTGTACATCTGATATCGACAGGAGGCATGGGTGGGGGAGGAGGAGGTGGCGGCTGGAACGGTTGCCGTGGTTGTTCGAGTGCCATGGGAGAAGGGGAGCGTGTTACTTCATCGGCAACGTCCGGCTGAGCAACATCATCGATGTCCATATCGACAGACGCATCAGATTCATCAGACCCATCCGCCGGTCGAACAGGCTTCTGACGAGAATCATGTGGCGCATCGGCGACGATACCAGTATCATAATGTTGGAAGGCACAATCCTGGTCGGAATTACGACATTTAGTGTTTTTCCAGTACCAGCATGTAAGTTGGTTCGGTGCCAACGCCTTCTTGGTGAACTTGTCTCCAGGCTGACTTTCTCCACCATCGAACTCCGGCCGCTTCTCAGGATCGATTCGCACATCAGGGACTTTAGGATCGGCGTGCTTCATCCACCCAGTGTTGTAGTGAGCGTAATTACACTGTTCGGCAGACTTCTTGCAGCCCCGTTCATGGTTCAGCCAAAAGGGACAGGTGAGTGGTGGCCTGCGATATTTACCAGGTATGAACCCTTGCATATCCCCCAAGGGATAGTCACGGCCATTCTCATCCTTATGTCTATGCATGAAGCGACATTCTTTCGGACCTCTTGGGCAATCGTTGCTAAGCCTCCAGGAATAGCACACTAATGGGACCTTGTGGGATTCCCAGTCTTCCAAAGGTAGGTTAACGTCAGTAGATTGTCGTCTTGGAAGAACGTCGCTGTTGGAGTCTTCTGTGGGTCGCCTATGGCTAGGCTCACGACGACCGTATAGATCATCGCGAGGTGCGCGCGGGAGCGAGATAGCGGTACCGGGTGGTGCATTAACAATTTGTAAGGCCGAAGGATCAGGTGTACCCTCCCTGGCAGACTTCTTATTCGCCGCCCCTCGTCGTTGAAGGTTGCGGAAATGGGTCTTGTTCAATTCAGAGATCTGACGAGGTGGAGGTTTCGGTTGGTTCGTGAACTTGATGGCGCCATTCTTTCCTGTATCGGACGTGACATTACTAGGACTGACCTGCGTAGTAAATGAGACTGATCTCTTTGCAGTACCAGGATTTGCGCTGGCCGGAGTTATAGTGGCAGAACCTGTAGCGGCGCTTGCAAGCTCACTGGTGGTACTCGCCCTCCGTTGCGTGGGGACCGGGTCGACATGTCCGGTTCGAGAATGTGGATTTGATCCCGCTGGCGAAGGCTTAGCTGGGCTCGGCTTAGTAGCTGACTTCCGCTTCGGAGTGATTGTAGGACGTTTCAGTGCTGTACTGGGTGACAGAGCTGACAGAGCTGACTTTCGACGTGGTCGGCCCTCAGTACCAGCGCCGTCTGCACCAATTGACTTGGGCTTTGTCTTCTTTGAGGTCGTCGTAATCTCATCCAGTAACGAGTCATCCGTCAACTCTGCTTCTTCAGAAGAAGACAAAGATGAGTCCGACTGCACTACAGGGGCCTTGCGCGCTCTTGGAGGCTGTCTTCTAGGACTTTCCATGAACAAGTTGTTGAGTTGGCTGGAGTCTACAGCTTCTCTTTCTGCCAGTGTAACTTCGAGGGGCGGCACACCCTCATCTGCCGCTGCTCGAACTGCTGCCTCGAATCTGCTTATGTTTTGGTCGCATAGCTTCCGGAATTCAATCCCGCTCATTTTCGATTTCTTCAGGTTCCATAGTTCCAGAGCGGTGGGAGCTGGGGGTCCTGGGGGAAGTTCGGGGTCCGTTGGATCATCATTAACATTTTCAAAATTTGATGCTGGTTCCCAAGTACCTACATAACGTTAGGAAGATGCGATGAATGTTCAACTTTGTGGAACGCTTGGCGAGTATAGGTCGGTGTAGTGTCCCAGGCAATACCAAAGAACTGCAAAAGACAGGATTAAATGCTTACTTCTTCATAGCGGGTTAGCTTGGCTCAACGATCATTCAGCATAGACTTACTCGGAAAGTGGATAGCCCTCCCACTTGGTCAAGTACTTTATGCCCTTCCCGAAGGGCGCGACGTCCCATTCATTTTGCCACTTTTCTGCTATGATACATTCCACGTCAAAAGTACCCGCCACTTCCTCATTATCTTCGACAGGGCGTGATGACATTCTGGCGAAAGCCGTAGAGATGAATGAGGATGCAAGGTCCTGATTGGTTGAGAGCAGCGGGATAATGCTGATACAACGCGCAAGTCGAATTTTCCGATACGCGCCCGATCGCTGTGCTCGCTCAACACGCGATAAGAAGAGACTGAGTGATTGCCGCTATTTGGCGAAAGGCGACTTGTTTGCGGTGGTGCAAGCAACCACGGGCGTGAGGGTGCAGGTGAGGACGCGGAGAGTAGCGTCTCGCTTACCTAATGCGGCATGGGCTCGTTCGCCCTGAGTGCTGGCTGGTGCTTTGTTGGTGGAGCAGCGACTCCTCGAGGCAGCGAGATAGCGCACCTGGACACTACCACCGCCACGACGACCGTACTCTGCCTTTCTGCTTGCCCTGATACCCCAACGCTATCCAGGCCCTGCCCCCGAGACTCTCGCCGAATTAGCGACTGAGACGTGCACCCGCCGCCCACCTGCCACTCTTCCCCACCTGCCTACCGCAACAATGGCGAACGACGAATATGACGTGAGTCCCCGTACGCCAGCAGCTGTGGGCTCTGCATACTGACCATGGTGCCTGTAGTTTCTCTTCAAGGGTACCGCATCTCCCCCCGCCTTACTCGTCCTGGTCTCGTCGCCCGCTAACCCCCGCAGTGGTGCTCATCGGAGACTCAGGTGTCGGTAAATCCAACCTGTTGAGTCGATTCACGCGCAACGAGTTCAACCTCGACTCCAAGTCGACCATCGGCGTCGAATTCGCTACCCGCTCCATCCAAGTCGACGCAAAGACCATCAAGGCCCAGATCTGGGACACCGCAGGCCAGGAGCGGTACCGCGCCATCACCTCCGCATACTACCGTGGCGCAGTCGGCGCTCTGCTTGTCTACGACATCAGCAAGCACCAGACATACGAGAACGTGACGAGGTGGCTGAAGGAGCTGCGCGACCATGCCGACTCCAACATCGTCATCATGCTCGTCGGTAACAAGAGCGATTTGAGGCATCTGCGGGCAGTGCCAACGGAGGAGGCCAAGCAGTTTGCAAGTACGTGCCCTTTTCTATGACACTGGCAGTTGTCCAGACAGTCTCTCAAAGACGACGTAAGCTGACACTCTCCAGGCGACAACAACCTTTCCTTCATCGAGACGTCCGCCTTGGACGCCAGCAACGTCGAGCTTGCTTTCCAGAACATTCTCACAGGTACGCCCGTCTCACCAAATAATACCCCGCAGTAGATACAGTGGTCGGCGCAAAGTTTGGCGTCACAGTCCATAGGCTGCGTAGACGTGTGCTTACACCGCCACTTTTGTCGTGCCCTCAACGCCGAGTCACCAGTACGAACTGCTGCTAACACTACCCAGAAATCTACCGCATCGTCTCAAGCAAAGCCCTCGATCAGGGCGAAGGCAGCGGCCCAGTCCTCGGCAACGACCGCAAGGTGCTCGAGATCAGCAAGTCGGCCGACGCGGAGCAGAAGAAGGGATGCTGCTAGACGACGACGAAATCCACAAATACCCTTCACCTACAAACTGTTTGCGCCGGGTTACAACGCATGTTTTTGGCGGGAGCAGCGAAGGGAGAAAGCTCGGATATAGCGAGCAGGACTACGATACAAATGTGCCTTACGTTTAACGCGCGGGAAACAACATGAGATGATGCAAATGCCCAAACTCGGCGTCCAGGAAGTCGCTCACTTTACGTCTGCTTTGTGTCTGTTCGGCTACAGGTGTCGGGGTCTCTGCTTGGTTTTGCATGCTGCGAGAAGCATCTCTTTTGTTCGGTTCGGGACTGGAGGCGATAATGCGAATAGTGGCTGTATGTATGGCGTGATTGCAATGTCAGCTCATGTTTAGATTATCTCGTGTAGCCACCATGGTCGTTGATTGTACAATCGGAATGCCACGACGGGCTGACGCGTCAGCAGACTCCTGGAGCGGCCATTGTGTCACATGTGACGAAGTAGATCCACGGCTTAGTATCCTCTGTCGGTCGTCTCGGCAAATCGAGATTTGACCAGTGACACTCGACACGTAGATCGGTCCTTTGCGCATCTCCATCACCGTACCGAGCATCTCTTCCGGGCCACTCATCAAGACAATACATCACTCGGATCTTGACCCAAAAGTTCATCTGAAAACAACAAATAGATTCGTGAATGCTCATGAAACGCCTATCCCCCTTCTACCATTCATATCGTTGGGCCGCCAAGTATCCTCCGCCTTCGTCCCAGGAGGCAAGTACTGCGAGCCCTGCTCAGAAGTCCTGCGATAGCTCGAACTGCCCGAATCATCATGTCTCTTCTCATCTCGTGACTCGTGAATACCCGGCATGGAGTACGTCCCTGGATCCTGCATGGACGACGGACTAGCCGTGAAAACAGGTCGTGACTTGACATCTGTCGCCAAGGGAAGCAATGAGCCGCTGTTCTTGGATTGCAGCGCCTTTGCGCGTTTATCAGCTTTGGCGGCGTCGTGCGTGCGGTCGTAGAGATATAGACCCACGAATGTGAGGACGAAGCCGAAGGCTTGCACTTTGGTCATGGGCTTGCCGAACCAGACGACTGCGAAGACGATGACGAAGACGCGCTTGATCAGGCTGGCGACGGAGTAGGTGACGGGTGAGACCATGGATAGTAGCACGAAAGCTACAATGTTCTGCCCGAAATGGAAGGTGCCGTTGAAAAGGAATTCCAGAATCAGCCGCCCGTGGTCCAGAGCTTCAGGGTGGTCTGACAGCTCGATGGAGGCATCGTGCAAAAAGTCGAAGATCAGGGTGAATCCTTCGGACCAGAGCCAGAGTGGGAGCGTGAAGAGGAAGGCTAGACCGGAGGAGTAGCAGAGGAGGTTTAGTTTGTCTGGCTTGGTGAACTTGTTGGGCGGGAGACCGTCTTTCTCAGCGGCTGCGGCATCGTTGAAGATCTGTTTGGAGACAATGTTCTGTACAACGAAAAGGATGGCGCTGGCGAATGCGGACATCAGGCCAATCAAGTTCGCGTTGAAATCTGCCGAGCATGCCAGTATGACTCCGAGAGTGAGTGGTATAAGGGACAGGTATGTCGGTAGCGAGTATTGGATCTTGAAGAAGATGCTGTAGGCCATGACCGTCAGGAGCGGGGAGAGTCCCTTGATGGTGTGCACCAGCGACACGGGTATCCTCGACGTAGCATCGGCGCTGAGAATGTGTCCGCCAATCTGAAAGAGCGTCAGGGGCAGCGTAGCCATGATCAGTTCCCTGGATGGGCTGCGAATGCCGTACTTGAGGAAAGGCATCGTCTGCTTCAACCGCGGAAATTTCCTAGCGAACATGGCCATTATCAAGCACCAGCCAGATACGAAGGCGAATTGAACGGTCGTGAGGGTGATGGGCTTCGGTAGGGCGGTCAGGATGGCTTTGGAGGACATGTTGGTGAAGATGGAGGTCATGTACCACACGCCGCAGAGCACCTGCGTCTGTTAGCCATGGACCATGCAGAGACGTGCATGGCGCGACATACGATGAGCTTGGGCGACAGCGGTGCCTTGAGCGCATCCGCAAGTTCATGCGCATTCTGGCTGACACTGCCCTTTCGCGTCCGTATTGTCCTGAAGGCCTCGGAAAGGCTCTTCTGTCGCCCGTGTCTGTTCGAAGAGCCCGACGAGGAGCCATTCATGCCGCCGAACCTAGCCTCTTTGCGCGGATGCCACCTATCCCCTGGTATCGCACTGCCGTTCGTCTGCGCTGCATGGCTGGGGCTGGCGGACCGCGACGAGCTGAGGCCGTAGATGTTGTCTTCCTCGGGCGTGGGGAGCAGATCGGGCTGGAAGGCGGGAAACTTGAAGGTAGCGTTGGGACTCGGGTCCCGCGCCAACGGAGGCGTCATGGCGACTGCGGGATGGAAGGAGGTTGGGGTGTCGTCGAACTATTCGTTACGCCATGGGGGTGGGAGAAGCGATGTTGCAGGCGACTTGGTACTATATGCGCGGAACAGTGGCGCACTCCTTTGCTACACGCAAGAGCACGAGGGCGGCACAATCAGCGGTAGCGGTGGTGGGGTACCGTGGATCGTCGAGAAGGATTATTCCACGAAGCGTGGTGTTGAAGGCAAGCGTCGCAATAGATCCGTAATTAGCGGAGAATTGTCTGGTTAGTGACATACGCGTTCCGGGCGTCGTGCAGCCGACAGGGATAGCAAATCACCAGCCCTCGTCAGCCAAGGTCCGTTGATGATTTCGGGACCTACCATGTCTTCCGCACCTGCTATGTCGGGCAGAGATCTTCTGCAGCGATAACGACGTTCTTTTCAAAACCACCTCTTTCGCTCTTCATCATGTGTCGAGGCTTCGTGCAACCCCGAGTATGTCTGTTCCGATGAACCGGCCGTCGCTGCCGTATTTATTCTGTACTATCCTCCTCCTGCTGCAATTGGGTCATGCTGCGGAACATGGGCCGGTCGTCGCCCCACTACACCTAGTGAGCCGGCAGGAGAGTGCCTCCTTGATTTCCTTCAACGACACATGGCACGTCTTAGGGCCATTTCAAGTAGGAACAAGAGGTACGTCATTGACCGTGGTGACGCGGAAACAACATGCCAACATCATGTAGAAGCCACGTGGGGTGCCGATCCACTCGAGTACTACGGCGGCTTCAGAAACCTCCAATATGACCACAATGCGACGTTTCGAAGCTCGTTGCCTACCAACGGGACCGCATCATGGAACGTCACCCAGGCCGTACAGACTTTGAACGATGCTACATCGGCCAACGCTTCCTTGAGCGTGGCGTACTCCAACGTTGACTGGGACTTCCTGAAGGTCGTATACGGGTGGGCTGCTGTCCAATACCAGGCCTGGGCTCGCGGCGAACTCATCGTTAGCGGCAATGAGACTCAACATCTAATCTTGCACACGGACGCTATCTTGGAATACTGGGTGGATGACCAGCACTACTTTGGAGGAGACTACTACAGCTACCGGAACGCACCTCCTGTTCTGCATCTTAAGCCTGGCTCACACAGAATCGATCTTCGCCTAGCCCGCGATGTCAGGGCTTTTGGAGGTATTCTGGAGCCCACCATTGATGTGGTCGTTGATGTGCAGAAGGTCACAGGGTCTCTAGAATTGGCAAAACCTGGTATTCTGGTAGCCGATGTCATCGACGGACAGCTTGCCTCGTCAATTGGATCGGTATACTTGAGGAACACTGGGGAAGAGGATATCGAGATCCTGAGCATTCAGCCCTCAGATGTGAGCTCGCACGTCTCTTTCGCCGGGTGGACAACGGGCGCTCAGTCATTGTTACGCGAAGATACTGATATTGCTGACCAGGGCGACTCTGATACGTACGAAGGCTCGCGCATGTCCATCACTATTGTTTCAGGTCAAACGAGGCCCATCGTCTTTGAAGTATCTCTCTCTACCAACAACGCCTCATCCTTGGATTACGACATCACGTACCAGTCCGTTGGTGGAACGTATCAGAACACCCTACGTGTATCCCAAAAGCTGAATCATGTCGATATCTACAGGCCCCACAAGGTCACTTATCTACACCCGGGCGGCATAGCTTCATATGCTATGCTTCGGCCTCCAGCAAGGAACGCAACATGCCCACCGGGACAATCGAAGCTGCCTTTGCTGCTGCAACTGCATGGAGCTGGTCTTGAAGCGGAAAATCCACAAGTTACTGGTGCTCTGGATCCTGTCTCTGATCTGTGTGCATGGGTCCTGTTCCCAACAGGTGTCACGCCATGGTCCGGCGATGACTGGCACAACTGGGGCTTCGCCGACGTTGAAGCCGCAGTAGCTGCGATTCCAACCTGGATCGCGGACAATTACTGGACCGGATACGGTATCGACACAGACCGCTGGATAGTCTCAGGGCACTCCAATGGTGGGCAGGGTACTTGGTATGCCCTCACTCACCGACCAGACAAGGTACTCGCAGCAGCACCGGTTTCAGGCTACGCCAGTATTCAGGTGTACGTGCCATACCATCTATGGCAGCCTGCAGATCCAGGACGTACAGCAGTCGTCAGTGCCTCGTTAAATAATTATCGGCATGAAATGCTCATGCCTAACGCGCATGGAATTCCTGTTCAACAGCAGCACGGTGAGGTTGATGACAACGTTCCCGCTTACAATGGCCGCCTACTTGCGGAGCAGCTGTATCGCACAGGAGTCAGTTCAGGAGTTACAGGAGCCAAAGCTAGTTACAACGAAGTAGCGGGCGCAAACCACTGGTTCGACGGGGTCATGACAACACCGGAATTGGTAGACTTCTACTACACCCAAGCTAAGAACAGAGATGATCTGCCCCGGAAAATGGAGCATTTTCTTATCATGGTCGGCGATCCTGGGGACATGGGGAGTAAGAACGGCATCCAAGTCAAACAACTAGACGACCCGGGACGCTATGGCAAGGTCGGTGTTCGGGGGCACGTCATCAAAACGTCCAACGTACGAGAGCTTGAGTTCAATACTGCCCTCTGGAAGGAGTCTGTGACTATCGATGGGCATCAATTGCAACTAGCAGAGGCAACATCTACGACCGACTCTGTCATTCGTGTTCACAAGATAGACGAAGGCTGGAAGATCGGCTCACGTACTGCAGATTCTGCGCAACATGAGAGAAGTGGCCGACAACTGGGCTCCATGACGGCTATTCTTCGCACCCATGGGCCGTTCACTATCAGGCACCCAGGCTCTGCCAATTCGTCGTACATTGCACTGCAGACTTCACGCAATCTACACCAGTACTTCCAAGCAGATGCCAACATCGTCTCTTCTACAGCAGACTCTGCCAACTCCAAATACACCAATAACATTATCACTCTAGCTGTCGGCGCAAGTCTCAAAGAAAGTGAAAGCAACTTCCCGATTCAGTTTGGCGACTCTGAAATTACCATCCGCGACTATCGTGGGCAAGACCAGACATACGGGGAGGAAGCTAGAGGTGCAGCGTTTCTACGACCACTACCAGACGAGCGCCTCGAGCTCGTCCTGTGGGGTGCTGATGATGAGGGGTTGCGACAGGCATCCCGTATCGTTCCCCTGTTGACAGGCGTCGGTCAACCCGATTTCGTTGTCTTTGGTGAGAGCGCGAAATGGAAGGGTATTGAAGGCGTCTTAGCTATGGGCTTCTTTGATTCTGACTGGGAGGTCACTCCCAGCAGCGTCATAGAAAGTGGGTAAGTGGTGCGCAGGTCCAAGCTCGAAGATGTGGTAGGTAGCTGCGGATACCGAAGGCTCAATATGTCTCATCAACTTTCAGTGCGGGAGTGAGGCTATACGAGCTTTGACATGAATGCAACGAGTGGAGATATAGGGCGGACCGATCTTAGTAACTGTATCCTTGATTTCTCTTTCTACAATAATCTTTCCGTTTGCTGAGGTGAAGACGAGTGCGACGCGTCCCGACGCGACGCGCCTTCCACCTGGGCACCTACTCGCGCTCACCTCGTCTCTTTCGGCAGCTTCTATTGTCATCACCCCGCTTCTCCCGCTTTCTTTACTCACCCTCTCCTCGATCTCTTCCTTCTTCCCACAACTGTCGTCCTTTCCTTGCGACAACGCCCTCTGCGACCTACTGATTTATGTACATTTGAGCTGTTTCCTCGTCGCTTCTGCATCTACATTGGCCATTTACGTCGCCAAACGAGCTGCACCGAGTCTCCGTTCTGCATATTATCTGCCCATTTGCCCAATAACCCCAGATTTGTTTCCAGCCGCCTTCAGAACCGCACTCTTCACCATATAGCCTTGACACGTCGGTCGCCTCTCGGATCTAAGTCATCTACCCACTCTTCCAAGCTCCGCTACTATGAGCTCCAACATAACTTCCGACGGCTCCCCCACACCCCGCAAGGGCCCCAATCGATTCTCCAAGGCCGGCGATCTCAGGATTGACACCTCGCCAGAGGTGCTGGGTCAGGCGGTAGGCAGCATGAGCCTGCACCAATACCCATATGCCTTCCAACGTGCGTTTGGCTCATCGTTGACTTGCAATACACAGGGCATGAAGCGACCACTCGGTTCTTCTACCCTGGGCAATCAAGCGCCTATGCTGCAGCAGCACGACTCATTCGACGGCTATAAGGTCAGTACAATCCAAAGTTTGCTGCAGGCTCACCGCCGCCACCTCTCACATCGACCAAGCTGACCTACCCAGAAGCCCAAGATGGGTGCTCACGAGGAGTCAGCCGTCATGGACTCGCTCTTGCAGCGCCTGAATGGACGCTCCCCTCCGCACGACCCGTATAGCTCCTCCAACGGATCGATCCCCATCACACCGGCCACCGACGACTTCGCATCTACCCCGTCGACGGAGTTGGACGGCTCGATCATCCTCGTCGAGGCGTGCGAGCTGCAAAAGCTTAAGCTAGAACTACAAGAAGCCCGCAACGAAGTCAACCGCGTCAATCAGGAGATGCACAGCCATCATGTGGCCCGGTCGACCATGGAGCACCTGAGCCAATCGTCAGAGGCTGACTACAACTATCCTGGTGATGTCACTGAGCAGACTCTCACCAGCTTGCAGAACAAGTTCAATGCTTCAACTCGAAGCAACTACGGTTGGGGCAATGAGCCTGCTCGCCCAGCCTATACCAGCAACAACAGCTTCGGCAACTCATACCAGCCCCAGGTGCAGCCCCAGCCCCAGCCTCAGGCCCGTCCACAACCTGCTCAGTCAGGCTATCGTCGCAATGGCTTCCTGAACGAGCCTACTCACTTCCCTCTCGACCAGAGCTTCCGCAGTAGCGGGATGTCCAACGGCTTCAACGCCGGTATGGGTAATGGCATGCCTAACCCCATGAACAACAACTTCAACGGTATGAACATGGGCATGGGAAATGGACTGAGTAATCCACCTAGCCGCCCTAGTTCGGCTTTCGATCCGAGTTACAATCAGTACGCTATGCCGCCCATGTATCCGATAGGCCATCCGGCTCCGATTGGTACCATGGCGAGCAGATTGTCGCCAGATGCGAACGAGTTCAACGTAGCAAATGGCATGGGACCGTCCCCATGGAACTCTCAGGTAAGACGCCACTACTGCATGCAGAACCTCGAATCTTACTGACAAGACATAGGCTCCGAGTGAGGCGGGTACTTCTCAGTACGTGCCCCCTGTCGAGCCCATGAACTATCGTCGCCTGTTGGACCGAAACATGAGCTGCAACTGGAAGTACATCGTCGATAAGATCATCTGCAACAACGACCAGCAGGCTTCCATATTCCTTCAGCAGAAGCTCAAGGTAGGCACACCAGAGCAGAAGTATGAGATTGTGGAGGCAATCATCTCCCAAGCTTATGCATTGATGGTCAACCGCTTCGGCAACTTCCTCGTACAGCGTTGCTTCGAGCATGGTACGCACGATCAAGTCATTGCAATCGCACAAGCCATTCGTGGCAATACTCTCGCGTTGAGCATGGATGCATTTGGCTGCCATGTTATCCAGAAGGCCTTCGACTGCGTCCCGGAAGAGTACAAAGCGACTATGGTGCACGAGCTGCTTCGTCGCATCCCAGAGACTGTCATCCACCGCTACGCTTGCCACGTCTGGCAGAAGCTCTTTGAACTTCGTTGGAGCGACTCTCCACCCCAGATCATGCGCTACGTCAACGAAGCTTTACGAGGCATGTGGCACGAAGTCGCATTGGGCGAGACGGGCAGCCTGGTCGTACAGAACATCTTCGAGAACTGCCTTGAGGAAGACAAGGTATGCGGAGACTCCACCGATCAATTCTCAATCCATACTAACTGGCATTAGCGTCCCTGCATCAACGAGGTGCTCGCTAGCATAGATGTCATCGCCCACGGTCAATTCGGCAACTGGTGCATCCAGCATATCTGCGAGCATGGTGCGCCCGCTGATCGTAGCCGCGCTATCGATCACATCCTCCGCTTCAGTACAGAGTACAGCATGGACCAGTATGCTTCCAAGGTCATCGAGAAGTGCCTGAAGATTGGTGGCAACGAGTTCCTAGACCGTTACTTGGACCGCGTATGCGAAGCTCGCCCCGATCGCCCACGCATGCCTCTTATTGATAGTAAGTCCAAAGCATCCCTGATCCGTGGGCTATAGCTAACCTTGTCAAAGTCGCTGGTGATCAGTTCGGCAACTATCTCATCCAGTATGTCTTGACCAACAGTGGTACCCAGCATCGCGAGCTCATTGGCGGCCACATTCGTAAGCACATGGTCTCTCTCCGCGGTTCCAAGTACGGCTCGCGCGTCGCCATGCTCTGCTGCAACCCTGCCCTTGCGACACGCCCAGGACCTCCGGCAGGCATGCTTCCCCGCTATGGCAACCCCGCACCGCGCCCCAGTTTTGGCGCATTCCGTTAAAGACGTATTTGCGCGTGTACATGTCTTTGTCCACATACGTATCGTTGGGTATTATCAGCCAGTGCACCGCTCGCTCGATCTCGAAGAAGGTATCGTGGATATGCCCAAAAGCTAAGATCAATGTCGAACAAATTGTCGAAGACCATTGGCTTAAAACGAAAGTACGCATTTCCTACAGTCAGTTGGAAAAGCATCGATTCCTGGACACGCCTTATCACGGACATGTTCTTTCTTGTTTATCCCAACACTTTCATCGGCCCTGAGATACTTAGTAGGATTATGGAGGCAAAAGCTGGAGAAGACGATATGGTGAACAATGAACTGGATTGTACCTACATACTTATCCTTCTTTCGGAAGCAGACTAATCACGAGGTAATACGGTTACGATAATGCTGTCATCGGATGTATGTATTCTTCGATGGAAATAAGAAACATGATGACCTATTGCATGTATCACTGCTTTTGATGTGTTGGGAAGAGTTCGTGGCTTTACCGCAGTGATGGGAACTGATGAGTGAACATAAGAGACAGACGTTGCTACCCGTCTTGTCGTGGATGTCAACGTGCGGAGCCGCTCGGTGAATCCTGGAGTTTGTACGGGCTTCGGTGGCAACTCGGGCATGGCCGGGAAAGAGCTTGCACATGCCGGGAAGACGACAATCAGGGTTGGTGAAAACTTCAAGCTGTTTCATCGAGAATCACGTTCTGAGGGACTCGCATAGCCTCATGTAGAAGAGAGGGAAGGTTGGCCGCATATCTGCTGAGTCTGAACAGTGCGAGCGGCGAGCGGCAACTAAGAGATGCCGCTTCGGCACAGAATCCGAAGAGCATGCGACACGCGAGAACTTGCCGAGCAGGAACAAACCGGGGATGCATTGCTCACAAGCTTACAGAGCCTTACTTAGCGGCTGCCTGCATGTAGGTGTCAGGGTAGTGAATGCGCATGGGTGATGCATTTCTGATGGAATTGCTGCGAGGCAGAGCATCTTGAGGAGGGAGTCATGGTTCGCTGGGAGCGCATCCCAAAACGTGTTAAATGTTCCTACATCCAACGTAGACTTGCAAGAAATGAACAGCAAAAGAAGTCCTCTCGAGGTATACTCACTCGATCATGCATCGGTGACCTGATCTCTCAGCGCACGATAATCGGCCCAGCCCTGGAGGGACGTAGAGCTAGGCAGGGCCTGCCGAAAGGGCCTTACCTCATCACTGCCCGCACATGTCAACGTGGGTCTAGCGGCGCCGGAAGTTCGGCGACGTCACCATGAGTTTTGAGCATTGCGTTATCTTTTAATAAGTCGCCGCGTGCGCCGTCATATTTTATATACCCATTCAACTCCATACACCTACTCGTCCAAACATCCAACACTAAGCGTATACCTGACGCACAACTCTCGACAACCGCCACACCCCTACGAACATCCACCATACGCCCAAATTCCGAATCGGAGCAGTTTCTACATAAAACAAGATGAAGGTTCTTACCAAAGAAGAGGAGGCAGCGCATTACAAGTGAGTTTCGTCCTCGAATGGCAACAGGAACTTTGTATTGACAGCTTCAAGTGCCACAATCAAGGGCGGTTCAATAGGCGGTGCCATTGGTACGGCGGTAGGTGCTGCAGCTGTCATGGCCGCGAGCAGAAGATACCACTCTTTCCGAGCCCTCACAGTTCCGTTCCGAGCCTTCCTTGTCGCCTCAACAGGAACATTCGTCGGTACGTTCTGGCCCACTGCAAAGGTCCGAAGCTCAACTGCTAACAATGCTACCCCACAGCCGTCATTGCCGCCGACCGAGCCTCCGCAGCATACGACATCGAACACACACCCGAGAAGAAGCGTCAAGTCGAGCGAGAGAAGGAGCGCGAAGCCCTCTACGAACAAAATAAGACCGTCGTCGAGCGCGCCAAAGAATGGGCAACCAACAACCGATACCCGCTTCTCTTTGGTTTCTGGGTCGTCTCCATGGCGGGATCATGGCACATGGTCAACCGCAACCCCTACCTGAGCGGATCACAAAAGCTAGTGCAGGCGCGTATGTACGCACAGGGTGGCACACTGGCAGCGCTGCTAGGCAGTTTTGCGATTGAAGGTGCGGACGCGGCCAAGGGCAAGGGAAGGTGGGAGACAATCCGGGTTATCGACCCGAATGATCCCGAACATAAGCATGTTATCGAGAAGAAGATTCACCACGAGAGATATGCTGGAGAGGACCAGTGGAGAGGTATGTGCAGAACTATCAGTTATGTATGGGGAACAGCTAGCTAACTTATTGATACAGAAATGGTAGAGGCTGAGGAGCAACGCGAGAAGGAGCGCAAGGCTGCTGCTGCGGAAAAGAAGCATGAGGCTAAGCAGCATGCTGATGCTGCTAACAAGAAGGAGAAGAAGGCTGAGAAGGAGGAAGAGCAGAACAAGAACAAGGCTTAAGCGTGGGTTGAGCTGATATTCCCCTACTACGACTTCGAATACCTTCAACCCAACTTCCAACCTCTCGATTCGCGCTCGATACGGCCTCCTCGTTGTCCTTCCACAATCTTCGTCCTCATTTTCCGGCGTTTGGATGCAAAATACTACAACCCTGACCTTGTACCTGTTATATCTGTACGACTAGGTTGTGTTTAGGCAGTTGGATCATAATGCGTTGTATGCACACATGAGCGCGGTTTAGCGCATCTACGAAAATCACATTCTTATACTACATCATTCGTTCACTGCATTGTGCTATTTGATGCTACATTTACATCTCAAAACTATAGCGAATTCCTTTTGCGAACCCTTCAGCCCTGCACGTGTCGGCTGTATGATTCTCAGGGTCCATCATGACGTCTGCGTTCCTGAGTTGGTGCATCAAGCACGTCACATGCTTTCGCGACGAGGCTAGCTGGCGCATACATGTTGTGAGACTTTCTGTTTTATGATGGTGTCTTCGAGTTTGATTACAACCGAGATCACAATATCGTCTCTTCACCATCGCGTCTTGGCCAGACTTGAGAAATCATCTCTTCGCGTGCAACCAACACCAGCAGCTTCGATTCTACTAAGCAAAACGAAGAAATGAGTCAATTCAACGTGTCACGAACTCTGGAAACGATATCACAGAAGCTCATACCCAACACCAATCTCGTCCACCCACCCAAGAAAGCGCAGGACGCACAACTCACGGCGACAATCGCAGACCTACATGTCCACCCGACCATCGAAGCACTGCTACATATCCTCAACCATGACTTGGAGTCTGCGCACTTTCTAGTCCGGCACATGCAGGCCCCACCAGCTGTGGAGGGAATGCTGCTACACGGTATCTTGCACCGCGCGGAGGGCGACTTCAACAACGCAAGAGCCTGGATAAGCGACGTCGCAGACGCATGTGAAGGTTATCAACCCAAACATAAAGAAGATGGTCAGAAACTTGATGATGAAGTTGCAAAACAAGTTGGCAGCAACTCTTCCATCTCTTCCTCGCTGATCGAGTTTGTCTATGGCGATGATGAGCCCAAGAGTCTGATCGATGCTGTTGAGCAATTTCGAAGCAAGAAGAAGAGTGAAAGGACGGATGATGAAGAGGGCATCGAGAAGAGGATAAGAGACGAGGCGGAGAAGGTGCTGGCGTGGTGCAAGAACAAGTTTGGGGACGGAGTGTTCGAGGATGCGACAAAGGCTTGGGTCAAGAATAGCGAGGAAATTAGCAAGATCAGTGGGGATATGGTTAGTGGTGGTAAGGGACATAGGGATTTCTGAGACTAGAGATGGTGTTGGCGGTGTCATAGCACGCGTAGTGGGGGTTGAATTATTCTTGTTGCTAGAACGCCCGCGCTGTTGAGCGAAGACATCTAGAGCGATCCTTACGGCGATCTCCCAGATTTCGGTAGCTTATCGGCACCTGTTCTAAGGACACGTTTATCTTCAGGAACGTCCTGTCAAGCGACCCAGTGATAGTACCGTGAAAGCGATGCCAAGCCGTGATGATTTGTTCCTGCCCACGATCGTAACGTGCATCCCCACTGCCGCGCTCAACCATGGTTCAGATCGCCGTCCTCGGGGCAACAGCACGTGAGAGAGGCAGCAGGAATGAGTGTCTCAAAGCCTGTATACAAACAGAGGGCATGATGCAGGCGACCGTCATCCGTACGGCAGCAACCACCGCCTGGGCTTAAGCGAGGATCAGGGCCAGGGTGCAGCGGCGAATGGGCGTCGACGCTCCAGAAGCGGTCGGCCTGTGACATCAACGGCCAGCTTTCACCCCTAACAACGCCATTATTCTTCCCGCACCACGTGCAGCTCTCGGCTGGACTGTACACCAAGCAACCATGGCCGACGATTCCCTCAAAGTGAATGGCCAGGGCCGTCCCAGCAACGTCAAACACCACACGTCCCCCTCGCTCATGATGAACGCCCACTTTGCCGGCGTCGGCGACAATGTCGACAAAAGTGCCTACGAACATGGCATCCAGGTCATCGACGAGGACAAGATGTTCAAGTATGTCTTCTCCGCGTGCAGGCAATTGGGCAGAGGGGCAGCAGGCTAATGGGTTCTCGCCATGTAGCACAAACGTCTCTACATATCTCAACATCGAGAAGGTTATCCCCGCCGGCTTCAACTACCACCTCATATCCGTCTTTGGCTCGCAGTCTACCGGAAAGTCGACGCTGCTCAACTACCTCTTCGGCACCCAGTTCGGCGTCATGTCCGAGCAGGAGCGCCGCCAGACAACAAAGGGAATCTGGATGAGCAAGAACAAGCGCGAGGAGGGCGGCTCCAACATGGCCGAGAACATCCTCGTAATGGACGTTGAGGGTACCGACGGCAGAGAGCGAGGCGAGGACCAGGACTTTGAGCGCAAGAGCGCCCTGTTCGCGCTTGCCACGAGCGAGGTCCTCATCGTCAACATCTGGGAACACCAGGTTGGATTGTACCAGGGTGCCAATATGGGCCTGCTCAAGACTGTGTTCGAAGTCAACCTACAGCTCTTCGTCAAGGACAGCCAGTAAGTGTTACGACTATCCTGGACCTTCGCATGCTGACAATTCCTTAGATCAACCCCCAGATCCCTCTTATTCTTCGTCATCCGCGACCACCTCGGCACGACACCCCTCAAGAACCTACAGAACACCTTAATACAAGACCTCTCCAAACTATGGTCGACCATCTCAAAACCCAACGGCCTCGAGAACTCGCGGATAGAAGACTACTTCGACTTCGCCTTTGTCGCCCTCCCACACAAGATCCTACAACCAGAGAAGTTTGAGGAGGCAGTCACACAGCTTAGCAGGCGGTTCAAGGAAGGATACAATGACCCGAGGAAAAGCGGACTCATCGACGAGGCATCGGCGCCCATCTTCCTGCCCCAATACCACCGACGGATTCCCGCAGACGGTTTCTCGGCATACGCGGAGGGTGTATGGGATCAAATTGTCAACAACAAGGACTTGGATCTGCCTACGCAGCAAGAGCTGTTGGCCCAGTTCCGCTGTGACGAGATCTCGCGGGAGGTCCTCGTTGCTTTCGACGAGAAGATCACACCACTGGAGGACCAACAAGCCGAGCATGCTCGGACAGGCCAGCTTTCTGTCATTGCCGACCTCGGCCCTGCGATGAGCGCTGCACGAACAAAGGTCTTCAAAGACTTCGACACGAACGCGAGCCGATACCACAAGGGCGTCTACAAGCGGAAGCAGGCAGAACTCGAGGGCAAGGTGGACACTCGGTTGAAGGCACTGTTTCAGAAGCAACTCACGGCTGCTCACAAGTCTGGAGTGGAGTCCTTCAGCGAAGCCGTCAGCGCGGCGGTGAAGAGCGGTCAGAAGAAGGGCACATACGACTTCGCACAGATTGTTGCTTCAGAAAAGAAGCAGGCGCTTGCCAAATTTGAAGAAGATGCGAAGGCCATGGCCATCGAAGGCGCGGCCTGGAGCAGTCACGAGAACGAGTTGAAGATCTACAAGAAGGACCTTGATGACGTCTCTGGCCGTCTGCGCAAGGAGGAGATGAGGCGTCTGGCCACACGAATCGAGCGCTGGGTACGATCAAGACTAGATGAGTCTGTCGGCCTGGAATTCAACAAGCTCGGATCCGGTCGAGGCGGTTCTGGCGCGCCCGAGCATGGCGAGCGACCACCAACAGAGAAAGATCTCTGGGACCGTGTCTGGACTATCTTCACTGAAACTGTCTCGAGCGCCGAGAAGCGATTCACTGACCGCGCATCCAGCTTCGATGCTAGCCCCGAAGAAGTTGAGGTCGGTCTGTGGAGGCTACGACGGAAGTCGTGGGCTGTGCTCCGCGCAAAGATTGACGAGGAGGTCATGGAGGGCAACATTCTGTTGAAACTGAGAGAGAACTTTGAAGACAAGTTCCGCTATGACGAGCATGGCGTTCCAAGAATATGGCGACCTACAGACGACATCGAGGGTATCTACACCAAAGCCCGCGAGTCGACGATCACCGTCATCCCACTCCTTGCCCGTTTCAAGCTGGCGAAAACATCAAGTCCTCCGCCGCTCGACGCCTGGATCGGCGAGGCTCCTGCGTCGGCGACCGCTGCGGATGAAGACGATCTGACACCCATCGGTGGCTTAGACGACGAGGAGGGCAAGACGCTGGAAGAAGAGATGACCATCCTCTCTGACGCCAAGCAAGCCGATCTCCTGATCCGCTTCAAGAAGACCGCAGATGGTGTGTACGTGGAAGCTAAGCGTAGCGCGATTGGCGGTATCACGCAAGTTCCGTTGTACTTCTACGGTCTCCTCCTTGCGCTAGGTTGGAACGAGATCGTAGCCGGTAAGTCTCAAAGTCGTCTCTGCTTTCCGTTACCTATATACTGACCTTTCTCAGTCCTCCGCAACCCAGTATACTTCATCTTCCTCATCCTTCTCGCCGTCGGCGCCTACGTAACCTACACCCTCAACCTATGGGGCCCCATGGCACGCATGGCCAACGCCGCCTCCACACAAGGTCTTGAAGTCGGCAAGGAGCGTCTTCGCGCTTTCCTCGAGAGCTCGGATACTGGCCGCCAAGCCATGGCCATGAGCGGCGGTATGAATGAGACTAGGAGGCACGAGGATGTCAGGATGGACAGGCTGAATGGCGATGGCAAGAAGAGCAGGGCTGAGGAAGAGGACCTCGATGATATTTGAGTGAGTGTCGTTGTGACTCGTTGGCTCCTTTGGGTAGATGCTGGATAGCGTAGGATACGGAAAAGGGATTGTATGGCTTTGATAAGTGTGTTTGAGCACTCTGTTGATAGAATCCTAGTTGTTGGGACGGCTTCGTCGGAATGCGAAGCTGGATAAATGAGTCGAATGGTCCATGTCGATGCGCGCGATTGGGTATGTGAATGCTGCGTTGGTGGTGATGATGATGGTCAGCAGTACAAGCGGTTCCGCGGTTCAAAGCCCGCGCTACTGGTGTATATAAACCAGCTTTCTGGCCATGCTCTCTTGTCCTCATACTCTCTCAAAGTTTCCATCTTTTCTTACCAAAAAATCGCCAGTGGCGCTTATGTGGACTTGAAGACCATCGCTGGTTTTTTTCTCTAAAAACGACGTCAACAATATCTCATGGCTTCTCTTGCCCAACCTTCCGAGCACTCTCCATCACAAAAGAAATCCAGCTTCGAGTGCCTCATGTTCTCGAGCCCGGTCTCAAAGACACTATTATTCAAATATTGCCTGTGGCTACATATGTGTTTGGCCTTCCCTTCTCCAGCGAGAGCGACATGTCTTCCTGAATACACCATCGCCGCTAACTTGTCGACTTTGGCCTGCGCCATCCCAAACATACATTCAAGCCGGAAATTTCGAAGCTACGAAACATCGACACAATGACCCCATGTGTCGGCGTTAGCGTTTGGGTGTTTGAACTCAAAATTTTAAGGCATCGAGACATGAGCGACGAGTAACGGGTCCTACGGTCTTCATCACCCTCCTCTCGCGGACTAGTGCAACGAGTACTTAAACGCTTCCGACGACTGCTGGAGTTAGTTGATTACTCCTCCATCCACTTTCCTGAAACGAAACCTCGGGGTCACAACGATACGTTGGAATCCACGGCCGCGATGTTATCGCATCGGGCCAAATACAAGTCCATGTCTCCATATGGGTGCTGTCGCCTCGCCTCGCCTAGGTCAAATACCAAAACATGTTTAATATGTGGTTGATGGAATCGAGCGAGCGAACGAAAAAAAAACTACTCGAAGGGTGTCATCAGTCACAAAATCTACCAAAAATACTGGCACCAACATGCATGTCGGCGACACGTTAACAACTACGTTACTGATTCAAGATGCAAGACTTTGGCGGCACATCCGGCACTCAGACGATAACTGGTACCAATATAAATACACCTCTTTTATTGACAGAGTTACAAAAAACATTTCCTCTCTTTTCCAACTTAAAAGTGTACATGGAGGTCATGATGGAGAGGTGTTGCCTGGATTCAAACACCCAACAACAACGATCATGGGTCGCTTCAAACGATCCTGATTCATGCGCTATAAATCAAAATCTGATGAAAGCAAAGTCATGTGTTGTCTCTCCGGTCAGCCAAGAAGCAGGTCTTAGAAACGACAGGAGTACTCATGCATGTCGTGGGAGTCTGCTTCTCCCTTCTCCTAGAGTTGCGAGAAAAACGACTGAGCGATCAACTTCGACATCTGCGCAGTATTTCTAAGATCCTAAAGATATTTTTGAGAGCCGTATGCAGTAGTTGGCTAGCTTGTGCTTTTGATGCCTATAAAGTCGTCTCCTATCTTAGTATACTCGTCTTTACGATAACAACAACGTCTATTCTAGAACTCTAAAACGATATTTGTTCGCTCGTATAAGCACGAAAGAGGTGTCTAGAATTAAGATACAGGAGTACTATAGCCCTCGCCTGGGATTTCGGCGAGAATACTTGAAAGATGGACTTGGACGGCAAATGACTTTGCCGTCGTCGAAAAGAATTCGAAGCCTATAACATGAGAGACTTCTCAAAGTACGGGACTCTAAGTGAGCGCCGTTCGAACCAAAATACGCCAAGTGGAAACACATGGTGACACGAACAACATCGAGCATCTATCTATGATTCTCTCCTTTGGACTTCTGCATCTGCTATCCATCTACTCCAGATGACGCAAAAGAAACATATCCAAAACATAGGCCATGATTCTATTGGCCTTATAAAGATACTCTCGCCTTTGAACTTACACCTATTCTTTGCAAATACTTCATCAAACAATTTTACCAAATCAAAAGATGGATGACCTATGGAAGAGGAGAGAAGCACGAAAAGGCGGAAGAGACCCTGCATGATCTTGCGGCCGCGCTGGTCTCACAAAGCAAATTATGTGCGGTTTTGGTCTCATCAGACTACCTAGGTACCTACCCAGCTACGTTGACGTCTTTTCGTAAAGCGACACATAAATGCGGGAAACAAGTAATGGGGTTCTGGATGTTGGCTGCTGGAGATGGACAAAAGAATCATCTAAACACCGAGTTATGCTGAGCTCTGGTTTTCCACAAGTTACGACACGCAAGAGTTACCTGTCCTCTACCGCATGGTCTTTAGCCGATCTTCCGGCCTGGAAATCTACTATATAAAGGCTGCAGACTTTGATACCTTTCACTCATCAGTATCTTTCGCCTGATACCTCTTTCTAAAATCGGACATTAAAGCAATGCATGTTCTGGCTGTCTTACGAAAGCGATATCAGCCTTGTGTATGTTCCTGTCGAGACTTAGTTCCATCAAACGCGTGGTAGATCAGAGCCATACCGCCTCACTCATGGTTTCGACTCAGCACAGTACAACGATACCAGTCTACGTTGTGCAATTACTCCAAAACAGTGGGATCCGCTTCTCATGAGTTTGAGAATTCGCTGCGGGCGTTACTATAAAGTTGTCGATTCTGTTTCTCGACCTACTCTCCATCTTACTCCTCTCTTCCGGAAGTCTACAAAACAGATCATACCACACTACATGGCCTTTCCTCCGACCTCAAAAAGAAAACAATGGAAACTATGACTGAGTGGTTGGGGAAACTATCAGTATCAGTATGTGCAGACTATCCGATTATCCCGATCCTAATCCAAAAGTTTGAGCCGCTCAACCCATGTTTTGGCCAGCCGATTGCGAACCGAAAATGATATTTCGAGGATTGCCTGAGCTTTATCAGCCACTCGTCTCCATCTACAGATCCACTAGTAGACTGTTGGATCTATAAAACCTCTCCTCTGCGCACTTCTCAACATCCAGCACCATACTCCTATGTCCAACCTAAAAACGCTAAAAAGCGAAGTAAACAACAAATGAGATTGTTTCTGCTTCGCCAGTCCTCCTCAAAAGAACAGATAGACCAGACATGGCGTTCGGTTGAAAGAGAGCCCCTGTCGGGTTAAACTCTACATCAACCAAGACATGTTCCACTGTGAGAGCAGTTGCGAAAACAATATTGGCATCAACACATGTTGTTGGGCATCTGAAAATCGAGGTTATTCAACGCATGTGCGAGGTGGCTACCAGGAACACAAACACGCGCTTACTATGTTGTTGATGTGGATAGCCCTGGTCTCTAACGTATAAATATCTGTTCTCCTACATGAACAACTTCTTTTCTAACATATTAAATTGAACGTTCCACTCAAAACTGAAGGAGAGAATGGGCATGGCGTGGGCTGGGGCACAAGAGACTATAATGAAAGAGCCATGGACTGGGTGTGAACGCTACCGGCTACGAAAATTCTCACGAAGAGAACACTATGTCGCGCAGACGACAGGAACCGATGTGTATGCCTAAGCAGAGAGGGTATTCTTGAAAGACGTGAGAGCGTAAAAAGTAGATTCCATCACCAAAACAAGACACCTCCAGTGTCCATGGCGGCTCGGCCGACTGAAGGACATCATCATAGCTTCGATCACTCAAACTAGATCCTACCCAACCCACGCCATCTAAACCCCAAACTTCCTCGGATCCAAACTCCCAATCTGCGCACTCTTCCCCTCCCCCTCAAACACAAACTCACTCAATAGCTTCCCCGTCGCAGGCCCATTCTGAATCCCCCAACAAGTATGCCCGGCCCCCATCAGCAAGCCCTTCACGCTCGTCTTGCCAATAAGCGGTCCACTCCCCCTATTAACATTAGGCAAATAACACGCTTGTCTCGCCGTAACCTCTCCATCCCTCAGCTCCTCAGAAATAGCAGAGACCTGATCGAAAATCTCCTGACACTTACTCTCATCACATTGCACGAGATCTGTAGATGTGGGTAAGGGAACGAGGTGGTCTCCCTCGCCGCAGGCGTAGACTTCTTGGTTGGGCCGGGCGTAGATTTCTGGTGTTACGGTTTCACCGCGTTTGTTGTTGCCGCGGGGCATGTCTATTGAGGTGAAGAGGGCGTAGGCGGAGACGGGGCGCGAGGGGCGGATGGTGACGCTGTGAGCGCGTAGGGCGGAGATGGGTGATGGCTTCCAGACTGTTTTTGTCCAGGGGCCTGCTGTGAGGATGACGGTGTCGGCGGGGAGCTTGTGTTCTTCGCCTGAGTCTTTGCTCTTGTAGGAGACGGATTTAACGGCGCCGGCTTCTTGTTTGATGTTCGTGGCAGAGCCGTAGACGATTTTGACACCCTTTTCTTCGGCGAGCTGCGCCATGCTTGTGGTGAAGTGGTATGGATGTACTTGCGCCGTTGTGAGTGGCGTGCCCATCTCTTCATAAGACTTGATGCCATCCGCTGCCACCCAATCGAGATCTTTCGGTACACCAGCAGCGCGAAGTAGCCCAATCGCTCTCTGAGTGCGCTTCTGCAGACTGACCGAGTCATCTTTGCTCTTGCCGTTCGCACCGTCTTTGCCACCCTTGTTCTTGGCTAGAACACCGTACGTATCGACCTGACCACAGTGCACGGCTCGGTAACCCCAACGCTCAGCGCCACCATGCTTCTCAGCTAGCTCCTGATGCAGTTTGTAACTTAACGGTACGATGCAGTTGGGGTATGCCCATAATGCGAGAAGACCACCTGCTTTCCCTGAAGCACCACCAGCAATCTTAGTAGCCTCTAAAAGCGTGATGCTGTTTCTCTCTTTGTTAAAGCTTGGGTGGTGCGACAGGAAGTATGCTGTAGTTGAGCCAATGATGCCGCCACCTGAAGTTGTTAGTAAGAAAAGTCATTGAAAATAGAAAACTTTCGGCCAGTCTTACCGATAATGACAATGTTACGCTTCTGCTGTTCGGCTGCCATGATGTTTGTTAGGCGCGAAGTTGCTCTTAGCATGAAGGTGTTGTCGGGTTGCGAGAGTGGCGTTGTTGGTGTTGCACTTTTCGGTCAGATTTAAACCGACCACTGAGGTACGTCATAGTTCACATGTGCGCGAATGTTCCCAGAATCATCCTTAGAGGTGTGCACTTGAGCTAAGACGAAGATATTATTCTGCTATCAGAGCAGAGGAAGCGTGACCTTAGTATCTATACAAGTAAGGAAAATCGTGAGACTATTAGGATGAGACTGCGTCGCTTTAAAAGTCGCCGCCCATGTCGCCCATGTCATCACCACCGCCCATATCTCCTCCACCCATATCATCATCACCGTAGTTGTTCTCGACGTAGGTGTCACCACCGTCTCCTGCCATCGCTGATCCGATGAGCCCACCTGCGAGCAGACCTCCTCCGGCTCCAAGGGCCATGCCTCCCATGCCGCCGCCTCCCGGACGCCTGCCGCCACCCATGCCACCTCCCATAGGCATACCGCCGCCCATGGGCCGACCGTAACCTCCTCCTCCATAGCCGCCTCCGTATCCTGCGTGACCGTATGCTGGCTGGCCGTAGCCATGCTGTTGTGGTGGGTAGCCGTGCGATGACGATGAATGTGATGAGCCAGTGGCCTTTCCGAGGATCTTGCCTAGCAGTCCTTTGCCCTTGCTCCCTTTGTCTTGTGTACTCGAGTCGTGATGTTGCTCTTGCGGGTACGAGCTGGTGGTCTGCTGGCCATAGCCGCCGTACTGTGGTGGTTGCGACTGGCCAGGCTGCTGGTAGTAGTCGTTCGCATGTCCGCGCGTGTCGCTCGGGTGTCCGTTGGCGCGCGCTTGTTCTTCTTCTTGCAGCCTCCTGGCAAGCGCCTCATCCTCGCTCGTGTTCGCGTATGGGTTGTTGCTGCCAAAGCCTCCCTTCTCGCTGGGGTAGCCGCCTACCGCGCCACTTGCTGGAGGTGCATATCCGGGGGGTGCGCCGGCGGGCGGGGCTTCGCCGGGGGGATAGACGGCCTCGGTTGGCTTGTCCCATTGCGACTGCTTTGTGTAGGTGTTGACGTAGAACCACTCGTTGTATTGCGGGTTCCAGACGGCCTTCCAGCCTTCGGGTACCTTTGGCGGGGGAGGGCCCTGTGATTACTGTTAGCGACGCCATGCGACACCACAGTTGCGATTGCGATGTACATACTGGTGGTGGTGCGAAGTCTGCCATGATGTGTGATCGGTGTGAAAGGGTTGAGAGTCGAATGTGTAGGTAGGTGAGTAAAGGTAAAGAGATCTAATGTAAATCACGTATAACAGGTAATGTCGCAATGTGAGCTGCGGGGTGGTGGGCTAATAACCCAGGGCATTACGTGCGCGAACGGGAGCTCCAGTTGAGTGCGCGTCATCGTGGCGAACGAATAAAGCGCCACGTGCCTGCTGAGCCACATTGCGCCACGGAATCAGTAGTTCCCTTGGAAGACATGCCGTGGTTCCGTAGATAGTGCGCAACGATTTGGTCACGGATGGTGGATATTGGACGGCGTTCTGTGAGAGTGATGTCATTGGAGATCTGGAATGCGAACAGACTTGAAGCGGGCTAGTCCCAAATTGGTATTGCTTGTGATGCCCAAACACCCTCACGCAACCATCACCTTTCAACGCCGGAATACATAGGACCTTGAAATACCGTAAGCTGTTTGTGTGATCCTCGCCTCTCTTCTCGTAGCTTCTTCATGTGCTTCTTGACTAGCCCACTTTTCACGAGTCCGTTTGTTCTACCACCATGCAGATGCCTGCGTCCTTGTACAGCTTGCCGAAGTCTTTCTGGACCATCTTCTCCATTTCTGGCAGAGTTTCCCACGTAGTACTCGCAGCCAGCCCTCCTACGGGACCACCGAAACTGGCCATGGCCGCGGAGAAATATGACGATGCCACAGCACTGGTAAAGTTGAAGGTTGCTTTGTTGAGGTTCGGCAATACGCCTTGCATCTTCAACACGGCCAGTTGCTCTATGACAGCCTTATCCTGAAGGTAGCCATTCAGATAGCGGAGAGTGATGTGTTTCAGGGTAGCCGGAAGCTGGTCTTTGAGGATATCGTAGATGATCTCAGGGTCTTGCTCGTCGTATGGGATATTCAGGACATCCACAAGAGGTACTTCCAATCTTTCGAGCTTTTCGAAGACTTTGAAGAAGACATTTTCAAGCCTCTCTTGAGAAGGAAAGAGGGTAAGCGCTTCCAGCGAGTATTTGGAGTCTGTGAACAATGCCAGGAGCTGTGGCAGAGAGAGGTCAGACCCTGTGATCTCTTCAACCTGGGCTTGACCTGGACGATAGGCGATAGTCTGTATTCGTTGACCGAGCATGATCTTGCGGAAGAGACGAGCGTTCACTCCACATTCTACAAGGACAACACTTTGGAGCTTGCTTGAAGGGAGCGCTCTAAGCGTAAAACTGTGACCACCGGCGGCAAGAGCGAGCAGGCGAATCTGCAGTAAGTTGGGCGTAATGTCGAGAAACTGTAAACTGTTTTTGACGACTGGCTCTTTCGAGTTGGTATTCGAGCCGATAATATGCAGCCCGGAAAGCTTCCGAAGTGCTGTACTGGAACGAGACAGGAAGTGATGCCTGCATATTGGTGCAACAAGTTAACACACGTCTCAAACCAACATTACGACGGACAGCCTACCAATCAAGGAGCGGAAAGGGGCTCAGTCCATCAATACGGAGGACCTCCATGTTGGGTAGCAGAGCCAGCATCAGCACAAGCTGCGCATCCTCCACACCCCGTCCCAGAAGTCGCAGAAAGTCGCCGTCCTCCTTCAGTGTTGTGTACCATACGATGCTCGCCTTCAGCGCCGATACGGAAAGCGATGTAGGCTCCGAGACTATACCGGCCTTGACTGCAGCTCCGACAAACAACTTGAATCTCGCTGCAGCTGAATCTCGCACACTCTTCTCTGTGCTTGTGAACGATGGGCCACTCTTCTCGATCTGGTCGACGTCCCTGACTTCAGTCACGCCCCGCCATGCAGCTCCTGTCGCAACCTCATACTCGGAACGCCAGCCGCGAATGTCGACGCGCTTCACCTTCGCCGCAAGGTCAGGTCGCTCGCATACCGTGCGGAGGAAGAGATGAAAGGGTGCTTTCGCCGGCGCTGTACGATTGAGGTAAGTCTTGTAGAGGGTGTCGATGGCGGAGACATTCGCCTTCTTTGACGTCAAGGCGAGTGCACGAAGAGCCGATCGAGGAAGGAGGCTGGCAATCTGGTCGAGCAGCTCGGTTGGTAGCTTCAGGAAGCTGGCGGTGCCGGTAGTCTGCGCGCTCGCCATGCTGAATGTGGGTGTTGATGTTGGCAGTGTCGTCATCAGGTATTTGTCTTACTCAGGGAAGAGCGACTGCTCGCTACCCAGAACTCGTGGTAGTGTCAGGAGCTAACTCTTCGCGAGTTGACCTCAATTACAAGCAAATAATGGATGTGTGTGCGGACGACCAGTGTCCGCCAATGGGACTTCTCGCGACAAACGCTCGTGTCGCAGTTATCACGTGGTTCTGTTGCCAGGCCGCCCGACTATACGAGCGCGATGCTACGCAAGTCTATCTTTTTCATTACGATACTGGCTCAATTCGCTGTTGACCTCAAAGACTCAAGATTGGAGTTCCAACTGTCCAATGTTCCTCGCTATCGTCTTGTTCGTTGCGTCGCCCAGGTACACGTGCCCACAGAGCCGCGCTCACCTTCACTTTTGCAGAAACTTCTACCCTTGTCTCAGACCTTCTATTGTGACGCGCTTTTCATATTTTTGCTGCCGCCTACAGCGCACAGGCTCTTGGCTTGGCGCCCACACACGGCGTATATTGAGTTTCTTCCAGCCTTGTTCTCCACCTCCCTCTTCCTCCACCACCACGCAGGTAAGTGCTCGCTCCAGACTCCCGCTTGCTCACTATCCCCGCGAGGGTAGCATTCCCTCCCTACGAACTGGATCCTCTTTAGCCTGTCAGTATCCTCCTGGTCTTTGCCCCCAGTTAACACTGCCAGCGATTTGCTTGAGCTCGTGTCTCTTGGGTACTAACGCTGGGTCCGTGACTCTCTGTTGTAGGGAGGGGCTTAGCCACACTGTCTTGCACCCGCAGTTCGACAGTGCAGCTTCCCCCGCTCATCCCGGTGTTATGGACTGGCCCCGGCGTCAATACCTCTGTGACGGCATGCTATGGACCGCATGAATCCAGAGCGTCGGGTAGAGCGCATACCACCGGGTGAGAAGAGAGCCGCAGATATGGAGTCGCCTTCGGGCTTCCTGACAGACCAAATGGTCCTGGCCTGATCCCCATGATGGCTCTGGCAGCTTAGCACGCCCAAATAGAAGTAAGCGGGGTTTGCCAGACATCATTTGTGCAGAGAGTTATCCCAGCCCTTGGTCCAACAGGTACCCACTGGGGTAGGCACACCCACTTGGGGTAGCACATCACCGAGATGGAGGACGACATACATATGAATACGTATCGACCGGCGACATCCACCGGCGATACCGACCAACGACACCCACCGGCAACATCGACAACCGACGCGGCTATGAATTCACAAGCTTCGGCTTGCTAAACTTTCTTCCCATCATTCGGCACTCATCCAAGTGGTGAGGATCGATAGGAACCTTCTTTTTTTCATTGAGTCTTCGCCCTGGTGGCGTTGCTTGAGGAAGAAAACTTTGCTTTGTGATACTGGAGAGAAGTGATCGGGGCGACATTGCAGCTTGCAGCGCATCGCACCCGCCATTATGACAAGCAATGATAGGGAGAATAGCAGGTGGGTGTTGCGCGAAGCTGAGTGTTTGATAAGAAGAGATGATGGGTAGAATGAATGAACGGTCAAGTGCCAGAACGCAGACACGAAATCAGGGCGAGGATATGGTGAAGACAGTATGCGACAGCGCGATAACGACATGCTCCTGCAATGCGTCAAGTAGCGTAGGTACGAGCTGAGGTTCCTAGTCGTGTCGTTGAGAAAGTGACATCTGAATCTCCAACATTCACAACCGTTGGACAAGACTGAGAGGCATTCTGATCGCACAAGTGAGCTGATCGTTATGCGGACGAGGTTGGTGATCTTTGACAGTCAAGAGCAGTAAGAGAGGGTAGCGAACAGTAAGTGCGAAGCAGTGCAGTTATTGGTGATGGTGTGCGTCGGGGTAAGTCGCGTTACTGCTCCACCGTACTCACACCGATCGCTCATCTCACCCGCGCTTCTACGAACGGCGAGGTAGAGGACGACGTCCATCCATGACCCTCCAGTGAGCGTCTCGGAAGAGCTAAGCCCCGAGGCTATTTTGAGAAGAGCACCGAGCTCTCGAAGTGCCTTTGAAGCGTAGTCACGTATCCGCAGTCTTTCCATAATCTTACCTGTCTAGAAGCCAACACGGCGAGGCTTCCTCTAAGATGGGCCCAAGATCCACTCTCGTATATCCCAGAGCGGTATGCCGGTACCAGTCCCACTACATCATCGTGAGCTTGCGCTTGTTGATTCCTGGTGCAACATCCAGCAGGCGTTTCGTGCACAGTAGTTCTATTGGTACATGTGTCCTACGATTGGACTCTCTCCGGTAGTCGTCGGTGTGCTTCATGTATGGCTTCGTGAACGACGTACCGGCATGGCGAGTGCCGCGCTAAAGAATATTGCGGAGCCCCACGCGCCAGCCTCGAGCAGGTTGCATTGGAATGGAATTCCACGGCCTCGATGCGCCATCCGATCCACAATTGCATTCCTGCAGGATAAGCTGACTCGGGCTTCCATTCGATCATACCAAGCGTGGTGAGGCCGTTACAAGCTCGCCAATCTTCAGGATGTCCGTACGTCATAAGTGGCCATCGTATCAAGCATAGGAGAGCCAGCCAAGAGCAACAAACTCCATGGCATGGTGTACTTGTCAGCCTCATCCAATTGTTGGGACGCGTCCCACCGTGCCGCTCGGAGGGCGATGGACCAGAAGTGGCGCCCGAGATGTTCCGGTGGCAGGCTCGCTTGTATGCATCTCAGCCATACGCCTCGGTAATGGCTACTGGAGACGGGATATCGACATCAATGTGGCATAGCGTTTAGGTAGTAAACAGCGCATTTCGGTGAGTGTGGAGATGCTTGGCAGGACTTCGGTATCTAGACTCAGCGGTCCGACAGGATTGTGTCGTGCTTGGTTTGCTTGGGCTGGATATCGGCTCCATATGTGGTCTTCGGAAGTGCGTAACACTGCGTCTTGTTAGCTTTGAAGCGCGATTTTTGGGTTCTTGTCCGTGCGAGAGTCTATGCAAGACGCGTCCTAGATGGAAGCTTGATGTAATGGCCAAACCTAACGCGTTGCTTATTGTCTGGACATCCGGAATTACGCAAGGTGCGGTGCTAGGCGTCGGCCGGGAGACTCACAGCCAGGAACAAGGAACGGCTGCGGGATATTCGGCGGGCGCGAGGCATTTTGGCAGTATTGGGAAAGTCGAGATATAAGAGTGGAGTAATCGTCCCAACTGAGTGGAGATGGAAGGTGGCTGAGTCGAGATTGCCAGGCGACTAATCGAGTGTCGCGTGACGGCAAGCCGGGAACCTGCTTGGCGCTGAACACCACCAAGGGCTTATCAGCTGGCCAATCCCCATGTCTCGGTGCCATCCACGGCCTTCGATTCCAATGCAGGGCAAACCTTCTCCAAGATGATGATCCAGGACGAAGACTACTTCATCCCGCCCAAGAGCGGCCGGTACCGCTGGTACAATGAACCCCGCCAAACCTCCATCAGGTCGATAAGAATGACTGACGACAACACTGCAATGAACGATTCGAGCCCCTTGCTGCAACTGCCGCGAGAACTGCGCGATGAGATCTGGGAGCTGGCTTTCAACTCGACGAGGCTGACGTTCGGCCTGCGATACACACCCCGCTATGGCGAGAGGTATCTCAAGCCTGCCCCACATTCCCTCGCGCTATTGCGCGTGTCCCGCCAGATACACATCGAAACACGCGACATATGGCTTCAGCGTGTTACGTTCAACTTTGAGGACCCTCAGACTATGCTAAACAGACTCTCCGAATTGCCTGAATCTACCGTGTCCAAAATCCGCCACCTTCGGCTCATCGGCTCCCCAATGATGCGATATCTCAAAGGCTTCGACGACCTCATGTACCGTCACGAATCGATCTTTCAGCTTCTCCCTGCGCTCCGACTGGACTGCTTGACCGTATTTGCAGTAGCTGCTGCTGCACCGGAGTATGACGCTATTACGAACTTGATCAACCGCGGGAACGGTTGGAAGGAGCTTCGATATGTCACTCGAAGCTCGCGCATGCTCGGCTTCAGCCCCTCCAGGAGCCACGGATCTCGCGAGACCGGTGACATATGCCGCCAGCCTCAGCCGAGGTTTTGGAACAAGAGACTGTGGAACAGGGACGGGGAGGGTTCCGGGTCAATCGTCCAGGTCTTCAGATCAACAGAGGAAAATGACTGCACGTCTGTCCTTGACCCAAACAGACGAGAGTCTTTCGAGCAGAACCCAGAAGAGCATGAACTCCAGGGATTCGGCAGGGTGGACGATGAGGACCTTACAAAGGGTGCTGGCGCCCGAAAGGCGCTGCTTGTCTTGGTGAAGCGCGGCGAAAATGTGGATGTCACCCAGAAGTCGCCTGGGTACGGAAAAGAGAGGGACATGAAGGCGAGGTTTCATAAGAGGAGTTGGAGGGTGCGAAAGAAAGTCATCGTTTGGACGCCACTTGATGCGGAGAAAGACGACGATGATGTTGGCAATGGTTGGGCGAGGCCTCAGATCCGGCGTCCACCATACGGCTTTGACGACTACTACGATATCGACGACATATGAGAAGAAGCAGATGAGTCAAGACTGGACTTCTTGGCATGGCATGAGTGCACCACTCATACCATCATTGTGCTACATTCAACATGATGCCCCTAACGTTCATATTTACCGAGAATTATCGATCGCGACTAACAACATGTCGTACATTCTGTCTTCATCATGAAGACAGCAAGGCCATCGAATTACATATCTCGTGTTATTCCTTCTCCTCCAGGACGCTATCGAGACGGCGAGGCGGAGGACTACGAACAGTACATGGCTAATGACTTTCGATGGTCATGATGGGGACAGCTTCTCCAAAACGATGCTGGGGTTGATGAAGCGAGACTTCCGACCTCGACACTGCAAGCTCGGCGCAACCACCACCACAAAAGCAATCGATCGGTGATCATCATAACGGGCTGCCGCATTTACATTTTGGACTTATAGAATAGGGTATTTCTTAGTGACATGAATGTCAATGGCGTGCTAACGGCAAAGGTAGTGATAGTACAACGTTTCGGTACATGTTCAGAAATCTTTGAGCAGGCTCAGGTAGATAGACATCGGAACAACTACTTGTCTCGTAACAAAATGCCTAAACTATGAGCTTCGGGTGTACATGAGCGCTCTTGTCGTGTGTGTGTGTATGAAGTAGATACCTGCCTAGTCAGACATCATAGTCACCATCTATGCCCCCCAGGTCTTGGCACCCACCAACTCCTGCACGACCTCAAGTCACGAATCCAGCCAAGTATGTAAACGATATCCAAACATCCATATCAAGAGGTGACGTTCAAAATCACGTTACTTCCCTCCGAGCGAGTACCGTGATACGCAACCCCGGACAGACTGTCCAACAAGGTACTACCTCACACCAACCAACCCACGCAGAACTTCTGAACCTCGCCAATTCGCGCCACACACAAAACCGAAAATCTCTTGCCCAGAATTTCTACTGCTCTTTCGCAAGTACCTCACCTTATCGAACGAAAGAACGAAACTGCCAACATGTCGCACGAATCGGTTTGGTACTCGCGCCCGCGCAAGTACGGTAAAGCATCTATTGGATGGTATGTCTCCGTCGAAATCCGAGGCCTCGAAATGAGGGAAGAAGGAAGATGGGACATACTGTGCTAATACGAAGACAGTGTCGTTACTGGTGACAAGAAGAAGGCTGGTATCATCCGCAAGTACGGAATCAACATGAGCCGTCAGGCTTTCCGGGAGAAGGCACAGGATATTGGATTCGTCAAGGTATGTGAAGATGCGCTTACGTCAATGCTCTTTAGTGTGACAAGAAGGAAGAGAAAGAAGGAGCGGGAACGATGAGATGATGGCTGACTAGGAGACAGTATCGCTAAGCGCAGCCGCTACGGGCGCAGAAATGTAATGAGAGAGTGTCAAATGAACGATACATGAGAGTACTACATCTGGGCACCAAGACCACGATCACGCGGATAGAGATGGAAAGACGGAAGGACGAGATTATGCATCGGTTTCCTAGTATGTAGCTACCATGCTACTACACTTTTCCCATTTTCCCCAATGAGCGAAACCGATAACTCATTCCACACCCCTCCTTCCGCCCAATCGTGCATACCGCATCAACCAGACCTTGCGCCCTGGCCATCAAATACATCACAAGTCTAGAACTCAGCGATATGATACCCCTCCAACGTCTCCTCAACCTCCGCCACAGACTCAGGCACCAGATACGGCCCCTGCAGATTCATCACCTCAATCCCGCTCCCAAACCCCCCATACACAACCACCACCTCACTCCCCACACCCTCCCCCTCCCCACCTTCCTCCAACTCGCCCACCGACCTAACCGCCCCAAACCCCCCATACACCCCACTATTCTCCTCATACATCTGAAAATACGGGAACCCATGCGCCGCATAAAACTCATGGCTGAGAGGACGCGTAAGCGGCCTCCGCCCCGTAACAGTCTCGTACAGCGCGGCATTCAGGATCTGCGCGTTGAACACGGTGACTTTGGCGACGTCCCAGTTGGGACGCAGGGTGTCGCGGTGGATGACTTGGTGGATGAGGCCGCCGGCTGCGAGGTTCATCTGCGCGATTGGGGGGCCGGCGCCGCGCAGGCGGAGGACCATGTGGATGGTGGATTCTTTGTAGATGCGGTAGTCGGCGAAGTCGCGGGTGTCTGGTGGGAGGGTTAGTGTTTGTTGGAGGTAGGTGGGTATGTGTGGGGAGGGAGGTGGGGGGCTGGCTTACCTTCGAGTTGCTTCCCGGCGTAGATCAGACGCATGTCTTGCGTGGGTATACCTGTAACTTCACGGATACGCAGCTTGAAGTTGGAGATGGGCTCCAAGTGAGTGACGTCGAACGTCTTGGTCGTGCCGTTGAGCTGCTTGAGGAAGATCTGCATGGGCTCACCGGGAAAGGCTCGTGGACCGGGGAGTTTGTAAGGCGTGATTTCGATCTGGATACCGGCTGTGGCTTCTTGTCCTGTGATCTGCGCTTCGACTGAAGCCCCGCTGTTGCTGGGCATAGCGACAAACTGCCGCACTGTGCCGTCTCCATGGGCGATGCCATCGATCCACTTCTGTTGTGGGACGACGATGTAGTCTTGCAGGGGAGATGTAGTTTCGGCGTTTGCAGGAGCCTTTCCTAGGCGGACTTGTCGACGGATTTGGTTGGCCTTGGTCTCGATGGCAGGCTCGGCGGAGATGACGTTCACGCCGCCGACGTATATCTTGATCTTGTAGGGATGCATTTGCTCTTGGACAGGGCTGAAGTTGATCCACATTGCCTCGGATTCTGCACGCTTGTCAGTTGGACGTTCGAGTTTCTAATTAGTTTTGTTGGTACTCACGGTACATGGGGAAGAAAACGCCGCTCTTGACAACCATCGCCTTGGGCAGTTTGGCGCTGTGCCGTGACACCGCATCGAGTGGGAAGGCGCCGAGGTTAGGGGGGAGGTAGTTCGACTCGGACGTGTCTGGCACGCGGACTGTTCGTCGGAATGAGATTTTGAGGTCGTCATTCACGGTGATGGTGTCGTCTCTCAGCGTGCACGACATTCCGTACCCGGGAGCAGACATGACTGCGATTGTTCAGCTAAACAGGTTAGCAGTGCGAGCTGATTATATCTGCGCGCACAAAAACCCAGAGTCTTATGTGAGTGTGAGTGTGAGAGCGGCCGGGTAATAAAGTAAATGATGATCAAGGTAAGTGTAGCAGACCCAAGGTACGGAGTCAGGAGCGCCGAGGTCGCCCTGACTGACGAAATTGAGGGTCTATTTCGTTATTAAATTCGATAAAATTAGGTTCGGTTCGTCGGTTGTGCGATGGCATTACCAGGTTCCCCATTTGACTGTCCCATTACATATTCTTCTGCTCAGTGGCTAACCGAAGTAGGGCTCATACCAGACCCTTCCGGCTCTCCTCAACCACCTGCAAACTCTTTTGACAGTCCCCGCAGTACCCTTTGACCCAGTCCTCTACCTGCTTCTCTTTGCCCTTCTTGGCTGCGCTTTCTAGGAGCTTCCCAACCTTGCTGCATTTATGTGTCTCATCCAGCAGCCAGTTCTCGTATTCCGCTTCCACCACTTCCTTCTCAATGCGATTGACTACGCGTAAAGCAACGAGTAAATCGTGACGGTGCGAGCCGAGGCTTTGTCGGGTGCGGTGGAGGCGCTGGGTACTATGCGTAGAGGGTTTGAAGAAAGACTGGGTGGAGACGGTAGATGAGGGATCGTGGAGGAGGGTTGTGAACGTCTGGTGGCTATATACAGTTAGCTGAGTTGGCATCTCTAGGTGAAGAAGCGTACCATTTGTTATCAGTGCTCGCCGCGACTGGCACTGAAAGCTCAAGACTGGTGTTGTTCCGGTTCAGGAACGACTCCTCGATGTCGCGAATGTAGATCGAGCGGGTCATCGTGGTCGATGGCTTGACACCCAATCGCGACATGTAGTTAGCGGCATTTCGTTCGTGCCACCAGCTCCAACCGTCCCTCGAAGTATAGAAGAAGTTGGCTCCACCGCTGACTAGAAGAAGACCAAAGAGCAATGTATGCGCCGAAATGACTTTGCCGAGACCGGCCACTATCGCCAGGATCCAGCTCATGACTGTTGATACCACACTGATAACAATGTTCCCTATGTATTGCGCGACAAAAGACGCGGTCGTCTGCGGTCGTAATTTGAACTTCCGAGGTCGATTCGGTGGTGGTATGTCCTGCGCGTCGAGCTGTACAGCTTGTGTTTGGGAACCGATCTGGCCAAAGATATTCGTGACCTTGTTCGTGCTTCTGTTGTGGCCGAGCCTGGCGACTTGATCATTTACGACATCAACAAGATCTTGCGCCTCAAGCTCCAGGTCTTGCAGGGCTTGGCGTTCAATGAGTTTCCTCGCAAAACGTGGGTTGCGCTTCCAGTCCACCTTTGTGTGGATAGCAAGCTTACATCGTGCTTTTGATACATGTGTAATGACCGTCTTGCTGAGAAGTACAAACCGATCGTGGCCTGGCAGGTACCAGGGTGTCTTGCGATCTGAGACCACGTAACAAAGATGGTCGTTGAGAACTTCGATGACCTGGTAGTCGTTTATGACAACAGCTCCGTTCTTACCAGGCTGTGCAATTTCGTACTCGAAATCTCGTCGTTGGAGGTTTTTATCGCTCGTGATCCACGGCCCTTGGACGATGCGGGATGCTCTCCGTTCCCGATAAAGTAGCTGGAACACCGCACTCTTGTCACCGAAGAGTATGTGGAATAGGCCTTTTGCGCTGATGTCGTACTCCTTCTCCACAGCAACCTGCGTCATGCCAGCTGGAGCAAAGACTACAGCTTGCGACGGTAGTTTGAACTTGGTTGCGTTCTTTGCGGCACTTGCGCCAGATGGTCCAAACAGATTACCATCAATGCGCAGGCTGGTCTTGATGTTCTTCCCGCCATAGCCTGTATCAACAGGGGTGTCTGGAGAGATTTCCTCCCAACCCTCCTCACCAGGAGCATTGAGGCTTTCATCCGTCTCCATCCTGATCATTCTCTTCATCGTTTCTTCGAGATTGTGCTCTCCAGAGGCAGTATTGCGTACGAGGAAATTCAGTCGACGCAAGAGCAATTTCAGAGGCTCGAGGAATGTCTTCACAGTGAGCCTAGTGGCGCCATCCTCTCTTGCGCCTGACTTGAAATGGAGGAAAAGGAAGTCGCAGTCCTTGCCGGGAGCAGCAGTGACTTCATCAATAGAAGACATGCTTATTCCCGTGATAAGTACAAGACCAAGGTGATTGCTGTAAAAGTAGATGTTCTTAGTTGTGACGTATACACGCCCGGGGAACTCCTGTTGGTCTGTTGGATTCCATACGGCTCGGAACACCAGCACGACTTTCTCCGAGCGTGGCACGGTAGGGAACAATATCCGGAACTGAGCGTCTTGCATCCGGAGAGCAAGGGGGTAGTAATTAGGGAAGTCAACCTCGTCATTGGTGGTCTTGGTGAGTATCGGAATGGGTCCGCCCATACTGCTCGACTTGCGATGAACAGCGCCAGTAGGAACAGGAGGTGTTCCATTCTTCTCATCGCTGGGTCCAAGGACGGGAGACGGGTTGATAGGACTCGGAGGTCCAGATTGACTGCGGTCGCGCGTGTTGGTCTCATCTTCGCGTCCAAGGACATTGACATATCCCCAGTTGACCGAGCCCCAGAGGTTAGCCATGAGCCCACCAGGCATGTTACCTGAGCGACCTGTGCCGAGACCTCGCTCTCCGCTGACGGCGACAGCGGCTTTGCTAAGGTTGGTCGGGGCCGGCGGGCTCGCAAGAGTGGAAGGCGCAAGACTGGTATATGGAAGTGTCTGGCCCATGACAAGCCGAGTATCAGGGAGGCCAGGCGCAGGCGCAGCAATCTGTCCGACCTGTACAATGTTATGACTAGCTGAAGCAAGACTTGCGGAGATAAGACTAGCAATGCCACCGCTGGCGGAAGAGGGGTTGCTTCCACTCAGCTGAGGGCTTACTGTTGATTTCCTTGTCAAGTCGAGCTTCTCCATGATTCTGGCAGTGTGATCACGGCGGCTGCTATCGCCTTCAGTCGTAGTGCCACGTCGAGCCGACACGTCGAAACTACCGCGGGTCGCATTGCTATCAGCACCAGGAACGCCGAGCGTTTCGGTACGGTCCATGCTGACGGTGTCTTCACCAGGCTGGCCGGCTTGTCCCTCGGAGGTCTTTGCAGCGAACTCAGGGGCCACAGGAGGGCTTATAGAGAAAGCGGCGTCGACAGAAGCAGCTCCCGACAGATCCTTTGACGTATCTTCCAGTGCCTTGCGCTTGGCGACCTCAAAAGAAGAGATCCACTCAGTGATATCGTTCTGCGTTTCGGCCTGTAGAAGGATTGTGGTGTCTTTCGTCTTGACTTCGAAACAGAAGCGTCGCTCTTCAGCGAAGGCTGGTCGAATACCGCAGAGCAGGACACCAATCTTCTCTGATTCTTCCACAGCGCCGGACCGCGTGCCCTGTGTCAGCCAGCCAAAGATGCCGTTCTTGACGAAGAACCAGCGTCTGACCCAGTAGGTCCTGGCCGGCTTACCGGTGATTGTGCGCTGGAACAGCCAGCCCTGCTTTTCAGCCTTGTCGCTGCCAAACTCAGGCTTCGCTGGGGATTGTAGGTTCGCGGATGAAGGTGCGGCACCGAGGTATGGGACGGTCGAAGCGGCGTAGGTGTCTAGCTCTCGCGATGGTCTTGCGCTGACTTCGGCTGCACCCTCGATCTGCTGCCGTGCGAGATGGAGCTCCCTCTTGAAGACACGCTCGCCGTTCTCCATCTCCTTGCTCCAGCCCCGCACGCGCTCGACGTCGGAGGTCCACATGTTGAAGCCTTTGTTCGACGCATCTGTGGCCGCCTTCATGTCGCGCCACTGCTCGTTGACCACCTTGACGAGTATCTTGTCCAGTGTCAGGCGCACTTGGGGTGCCATGACACAGAAGTTCATGCTGGCCTGGAGGTATGCCCGTCGCGCCTCGTGCAATTGGAAGGCGTCTTCTCTCAGCGACGACGCCTCCTTTGTCTTGACCTGGCCGGCATATCGCGCAATGGCTCCGTCGAAGGTGCGCTGTGTCGAGTCGAGGTTCTTGCGCGCCTCCTTCAGCATGCGCAGGTCGTTGGACACAAACGCCCGCATGGGTTCGCACATGGTCGCCTCGGCCCTCTTCATGCTGCGCAGCGTGCCGTTCCAGAACTCGCGGGCGCCCTCGCCGAATCGCTTCAGGGCCAGGACGGTGTAGTCATGGTCGACGACGGCTTCGGAGAGCTGCAGCGGCGGGTGCGATGTCTGTATGTACGTGTCCACGAGGCCCTGCATCTTGTTGCACTCTGCGGCAAGCGTCGAGGTTGCGCTGATGAAGGAGTGGAGCCATCGCTCTATCAGTTCGATCTGGTCGCCGTAGTGGACAGCAGTCGCGCGGAAGGTGGGCGAGTCGAGGGCGGCTTCTTTGATGACGACGGGTCTGTATGCAATTGTCAGCGTGCCCGTGTATTCGGTCGTATCGTCTCGGCCTACATCAGATCCAGCGGCCGGGACACGGGCTCTATGCTGAGCTGCGGCGGCTTCTCCTCCGCCATGCTGCCGACTCTCGCAAACAGAGGCTATAGGAATGGGTATCTCAGAAGCAAGCAGAAAGAGACTAGACAGGCAGGCTATTATACATGGTCGGCGGCGTGGGTGGGCGTGTCGCGTGGTGCACCTCCTCGCCCATGCGCCGCTCGATTGGTGTTGCGGCGGGTCCATCGTCACCGCCGCGGCGAACGTCAGTTCACGCGCTAGCGCCTACTCCACCAAAATTTTGTGAAGGCCCGGCGCGAGACGCTCCTGCACAACCTCAACCTCAACATCCACCATGGCAGGCACCAAGGAGAAGAAGCGCAGCAGCGGAGTCAAGCGCGACCTCAACGCTGCCAACGAGCCCCCCGCGAAAAAGGCGAAACTGCTCGACAACACCGACGATGAAGGCTCCGACAGCGACGGCGGCGGAGTCTCGCTCAAGGTCAACGAGGAATACGCCCGCAAGTTCGAGCACAACAAGAAGCGCGCCGAGCAGTTCCGATGTAGGCTTATCCAGGGCATAGTCACGTTTAGTACTAACTTTGTGCAGTAGAGGAAAAGTACGGCAAGGACAAGGCGTTCCAAAACGGCGGCGACGAGTCGGAAGACTCCGAAGAGGGCGTAGAGGAGGACGATGCAGCTGAGCTACTCGACGAGGATCTCGACGAACAGGTCAATGCCACCCTCCAGGCTCTGCGCGCAAAGGACCCTCGCATCTACAACAAGGAAGTCAAGTTCTACCGCGAACTCGAAGAGGGCGAAAACGGCACAGACGAGAAGAAGAAGGAGCCATCCATGACACTGCGAGACTACCACACCAAGAACCTGCTCGAGGGGAAGTACACGGGCGATGACGAGGACGAGGACGAGGATGCGCCGCCCAAGACATATGCGCAAGAACAGGAAGACGCTAGGCAAGATCTCGTCAAGGCGCTCAAGGATGCCGACGAGGAGGAAGACGACGACTTCATCGTCGCAAAGGAGAAGCCGCAGAAGTCCAAGAGCGACAAACCCAAGATCACCGCCGAGGATGTCGAAAAGGCCGACCAGGACCCCGAGACTTTCCTGTCCAACTTCATGGCATCTCGCGCTTGGGTGCCCACACAATCTGCCCGCTTCCAACCCCTCCTCTCCGATGACGAAGAAGAAGATGCTGCCGCAGACGAGTGGGAAAACTCGTACAACCTATACTTCGAGGACACAACTGGCGCAAATGAGAAGATCATGACATACGCGCGTGATGCTGTCGCAAGCACTACAGTCCGAAGAGATGACAAGAGCGGTCGACGCAAGGCCCGTGAAGCCGCGAGACAGAAGAGAGAAGCCGAGCGACGGGAGAAGGAGCAGGAGCTTGCACGTCTCCGAAAGCTCAAGGTGGAAGACATGGAGAACAAGGTCAAGCAGATCCGCAAGATCGGAGGTCTGAGCGGCAGGGACTTCAACATCGACGAGTGGAAAGATGTGTTGGAAGCCGACTGGTCAGACGAGCAATGGGACGCCGAAATGCAGAAGCGCTTCGGTGATGCCTACTACGGAGACACTGTCGAGGACGAGGAAGAAGGGGGCAAGAAGAGCAAGAAGCCTAAGAAGCCAAAGTTCGACGATGATATCGATATCAAGGATCTCGTCCCTGACTTCAAGGACGACTCTGAAGAAGAGCGACCCGACCTCTCATCCGACGAGGAAATGCCCAACGCCGAAGCAGAGGACGATGACGAAGAAGCCGGTGCATCCTCCAAGAAGTCCTCCAAGCAGCGCAAACAAGAACGCGCAGAAGCCAAATCCACCGCACGTCGCGACCGCCGCCTGATAGAAAACCTCGTCAACCAGAACCTCGAATACGAAGCCGCTCTCGCTGCCAAGCCCTCCAAAGCCGCCTCCCGCTTCCGCTACCGCGAAACATCTCCCACAAGTTTCGGTCTGACTGCGCGTGATATCCTGCTGGCAGACGACAAAGCCCTGAACGACTTCGCGGGCCTGAAGAAACTCGCCGCGTTCAGAGATCCCATCAAGAAGAAGAAGGACAAGAAGTTTCTTAGCAAGAAGGCTCGCATCAGGCAGTGGAGGAAAGACACCTTTGGCGATCCTGACGGACCCAAGGGTGGATTCGAGACTCTGCTTGGCGAAGAAGAGGCCGCGCCACCCAGGCGCGACAATCGTAACGACAGCAACAACGACAGCAACATTGTCGAAGGCGAGAAGAAAAAGAAGAAGAGGAGTCGCAAGAGGAAGGCTACTGCCGTCGAAGCGTAATCAGTTCTCCCGTTTACCTGAATACCACTGTTCTGCGGAATTGATACCTTTGCGTCGTTTATCTAGCCATGTCTTCACATCCACCTCTTTACTACTCCGATCCACCACCTGTGATTTTCCAGAACTGTTCCACCACACCACACCTACAACAACCCTCCAACACCCCCCGAATCAAACTCACGATCCCTTCATGCAGCCAGCCAGCCAGCATCACCCATCCCTTCGCCACCACAAGTCGCGTCCACGTCACAGCACATCATCGCATCTCCACGGCCGGCCAAAAGCAACAAAGATAAAAAACCGACCAAGCGGATGTAAACCCTAGATAAGAAAAGCGGAAGCGGGATCCAGAGCGAACGATCAACGCAAGGGAGCGGGCCGTCAGGGGACGGACAACAAAAATAACTACCATGCTACATGCTACACACAACGACCCAACGCCAACAGCTAAAAACAACTCTCGCGACTCGCAGAACCGACGCGGCAGTTTAGGCCGCGGAAGAAAAAGGAGATGTCGTGAACGAGGGGTCTAGGTATGTAGACACAGATGGCATAGTAGGCGACTTTTTTCTTTTTGGCGAAATCCAAGAAACAAAGGGGTGGGTCAGACGAGTGAGGCTGTGCATTTCCTCTTTCGCCCCCTTCACCTTGGTATACCTTTCCGGGACCAGCTTGGAGCCAGGGTTCTCGTGTAGCTTTTTTTTCTTTCTATTTTATCTTTGCGGTTCACCGTTTCGGGGTGCCGGTGCGTTTTTCGGGTAGAACGTGAGTAATGGTAGTAGTGTTGGGGTACGGTAGTCAGTCAGTCAATGGGCATGTCAGTTCGGCGTTATACTACATGTCGTGTTGCAATTCAATAACGTGGAATGGGATGGGTGATTTATTGATGAGCTATTACTTTCGCCCAGCAGGCATACGCCGGTCCATCTACTACCCAGAAACCAGCAGGTCCAGCTTCTACGCGTGCCGCATGCGGAAGGTATCATGTTATCGTCATGGTAAGCAGTGGGACTAGTCGGAATGTTCCTTTCCGTATTCCCAAGTAACTGCACTGAGCCGTGTCATGGGAGTGGACTCGAGATAGTATTCGTCCAATTTCGGGATGGTTGTCGTGCGATTGTAACGGTGATATCAGACGGAGGAGGGTCGACATCGGGTATGGTGAGGTCGCACAGTGATCGCACAGAACTCGAGGTCCCTCTACTGGTCGTCGGCATCGTCGGGTTGGTCGAACAGGAAGTTCGCGGCCAGCTCCTCGTTCTTGTCGCATGCAAAGTATGCTTGGATAACGAGATCGCGCTCGAACCCAAGGCGACACAGGCGCTCGATAGCCTCGCGCTCCTCCTCGGTTACAGAGATGGCCTGAGCACCGGGTGGCAGCGGCGCGTCCTCGTCTGCGTCCTCTGCCAGGAGCTGCAGGAACTGCTCTGGGTTGTTTGCGATCATCTGCGCCAATTGCGGGTTGCCCGCGCCGACCTGCTGTAGGATGGGCTCAAGCATTTGTGGCTGCTGTTGTACAACCTGTCGTAGCTGCTGGAACTGTGGGTTGTTGCGCAGGAACTCGAGAGAGTTGGCATTGAGCGCACCGGCCGCGGCACCACCGCCAGTACCACCGGAGCGGGCACCGCCAGCACCTCCACGATTTTGAGCAGCCTGAGCGGCGGCCTCGAATAGGTTCATCGGCTCGTCACCTCCGGATGGTGCGTTTCCGGCAGGCGCAGGTGTCGCACCTGTGTCGCCGCCAGCAGCGGGCGTGGGAGAGGTCGGGGCACGGGCTTGTGCTTGTTGCTGTTGCTCTTGGAGCGCGCTCTCCGGAATACCCTAGAATGATGTCAGCACGTGTGTCGAGACCAAAGTGATCACTTGTCCTACCGTCAGAAGATACTCAACCGCGCGGTCGGGGTTGAAGTAGGCGGCGCGCATGGCCCGGTCAATATCAGCGCGTGCGAAACCCATGCTCTCCATATTGGCAATGGCGGCCTCGCGCTCTCCACCCATAGTCAGAGCCGAGGGGTCATTGAAGCGCTCGCCGGATGCCTGGGCTGGCGCAGGAGAAGGTGTAGCGGGGGCGTTTTGTGTGTTGGAGGAAGGTGCGGGCGCGGCAGGAGCTGCGGGCGTCTGGGCTGCTGCTGGAGCGGGTGTTGAGGGCGCTGCTTTACTTGACGATGCGGCGGCGGCCTTTGGCTTGGAGACCATGCAGACGATGAAGCCCTTCTCCTCGATGTTGTACGACTCGACTGTGTTGGCATCTTGCAGGATCTTGCCTATTGTCTTGTGTCAGCGACTGTGCTGAGCAGCCATGTCACCTCGCCAGCTTACCGGAGTAGATGAGCTTCTGCTGGGGAACTTCCCAGCCCTTCTCGGCCTGGATCTTCGACTTGAGGGTGCCAATCTAGTGTGTCTGTCAGCAGGGTGGTTGCGATAATTTTCTGGATGTGGCGGGTCTGCGCACCGTTTCCGAAGGCTCGGCCTCGATGACGAACTTGTTTTGCTTGAGGTCCTGCAGAGGTTAGCAGGCTATAATGTGTCTAACAAGGCAGTCGGTGTCTACCTTGAATGTGATCTTCATCTTGGCGGTTGCTGGGTGTGAGGTTGAAGATGGAGCTGGGTGGGCGGGGTGTCGGAGTCGGTGTTGGAGGTGAGGTAGTGGGGATGATGAGGCAGTTCTTGGCGGGGGTTTAGTAGTACCGCGTAGTGAGAAAGAAGGTAAAAGTAAAAGCAAGAGCAATGTGAGTTCGATCGCAGCCTTTATTCTCACAAAGCGAGCGTCGTTTGCTCAGAAGTTCATGGAAACACGGTGCACTAGGTTAGGCTGTCGTCAACCACAGTACACATTACCACACATCACACTGCCACTCACGCTGGAGCTATACGCCACAGTTCTGCCAGGCCGACGCCACATGTGGCGCACCTCCAGGCTTCACTCTTCAGGCGCATCCTGCATCGTTGATCGTGAATCCTGATCGCTAATCCTGGGCGCAAAAGAGACCCCTAGACCTATTCCTCGGTATTGATGTACCCACCACACATACCAGGTGTTACTGGCCACGAGAGTTACTTTTTACGCGGCTGCTGACATCCAGCTCAGGGCTCGAATATCGGTTGCAGGGCCCCAACGGCCAGAACACGGCCAGTGACGCAACAGCAGATCGCCCAGCCGCAGCTTCATCTCCTCCCCGGCTAGTGTGCTGACATCGCATCGACACACGGCACGCTTCCACATGCCGCGCATCGCCAACTCCAAAATCTTGACAAGGTTGCAGGTGCTGTCATCGTGGTCGCCCAGCCGGATGCTGCTCATCGCTCGGCCCTTTGTTTCAATCCCCGCCCTAGAGCCGCCATGAGTCGCTGGCCATGAGGCGACGAGACCGTTTCACCGCCTTGCCAAACTCTGGCTAGGACACGCCGACTGTATGACTGTCGCCTATTGATATGCTGTGCTCTCCGCACTGCAGAAGGGGACTATCGTCGGTCGCACCTCCGTAATGCCTCTCCAGCGCTTACCAGCCGTGGCAGATCGAGCGAGTATCCACAGCTCATCAGGCGTGGAAATTGTCCGATCGCGTTCGCTCCAGGTTGTTTGTTGTGTCTACCGAACGCATAGTCAAAACAACGCGTCAGGAAATGAAGGGCTAAACTTACCGCAGCTCCACACCATAAACTTTGACAGGTAGGCCCTTGAGCTGTTTCCGGCTCTCGACGCCTGACCCGGTCTCGCTCGCGATTGGCCGCTTTGGCTCGTGTTTCGAAAAGACAAACTGTTTTCCTTCTTTTGCATCAGATTCCAGCGCATCCGGCCTACTGCCACCACGCTGAATCGTAGGCTTGCCATCATACTCTCAGCTCTGCGGCCGTGCTACTGCATTCTGCTGTGCCAATGTCGCATCGCCATGCCCTTAGGACTCGGTACCCATGCGCTGAGGTCGTGCAGCGCCATGCTCGAATGATGCTTGCGTGCATCCCAGCAGACTAGTAGGGGTTTCCCCGTTTGTCCTACGTGTATTGCAGGCCAGTCCACGAAACAATGGGCACACATCAGCCTTCTCGACTTCACCCAAATTTATTATTACTACTCGTCCCTCCCCACATGCTCTCCCGTCTTCACGCCGCTGTCCAGTCCCTTTTTCGTTCCTCCGTCGCTCGTCATCCACTCGTCACTCATCGTCGAACAACGCTCGCTTCACAAAACCCATCGTATTCCTTAGTCGTTCCACCGAAGATCAGCCAGCTATACCGTACATACTATAACCGGACTAGACCCGCATCAGCCACGCCCCGTAACGGCTTGCTCGACTATAGTAGCTGCAGCTATACAGCCGCATTATTTCCTGCGACGCGTCCGACTCGCGCCTGTTCGGTCTCGCGCCTCTCCACAGCAACAATACTGGGGCTCCATCTTGCATTTCAACCGATAGTTCACCCACTTCTCTGCAGCATCCTCTTCGGTGTCCTTCAACCAAAACCAATTATCGACAATCCCCCCTGGAACCCCCTGGTACTATAATACGACTATACCTCCCGTCTGTATCGGTACCTCGACGTACTCCAGGCTGACTGTCGCCTTCCACCAAGAGTACTCAGGCCGGGGTTTGAGCTGACCAACAACCTTACGCCTCTCGTCCATCATGTTTCAATCTCGAAAATTCTACCTTTCCCTTGTTGGCGTTGTTGCATGGTCAAGCACAGCCGCCGATACCGTCTTGTCTATCTTGGAAACAGCATCTCTTTCTTCGTCTCAATCCTCCCTCGTCAGCATCGCTGCTGTAGCAAGCACTTTCGACGTCGTTTCGCTCTGCTGTGTCGGGTTCTACATATTTCACAATGTGGGAAACGTCCGCGGAGCCCTAGAGCGATCAGGTCGGGCAAGAAAGACTCTGGTGACCGTCAGCGTCCTCATTTCTGGCGCTGCGTTGGTACTGTCTCTCGTTTCGATCATCATGATCAAGTCAAGATGGGCAGAGGTTACAGCCGACCCTGCTGTTGCGCCGGTCTCGAATTGGGACAGCCATGTTTCGGGACAGATCGCAGCCTGGGTCATATCATGTCTCAGTCAGGCCATCCTGTACACCTCATCGCTATGGAACCGCAAAGCACCAAAAGTTCAAACTGTCATCACATCAGGTCCTCGTGACTCCGTCATGAGTGAACTGCGGACTTCGCGCCCAGCCCACCTCAACTTCGCAGAGCACACCCAGCTTGCGACTCCCATGGCCATTCACCAGCAACCCGAGGTTCTTGGAGCCCTGCCCTCGCCCACCTTCTCTACTCGCTCATCACAGTCGCTCAGATCTTTCCGAGAGTCTCTGCGTCATGTAGTCCGCCCAGTCAACTCGCGCACTACCCTCATCAGCCAGAAGTCCTTCACCAGAGACGCCCCAGCCAGCATCTATTCGAACCGACAGTCGATTGATACTGTCTCTCACTCCGATGGGTTCGATAGCTGGGACACAAGCAGTGTCAGCCTCCCTGCACGCGATGTTGTCCTGCAGCAAGCAGCACCTACAAGAGGCACCACCTTAGAGCCCATCCCTGGCAGCCGCCCTCACTCGCCCGCTCGCGCGTTGGACGGTCCGTTTCTCTCAGAACTTCCAGAAGAAGATGATGAGGATCTGCCCCCGCCCCCAAAGATGATGCCAGACATTTCACGTCCGCCGAGTCCAGCATGCAGCGAGGCTCACATCCACCCCTTGTTCAGGTCAGAGAGCCCATCAGGTCTACCGCCTCCAACAATGACTCCTGGTACGAGCATCATCGCCAGCCCTTACTCCAACCAAGCCATTGCATGCCCACCACGATCATTCAGTCGGATGAGGTCGAACAGCAATCTTAGTCAAACCGCCATGGGCCCTCCCTCTCTCCACCAAGCCAGAAGCTTCACCCGTGAACGCTCAGCAAGCCTTCAATCAAAGTCCAGGAGCCCATCTCCGCCCAGCCGCGAAATGACACCTCCCATCCCCGACTTCGTGCTCAACTCCTCCCCCCGAAGCAGCATGAGCGGCTCCCGCCGCGTCGCCCTTCAGTACTCTCCTGATCGATGATAGATCATCAAGAGGATTACCACCTCTACTCCCTTCATGTCACGCATATAATGTGAAAGATGTAATGTCTCTTACGTTTGTACGATACGATTTCCCTTACACTGTTCATACCTTTTCGGTATACCCATTCATGTTACACATTTCCATTCTGTCACTAGCTCTCGCCCTTACGGGGGTTCGATCGAGCGTTGAGCGTTTTAGCATCGCGCCTCTTTTCCCATCAGGTCTGGGCTCCAGCATACAGGGCTGTTTGAGCGGACAAATCATCATCTCGTTATGTATAGTCGTAGTATCTTATTGTTTCCATATGCAACTATTTGCTGGTCAACTAGTTCAGGCGCACTATCAAGACGGAAAGCTAGAAAAGTCCGGACAAGAACGGACGGGAAGGAAAAGAAGAACATTAGGCCGCAAGGCCGCAAATCACTATACCCAAAATCAATACAACAAAACCACCACCATCCGTAATCTACAAGCATCTTCTTTCCTTGATACTTCTGTCCAGCAAACCATAATCCGCATTCTTGTGAAGAAACTTTCTTTCTCTGCCGGAGCCGGAACCCCTCAGCCTCACCTGTCGTATGCCAACAGTTCCCTTCCCGCAACGACGCTACATGACTGACAACCACTGCCCTTCCCTTACCACACAACATGCATGATGCCAGCATGACCCCCCTCCACAACATGAAGTATCTACCCTGCCCCACTCGAGCCAGTCAGAGTCGACCGTTAGCCGAACTTCCCATTCTACGAGGGAGATCCCCGCTAACCATGGTGCGTATACGGCCGCCTCATTTCATTTAAACCTACCGGCCGAATGTTCTTCGTTGTTGGCGAGCATGCGGGGAGATTGAACCTTAAGTGATGACGAGTTCGGGCGTGATTGCCCTGAATGAGAGGGCGTGCACTCGCGCGGCTTTCCGGAGTTTGCGGATAAGGGTGTGTGGGTGTGGGTGCACGGGCGGACGGGTGGGAGCCCGAGATGGAGCTGGGATGGAGGGACGTGGTGATGAGTAAGAGCGGGAGCGGGAGGTGGTGTTGAGGGGAGTCCATCGTGTGGTTAGGTTCGGGGTGAGATGGCTCGTTTATATGGTTTGTTGGGTTGGGGGACTATTGGATGGGTGCAGTGGTGTTGAAGACATGGGGCGTGGTACTTGGGGTATCTTGTCGGAGAATTATTCTCGTTTGGTGATCTTGTGGAGAGTACGGATTCGTCAAGATCGTCGTTGTATTGGAACTTTACGAAGTCGCTTTGACTTGCATTATGGTGTGCGCAATGGTGTACTGCAATTCCCACGTTGTATTTTGGCTTCGTACTTTGGCGTGTTAGCCTTGCGATGAGACAACATCAACTGATGCGACTTATGTCCATCACAATGTAATCGTTCTCAAAGAGGACAGACAGTTGACCACACCAAACTAAATCAACTACACTAACTCGATGCGTCATTGGTTGTTGTAGCGAAAGCGAAGCGTCGAGAGTTTGGGCGAGACAATTGGCGAACAGTTGGTATTAGTTAAGTTGATGTCGTGGAAGCAAATGAATGAGCATTCGGAGATTTTTCAACAACTTTCAACCCAAGGAAATCACAGGTATCATGAGGAAGACGAGATGTGCCGGCGTGTGAGTTGTAACGCGTTTGATGGTTGCTCATGTGTTGTGGCGCGCTCTACGCTGACCGCCGATCCGCTTGTCCTTTCGGTCACACGCGACATCAACGCCTCTCCAGGGCTGGCTCCTCTCGGTGAAGAGGAGAGTGCGCGATCTAGTGTCTGCATTCGAACAGTACAAACACTGCGTTCGCAGTGCAAGCGTCCAGGACAGGAAACGAAGTCCAGAACAGCCTGTCTTGAAACCCCCTTACCTGTTCAAAGTCCTATTCTCAAGCCATGCATACGACGCAACGGATGCATGCATGCTGCGCCGCACCCTTCACCACAAAGTATCGGCTCCTAGAGACGCTGTTAGAGAACAGTAGCAAGAGGCGAGAGTATACGTCTTTTTGACCTCAAGTACACCTCATGTTCGTTTTTGCGTTGCAAATTTCAAGTGAAGGGGCAGGGGCAATGGTGACGATTCGGGAGGATCGTCCCGTCTAGCGCTGCGGCTAATGACGTGCGACGTGAAACCTGGATGAAGCAACTTGAAAGCTTCCAGAAAGTACGCCGAATGCTTCGTGGAAATCCCATAAGAGCGGCGCTGTGATGGCCGTTGCAACAGGCAGATGCGATGACTTGAAGTGGCGGGACACGGTGGCGGCAGGGACGATGGGTGATGCACGTAATTTGGGTCATTGCCCTCTTCGGCTGGCGTGCTGCATCAGAAGGCTCGAGGCGCAGAACCAACAGCGCCGTCAATAGTGGCCAGCAGCCATGGTAATTACAGTAGAGTAGCACTTGAATCCGAGTCGCATAGCGACTGCGTGAATGTATGCATCTTATTGTACGGTACGCGTTGCGATTGTTGCAGGTGAAGAGCTCGTGGGCGCTGTCATTCGTGGACTCAGATCCCAATCGGGCAAGGCGCCAGGCCTGACCAAGGATCTCACAAGAGCTTCATCTTCATGCGCCGGATCAACACGATTTCCAACACCCTCGCCAACCTCTTGTTGCTGCTTCACACGTGCGCTTTCAGCGCTATCTCCTTATACTGACATTTCTCAGCACCTAGTCATCTCAGCGCTTCCGCTCGACTGTGCCACACGGAGCATTCCTTCTGCAGGGTTATTTCTGTCTTGCGAGCACCCGCAACCTCGACTTCTACAAGCAAATCGCGTGTAAAGACATCGAAACGGCTGTGGACTACCTCAAGATTAACCCATGAGTCTACGGATTCTTGACTCGGACTTCGCGTCACGCTGTCAAGCAAGTCACCGCGCTCACTAAGGCGACTGGTCATAGTAAGTACTTCACACCCAGCACTCACGTCGCGCAAAACCACCGCGTAAATTCCAACGATCTACGGGTTCAGCAGTTCAGGGAGCGAAGGAATCGCCCACTTGCTTTCTGCTATTGACATCGCGACGACCATATGCTGACACGTCTTGCTTACAGCACCACCACCACTCTGCCTACCCCACAAGAAGGTGAAAAGATCATAAACCCACCCAAAACCATATCTTGGACCTGTAAGTACCCAATCGCATACCCGAAGTTCGGTTCGAGTTTCCGCCACCCTCTCATCATGTTATGATTCCAGGCTAACGGCTGCTTCGTCCAGGTCTCTGCTTACGGGTCTCACATAACAACAATGCCGCCGAAACGAAAGTTCAAAGGCACAAAGGTCATCTCTAACAGCCCTCTGAAGGCACCGCGTAAGTCCGCAAGCCTACTACAATTGCCTCTTCATGCTCCCTATAGGGTTATGCTAACCTTGGCATAGCCGCTAGCGCATTGTCTAATAAGCGAAGTAGTCTTCAGGGTTCGAAGACATCTCGCCTTGCTCCTTCAGTACCGTTCCAAATGACAACGCGTCGCGGTGCAAAAGGCACGTCTAACCACACGAGCTCGGCTGGCCCATCTAGCGCAAGCTCTGGCAGCCGTCGTAGTTCTCTGGATGAAAACGCGCAAAACGAGGATGCAACTCCCGAGCATGAGGATGCGCGACCAGCCAAGCGCAGCCGAACATCGTCCGATTCTGGTTCGCCGCAGAGATCCAATGGCTCATTCGACAACAACACACCCATGAATGGCACCCAAACTCCAGAGCTTCAGAAACCTGCATCTAGTGCGACTTCAACGGCACCAAAAACAGCAGGAAAGAAGAGACGCGCATCAGACGATTCATCACAGTCCAGCAAAACACGTCCAAACGGAGTTCTCACCCGAACCCAAAGCGATGTCTCCGAACAACAACCGCGCAAAAAGCGCAAAATAAAAGAATCGCAAACCGACACCGCCGCCGACCAACCTCCTGAGTTAACTGATGCTAGCACCGCACCCAACTCACCTGAGCAGGTTCCAGATGTTGACGGCAGTCAAAGCCTTCAGAACGTTCTGCCGACCAATGGCGATGCCCCTGCAAAGTCCGGCAGGCGTTTGCCCGGTCGTCGGCGCCAACCGCATCCGGACATCAATGTGGAGACTGATTTGCGCCGACAGCTCAATCTTAAGATGAGCTACCGCAGTCTTGCAAAGGTTCAAAAGGCTCTATTAGAAGAGTTGGCAAACCGTACTACGAAGAATCTTGAAGATGACCCCCAGTATCACAAGAAATGTCCGGAGTACGAAGCCGTCATGGCCCAGCTGGACCAACGCCGCGACTCCCGTCTGGACCAGATCAATTCTCTGCGCACATACCGACTCGAGGAATTAGAGCGCGTCCGCATCGCCGAGGAGCATATTCAGCGAGAGCAATACGTCAATCGATTCCGGGAACTTCAGGATGACTTTATGCTCCAGATATTCTTCCGCGCGAAGCAGCTGGAGCGGGAGATGAAGAGCCAACACGCCGATGCCACAGACGACGAAGATAACATCCTCCCGCCAACATTCAGTGACGAGCCACATCATGCCGACGATTATCGCATCGGCTCAAAGTTTGCCTCACGGAGCAGGGCTTACGTTGAGGCGGACAAGGAACTCGAGAACGACTCTGTGCGACGAAAGTTTACTGCAGCACGGGTTGCCTTTGTTGAGAACGATGAAGAGGCTGATGATTCGATTGAGGATGTAGCTGGTGGCTTTGCCAAGTTTGACGGCCCAGATCGTACCGAAGCTGTTGCACATTACAACATTGCGAGCCTCGCTGATGCTGCCATCGAAGTCGAAAGGACGCCAACACCACAACCAGAACCAAAGGCGATCGAGGTCATTCCAAATGAGCATGCTGCTCTGCTCATGATGCTTGCAGATCTATCAGCACATCAGCCGCGTACCACTGCCGCACCAAAACCTCAATACCACTACCCAGATCCGCGTCAACAGCCCCCACCGCCGCCACGAGCGACAACACCTGTTATCAAGCAGGAGTTTGTGCGAGAAAAGTCGCCGGACTTCGCACAGCCAGCTGTACCACTAGGGTTGCCGTCGCAAGCTGCGCATAGCAGTCCTCCCAAGGGTACCCAGGTCGCTGTGGATCTTACTCAAAATGCTTCCCGCTCGGAACCCAATGCTGCACCGTCAACGAAAGAGACTGATGCCCCTGCAAAGACGACACCCAGGTTATCCACACATAGAATCATGGACATTCTCAATGACGATCAAGAAGTCCCAGTCTCCAGGACAAGGGAATCACAGTCCTCAACTCAGCAGCCCAGCACACCATCAATGCGGGAATCTTCCACACATCCCCAGACGCCATCAAGAAGCGACGCGCTCAGAGTAGACGCTGTCATGAATAAGGAAGAGCCACCTATTGATCAGGCACTGATGGACGCATTGAGTGGTCCGCCTCAGAGCAACCCGCCGTCGTCACCGCCATCGAACACTCAATCATGGCAACACCCCAGTGTGCCACCGCAGACACGAGAATCTGACGAGTCATTACGTCGTAGGGATCCTTTGCAAAAGATCAGGGAACTTCTGGATCGGAAGGCACGCGAGCTTGGCCGAGAACCTCCAGACCGTTCTCACTACAGACAGGCTCCTGCTCACTGGAGGAACTCAATGCTTCCAAGCATAAACACCCAAGACCGAGGGGAAGTCGCGGCATATGATCCGACCAGGCCATCTACTGGGCTGTATGATGCATTACCAGGTAATTATCCATCGCGTCGGCAATCCCATGAACAAGCTCCTCAGCCATGGGAACAGCATGGCAGGAGGACGAGTGGCCATCAAGTGTCCCAACAATCGGCAGCATCGCCATATCAGGCCCATGCTCCCCAGCCTCACTACGGGGAACATAAGCAAGGCCCAACTCCACCAACACATCAAAGCCCGTATGCACCGCCGTCAGGATCGTTGCCACTCCCTCCAAAGCCACCTGGTCCACTGCCATCAGCGCCGCCGATCAACTTCCGTTTCGCGCATTATGATCCTGCGCCGCCACGCCAACCGTATCCACCGCAATCACCAAGCTACCCACCCACCTCACATCCGCCACAGGGTCCACCACAACCGTCATACCAACCAGCATACGGCGGTGCTCCATCCTACCAAGGCGGTTACATACCACCCCCAGGATCTTTCCAAGCACCGCCGCCACCGCCCTCCTCCATGGCCCCGTACCAACCACTCAAGATCCACCAGTACGGCGGCCAACCCATACTCCCCGCAAACATGGCACCACCCCCACATAGCGGACCGCCGCCTCTACCCTTCATCGGCCAATCTGGACCACCGCAACAACAAGGGCCTCCTCCTCAGCACCAACAACAGCAGCAGCAGCAACAGGCCTACTCTCCAACGCATCCCCATCCCCCATCGATGCAATACGAGCAACGCGAACCGCACTCTCAAAGCAACGGTGAACGGTCTTCAGATCCACAATCAAGGCCTAGACGGCAGTACAGAAGCTATCACGCCCCCGGCACGCAATTCCGCAGCTACCAAGGTCCCGGAGAACAGCGTAGGAGAGGCGGCTGAATGACCCACCACTAATTGTACATTACGATCCCACATGCCCTTCGCTACTAGTCTCATCTTTCCTTTACCTTCTCCTTCTCCTTTTCTGTCCATCTGTACAGGGAAAAGGGTTGCATAAAGCGGGGAACCTTTTTGTTTCTTGGATAAACGGGTATTTGCATGTTCTTAGCTGCATTGGCGTTGTACTATCTTGTTATACGTGTGTTTTCCTTGTCTTTTTGCATAGCAGCTTCCTTCCTTGTTGTTTTTAGCATCTTTTTCCAATTGGATACCCTGGGCGGTTTGCGCAGGATCTTGCGTGTGGGTGCGTTTGTTGAGGTAGAAATGGTTTATTTAACTGGTTACATGCATGGTTTCGTCGTCTTTGAGTGTGACTTGCACTGTAGAGGGATGTGATGATGCTAACTTAAAGATATTCATCCTTCATTTGAAACAAGGTATACGTAAAAATTGGGTATCACTAATACTACACTACATCCCGCTCACGGTATCTGCACGAGCACTTCGCACAAATCCGGTCCCCCACTCTACGCCCTCCTCTTCACCCTAGGCGTAGGCGTCCACTCCCTCCCCAACCCCGATCCTCTCCCCTCGCCACCAAATCCAGCAGTCCCCCCACCCCTCGGCGTCGCCCCACCCATCCTCTCAAACAGCCGCTGAGCAGCCGGCGTCAAATCGCCCTTCGCCTTCCTCCCTGGCGTCATACCCCCAACAGCAGCCGCCCCGCCCCTCCTTGGCGTCGGCGCACTCAAAAACCTCGGCGTCTCACTCGTAAAGATGCCCAAGCCCGATCCCGTTGGCTTCACCTGAGCGTGTGGATTCGATCGTTTCGCGCCGATTTTGTCGACCATCCTGTGATGCATCTTCTCGCGCGAGGAGGAGTCGTTGATGGTGAAGGGCGTGGCTGTACTAGAGCTGTCTAGACCGTAGCGCTCTAGGAGGTCGGTCGGCGCGTCGTCGTCGTCTGAGGAGGGGGAAGGCGGTTGTGCGTCTACGAAGGCGTAGCCGTTTACTCGCGGTGTTTCGCTGCCTGTGTATCCTCCCTCGCTGGGATTGAGACGCGGACGTCCTGCGACGGCGTCACGGACGGCGGAGAGAGTGGGGCTGGACGGGCGAGGAGGCTCGGCTTCGGGGGCGGGGAGGCGCGTGTTGTTGTAGAGGACTTTCTTTGGGGGCGCGAGGGACGAGTTTTCGGCTTCTTGGGCGCGCGTCGGTGCCCATTGTTCTACGCTGTCCGGGCCGAACATGAAGCTGTTCAAAGCGGTGTGGCGGTGGCCGGTGGGCGCCGCGGGTCGCTCGTCGAGGTTCTGGCTCGGCCTTGTGCTGAGGACGAGTTCCTTGCCTTCGGATGCGGCGGCGCGGGCTTCGAGGACTTTCTGTTGTGCTATGCGCTGTTTGCTTGCGTGCATGTTTCCTTCGCGGAGCCAGACGTTCTTGTCGAATCGCGCCTTGTTCTGCTTGTCGATGATCTGACTGAAACTCTCCTGGTCTTCGCTCGTGTACTTTGCTTGGAACGCGCCTAGGCTCATGTTCAGGTCGACATTGTCCAGTTTGCCTAGACCTTCATCGTCGTCTTCGACTTCCGTTCCAGCGACCGCGACGGGCGTGTCCGCGCCCCATACACTTGGAGTCTTGTCGCCAGCGCCGCCTGCCTTGTCGAACCTCGTTCTCGCTGCCGCCTTTCTTTGCCCGCTCGGCACCGGTGTCATGACCTGTGTGAGCTTCTTGCCAGCCTCTCTAATCCATGACCGATCTTTGCTCTCCACAGCATTCAGATACTCTCGTTGTGCGTCGGCCTCCGCGAGCCCTGGGAAGAAGTCGCGGCGAATGATGTGCGAAACGGCGGAAACATAGGTATCCTCGTCCAGGACTACGGAGGGGCGTTTTATGCGTTTCGGTGCGGGAGGCGGTGGCATAAGCGCATTCGACGCGCTACGCTTTGTGAGCGCTGTTGAGTTGGGGTTGGACATGATGTGGCCGGGGTGGGGTTGGATTTGCAGGGCGAATGGAGGTTTTCTAGTGGAAAGTGGCGGCTATGCAAACGACGACGAGGTTTGGATGCCCCTTAACGATGGAGGGTAGGTTTCTGTAAGTGTTGTGCACCCACGTGGGCTGGTGAAAGAGCGTTGGCGCAAAGCGAGTTTCGTGGACGATGATGTCTTAGCGCGGCAGAAAGTCTCCACCGCCTCCAGCCCTACAAAAGGTTGCGGGTGAAGGTACCTGCATAAGTACCAACAACAGTCACACAGGACACTCAATTAGCCGCATGATTTCAAATCTCCGTTGTTTGAGCAAAGTGAAACCACTCCACTAGGACAAAACGTAGCGTTAATCTTAGCATTGTTTCCCTAGCATATCTGCATTGAATCTACGTGCGGTCGCATCGCGGTACCCTATCATGAGAAACTCCAGGCACTCAGATAGTCTGGTACCAACGAAACGGTACTTTTGCGCCTGTGCTCTTCTGCGATAACATCATATCCAATATCCCGACCCTATACAGGGCGAGTGCCTCGTGACACTTCATAACTCGGGGCCAAATCGTGATTCTTTCAGCAGCGCACTGGGCTTAATGGCGAGTGTAGTACGACATAAAATCCTAACCAAGAACCGTGATCTAGTAGAAGGACTCGACCATGGCGTCCTTGTGTGTAGTGTTGATGTTGGAAGGACCGTTGCCCTCCCCGAGCCTGAAGACTGACTCGACGACGGAGAGCTCGGTCGCTGTGGTGTCCAGACCTAGATATTGAATTAGTCCACGCTGGTCTTGACGTTCTGAAGATTTTGTACGTACCAGTGACGGCCATCCAGTCATTGACGACCATACCCGCACCAACGACAGCGCTACCGCGGTTCACACTACCAGCTACAAGCGGCACCTGGAGCAAACTCGACAGCTCGTCTTGATCCTGAATGCTTGTCTTTGGGTGCACGATACCACCCTGATTGCTCAGAGCCATGTAGCTTCCTGTGAGCACGTTGTCCGCGATGGTTTGCCTGAACACCTCCACACCCAGCACATCGGCTATGATCTCCTCTGTTTCGCGTTCTATATCCGGGTGTACGAGAGCGACGTGGTCGTTGCAACATATTACGTTGCCGAGGGCTGATAGTCGCTCTTCTATCCTCTGGATCTTGACTTCGTCGGGTATGGAATTTCGGAGATGCTGGAGTTCTTGGTCTGTGGTTGTGGTGGGGACGAGGAGGCCTTTCTTGTTACTGTGGACTTGTTAGATGTTTGTCTTGAGGTATGTGTCGCATAGCGCGAGCTGTCGCAATATTGTAAACGTACCCAGCGGTCAGTCTGCCGATAATCCTGGTTCCTGCGATGGTGGCGTGGCAGATGGGAATGACATCTTGGAGTTCGGCTTCGAAAACACTGTTGCGCCACCGTCAGTACTGATTTCTCGCAGTGTTTGCTGGCCACAGTCGCATAGCAAGTCGTCATACTGTAACAACCCGCGAAGAGTTATAGAGCTATGCGCACCTGTAAAAGTTCTCGCTCGCGCCGACTGCGACGATCGCATACGCGTTGGTGAGTGTAGCGAAGACACCGACTTCGTTTGAGTTTTCGAACTGGGCGCGGACAGCCATGATGATTGAGTTGAAAGTCGAGTATGTGTGTGAGGTTCTGTGGGGAGTGGAGAAGAAAAAGAAGGGTCTTTAGTACGTGGATAGTGAGCTTGTGAGTGAAGTCTGCAGAAACTGTGAAGGCGGGACTATTTTGTAAAGAGCGACATCATAAGCCCCGCTACTGGATTGGGCCTAGCGCCTTCGACTCATCTTGAGTGAACCGAACCCTGCATATCTGGCAGGGCCCACCGACCCTTCGCCACTGCATCTGGATCTTGGTGCTGCAACGGCTGTGACTGTGAAAGTCAAGAGTCATCACTTGGCGACTGCGTCAGATGAGATGAAATGAGATGCGATGTTCGTCTCGGCGTGATGCGACTCAGACCCGTCACCGTGCGCGCTTTCGACGTGTCGCTGGGATCGCACGTCCATGATCGTGAAGCAAGCCACATCCCTTCACTTTGCCATATGGCTGTGCACTCGCCCATTCTGTAGCCTCGCCCGACTTGCAGCCTCATGGCAACCGGACGCCGAGCGTAGCAACGTTCACGAAACCTTGTGATAGACTTTCGGAGGTTTACTCAAAGGCGACTCAAGTCCATCGGTGTGGTCGATACTTGATCAGAGCACCGGCTTTGCTCAAGTGCACGGTGCGAAGCTCCACATGACACATGTCATAACGCTCCCGTAGTATTCCGGCTGATCGCAGTGATGCGCCCAACTTCCTCAGGTTCAACCTTGCGATGATCAAAGGAAGAAGCGATAGCATGGAGAAGGTATTCGTTATATTGACGTCTCATCGTACAGTTGACGTAGCACGCATGACTATAATTACAAGATCATATAGTTCGTCAAGCTCGAACCACAGCGAGATTATCCAGGAGCAGCGCACGGTTGGCCGCTATGCTTCAGATCCCCAGCCACCGCGACAGGCACCCTTGCCTCACATCAAACTTCCAAGACGAACTGACAGGTGACAAGCAACAGGTATGGAACATGGAGATAATGGTATTGTAAAGTGGCTGATGGCGCCAAACTGAGCAAAGCAAATGGGTAATACGCTTTCGGTCACACTAGAACAAGCAGCAAAAAGAGAACGCCCGCTAAACTGCAGCATGCCGTGCACAATACGCGTGGAGAATCGAAAAGTGAAAAATGTACAATAGCGGCTGCGCCTAGACAGTAGACCCAAAACGAGATCGAAGTAGATATCGAGGAGAGCGTTCATGTCGTGTGCCGGAGCCAGAAAAACATTAACACTTGCGTGATGGCATGATTATGATCGTAAATGGTTCGTTATGCAAATGCATCGCGTGCAAATGTCGGTTGTAAATTGTGGGATTCGGCCTAGAGAGGACGGTCGGAGAGGTTCGCTGGACTGTAGAGTGGGTGTCACTCATTACATGCGCGATGCAAGAATGGCCAGCGCGACGATGACACCGATCAGAAGCGTGCCAACTCCGGACATGACACGGTTGAGGTTGCGCCACCAAGTTGCTTTCTGGAAGGATTTGTCGTCGGCGGGCCCCATGGCTTGGGCGAATTGCTGTTCCAGGTCGGCCTGGCTGGCAGTTGGGGTACCAACAGCGTTCGGGTCGAGGGGTAGAGGAAGGAACGAGGCAATTATCCAAGCTGGGTTTCTGGTTAGTACATGTCTTCATTCATACGGCGGTATATCGTGGGTTAAGACTTACCAGGTGGGAACAGAAATCCTATACAGAAAAGCAGGATCTGTCTGTTTTGGCGCCCGAAGAGTGTGACATGAACGTCGTCGTCCAGTGATGGTGCGTTCCAAGCGCTGTACAATTGTCCTCTCCGATCGGTCCGGAGGTGCGGTGTTGAGTAACCGCTGAGCGGGTACATGTGAGGTCCGACTGCGTATACTGCTCCGTCAATCGAGTGAACGTCGTCTGCTAGTGAGACAGTATCGGCGTGTGAAGCGCGGTTCCTTGAATTGTTCCTCGGTCGGTTCCGTGGTCGGTAGATGCTGAGTGGGAAGTTGCTCTCTGAAGGTGTGCGCGATCGTCCGCTGTGGGCGGTTCCCAGCCGTACGCTCTCAGAAGACTCGGATTCCGGGGCTCCAACTGAGATGCGTTCTCCCTTTTGGTAGTAAACCCTTGCCCAAGCTGGAATGTTGTCTGCAATGAATCTGGACATATGCGACTGAGAGGATCCAGGTCGCTCGTCGCTCATCGATACTGCATCGGTACTATTGGCTCTGTTGCGCAAGTACCCCGAGTTCTTCATGCGCAGAGGGATCGATGTAGGCAGCGGCGAGATCGTGTCCATGTGTTCACTGTTATCATCGGATGAAGATCTTGTCGTAGGAGAGAAGAGCGGCCGGGGCACTGGCACTGCAGAGAACTCGGTGTGACCTTCCGACGATACATTGTCCGACGACGACTGTGCGCTCCCAATCGTCTGTCCCCTCCGGCGTGGAATCGCTGTTCGACCGTTGCCCGCATAGCTTTCTTGTGAATGTGATCTGGCGCCGAGCGACCGGGAGTTTCGTGCGAGGGATCGCGAATCGCGTTCGGAGACGGAGGCAATTGTTGACAGCTGGGAGCTCCAGTGGTGTACCAACGACGGGTCTTGCATTCGGGATGCGATGTTGGGCGCGTCCTGGGATTCGGCACGCGAGCTATTGCCGGACGGCGCGCGTACGACGGGGTAATTAATTCGGATTCCGCTCGCGAAGGATGCTGTGCTGGCTTCATGAAGAGATGGCGATGGCTGCGACGAGGCTAGTGTATGTGTTGGTTCGATGCTGGTGTAGGAAATATCAGAAAACGTGAACGACTCTGTACTTTGTTGAGGATGCAATACAGGTTGTCGATAGTCAGTGTCACAAGTGAGAACAGGCCCCCTAGCTTGACGTTCGGTTGCCGCTGGGCCTTGGGGAATTTCTGGTAACGGTCGACCGAAACTGACACTTGACGAGTTTCCGGCATTACTATTTGGGTGTGGTGTGGTGGTAGGAGCAGGTGAAGCAAAAGATGCAGCAGAGGCCTTGGGCGTTAATGCACGATCGGAATCTCCACCAGAAGAAGAGGGAGGAACAGCCCGGATAGTTGGCCTTGCAGATTGCGAGGAAACCACCTCCTCAAGTACCTCGAGGCCCTTTGGTTCATCTTCTAATTCCGGTGGGGGTGAGGATGGGGCAGTGCTCCCCTGGGAAAATCTTAAAGACGATGGCGTAAAAGAGGATGCTACGAGGGTATCTTCCTCTGACATGCTAGTGGAGGCCGAATGTCTGAAACCCTTCTTGCGTGACAGGATAGGCTGTGGTGTTCGCGCTCGGCTCGCCTCGAACTTTGCGATGGTACTGGCGACCTGGCTGCTATTTGAAACACGAGATCCCGGCCTTTCAAAGCCATAACCCGGCGCATGACGGGGTGGGGGCAGGATTTGCGAGGGTTCGCTGGGTACGGGATATTTCTGATAGATGTCATGTCCGGGATCTTGAACAATGCGGATGGTTGACCCAGAGTCGCGGTTAGTTTGCGAGTTTGAGCGTTCGTGAAGCGGCTTGCGGACAGGAGACGTGTTTGTTGACTGCGACTGCGGTGGCGAAAATCGAGGACCTTGTGCGAGTGTTTTTTCGAGTGCGTTTTGTGAGTCTGCGCGACTGTTGCGTTGTTGTGAGGACATGCTGTGGTGGTGGTGTGGGCCGAGGATGCCGAAATGTGGATTGGTTGTAAACGCGGGCGGAGAAGTCGAAACCGATCATTAATGACGGGGTGTTGGTAAAAAGACAGTAAGAATAGGACGTAAAGACAGTATGTGAAGGTAGTCAAAGAGTGACAAAAATGCTAAAACATATCAAAAAGAATGGCGGCCCGCAGGCATTAACAGTATGAGGAATGGAGGGAGGGAGGACGAGGAGTGGTGGTGAGGTGAGGACGGCGGGCGTCTGGCAGCAGCTCGGCCTAAAGAGGGTTCGTGGCTGTATGCAGAAGCAGGTTCGCGCTGCAGGAGCGATCCAATTGACAGCTCAGCCCCGGCCAGTCTGGAGCACGACCCGCGACTTATGATGACTTGTACAGAGATGGACCCAATTCGCACAATATGACTTTCCTCTAGCCTATACCGGTCGACAAGATGATATGAGGTGCTGGATGCGCGGTCCACCTGGGAGTGCGATCACTGCGACGCGCCTGGGGAACCCTCGTCGAACAGCCTTCCTAGTCAATCGGGAGAAGCGCGTCGCGGTTGAACGTTTAAAATGAAATTATATTTTGGGACGGGCCAGTGACGACGCGCAGCGTGGCGGACTAGCCGTTGAATGGCAGAGAGGCTGGCCAGTGGGCCTTTGGTTGTGCGTGCTGCAGGGGTAACGCGGGAGGGCGTGCTAAGACGTCGTGGGCGGTGATGGCGCGAGTCGCAGGAGCCGAGACGAGGGAACGGACGATCGGAGCACGTGATCCAGCGTGACCGATGGGGCTTGGCGGGGTATCGAAGGTGAATGGCTGCGCTGCGCCAACAAGATGTACGCGACAACGCGGGGGGATCTCACGCAGCTATAAACAACGCCCATGATTCTTTTCCTGCCTCTCCTGTAGCGCGTTTGACGTGCGGCTGCTTTTTTGCAACACCTCGCTATGCCTCCACCCCTCAACGGCTGGCGCGACAAGCTCAGTGCGCTCGAAGACTTGTACCAGCGACATGTCAAGGGCGGTAAGTTGGCGCTCCTCCACCTCAAACCCTCCTAAACGCCTGCGCGACCCACATCGGACGAACTCTGCTGCGCATTCTCGTCGAAACATCGCCATGAGGTCTAACGTGGTGCCAGTTCCCAAACCGCCTGTTCTTTCGTCGAGAGTTGCGGCGCTTCTGTCGGTACGTTTCAAGTTTGCTCCCCACCACCATTGCCATTGTTCTCACCCAATGGCACCGCACGCGCCAAACATGCTGAAGTAGCTAACACCCACGCCTGCAGGCCGCCTATGTCTTTATCTACGTAATCCCCTTCTACCTGTCGCCCGCCACGCGACCATCTCCGACTCTCACGCGCGATGCGCCGTCGTCGATACGCGCCCGGGTGCGCGCAGTGACCTTTTCCACCGTCCTATGCTCCGTCCTCACCATCGTCGTACTGTACCAACATGACGCATCGGCCATGGAGATCATCCGTTTGCTTGGCATCTGGCCTGTTTCACTTGTAGATACCTTCCGGACCATGCTTCTGGTGACTATCCTCTTCGCGGGTCCCATCTTCGAGCATGGCATTGTAGACGGTGACTGGAAAGACTGGATCAAACTAAAGGGCGTCCACGAGACCCTGAGCAGCTGGATCGGATACAGGAACTACATAGTCGTACGTCATCTACTTCAGTCCACCCAATGCTATGCTAACTGCCCAGGGCCCCGTTAGTGAAGAAGTCGTCTGGCGCTCGTTAATCATCCCCCTCCATGTCCTCGCGCAGTTCTCCGGCAAGCAGATCGTCTTCCTCACGCCACTGTACTTCGGCATCGCGCATCTCCACCACCTCTACGAGTTCCGCATAACCCACTCTGAAGTTCCGTTCTTCGTCGCCGTGCTCCGCTCACTCTTCCAGTTCACATACACGTCGCTCTTCGGTTTCTTCGCTGCCTTTGTCTTCATAAGAACCGGAAATGTCTACACGTGCATGATAGCGCATACCTTTTGCAACTGGATGGGCCTTCCACGGTTCTACGGTCGTGTGGGTGTCGAAGCCGGCAGTCCCATCGGACCACCAGACGTTGACAAGAAGGACGATGAGCAGAAGAGCGTTCCACTGTATCAGGGCAGGGGTGTTGGATGGACCGTGGCCTACTATATTGTGCTTGTAGCAGGCGCTCTGGGCTTCTACTACCAGCTCTTTCCGCTGACCGAAAGCAGTCACGCTCTGCCTGTAGACTTGACGAAGGCGTAAGATCACCATGCACAGTTGGAACACACCAGGCTGCAAGCAGTAGACCATACTGAGATGTGCTGCACGTTCATGTATGAGGTATAGCACAAGTAATTGCCATCGAGATGCTCATCTGAGTCTCGCAATAGCCCACCAATTATCCTTCTCATACCCCGACTCCAATACAACCCCACCAGCCTGCTCAATATCCCCCTCCAGCTCCCCTTTCCGATACAAATGATAGTATCTCAAGAACGTCTTATCACCATCCGGCTTCGGCGCCTCTTCCTCGTCAGCCTTGCTCTCGTCTTTCTTCTTCTTCCGCCCCTTCTCCTTCTCTTTCTTCTGCTTCAAGACCCACGGCACCATGACGTCCTGCTCGTGACCTTCGTCCCAGCCTCTTCTACTGTCTTTTTGTTCAAGTGCCCAGACATATATGAGTGCTCTGCCACCGCCTAGGCCAGCATCTCCGGTCTGACTCGATGGTGATGAAGGGCGCAGTAAATCCAAGACACACTTCACAGCTTCCACCCTCCGTGCCGGTGTCGACAAATGGTGGATGACCGCTATCGAAATAGCGAAATCAAACACTCCGTTTGGATGAGGCAGAGAGAGATTGTCTGCTACAACTACATCGTGCGGTTCATGTTGTTTCGCGATCTTGACAAGGTTTGTAGATCTGTATCGACGTTAACTTTCAGAGACAACAGCCAGCATTAGTCATAGGATAGTCAATTTGATGAACAAACAGTTAGAACATACCGATCACTACCCACAATCCACACTTTCTTGTTAACCGCCAAATACTTCCCATTCCCACACCCGACATCTGCACCTACAGCGCCATCATGTTGTTCTTTTAGGAAACGCTCGACTATGGGCCAGGGCTAGCATTCGCGTTAGTCATGCATGCGATTTTGGAATATTTGTGACGGGCGGACGCACACCTTGTAGCGAGTGGAAGAAAAGTGGGATGCAATCTCTTCATAAACAGAGTGTACGTGTTCGGCTTCGTAGGATGCGCCTTGGGTTTCTGAGGTTGCCATGGTGGTTATTGCACCGATGGGCGAGTGAAGATGTGACTGCAGGGAGGGCTGATGTGCGTGGTGTGGTCCACGGGTGGTGGATGGGGGAAGGGCCAATGGGGGGTGGAGGGGGTGCCAAGACGCTATTGGGGTGTGCGAGTGTGCGTCTGTCGCACTGCGTCTTTCGGGCTCTACACTGACATCCTCTCACGATGTCACGAGAACGTCGTGTGTGAAGACACGGCGTTGAGATAATCCCTAAATACTTGACAGATATCGAAACCTGACCACTACGTCTGGCAAAGTAGCAAACACCTGCCCCAGAACGCGATGATGCTGAAGCTTACATTATATGCATCCCTTTCCTTCTCCGCCCTGATTGAGCCACGACCTCGCTCATCAAACTACGAATCTCTCTGCTCAAGATGTTATAGCCTAAGGCTTTGAGCGTCCTGATGGCTTTGCTTATCATGGATCTTCATGAAGGCTGCGTGTATGCTACTCAAGTTATCGAGATCTGGGCTATGAGCTGTATTCGGTCTTATCTCCATTCTACTGGATGCACAACTTCGAATTGCGGTAGTTACAGGGTATGTCACATCGCATTCACCGTGCCCGCTTCCGCCTTTCTTTGGGTGCATGTCAAACGATGGCAAGAGGACAATGGCGGTTGACATCGCATCCATTGTTCCTTTGTGGCGGTCATCCTGTGGCTTTAAAACTCGCAATTTCCCGTTATCGATGCCAGTACTTTGTGAACACTACCATCTTCTTTTCCAAACATCGGATCAATTTAGCAATTCTTACAGAAAGTCCACGTCCGAGATGGCCACTCCTAGGGTATATAGGGCCCCATCAGGCAGTCGACGAAGCGCCCGTATCCCGGCGGCTATAACCGGTACTCCAGCTAACGCGCGTGTTAGCTTACGTTCGGACTTGCAGGAGAATCGAGACCGCATAGTATGTTCGTTCCCGAGCTATATTGTTCTTACTGATCATCTCTTAGGCAGCACGTATAAGTAAGAGATGGCTTATGCGTGGGCGTGCTAGGCCACAGAGAAGCAAAGGCTTCGCAACTGGTACGAACTGGTGCTACATCAACGCCGCGCTCCAGGCCCTGATGCATCAGCCCCAGTTACTGAACTGGCTTCAAAATCATGATCGCCCGGTCAGACGAGGCACTGGTGGCAGTAACATACGTAATGCCTGTCGTGCAAATCCTCCACCGTATTGGGGAGCAGCTACCAGTAATGCGGTGCCAGATTGTACTGGATGCATGATGAGAGAGCTGGTCAACACTTATTGGGCTAACACTCCCAACGCCACAGTCGCCCCCGACATGCCAAGAATACAAGGAATCGCATTGGCTGGTGATGTCGCGCAGTTGGCCGCCAACGGCCAGGATCTAGTTCAGCTGGACTCCAACGACTTTTATCAGGTGATTCTGCAACGCTTGCAAGTCGCCAGTGCGTGAGTAAACGTCCCTTCGTACTTTGCCAACATACAAACTTACTAGTTCTAGGACACAAGAGTGGGAAGAGGACTTCCGCGCACTATTCCAGCTCGACAGAGAAGAGCACGGCCGTTGTATAAGATGTGGCCACGAAAGACTCATCGCGCGGATTCCGGAAACAGGCATCCTTCTAAATGTGCCCACGGCCACAACAACTTTCAACGCAGCGTTGTCGAGATTCTTCCAAGAGCGTAGAACGTTTCACTGTGCCATATGTGTAGCTGATACTACCCATCTGGTCACAACCAGTATTCAAGCTGGTCCCCAAATCCTGAAGATCAAACTTGCCATCTTCCAAATGAAAAAGTCGGAAAAGAAAGACAAAAACGGCAATCCGCAGCCTGCTACAGAACACAAGATCAACCACCGCATGGCTCACCCCAACATACTCGACCTAACTCAATATCAAGAGAATGCTCATCTTCCCCTCCGCTACCGGCTATCTAGTGTCATCTCTCACTCTGGCGAAGGAACAGAGACCGCAGGCGGACACTACATCGCGAGTGTTCGCGGTCCAGGCGACCGCATCACTTGCCTCTCTGATTCCGTGAGGCAGACTTTTACACAGGCTCAATTCGAGGCAAGCCCACAGGTGGCGGGAATATCCCCCCCAGCAAAGCAGGTTTATGTACTTACCTACCTGAGGGATGAAGGGAGGTTGCAACGGGAGATAAAAAATCTGGAGTCGACGTTGAATTGAATGGGTGTGGTAAGTTTGGATTGGCAGTTTCCCTCTTTGTTAGGTATGCATGTATTGTAGTCACTGCATTTAATCACGTATGCCGTTATATCCTCGCTATTTTGCGAATAATTTAGTAGTCGCGACATCGAGAGCATCATTTCCAGTGCGATTGCTTGCAAAAGTGGCACCTGCGCGCCCCGTGTTGAATGACGTCTTTGATTCCGGAGCTAGAACTGTGAAATTGGTCTCTCATCGTCAGTACCAAAAGCACGGCACATGCAGAAAGTTTGTCACTTCCGACTCTGAGGAAGGCGCGTTCTGGCCAGGAGGTGGATGCTGCAAATGAGATGGCTGGAGCCTTGAGGGGCCAAAGACACGCTAAAATGCGGCATGAGCTCGCGCGACGCGTCAAGCTTCCGACACTGCGCGATGTGCCAGCAACACGTGGAATATGAGTTTATCTCTATTGTGCCTGAAGCTGACAAGAACAACGATGGCAGTGATGAAGTAAGGGCAGCGATTTAGTAAGTATCGAAACGTATCACGACCAGCGAATCCTGTCATCACACTTACCGTGAATGCCGACAAGTGTCAAACGAAACAAGACATCCGCTAGATCCTCGATATTCAGATATTCGCACCTGTATAGACACCCAGAACGGAAGAGCAACGAGAAACCTTCATCGTCCATCGGCGCTGTCGCACTTCCGTTTCCAAATATGGGTGTTTAACCGGCGGCGCATCACTGGACGATGGCACTGCACGATTAGATGGAACTTCATCAACCCATATTGCGCCGCGTACTGAACCGCAGATTCTCGGTAGAAGAAGCCCTCTGCCGCGTGGCGCTCGCGCTTCCTACAAGATTCAGATCGTCTGCAAAGAATCCTAGACGCTTGGCTATCCGCATCTCACAGCACTTCACACCCAAGTTGCTGCAACGCATACCAAAGTTTCACACCGCCCACAATGTACATCTCAACGCTCATCACGACCATACTCTTCGCTACCGCTGCTCTCGCGACTCCATACCCATGGGCTGCACCACAGGCCAGCATTGTCCCTGCACCCAGCGGAACGCGCAAGCACAACCGCACGCATAGACACCACAAAGAACCGACACCGACATTCAAAGAGCCATGCAAATGCGCTATGCCGGTTGTGCCGATGAACCTGCTCAGCACGAATGAGAAGTGCTTGATGAAGCATGCTGCTGAGATGGGCTGCTACATGAGCTCCAATGGTGGATGCCCGTCGCCGGCGCCTGCTGTAAGTATGAAGATAGAGAGGAAGGAGGTTTGCTGACGAGGTGTAGTGTGGACTTGGGCCGCTGCCGGGTATTCCGATGCAGTAGACAGCGATGCAAAGGGATGATCTAAAATTTTGATTGGATACTGTTCGGGAAGCGACTGAGTCGATTGCAATACGTATCACGCCTTGCCGATGATGCACGGAATTTACACATGCATATACTTCCCAAAAGACTTCCATAAGCCCTACCATCCCCAAGTCCTTCGCAGCACATCTTGCTGTCATACGAGGTTCCTGGTGACACTACTCAGCCCTCCTTCTCTTTCCTTGAGTCCCACCAATACTACCATCCAATGCCCTCTTGCTAACACCCGCATCTCTAACCACCCTCAGTCTGTCCTTCTTCAATGCCCCAGCATGTCTACCTGCGACTTCTTTGTCTGGACAGCCATTCTCGCCAGGCTCGATCAGCGGCTCAATGTTTGCCTCCTTCAGCAGCGCAGGAATTTCGCTAAGCATGGCTTTGTACCGACCTTTCTCTCGGCACCAAAGTATGAGTGCGGTCAGCGGACCGGCATCCACACCTGTAGGCAACGACTGCAAGCCATGGGCGAGGGCAAGAAGCGGGTAGTCGATTTTCTCCCATACATCGTAGATCCATCCTTCAGCAGTATAGCTCGAAGTCAAGTCGATGACCGTGGAATCGACGACCGGAGCGGGTGTAGGTGATGGTGTATCCTTCCCGACTTCATCAATGTCCATCTCTTCGACCTTAACGCAATCCCTCTTCTTGGCAAGCTTAGCTGCACAGGCAATACTGTGTCCCATCTTGATCTCGTCGCCCTGAAGCCCTCGTGTCATGATGATGAAATCTCGTATTTGAGTTCCGGTCACGCCCGCCTTTGTCAAACGCTCAGCTGCATGACCCCAGTAGTAGTGCTGTGGAAAGTAGGACAATAACTCCATGATCGTGAACTCGGTGTCGCCAAGGAAGGTTATGTCCGCCGTGACGGATGTTGCAACACTCTTGAATGGACAAAACAAATTCTTATCCTTGACTCCATCATCTTGGTTCTGAAGCAACACAATATGCTTGTTCTCTGATGTAGTCGGGTCAGGCATGGCAAGCATCATCAGCTCGGGGATAGGTAACTTGAGCTTGCGCGTGGAGCGTATTGCGCCGGTTCCTCGCCAGTTCATGCCAGGTGTGGGGATGAAGTCAGCGTCAGGGTTGGTCTCCTTGAATGATAGCCAGCGCCACGCATCGCAGATGTCGAAAACCTTGTCTGGACAGTCGCGGGTTTCACTCCATGGAAAGCTGATGACAGGCGCAAAAGTGTCGGAGGCGACAGGACTGGTAAGCTCATAGCTCCCGAGCTGTTCGTTCGGAGCATTGGAGGGGGCGTGGAAGTCAATCTGCCCCTTCCAGGGCAAGACCCAATCAACACCGTCGAAGTTGAATACGTCGGTATCGCTTCCATCGCTGAGTTTGAGCATCTCGGGTACCAGTCCGTACTCAGGGTGTAGTTCACCACCTGGTACATACTTGTGCAAGCCTTGTTGGTGAAGTTCTTCGCATGTAAGCGGCATGGGCCCAACCGGTGTGAGCTTGAATGCTTGACGATATGGATCGAAGGCGATGGGTAAGAGACCAGACCATGACACATGCTTCCATCCCATAGGAAGGACAAGCTTCTGAACCAAGGTGAAGTCGGGTAAGCCGCCAATGATCGGGACGAAGGCTTGATGGAAAAGAAGGCGTGGGTCCATAGAAGGATATGGGTAGGAAGGGTGTGTGCTTCCTCCGGGCGGATATTGTAACTGCCAAGATAGCGAATGAATAGTGGGTAGTCCATCGAACGGTACGGGATCGGCCTTGATAGGCTCGGTGCTGAAGCTGAACTCCGAGTGCGCTGCAGCCTCCGGTGCTTTCGTTGCCGGAAGTAGTTTACGAAGAGTTCTGGGCGCTGCGACTGGTACTTGGATAGTATCTGTTGAAGAAAATGGTCAGCAAATGCGCTGATAGCATTGAGAGAGGAGGCACTTACATATCGGCTTTGGTTGCTTGCGCAGTCGGGTACTTCGGCGAGTAGACGTTGGACTGAGAGTCTGCTCCAGCTCACGAGCAAGCATCGCGTCATCGTGTGTAGAATCATCCATTGACGGCGAAGATATGGGCTTGGCGTCATCAATACCGCCGCCATCTGTATCGATACGACTCTGCTCCAGGACAGGGGCTTGATCGACAACGAACTTGGCTTGAGAAGGAGAAGTTTGCCAGACTAGCTCGGGCTGCAAAGAGCCTGTTGAAGTTGCAGTGCCTGCATCGCGATGAAAGGTTGGTGTCTCTGGCGAAGGTAGTCCATGCCAAAGGATCGGCAAGGGCTTCTTCTTGGGCGTGCATGGTGCGTCGGGCTGCGCTACTTCTGTTTCGTCATCGTTGTTGGCGATAGCGGTCTGACTGTATGGCATCTGGTCGCCCGAGTCGCTCTTGCCATCAAAGACATTGTAGAGTCGTGACAATGCTGCGTCGCGGCGTCGGCTATACTTTGCAGTCTCTACCGCCGCAATAGCGGAAGCGCGACCGTCAACGCGTTGCTGGTAGCTTGCATGCTCGTAAGGAAGATCGTCGTGAACTTCAGGTACAACCTGCGGCGAGTTCACGTTGCCTGTCTACGTGTTAGTGTTCGACTCGTGCCCGATCCATCTAGCAGATAAACTTACTGGAGCTGATGTAGGCCTCCCTGGTGGGAGAGGGCGTACGCCAAGTATGTCCCATGGCTTTCGGCGATTGCGTACTTGCAGTAGTGAAGTGCGGATCGGTGGAAGAAAGCATGCTGGGCGAGTTGAAGTCAAAAGACCTTGTCTAGCGCTGCAGCGAGGATGAGGAACGGTGATAAGAGCGATGATATCAATATGACAAATGGGGAAGATGAGGATGACGAGAGGTGCTGGCTTCACCTTCACTTCTTGCGCACGGACGCTTCATTGTGAGCGCTAGCCGCGTGGAGTGTAGGTGACGGCGACAAGACATGAGAGGAAAAACGCTCTTCCGGTCGATTGAGAGGATGCATGGAATAGAGTGTGAGATAGTATATCAAGATGTGAGCAGGGGACTTGAATATAAAGAGGAATGTAGACTTGACAGACGACAATGTCATCTTCATTTGCTATTACGAGTCAATGTTGATAGACAGCGGTTTATACCAGCTGGGCTAAACCCTACATGTGTCTACCATGTAGTGCCTAATGCGCCAATCGCTGGGCCTTCGCCATCGAAGAACTCTTCATCCAACAGACTGAGCAATACCTGCTGGCCCACCCACTGTTCCTCAGCTGCAGGCCTGATCCTCTCCGGAGGCAAGACGAAACCAAAGTCACCAGTATCGGGCAGTTCAATGGTCATGGAGAACTTGGCGCGACCGATGGTGTACACATGGTCGATAGACGCGCCTGTTGTCGGATACAGGGTTGCGCCACTAGGGCCGTAGGTGTAGGTAGTCGCATTGGTTGAGTAGTAGGCAATGTTTTCGCTCATCAAGGCAGCGGCCTTGGTCCACATGCCAAGTTCTGGCGCGTAGAGAGTCTCCTTGTGGCCGAATGGGTACAGGATCAACTGAGAGTAGCTGTGCCAGTCAATGTATAGCTTGATGCCTTGCTCATCGCGAATCTTGCGGATCAGGTTGTCCATTCCCTGGTTCTCAGGCGTGTCGCGGGGCGCTTCTCCCCTGTATGTCTGCGAGCATGGGTCTGTTGAGGCTCCGCGTGGGTCAGCATCCCAGTTCCTGAGATTGCATGTCAGTGTATGCCATACGCATAGGGCAGCATATTTGCTCACGTCTCCCAGTTCCGGTTCACATCGCGACCATAGCAAGTCTGGTTGGCAGCGTTCTCTGGCGGTGGCATGCGGTTCTTGCGCCATAGGCGGTCGTTTGTTTGAGAAAAGACGAAACCTATCCTGTATTAGCAACAACCAGTGGATCTATCCTTGGTGATGTGACGTACCATCGGGGTTGACAAAGGGAAACATGTAGATATCGTAGTTATCCAGAATGGCTTGCGTGTAGTTGTTTCCTGCCTTGTACTCGTAGGTGAGCGCCTTCGCGATGTACTCAATGGTCATAGCAGTGATCCATTCACGAGCATGAACAGTTCCGTGGTAGATGACCGCGGGCTTTCCTGGACCGTCTTTTCCGTAGAGGTGAACACCGAACATGTCGCGTCCCTCAAAAGACGTTCCAGTGCTTGTCCAATTCGAATTGTCTGGGAACGATTCCTGTAGATCGCGCCACCATGTAATGTGCTAACGATGATCAATTAGCTCTGGATCGAATAGCCGTGACACATAACCTACGTCTTCATACGGGTGGTAGCTATCAAACCACGCATCTTCTGAACCGTTGGTTTGTCTCTTCCAGTCCCTCTTGACGTGTGACTCTCGGGCGATAGAGTGGGCCAGGTTCTCATGCAAAGTTCGGGACTTGAGCCCCAAAGCATTGAAGGCGTCCAACTGCTCGGGTGCAATAAGGACATCCAGGTTTCCACGGATTTCGTTCAAAGTCTCGTGGGGAACAGCAGCAAGAGCTCGCTTTGCTGCAGCATATTGGGATCCAGTAGCTCGGACGCGATGGACTTGGTAGCCATCGTATGTACGGGGCTGCGGGCTGCGGATAGTCGCACCTGCAACGAGGGATAGCCAGGCAAGGCTGAGTACGAACTTCATGATGTTGTTCCGCCACGGAAACGATCAATTGACGAGCGTGAGGTATTCAAGTTTGTAGAAATTGAGCCTTATATAGCTAACCATCTTCCTCACCTGGGCGCATCTTAGTCTGCTGGCACCATGATAAGCACAAAGCGTGTTCTTCCAAGCCATGACCATGGACATTGGCAGCTCAAAGTGTGCACGGTGACATGATTGATGTTGCCCAAGAGCCCGGTTAATCATGGATGAGGTGTAATCGGGACGTTTCCCCAAGATATGGTGGCCTTGACCTGCCAGTTCTGCACTAGACCTGCCATGGCATTTCTGGGCGAGGGGTAACAACGTCATCTGCGGGCTTACTTTGTTCGTGAGTGAATACGTTATTTCGGTGGAAGTAAGCCGAGCAGATTTTGTCGCGTTGCAATTACATGCATAGGTTGTGGCGTAGCAGGCTGGGCGGAGCCGCTGTCCAGGTGGGCTCCAAGGCTGCTTCCGCAATTGCCTCAGTACGACAACGTGAGGCCCAGGAACAGCATCGTGGAATCGGAGAATATCCAGACCATCATTGTTTACTGAACGACCCTACGAACTGGTTGTAATGCACCGACCCGAGTGCCGCAAGGAAATGAGGGGAAGTCGCGGATAGAGTGGGATGATTTCCGGACGGAAGCGACACTAGTACGCAACCAGATTAGCGGTTTCCCCGACGAATGGGCCTACCGCTGCCGACCCCGACCGTGACCCCATCCATCTCATCACATCATCAGCGACTGCAGCATCGATCAGGATACGAATGCCATGGGAACTGCAACTATTGTTGTTTTAAGGTCGTTCGTTTGCCGACCGATATGGCCACCGCATGCTACATCCAGACCTTGCGAAAACATGTGCCATCCAGCAATCTGAAGTCTTCCGTAGACGTTCAAGTACCGACTTTACTAGCAGATGAGCACGACGCAGTCATGTCTTTCATTGAGTTGTTACATCGGACACACAGCGCGAGAGCCAATACCTCAGGTCAAACCGTCTACATCATTGGCGCTGGAGATTTTGCTCCAAACTACGCGACGATGAGAAGCAATCGACAGGCGGGGATATATACGTTGAGCCTATGCAATGTCGATTTTCGGGTTGCATTCGTTACATCAACAGAATCAGTATGTCTTGAGTCTTCTCACGAGCTTCGAAACAAAGAGTCGAACAATGTTCGACTCGACGTCCTTTGTTTCCTTGTCGCCTCGGCCTCCACATGCTCCTCTAGACGTGCGGTCCTCCTCTTGTATACACAGTGCCTTTAGTACATAGAACGGCGAGTGAAAACAATACTGGCTAGCAATTGCTGAACTTTCACCCTACCACGGTAGACTCCCCTTCTTTCGATTTGATATTGTCTCACGAATCTCGACCTTGGTGAGCACAACTCAACTGTCTCACCCCTGACCAGCCGAACCAACTCTCTCACGCTATACTCACGCTGTATTGAAACCATGTCTTCAATCACATTCACGCGAGACGAAGTCCAGGACATGCTCGACGCAGCACAATTAAATGCCGGCCATCTCTTCGCAAACCTTCCAGACGTGCGCGAACTGCTTCAAACGCAGCATCGAGAGAGCCTGATGGAATGCAACTCCCGGGGTATTGATCAAATGAAGGTGCTTCAGCAATCATTGCGCGAGGAGAGCAAGATCATCGATGGCCACAACAAACACCGCCTTGGGAAGGCGAGAACCGCCTTCAATGATCGCGTTATCGACCCAATGATTGCTGTAGAATACAGGGAAGAAGAAAATATCCCTGCAGACCTCCACTGGTATCCACTACACACTGAGGTTGCAATCCACGATGGGTACGCCACGGCTCATCTCTTTGATCAGCCTGAAAGTGACGAAGAAGACAACCAAAAGTATCCAGATGACCAACCTGCCTTCATTGGAAATGGAAACGAAATCCCAATACCTGTCGCTCATCAAGACATTGCTTCCAGTAAGATTGTCAAAAGGAAACCGATTCCCAAAGGAAGGAAATCCACTGGCCCGGGTACCCCATACTATGATAAACTGAAGAATGCGCCTTCGGCTTGGCTGAGTCTTCCCCATGGCAATCTAACTTTGGCAGAAACACTTGCTTTCATTCCGCATGCCATCAAATCCTTCGACATCATGGACCGTTTTCTCCACAATGGCGCCCTATCGGGGACCTTCGCAGACATGATTAACCATTACCGGGACATGCCGTACGGTCCGATCACAAACAATACGATATATCGGATGATGAAGGGGCCAATGCTACATCGCGCGAAGACTGATCCGACTTACGAGGACTGGACAGTTGCCAGACATACGACTTTACCGAGACCTGCTGGATTTGATCCCACCAGTGTCAGCGTAGCAGGCTTTGCCGCACCCTACAACTTCAACTCCCGTGAAAGGACTGTAGCAGCGAATCAACCCCCTCCTAGCATTCCATTTCGCGATATGGCAAACGGAGTCAAGATCATGCCGTCAGGACAAGATGCACTAGATCTTACACGATGTGTCCAATATTGCGTGAAACACAACGATTCGAGCTGGCTATATCCTCAAGATTTCCAGAACCTGGTCGCTCGACTCGGGGGTGCTTCTACTGTGCACCCATATCATCATGACGATGCTGCAATTCGGAGACACACTTCCGAAAAGAAGCGGAACAATGCGAAGCGAGCCGGTGCACGACAGCGTGATAGGAATGGGCGCCTCATGAAACAGTCGAAGGACTTTGTGGTTGACTCAGATGAAGAAGAGCCACTGGATGAAGAGTCTGGAGAGGAGTCTGAAGCAGATCTAGATAACTTCGATTTTGATGCTTTGGACATTGACGACGACGAGCCAGTCACTACCAACAAGAAGGGTTCGAGGCGTAAGAATGTCGTGGAAGATGACACGTCGGACGAAGATGAGATCACGCCGCGTACCCGTAACTCATCGAAACGGAAGCGTACTTTCATGAAAGACGAAGAAGACACCCCACCTAGGCAAAAGTCCAAGCGCAGCAAGAAGACGTCGCGAGGGACGCCTGCATGGCGCTCACCGAGAACCCGGTCGTCATCACGCCTTAGCAAGGAGGTGCTGCCTGAAGCGGTCGACTCTGACTCTGATTTTGACGCTTATGCCGGACCCAAGAAGCGGACCAAGAAGCCCAAGGTTAGCACTCGATCTTCACCTCGCGGCCAGCGCTTCGGTGGCTCATATAACTTCAAGAACGCCCTAGACGGCGAGGAAGAAGAAGATGACGAAGAGAATGAGAGTGAAATGGAACACGCTCCGGCTTCGAACAGGCGGATCCTCACTCCGGCGGAGATGCGTATGGTGGGCCGCACGGGAAATACGGGTGTAAACAACGTTGTCGAGGATGACGAAAGCGAGATAGGAGAAGGCGCCTCTGAAGATGACGAGGACTTTGGTTTGTGAGCTGAGCGCAATCCATGTCGGCGATCGTTACAATGGGATGTAACGTGTTTTTTCATCGCGACAGTGTATCCTTCTTGGCCTGTCTCCTGTAGTGGCGTCATATGGCCTATATACATAGATTGAATAAGGCTATGTTTATACGAATTGCGCTTGTCTTTGTCGAATGAATGTTGTTCTCCTCATCAACGCACTATTCATAGTGGCTAATCACGGTGAAAGCGTAGTATCGTCTTCGAGCACGAACATATCCTATAACCTCACCGCCTTTCCCGAATGTGCCATTCTGACCACTCCCACTTTCCAAATACGGTAGCGCAGCAACTGATTGCTGGGACGGTGAGAATGCGCGCGCCAAGTCGTTGCCTTGGCGATACTGAGCTCCACGCTCACTTTTGTCCAAACCACAAAGCCGTATTAAGTCCTCACACTACAGTCACACTCAATCCTCTCGGCCACTTCAATCCACCTCTCCTTGCAAGCAGACAACACCATTACGGAAGTACCGGCGACGAGCTGTCGGCATCATGGCTTACGGTTCGGTCGCCACGCTCAGTACCGTCGAGACAAGGACCGGCAGCAACGAACCTGCCGTACCGTCTTCGAGACAGCACAACAGGCTTCATGGCTATGGCCAACTTGTTGGCGTTTCTAGCGTTCCACTCATCGGTTCAGAGAGTCCGAATGCTCCAGGTAAACTCCCCTCGAATCTGAAGCGATCTTGCACTAACTCCGCACAGTTACGACCATGCTTCCTCCCGCTGTCAACGTTCCGCAGTCTCCGCGTCCAGTAACTACACCAGCTGATGAGTATGCCAGACTTACTCGCAGGCAGCGCCGCGACGCCAGAGAAAAGAAGCGTATCCAGAAGGCTGCGCGTGCCGCCAGGGACGAGCTGTACAGGGCCCGACAGGTTGTCAAGGACGCGCAAGAAGTAGCTCGAGCAGCCAGGGAACATGCTTCTCGATACTCTCATATTCCGGCCCCCAAAAACACTAGAGCTATCTCTTCAACTCCGCGTGTCATCAAAACCAAGAAGTCTAAGAGCAAGTCCGCTGACTCAGTTCATTCGGATCCTGTGGATATGGACGAGACTTGGTCGTGGATCAAGGAGAGTTCGTCAGCAGCCTCTCAGAATGGTAGTGCGCGTGATCGTCACTGATCTTCTTGGATACGGCGGAAACTGGATCTCGCCATGGCTACAAGGGTGTTTTCTCTGTGAAGGCTGTGAACCGTTTTAGCTGCACCACATACACCGAGTGAGTCTACAATCGGGAGGTGAGGGTATAAGGATTGGGTAATTTCTGCGAAGTGTCAGTGGCCTGTGGGCTTTGTCTAGCAAGTTACCCATGCGAGGGCACTTCCGCGTCTTTGCCCCCCGAGATGGACAAGCAATTTACAGCCTCGTCTCACATCTTAGAAAAGCAAAAATGTGAAACACACCACTGAACCGAAGATCTTGTGGGGCGAAAATAATACATTGTGAAGGCTAGCCTTGGTTCGTAGCTCGCCTCCCGTCCACTTATGCAGCCGCGATGTGAATTGCGCCTGCTGTCCCCGCGCCCGCGCCCGCCACCCCCGCTTACTAACCCCAACCTGACCCCCAATATCAGCTGCCTTGCGGTTTTCTTCCTGCTTCCTTCCTCTCATGTTGCGCTCTTATAACCGTGTTTCTCGCTTGTGATGCGCGTTTTATTTTGCGGCGGTAGGCACGGCGCTGCCGACGATGCCCGGGCCCGCTTTCGGCGATAGCGCCTATCTGATTGCCCGAAGAGCAAGTCACCACCCACGGCCGCTACTGTGAACCATGGAAACAGTCGATCAACACGCGCGTTTAGAAGGTCCTTACAGGGATACAAACCCTTTCTCCCTGGGTAACATCACACTTTTACTCCTACGTCGTCGCACAATGGGGCAACTCTCTCGTTTGTCTCTCACGCCCACCACTGCCTATTGAGGTCACTCTCACCATGGTGAAAACGGAGGATGTGAGAGGACCATCGTATAGCTCGGCGTACAATAGCTTTGTGGCTTTACATCACCACCCCGAGGGCTCAAGACCTCAATGCGATCCTTGGATTACAACTCAACCAGACAGTCAAAAGCTACACTCCGACAACGCCCACGACACCTACGACACTACACATTGCGCAAAAGAGCCACTATCACCAACCTCCCGGCCGCCTCACTATGGCTCCAGCTCGTTTACACCTACAGCGCGTTGGGAACCCACACAAGTACGGTTTCCGCAAGTCGAAGAGAACAGAAGACGCACACGCAGTGCCCAGCTACCAGCAGAAGACTCACTTCCACGGCTACTTTCACGGCACCCCGCCACCCGATCCACCTCATATAGCGCCGATCATTCCTACACAACAAAGACGAATTCCGCTGGCGCCCTACTTTCATGAGAATGTTGCGACGAGTGCGCAGGCTGCGGCGTACGAAGATGCTATCACCACTAGAGCCTGGCGCAACGAGTGGGACGTCGCGCCAGATGATTTTGGCCCATCTAAACCCCTGCTCCTCCTCAATCGGCCTGCGAACGTCGACCTAATGAATCACACGTGGGAAACCGAATTAGTCCATTTGTGTCACTGGGATCAATACCACGAGCCAGAAGGTGTGCTTTCTCAACGCTTGGCAAAAGAGAGAAGGAGAACGAAAAAGAAGCTGCTCTTGGGAAACAGCAGGTTCGAGCAAGATAAGATACGCAAGAAGGTGAAGCTGGCAGCTGCGACTGCGGAGGTTGTCGACTTGACTCAAGATGAAACTGTTGAAGGTGGAAACTTCCCAAGTTATGCTGGCATCGAGGAAGCTTGGAACTATCCGCCGGGATATTTTCCCATCACAAGGGGGATTTGAGGCTGCTAGTACTCTGAGCCTAGCATTGATACGGCTTTAATCATGGCACATCCAGAAACTCTTGGAGATATTGTGCGAGATCAGCATGCAAGCCAGACAATATTCACTTCGTTCAGAATGCCCTCATTCTTCAATCTTCCCAAGGCGACGACTTTCGGCGCGGAAATGAAAATCCCTTATCGAAAATACTAAGGGATACGAACACATGGTAGAATAGGCTTCACCGCAACGGTCAGTGAAGGCTACTTTACTCTTTTCGAATTCACTCTGCTTGCTGCTGCGTCTCAAGTATATCAACCTCTCTACTCTGTCCTTGGCACAGACCCACCACCTCGCAACTTACCACCACTCTCGCTAGAATCTACTAGAATTGACTGTAACTATCCCGAAGATAGTATGAGTTTCACGGAGCCTAATACAGGCTACACGCCATCACTACACGGAAACACAATGCGAGCGGGTTCAGGAGAATTGCCTGCGCCACATCAACTCCCTGGGAAAAAGGGTGATGACACAGCAGTGCCGAAAGCTCCATCAAGAGGGAAGCCCCGCGCTCAATTCCTGCTTGACATTCCGGCCCACGAGTACAAGCTGCCTTGCGACGGACCAATCAATGCAACTCTCGTAGATCTGATCGTAATACTCCCACAATGGTTCCGCAATCCTGCTGTCGCATATCGCATGTTGAACAACGGTATCAGTGCCGCAGTTCACTTTGCAATCTTGGACAAGCACCGCCACCTCGGCTTGACCAGTTCAGAAGAAGCGGAGCGCGCCCGCGACCATATCTCGGACACGTATCGAAAGAAGATGCGCAACACATGGCCAAACTGGACCAAAGCGAAGCATCCCGTGCCGTGTGATTGGAATAAGACGGCGATGTCCATCGCCAATTTCTTTCCCGAAGCTGCAAACAGAGATGACTATGTCCCACCGCCGTCGATACCATTCAAGAACTTGGCGATCGGTCTGAAGAGTTTACCCCAGGATGACGATGTGGGCGACCTTACTCGCGCATTGGACTTCGCGCTGCGGTACCAGAAGCTTGATGAGCACGACCATCCGACGGACTTCATGTTCCCGGATGATGTCCAGCTCATTCTCAGATGCATTGGTCCCACTGAAATTACCCAAGACCGTTACGATGAGGCTGTCATAAGTCGGTACTCCGAAGCGGTTCGAGTGGCAGAAAGTGAGCGTCGAAAGCAACTAAATGAACAGCGGCGCCAGCAACGGGCTGCCGAGGAGGCAGCTGCTCAGCCTGTTCCCTATTTCTACCCTGATCAGCCTTCGTCGCTTGGAGGCTTTCCGATGGATCTACTGGCTCAGCAGCAAATGCAGCCGGCGGTTGACTTCTCGTATCCGAATCAAGGATACCACGGTATGCCTCCGACGGGGATGGGCGTTTTAATGCCCAATGCTGAACAGCATCCACCAGGAACGGAAGCCAACTCACAAGATTTACTCCAGTGGCCTCCGCAGATGCAGTCACAGCCTCAAGAGTACAACGAATCGAACTTTGCCGAGCACAGCTATAGCCACCCACTCCGACTGCACCCAGTACGATCGAGATCGCAAGAGGCCGCTGCAGCAGTAGCATCAGAGCTCGTATACCAGGCTTCTCAGCCAGCCCCTGTGAACTTGCCCGCCATCCCCGATATCTGCATACCCGAAGGCTATGTACAAGACGACAACGCTTTCCCAGACTCTTGGCTATATCTCAATCCCCAGGAAGCAGCAGGGCAAATGGATGCACTCATGGCAGCAAACCAGACGTTTGACTTCAGCGACGTGGAACGATTGGCGTGGCCGTCGCTGCAACCCCGATTTAATTATAGTCCTGACACGCCTTTGCTGGATTGTCCGGAGGCGCAGGATTCGCATGATTGGGGCGAGCTCGCTCGTGCGGCGCGATGGGCACGGTCCCATACGCATCCTTGTGGCCGTGCATTCACGGTCGGAGATATCGATGCTGTGTTAGCTTTCTTTGAAGGCCCGGGGGCGCAGTTTGAGCAAGACAGGAGTTGATCTGCTTATCGGGATTTGACGTGTCTATGATCTGAGATGACACGTAGTTACCGTATCGTTAAGAATTCATGTAAAGGCGGAGATAGTCGAGATGTAAATTCATCATGGGCTCCCAAAGTTGCGCAAAACGTACCAAAAAAAGTAGAAAAAAGAAGAAAATCTAGATGGTTTCGTAGAAACTGGGTGTCTAGCTAGATGCTACATTCTCAAAATGCTGTACCTCTGTATCAAAAGATAGTGTGCTACTTCTTCCGTTCAATCACCTGCGTACTTTACAGTGATAAGCCCTACTTTGCCGTTTATCTACCGAATGCCGCCAGAAGAGGGTTTGAGGGGTTGAAGAGTTGTCTGACGGTGGAATGTACCAACTGGCTGAAGCATGCATACCGCTATGATGTCGCCCAGAGTTTAAGTGGAGAATGGTTGGCGTTGGGAAGTGCTGATCCAGTCCTCGATACGCGGTGGAGCCTTGAGCAAAACTGTGTCCCGAGATAAAATGCCAATACACGGTTGAAATGAGATCCATCAGTTCTGCAACACAACCTTATTCGGCCTAGTATAATATGCAGTGATTCTGTCGTTGTCTAGCATAGGCGCGTTTTGCGCATGAGTCTCTAGGGCTGACACGCATCTTGCGAGACGTCGGCTAGTACCCCTCCTTTCCTCTCACGTCAGACTCAGTATAAAGCTGCAGGATTAGCATGTACATCCGACTATGAACTTACAATTGCTTTCGTGCAATCCATTCACTTGTCTTTAATCGATACTCAACCACGAGATTGAACCACCTCAGACAGTTTCGTCCAACCCATTCGAACCACCGATATGCGGGCTCTTCGCTACCATGGTGCTGAGGATATGCGTCTGGAACACGACGTTCCAGAGCCGGTATGTGCAGCCCATCAAGTAAAGATTCAACCTTCCTTTTGTGGAATCTGCGGGTCCGACTTGCACTTCTACTGCATACCGGACGCTCTTCCTTTCAAAGACACGCCTCATCCAATCACCGGCGAGACATGGCCTGTAACTCTCGGGCATGAGTTTTCTGGGGACATCGTCGAGGTCGGAGCGCAGGTGCACAAAGGTCTCAAGATTGGAGACAGAGTGGCCGTCCAGCCTACCATTTGCTGCCAGCAATGCGTTTCGTGCAAAGGCGGCTTAACCAATTGTTGCGATTCGTTTGGGTTCGTGGGAATCATGGGTTGGGGAGGTGGGCTATCGGATCGGGTGTGTGTGGATGCGCAGTTCGTATTCAAACTGCCGGAGAAGATAACGTCAGAAATCGGAGGTAAGACAGTCGGAAAGCTCACTTGAGGTAGGGAAGGATACTGACACAGTGGCATAGCTTTGGTCGAACCGCTTGCAGTTGCTTGGCATGCTGTCGAACAGTCGGCCGCCAAAGCAGGAGACAACATCTTGGTTATCGGCGCCGGCCCGATTGGTTTGGCCATTCTCCAATGCCTGAAAGCCTTGGATACTGCCCAGGTGATAGTTGCCGAAGTTGCTCAGAATCGAAGGGACTTGGCTCTACAGTTCGGAGCTACGGCGGCGATCGATCCGACGGACGAAGACATGGTCTCCAGATGCAAGATGCTGTGCAATGGCCAAGGCCCTGACGTTGCCTTCGACTGCGCTGGAGTAGCTGCCAGTATCAAATCAGCGTGTTTATCAGTTCGAAGCAGGGGAACCGTGGTGAATGTTGCCCAGTGGGGCAAGGAGATCCCCTTCAACCCGGACAATCTGTTGGTTGGAGAAAAGAGGCTGATTACAGGTAAGCCATCACGCGAAACCACTGGGATGATTCGGAGCCTTGCTGACTTATTCCGAGCGCTGAGTTACACCAGTGAGGATTTCGAGCGAGTTATTGACGCGCTGGATAAAGGAACGATCAATGCGGAGAAGATGATCACGCGTACAATTTCGATGGACAGAGTGGTGGAAGATGGTATACTCGCGCTGCTACACGAGAAGGATAAACACATCAAGATACTTGTTGATGTCAGAAAGTAGGGGTACTGCTAAGGTTGATGGCATGAAGGCAGGAACGTCCGACGCGTGAATGACGCGCGACAAGAAAGCGGGGACGGGTGGCGAGCACGGGCCACGATAGCGCCAAGATCTTCACACTGGTCGCTTCCTCCCGACGTTATCTACTTTTCCTTGCAAAAGCTGATCTCTTCTGAATCTATGAGAATCTATGTGTATGGCCACTTATTTTAGCCTTGTTCTCAGCATGTTCACATAGGATCTGGGCAACCGACGTCAACCGTTGGATCGACCTTTGCGACTGTCTCCAGACTCAAGTTCGCACTACCTACTGGCAAGAAGGCTTGTGACTTTAGCAAGGGATAGCGGTGGATAACGGGACTCGTTTATAATTATTCCTCAGGTCGTGTGATCATTACTAGGATCTAAGAGAGCCAACAGCTCAAGTAGCTATACCGATGTTTCCCCGATGTCTATGAAGAGACTCCTGATCTCCTTCGCTTGCATCTCCTGTTATAGTTTCCTGCAGATCCGATTCATCAGCGCGATGCTGCAGCCCCATCGGTTTGAGCCACAGGTGACTCGTATCATCGTCTAGCCGCTCGAACCCGTCGTCGCTGACTGCTTTCGGCCCACTGGACTTGGACTCAGCATTCGAGGACTTCTTTTTCCCCGACGCGTGAGGTGTTGCTGCGGAGCGACCAAGAAGTGGATGCATCAGAGGCACGCATGCGAGGACTACGGCGAGGCATGGCTCCAGGCCACTGAAGATATTGGCTTTGGGGATCGTATAGGTGATATCGGTAAAGTCCATGCTGGATAGGACGGAGATGCGGAAGGCGCTGACGATACAGGTACTGCCTTGGTTAGAACAGAGCTGACGACAGGATCTCATTTCGACTCACAATGTACCCAAGCCGAAGACGGCGACGAGAGTCACTCTTTTGTACGTCGCCATCTGCAGTTGATACAACGGACGCATGGGCAGAAGAAGCACCATGACGTCCGTGACCAAGTTGATAACTCCAGTAATCGTGAATGAGGTGACTTGGTCGCCACAGCTTCCTCCAGGAATCGATTTATCCCAATTGTAGGCGAAAGGCCGGCAAATCAGACAGCCAGCGAGGATGGTTGCGATTGTCCAAGCAACGATGATGGACATGGTCACGTAGGAGCTCCAGACCACCCATCGGATCGGAAAGATCAAGATATAGAGAGATAGAATCGAGATCTTGGTACAGCTGAGACTCAGAACCCACAGAAACTGCAGGGGTATAATGAGCTGCGATAGCTTGGTGATAGGTTCGAGGCCGTACGCTACTACAATGTTCTGGACGTGATCGTAGCCAATGCCGGCATGGAAGACTCCGGTGATACTCATAGACTGCAGGCCAATAGCGAAAATCTGCAAACTGTTAGATGTGTTGTCGATATTCGGAGCTTGATTTCTTACACAGGCGGCAATGATGAAGTAGTCGGCAATTGTCCATCTTTTGTGGGCGATCGCGTGAGCGATCAGTCGTAGGGTAACGGCCAGTGCAGCAAGAATTGAGAAGCTGAATGCAACACCCAGTACTGCTCTCTGGTCATGAGTTCGAATAGGAAATGTGGTGGTCATGTTGTGGTGCAGATCCTGATGCGATAGTCTGGTGTGCGACTCACGCGACGACGTCTACCGTCTGTATCGCAAAATCACTCGCAGGCTCGGAGGTGTATAAACAAGCTGGTCCACTGCGGGAAGATCGCTCTTGGGGAGGAGGTGGGCACATGAGCTGCCGACCTCCCCGTGCGAAGCCTCGCATTTCTGTTTGCGCACCCCATGTCTTTTCCCGCGCTGATCAAGATACCCCTTGGCTTAGGATTCCAACAAAGAATCCTTCGCAGGCCTGAAGAGCCGTTCCTCACCCGACGTGCCGGCTCAGGCGTTCACCCCAACTAGTCCCACGGCCCTAAAAGCGTGACAGCGGCCCCATCCGGCTAGGCTTCATGGCATGTTCTGTGCGGTGTCGCATTCTCGTTGCTGATAGGACGCGTAACCTGCCTTTTGTCTTGTACGAGACCTGCGCACGCAGATTCTCCCACCCGAGCCTGTCCACTACGCTTCAGGCCCGGGGGAGGGCGGGCTATCGTGTAAATACCGGATAAAGCGTGTGCCGCGACGCGAAGGGTTTCGTCATGCGTGGCCTGAACAGATCTATATCAGAGCCCACGCGCGCACGCAGAACGTAGCCAATGTGTAATGCGATGCTGTCCGGGAACGTTTCGGGTCTTCCGATTTTGATCACGTCAGTTATGGCTGCACCTGCAATGGGAGTCCAGTCGCGAGAGGAAGAGCCCATCATGCGCAATACGAGGGCATGGCGCCGAGACACTGCCGTCCAGATCCGAGCAAGTTGTTATCACGATTTCGGGGCTTCATGCGCGAAAGGTGGCCGTTGCTGCCAAGTGCCGGCTGGGCTAACCCGTTTTGGGCATGGTTCCAGGAACGATGGCCTCAGTAATGCCGTGCATGCAGGTATCCGCCATTCTGGTCTTCCTACAAGTGGTTGTGTCGCCCACAGCTGTCCTGGGTTGCTCCTCCAGCCATGTCCAGCCTTGTCGTGACCGTCCTTTTGGCCGTGAGTGCCCTGACCGCACTTTACCTTTACACCAACAAGAGCAAAGATGCATCCGAGAAGCCGCTCCTCAAGCTGCCCCTCATTGGTGATCTCCACAGCTCGCCAATCGAGAAACCACTGGTAAACTGGAGCGCCTGGTCGAAACAACACGGCCCGATTACAGTTCCCAAGCTGTTTGGAATTGTGCCCATTGTCGTGCTCAACTCGTACGAGGCCGTTACTGAACTCTTCAGTCGTCGTAGCCAATGGTACAGCAACCGACCAGCCTCAGTAAGCATGGAAATGATTACTGGGGCTGGGCCAGGGCGTTCTCGATTCACGCTGATGCACGACTATGACGATCACCTAAAACTGCACCACCGCATCCTTTCACCAAGTCTCGGTGCGCCGGCGGCAAGCAAGTATCAGCCGCTTATGGAACTCGAAGCTAAGCAACTGCTCTTCGATCTCATCACTGCCTTGGAAAAGTTCAAAGATGGTTCCACAATCACCACGAAGACGATATATCCTCTGCTCGAGCGGACCCAGTCCAGTGTCATCCTTGCCCTCCATTACGGTCTCCGCATACCCAAATTCGAAGAGCCAATCCTGCATGAAGTCATTGCAATCCAAGCGAAGGTCACACATCTGGCCGCGAATCCGCAGCTCCCGGATCTTATGCCAGTCCTTCGTCACTTGCCCACTTTCATCTCCCCATGGCAGCAGTATGCTGACAAGCTTTACGCGTCTCAGGTCAAGCTCTACATGCGCCTCTTTCGCCATGGCAGAGATGCGCCAGGCTGGAACGCGACAAAGCAAGCAATCGCATCCGCACCGAAATATGCTCCCACCGACTCGCCGGTATCCGATCTTGACCTTGCCTTCACACTCGCGACATCTATTCAGGGTGGTATGGAAACGTCCCCTCGTCAAATTCTCTGGCTCTTCGTCGCAGCAATGCACAACCCTGAGATCATGACCCGTGCGCATGAAGTACTAGACAAAGTCGTTGGCAGAGAGCGTCTACCTACATTCTCGGACCGGCACAACCTCGCCTACGTTGACGCTATAGCACATGAATTATTCAGATGGCGGCCTATCTCTCCTGGTTCTATTCCGCGCCGTGCTGATCGCGCGGATGAGTTCGCTGGCGTGAACATCGCCAAGGGTGTGACCATCATGGCGAACGCGTGGGCCATCGGCCGTGACGAGGCAGTCTTCGATCCTTCGCTTGGTGATGCGCAGGATTTTGTGCCTGAGCGCTGGCTCCGTGATGGGAAGGTTCGTGGTGATCTGCCACTCCCTGTGTTTGGCCAAGGTCGAAGAATATGTCAAGGAAAGCGTGTCGCTACTGACGGAACATTCATGAACATCGCACATCTGCTATGGGCGTTTGATGTGGAAGCTGTACCGGGAGAAGAGGTGGATCCATGGCAAATGATAGTCGTTGGCTTTATGACTGAGCCAAGGCCGTTCAAGTTCCGTCTGAAGCCTCGAGGGCCATGGGTGTTGGACGCTGTGAGGAGGGAGTGGGAAAGCACCGAGAAAAGCTTAGAAGGAGTGATGGGCCCCGCGAACGACGTCGAAACATAGCGTCCATGCCTGATTAGTCTGCCTCGTTCATACTTGATCACTATACTGAAGTCGAACGTCGTCGGATCAGAGCAGTCGGAGCTTACAGGGCCGAACACCATGCTTGCAGTGGCTCAGCTTCCCCGATAGACTCGCTATTGAATGCCGGCGAATTAGCGTATCTGCTGGTCCGACATTTCTTGGACCCTGGATCATGGATAGACGTTCGCTTTAGATAGCTCAGTACAGTATATGCAGAGGTTACATCCACTGGAACCACACTTCCCCTTTATCCTGAGACCCATCATAGGCTAGAGTTTGCGCGGCGCCGTACTCTTGTTATTGGATGCAAGGTGTTGCGAAGATTTTCTTCAATATCCGCGCGCCGCTGACCGGTGCCATCCCATGATCGTCTTTGGCCAGAGAGGTCTCGACTGCTGAGTCGTGGTTACGGCCCGATCCCGTTCCTCGCCAATCACGACCTTGCGGTGAGACAAGGAAAGGATAATCAGCCTAGCCATGTCATGCGGGTGGGTGCGCGAGCAAAACTTGCGTGCGGGACACCTTGGCGAATTGAGTGAGGCCTGAAGATATCGGGTTGCAGCAAATGGAGCCCTCGGGTTTGATGGGCATTGCTAGTGTGCGTTGTGGCCGTGCAAACGCACATTACTCATGTGCATGCTGTGACCTACCTCGTGGCAGGGCTTTTGAGTAAGTTACCTAGCATACAATGGCGGCTTCGCAGAGATGTTACCGAGGGCGGCATTGCGCTCTTGCGATATCCACTGTGTATTGAAACGTTATCATATTGATTTGGAAAAGTACCAACGGAGAGAAACCGAGCCGTTCCGTGACGGAAGACCTAGTGAATGGCGTAACGACCTGGTGCGTCGTAGCTGGCTTGCGAAGCACCTAGCAGCTTTAGCAAAACTCAAAGTAATAGGCCTCCATTGATACACGACTATCAGAGGCGGTGAATCTACAGCGATGAATACCTAAGTAGGTGTCCAACCCGCGACAGCTCTGGACGGCCTTTGAACACATTGCATCTCGGCATCTAGTGCAATGTGGTGTTCTGGATTCAATGCAGATCGTACTCGTATGTTGGCCTTGCATGCGAACTCCGTTCTCGGTCTCTTGAGGCTGTGGGAGGAAATTTACTGTAAGCAGCGGCTCCGCTGCGCTGGGCCACAGTAAATTGATCGATGACGACGAGGTCACGTGAGATGACCCTAGCGTGTTCTGCACCTGCCTAGGTACCGTCGCTGCAACATCGACTGTCCAAGTCTGCCCATTGACCCCTCCTGCATCCTTGCTTGCACCATATTGAATGCCTGTTCTATTGTACACGACAATAGTCTAACCTCGCCTCGCACGATCTGGGAGCCTCGGTTGTTATGTTGAGCCCACGTACGCGTTGCTGGGCGTGCAGATCCCGACGCGTCGCAAAGTTTCGTCAAGCGCATTCGTGGTGTCTCGTTGAGGTAACCGAACAACTAGTCGTCGACAACCTTAGAAGTGCAGGGAACGTAGCTCATTTGCAACTCCCTGCTTTCGAAATTGATAGTCATTCTCTATCAGACTGCAACTGTCTATGGTATCGCATATGCCTCTCGTTCGGCATCCCAATTGTCGTGCACATTCTCCACGTAGATGGCACAAACAGGAACATTGTGCGGTCTCGGTTTCGATGATTTCCCATGCTTTTGGAGGACCGTTTGCTCCTCAGACGCCACCCGGTAGCGTTTGTCCTCTTGCCAGTCGATCTACCCTATTATTTCGATGTCAGTGTATCTGCATGCAATATCGTCGCGAAGACGTACCTCGGACTGTATCGCCTCCATTGGCGCCCTCCAGCACGTTTCCGCCTCAGATGAAAAGATTGTCTCCAGCCGTCAGTATTACTCGGGTCTTCTCCGGTATCGCAATAGTTTCCTCGTCCTCTTTTATTCGCTGTCCACCGGGGCCGTTCATAACGGACAGACACTGCTGGATGTGCAGCTCATCCCGGAACACCATCTCTCCTACTGCGTCCCAATCCATATCCTGAGGAGACCCGACAAGTACAACTGGCGCATCTGGATCCGCTTTTGCTCTGCTTGATGTGACAGCGCCCAGTCGGTCTCCGGCCCCAGTCTTGACGCGTACTACGTAGCGCAACTTGTAAGACTGCGGGGGATGCATCTCGAAGACCTCCTTGATCAAAGGCAGATGGGTTTCCTCCATGTACGACTGGAAATGCTCTGGGGTGATTTCTGGGCGACGGGTATAGAAACAAAGGACTGATACTGTCATGGTGTCGTTTTGGAGTGTCGGCAGCAAATCTTTGCTTTTCGATCTAAGGATTATGACAAAAAGAGGGTGAGGTGCGTGTGGTAGTAGAATGCTGTGGACAATAGAAAAGCTGAGGTTTGTGGCAGAGAAGAAGCGGCTTGGGGCTTGTCCGGGTCAACAAATCACACACGGCTTCTCAGGAGCTAGATGAGATCTGCTTATCTTCAATGGACAACGATGCCCTATGGGTGGGACTACAACACACATTGACCGTGTCGAAGCCTTGCACGGATAACAAGACGAATTCGGCGATTGCGACAACGTTGCGCCCTGTTGGGAAGGGTGGGTTGTGGGTCTGTGGACAACGTTTCGCGCCGGAGGCATTTCCGGCAGCAGGGTCCCGTCCTCATTCGCGTTGCGATGTTCCCCTTACTTTCGACTTCCCATGCTGAAGTGTGCCTGTTGATATACGTGCAGCTTTCACACTGTGCCGCGTAGGCAATAGGTATACCAAGGAAGTGCGCGGCATGCCACACTGGTGAAACGCCCTCCCGTCACCTCAGTGGCTGGCTGTTGATGCGGGGCGTCCGACTACCCCTTCACGTGAACTACAACACCCCTTGCAGAAGGTATCGTCGGAACTGTCTTTTTGAGTCTGCACACGAATCAGTAGGGGAAACTATACCGACGCGCACTGTTCATGGGCATGCTCAGGTGATGGTCACGAAAGTGCCGTGTAAGCGCTGCACGACTGCGGCCTCCTGAGTCCTTATAGCTGAAATGGGCAAAAGCTTCATGACCCTTGTATGTTCGAGAATTCGGCTAACAACAGAATCGGTGTTCACTCGGAACCAGTTCTCTGAGGCTATCGCCTTTTGCGAGCGGGATTTTGATTTTCGCATAGCAATGTTGATCATTGCAGCGTCTCGAGCGGTACCCCGCAGCGCAAGGAGCGTCGGGCAATCTGACACCGAAGTGTCCGTCCATACAGTACCGTACGCTCCAAGCAAACGCCCACGGGACGGACCGCATATCCGAACGCCAATATGGTTCTTGGTAGCATGGGACGATTGAGAGAAGAACATCAGACGTCAATCACGACAGCATCGTCGAACTGTCCTATACTTTGTCGTGAGCACCTACATTCGAAGACGACGCGAACATGAAGTTTCGTGATGGTATGAGCCTCGCAGCCTGTGAAATGTTGCCGCTAATGATCGTACAGGCATGTGGCTGGTCAATGACCAGTTCACAGTTCAGCATGCCGAAGAAGTCTATACTGTCACGCCTCGGGAAGACAACAAGGCGGTCACCCTATTATGTCCAAGCAGGAAGATCTTCACTAGAGGCGATACCTTGAATCTAAGCACCATCTCCGTGGAGATCGAAGCCCAGTTCGACGGCGTCATCTCACTCGAAGCTACGCATTTCGCTGGTGCTAGACGAATGGGACCAGACTTTGACTTGTATCCGGCAGGCAAGCCGGAGTGCAAAGGCGAGATCTTGAAGCAGAAGAACGGGACCACAGTAACTTCAGGGGGACTAAGCGCGACCATCAGTTCTGATGAGCATACCTTCGACATCAAATTCCATGCCACTGACGGATCGAAAACATTGACTTCTCTTCTCCACCGGAGCGTCGGACTAGCGTACTCACCCGCCCTCAGCACGCCCAAGAGTGTGGAGGATCTGGCTGCACATAAACATTACATGTTTACCCAGACTGAACTCAGTGTCGGCGAGACTATCCACGGTTTAGGTGAACGTTTTGGTGCATGGAACAAGATTGGTCAGAACGTTGAAGTTTGGAACGAAGATGGTGGCACGTCTAGCGAGCAAGCTTACAAGAACGTATCGTTCTGGCTCAGCTCGAGGGGTTACGGCGTCTTTATCGACACACCAGATAAGATTGATATGGAAATTGGCAGCGAACGATGCTCGAGATTGCAGACTACAGTTGAAGGGCAACGCTTGAAATGGTGAGCATCGCGAGTAACTCGATTGATCTCCAGGCTAACTTCCAAGGTATCTCATCTATGGACCAAGCCCTAAAGAAGTGTTGACCAAGTACTCTATTCTCACTGGCAAGTCGAATAGGGTTCCGGCATGGTCATACGGCCTCTGGCTCAGCACATCATTTACGACTTCCTACGATGAGCAGACCGTCCGCCACTTCGTTGAAAAGATGTCAGATTCCAAGATACCAGTCGAAGTATTCCATTTCGACTGCTTTTGGCTGCGCGCTTTTCACTGGTGCGACTTTATCTGGGATCCAGAGAGCTTCTCCGATCCTGCTGGCCAGATCAAACGCATGAAAGACGATGGGCTCATCAACAAAGTCAGTGTCTGGACGAACCCTTACATCGGCCAAGCAAGCCCTGTGTTCAAGTATGCGGCCGATAGAGGTTACTTGCTCAAGAAAACGAACGGTGATGTATGGCAGTGGGACCTTTGGCAAACTGGCATGGGTATCGTGGACTTTACAAACCCCGAAGCTTGCGACTGGTTCCGCGAGTGCATGGAGAAGCTCTTCGACGTGGGTGTCAACTCCATCAAAACGGACTTTGGTGAACGGATACCAACGAAGAACGTCCAATGGCACGACAAGAGCGTAGACCCAAGCCGCATGCACAACTACTACGCCTTCATCTACAACAAACTTGTCTACGAGGCAGTACAAAAGCGGGAGGGTGAGCATGAAGCCATACTGTTCGCGCGCACAGCATGTGCAGGATCGCAACGCTTTCCACTTCATTGGGGCGGCGACTGCGAGTCAACACCCGCTGCGCTCTCCGAGTCAGTGCGTGGTGGCCTGAGTCTTGGGCTTGCATCCTTCGCGTTCTGGACGAGCGACATTGGTGGCTTCGAGGGCAAACCGCCACCTTGGATCTATAAGCGCTGGGTCGCATTTGGACTGCTCAACTCGCATAGTCGACTTCATGGCTCGAATTCGTATCGCGTGCCATGGTTGGTCGACGATTCATCGGAGGAACCCGAAAACTGCACTGAGGTCCTCCGACACTGGGTGCAGCTCAAGCGCAGCCTCATGCCATATCTGTTCGCGCAGGCGGAAGAGAGCGTCGCTAATGGCTGGCCTACCAGCGTTCGCGCCACGGCTCTCGAGTTTCCAGATGACCCAACATCCTGGTATGTGGACCGCCAATTCTTTGTTGGCAGTCAGATCCTCGCTGCCCCGGTCTTCGAGGAAGACGGTAGCGTTGATTACTACCTACCACCAGGTCGTTGGTTCAGCTTCTGGGACGGTAAAGAAATGCAGGGCGGTCGATGGATCAAAGAGAAGTATAGCTTCCTCCAATTACCGTTGTTTGTTAGGGAAGGCACTGTCTTGGTGCTCGGGCAAGCAGAGGGCGAAGGCGGCTTTGGATATGACTGGCTCGCTACCGGTGGTGAGGTTAGACTTTATGGCGTGAAGGAAGGTGACAAAGCGACTTTGGTGGATACCAAGGGCGTCCAGAAGGGTGTCTTAGAGGTCAGCGCCGATGGTGAGCTCAAAGGTATGGATGTTCTGGGCGGAGAGTGGAAGGTCTCGAAGCTAGGATAGGCTGGCATTCCGGCCATCATGAGGGGTCATGTATCCCGCACTTGTCCTTAGCAAGTCTCAACGGCCATGAGCGTAAAGCAGAGCCGCTGCAACGGTCCTACGTCAGCGAAGCGAGCTAGTGGGGGCGTCATTCATTGGCGGAAATTCAACATGCCTCCCCGCACGCTACTGTACCCCAACATGCTCCCACTTATTCCCCGGGTTTTATGACTGCAAGATCAGCAAATAGTTTTCCGCCAGCAGACATGTTCAAAGTCTATGCAGGATCGCACCGTGGAAACTAGGCGCGAACTTCCGGTTAAATGCTTGTTACGCGAGGCTGGTCTGAAGGTGTAACATGACCAGCATGCGTCGATGGCGCGGGCACCCAGTTGCTCGGGGCAATATATACCTGCAGCGACAGCGCGTTGAAAAGGACTGTCACTCACAAGTTCTAGTCTTCCGTGCGAGCATCGCTGATCTGATCGGCCAAGGTAGCAACCATGGGTCTTATCTTCAACATTGCCCTTGCCGTCTTCGCTGGCACGGGCAGCTTCCTCTTCGGATATGACTCTGGAGTAATGACCATTGTCATCCAATCACCCAACTTCCTCGCCTTCTTTGACACAGAGAAGACATCGCCGATTATAGGAGCCATCAATGCGACGTTTTCGGGTGGAGCGTTTTTCGGTTCGCTGATGTACGTGGATGCCTCTTGAGTAGAGAAGCTGGCATGTACTGACGAATACTAGGGGAGGATTTACGATGGACAGATTCGGTCGCAGGAAGACGATCATGATCGGAGCCCTGATAAACCTGATCGGAGCTATACTCCAATGCGCCGCCCAGGACCTCGCTATGATACTCGTCGGACGAATCTTGGCTGGATGGGCAGTAGGTCTAATGTCCATGTCCGTACCCATCTACCAAACCGAATGCGCCCACCCCAAAACGCGAGGTCAGTACTTCCAAATCAACCCAAACTTCCCATACTAACAAAACCCAGGTCTAATCACCGGACTCACACAGCAAATGATCGGCGTGGGTTTCATCGTTTCCACCTGGGTCGGTTACGGCGCCTCGAAAGTACCCGCAACAAACTCCTTCTCCTGGCGCTTCCCCCTCGCTTTCCAATGCTTACCCTGCTTGATCATCATATGCGGTATGCTCTTCTTCCCTGAATCGCCGCGTTACCTCGTCGAGATCGACCGCGCAGACGACGCGCTGAAGGTGCTTCGCAAGTTGCACTATAACGGCACCAATGACGAGTGGATCCAAACCGAGTTCAACGAGATCAAGTTGACGATTGATGCGGAGAAAGCGATTACTGCGCCTGGATGGAAGGTCATGTTTACGGTTCCGGTGTGGCGGAAGAGACTCATGCATGCTACGCTTGTTCAGGTGTTTACGCAGATGACTGGGTACGTTCTCTGTCAGTTCGGTGATCTGGTCATACTAACGTGATTCCAGTATCAACGTTATCGGCTACTACTCCACCATTCTCTACGAGAACCTCGGTATTGTCGGCGACCGCAACCTCCTCGTTACCAGCATCTACAACATCGTCGGCCCCGTGTTCAACCTCTTCTTCATCGTCTTCCTCCTCGATCGCGTTGGTCGCAAGAAGCCCCTCCTCTTGGGTACGATCGGTATCTCCATTGCCCTCATCTGCGAGGCGATCATCGGATCTCAGGTCGAGGGCGCAACAGGATCCCGGAGAGACTCACTATCTGCCGCTGGTGTATTCTTCTTGTTCCTGGTATCTTGCATCTTCTCCATGTCGTTCGGTCCAATTTCTTGGGTATACGCCAGTGAGATCCTTCCGCTGAGTATCCGTGGACGCGGTTCTGCTTTCGCAACTGGATTCGGTAACTGGCTTGTGGGAACAGTGTGGAGTCAGGTGTCGCCGATCGGGCTGGGTGAGATTACTTACAAGTTTTACTTCATATTTGTGGCTTTCAATCTCTGTGTTACGTTCCCGACTATCTGGTTCGTGTTCAAGGTACGTATTTCCCCAGCAGAATTTGACAGGAGAATTCACGCTGACCAATCTTGTAGGAAACGAAGCAGCTCACACTTGAGGAGATCGACCTGCTGTTCGGCGATCGTGCGCTTGGCACGCTTCCTGACGACTTGGACGACAAGCAGCGGGTAATAGAACTGGAGAGGATTGATGCTGCGAAGAAGAAGCTCGCCGGCAACCAGGTCACGGCTGTGCATTAGATGCAGGCGCCTGGAAAAGTCGGAGTCTCGGGGCTTGCCATGCTGATCGCATGGATGAGCTGAACGCTAACTGGGTTGCTTGAGCTTGCCGAATACAAATATATTATCGTCGTCCATCGGTGACGAATTCCTGCACCCGCGCTACAACATAAAGCTAAAGTCCCCTCATGATATCGTCAATAGTGACAGGTTTTCGTACCGCGTTCGAGAAGCCTTCGTGGAAGGATACCCATATCCTCCCTACATCGCCCTGCATCTCCCCACTGTCTTGTTTCCTCTTCGCTTCCTTCCTACTCTTATCTGTTTCTACGATAACCCTGCCAAAGAAGTCACGTTTCACGGCCTTCTTGCTGGCTTCAGCAGCCTTCTCCTCCGTCGTCTTCTCTTCCTTCTTGCTAGCCTCGACCTCTTCCTCGTTTTCATCCATACCACCGCGACGCTTGCGATTGGCATGTTCACGAAGAGCGGATTCTTTGCGCCATTCTTGTTCCAAGACGCTGCGAACTGCGTAGCGCCCTTTGTCGTCTTTCCTGCCGGCAAGTGTTTCAAAAGTCGCTAGAACGTCCAACGCGGGTTCCATACGCCAAACGAAGCCAGCATTCCTGTTCGCCACGTCTTCAGTCTCGATGCGTGACTTTTCGAATCGGATGCCAGTAGCTGTCATTGCTTCTACAGCCTTCTTGACAAGCTCTTTCTCTGAAGCCTTACGCACAGAAGCGGTAGCGAAAGACTTCGATCCTGATGCGCCAGTATTGACGAGTACGGGTTTCACGTCCGGTGACAGCATACGCAAGACGTATGGTATTAGTTCCATGGCCATCTCCTCTGGACTTCGGAACATACGCGTCAACGGTAGACTTAGAGTTGTTTGCAGCGCCATCAACTGACTCCTGCTCGCCTTCGTCTGCTCCAAAGCCGCAAAGCTTGCACCAGGTCCTGAAAAAGGTGCTAGTTGCGCATCTGGATCTGCTACGGGGTTTGCAGATGATCGGATGGGCGAAGCGAAGAGGTTGTGGAAGGCGAGAACAGAGTTCGAGAGGTATGGTGCCAGTTCCCATTCCTGAGAGCCGTGAACCGCCGAGTTGAGTGTGTCATGGAAGTATAACCATTCGTATGCAGCAGATGGCTTGCTTAGGAGAGTATCGTCTTGAAACGGTTTCTCGGGATAGGCAGTGAAGCAGTCTGTTCAGTGTTAGTATTGGATTACGCCGTAAGATGAGGTGAGATATACCTGTCACGATGCGATCGCAATCCCCGCTCGTATCGACCATCTCCCTAAGACGATCCATAGCTCGCCGTTTGCCTGCTTCAGCAACTCCGATGACACCGCTCTTTGCCCTCGAGGCTGCAGATTTCGCATCGGTCGTTTCAGCTTGCTTCGGGAAGCCAGCACCCTCACGGAATACGCGGTCGACAACGTCCTTCGCACCACCTCTTCCTAAACTTCGAGCGGCTCCGCCACCATGTCGCAAGTCACCGATGAGGTTATCTTCTATCCACTTCCGCGATAGATGGGGCCTCTCCTTGGACTTCACATCGTGTGATGATCGTAACCGAGCTGCTATCCATTCGGCCACTACCATAACCCCACGAATGTCTCCTTCGCCAGTGCCACTACCAGTCCCGCCCTCTTTCTTTGTGCTGACACCCCAGGTAGCTTCGCAGAGACGGCGCACGCCATCCGAATCGCATTGGATGCCTTCCTTGCCAAAGATCTCCTGCATGCGCGAGACGACCATGTTGAGGGCGGGTTTTCGGATGTGCACGATCTCAGCCATCGAGGACTGTCGCAGTGGCCGCAGCGAAGGGTGGTAGAGGTCGTTGCAGATGAGGATGAGTGGGCGCAAGAGTCTGAAGTTGTCACCCTTCTTCTTCTTGGTGCCGGCTGTTGACTGCTGCTGACCGAGTGCCTTTGTGTTTCGCTCGTCCAGATTTATCAAGTCGATAAGTGCCTTGACGAAGCCACCTTCGCCTGAGCCTCCGCTGCCAACGACACCATCTACTTCATCGACCACGACGCATACTGGCTTTCCAGCCTTTCGCACCTTGCCATTCACAGTGCTGGTATTCACACCACGCACGTTCTCAGTCCCAACCATATCGCGAATGCGGCCTTTAACGACAGCACCGCTACGCTCGTCCGAAGCGTTGATTTCCTGCACTTCATAGCCTGCTTGTCGTGCGCAGACATGAGCCAAGGTTGTCTTTCCGAGCCCGGGAGGCCCAGTCAGTAGCAAAATCTTGCGGTGTCTCTGTTCGTCTTCTTGGAACCCGTCCTTTGCTTTCTTGGGCTTCGCTTTGCCAGAGCCAGGGAATACAATAGGGTCCCACGCCTTCAGCCACCGCAACACGGATCGATGTGTGCGTTCGTCTCCCACTAAGTCTGTGAACTTCTTCGCTCGGTACTTCTCAGTCCACATGAGTGTACGGTTGGTCTTTCCATTCTTGGCCACCGGCTGCTCGATCGACGGTTGTGCTGCTAGGTCAAGATTCTTCAGAGACGCATTCATGGCCTTCTCTTGATCAAGCGCCTTGGCCTCGTCCATGAGCTGATGGATGTTGAGACCATAATAGCTCGTCCTCGCCTTCCCTTCCACGGGTTCGGATCGAGCCGCAATGATCTCTTCGTACGTTTGGGTCTCGCGTTGGGCCTTCTTGCCTATGTGAAAGGCCTTCCCCGACGCGTTACGGGCCAGGACACCTGGTATAGACTGTGCTGAAGTTGGCTGATATGACGTTTGCGGTCGCTTTACCGGCGACTGTGATTGTGACTTGAAGCTGTAGTTGTCTAGGTCGTCCACTGGTATCGATTCGGGGTCTGCAAACTCATCCTGGCTCGCAGGGGGTGTGTAGTCTGCTAAGCCTTCCGGAACAGCTGGGAGGTCTTTGATGCTGCTAACAGCCCTCCGCTTCAATGTGTGCTCCTTCAGCGCCGCAATATCCTCTTCATCGTCAGAGTCGTCCAGAAAGCCTCCAATCTTGCGTGTGGCATTGTTGTTTGGCACATCTTTGAGTGGCTCTCGTGCGTCTTCTGGGCGCTTCCTCTTCTTCGGTGAGGGCGGCTGGGGCATTGACGAGCTTGGCGGGTATGCGATGGGCGACGAGATGAGAGGCATTGCGAAAGTCGGAGGCGACGAAGGGAATGTCGTGGTTTCTATCGAAGGTTCAGTCGGCAAGCGCTTGACTGGTGACTGCTTCTGGCGCTTCGCAGGCGTGTCTGGCGGGATTAGTACCAGTTCAGCGCGTGTGCACGCTGGTAGTACCGGTTGGTCCTTCGCCTTCACTCCTGAATATATCGGCCACGTTCCAAGCGCGATGCTGTATGACGATGCCGGCACTGTTCTTCTTTGCCGTGTCTTCGGCGATGCAGTCGTGCAATGCGTCTAATTCGTCGGAATGGGAGGACGGAGCGGGCGCGTTGTCGAGGAATTCGAATTCGGAATGTAGTAGCGCGGGATCAAAAGAGGACGGAATGCCAGGGGAGTAGCTACTCATTGGTTCCGGCAGGTGTCATGGTTGGAGTTGGAGGAGACGCGGGTGACGGGGTGGAGATCTAAAGTGCGTGGGACGCGTCGCGTTGGAGCGCGTTTTGCCGCTAACCACATTCGCTTTCGTCCCATGCAATCGATTGACTTGCCCACCATGCTTCACACATCAATTTTAGCACTCAGCAGCGTGTTAATCGACCACGCCATGCTTTCTTACGGTCAGGCTTTGACGTCTGTCAAGAGCTGAATTCCAATTTCGTTACTTTTTCTGTGTTCGTCTTTTCGCACACCCTGCATCCTCATAAGAGCTTAAATCTGCCCCTTACACAATGCACTACGCTCCACATCCTTAGCGCTTTCTACGCGTACAAGACACCTGAGCAGTTTGGAAGTAAAATTTGTACTCTTCAGTATTCGCAAGGAGTCGAAATCGGAGTCATACCCCGCCCCACCTTTGTCACCTTGCTGAATGGATCAGCCCAACTTTCAACTACCCTTTTTCTTACCAACGTTGAAATATTGTTCCAACAAGAGGTCAGAACGGGCTGTAATAGAAGCAGTAGCAGTCATAGGTCTATTAGTTCACAAAATTCACATCAACCAGCAACCACCAAAAGCTGCTTGGCGCAGCGGAAGCGCGCCGGGCTCATAACCCGGAGGACCTCGGATCGAAACCGAGAGCAGCTACACGTTGTGCATATTTATTTTATTTTTGCTAGACCTTTGCCCAGGTAGTTGATCACCTACGTGTCTAGGCCGGGGTTAAGCAACTCCTTTTTGCTACCCCCTTCGTCCCCAGTCCCAATATAAACTGCTTTCATTACGGTCATGATATTCAGACTTGTGCAGGGGGAAGCGTCTTACTTGTGAGATTATGGGCTGTGTATTATGCAACTGCTACGTCCTATAGCCATTCTATAGCGACCTCGCTTTCTTTCAATGCAACACCTAACCTACTTTGACACGCTGTAGGCATAGGCCACTATCTGAGTCCAGGTAGGACAGGGAACTAGAAAGACAGAAGATCAAAAGGACAAATCACTCTTGACTTCTGATTTTGCTCCGACCAGCTCCATCAGCACTACATCAAGTCCTAACAGTGTCCCAAGTACATCCACCATCCTCCTCCCATCCCCTCCAAACCCTCTCACATTGCACCTTCCACTCCTTCTCCCCAAGCTGCCTTTCCACAAACTCGACAAGGCTCATCCGTTTTTCCATCCACTCCCAATATCCCCCTTCGACCCCTTCCTCCCCACCACAACTCGCCAGCCAGGCTCCAGTCTTTGCACCCTCATCCGTATCCACAGCGACATACCTTTCTGTCGTCTTGAGTACCGCGAAAAGAGGATTGCTGAGCCATGTCTTCCAGGAGACGGCGAACTTGCCGAAGATAGGCGTAGATGTAAAACCAGGACTGAAGGAGTGCGCCGAGCGTTGGTTGTGTGGGGTGGAGTCGAAGCGGCGCTGGAGGAGAGCGGCGAAGAGGACTTGATGTGCTTTCGAGAGCGCGTATGATTGAAGGGTAGTTGTTCCTATACCAAGATAGGCCTTTGTCTTTCCCATAAGCCTTCGCATAACGCCGCCATCATCACCAGTGGTCTTTACTGTCATGCTGTCCAGATTCGGGCGCATCAGAGTTTCCGCCGCAGCATAGTGTCCAGTACTGCTCGTAAAAACGACTCTTGCCTTCTCGCCTAGATACCCTTCGAGCAGATTCGTCATCAAGAAGCTGCCCAGAAAGTTCGTGACAAGAACCACGTCGCGGCCTTTCTCATCCTTAGTCCTCGAGCCTTCAGGAGGCCCCGCTATCCCAGCATTATGGCAAAGCATATCAATCTTCGTGCCATCCTCTTTCCACCTCTCACAGAACGCACGTACACTCTCTAGATCCCCAACATCGAGTTTCCAGCAAAATAACCTTTTGTTAGCCTCGGACCCGAGTTGCGAAACGATGGAAGCCAAGGCTGCATCGCCTTTTTCGAGATTGCGGCAGGCGAGATACACGGTTGCGCCTTGTTTTGCGAGTGAAGTCGCGATCGAGAGACCGATGCCGCTATTTGCACCTGTTACTATGGCAGTTTGGCCTTGCAGGTCGCGACTGGAAGGGCGTTGTGGTGTGTAAAGGCGTGCGAAGATGATTGTAAACATAGCCTTTGCCATGGAGGTGTAGAAGTTGAGGTAGTCGGATAGCGACGCCATGTTGGAGTTTCACGATCCAAAACTATCTCTGTGTCGTCGGAAGCTTGAGCTGATGCGAGGGCGGATCTCAGGAGGTAGACTCTGGCGCATGTTACCTGCTTTGAGCATATGTACAGCCGGAGTGCAGCACCGCCAAGGTCACGTCTCCAGGTTATGACGCGTACATTGGCTACGAGGCAGTCGCAACTTCCTGCCTAAAGCACGTTGGGAAGTATTGTACCAGCACGATGGCTTCGCCTTGGATGGTCGAGGGACGAGACGCATGGTATGACGCATTGTGGATGGATCGTACGAGAGGCACAAGTGGGGTTGCGTTGCTGAAAGCGGCTAGCTTTGCGCACGCTTCCCGTCGCTGCAAGAACGCTGACAGCTTGGAAGACGGCTACACCAAAACAGCGAATATTCTCGCATCATAAGACTGTTCGCAGAAGTTCACATGCAACGTAGTACCGTAGCGTAAAGAGTTGGAAAGCTAGGATGTACCTCGCTCAGCCGTTGGCCAAGCGTGTTGTTTGCTAGGTGAACTGGCTGAAGTCGACTGCGCCTGCGTAGAAGCAACAACGCGACGAACTATGGATATTACACATTTACAGCTGACGATGTGCTGTCAAAATGTGACGCAGAATCGAATGACCGCGTTGGCGCGGCGGAATGTGAGGACACCATTGACGTACGGTGTTTGCGTCTTGAAGAGGGGTGCATCATAGCTCGCTAATTGAAGACGCGGGAATTGAGGTATTGAGGATAAGTAAACAGAATCAGAGTGACGTTGCAAGCAAAAAGGACGCACGATAACACTCCTAACTTTCAGCTCGCCCTGCTCTCCCCTTCTTTTAAATAATCGCTCATATGACCGAGAGCAAGACCCCAGAAACACGCTGCCCAGCGCCGCAAGCAAAGACCACAGAAGCGACGTTGTGCCAAACAAACTCCTCAGCCGCAGTCAGTCCGACGATTTCCTCCAAAGACCTCGATTCAGAGATATCCAAAGCCGCACATCAAGTCCAGCTCATCGAGTTTCTCGGTGCGCATCAACGATCTATCAAATACGCATCATATGCAGTCGAACAGGCCCTTCGTGGAAAGCAATCGAACCGGATGAGCAGCGAAGATGTTGCTAGGAGATGGCTTCATACTGCGAAGGAAGAGATTGAGAATTGGTCAAAGCAGACGAAGCACATGGTGGATGAAGTGGAGGAAGCTGGCAGCACTAGGAGTAGCTAGACCTTGTGGGGCACCTTGATGCATACAAACTACCAAAATCTGAATAACAAGGCCGCTCCCAAGATCATGTAGCTACGTCCTCAGCGTTGACGCGGCAAGGTTCCAGCAAACCAATTTCGTAAAGTCTTCGCGGGAGCGATCTTGAGACGGTAATGAGTGTCTTTATGGTGGAAATTAAGGATGTCTTTCTTCTCGTTGGCTTGTGCGGCTTTTACTGTTCTTCTGGCTTTACTAATTCCTCTGAAGATATCGGAGCACTGAACGTGGTATTCCAATCATATGTGTGTCTCCATATGGACGAGCAGTTGCTACAGCCGAAGCACAACGCAGTTTCGGCGGAGGGGAAAGGCGCCTTTGGCTCAGACTGGAGCTCGGCCATGGTTCGGGCGGGCCAGTGTGGATAGAGTGAGAAAGCGGCTCATTATGTATAAGAACGTAATGCGCGTTCGTAGTCGACAAGACGATGAAGCCACGACTGTGTGAAGACGTCAAGACGGTGCGCGTGGTAGCTGCATCTTTGGGCTTCTGTCGCGGTGGACTGTGCTGGCCAATCAGAGCGACTCTCTCAACGCGACTGCTTACGTCATGATTTCTGCGTTAGTGCGATGAGAGAACGCGTGCTCTCCTAATGTCTCAGTTGCTTTCCAAGATGCCAAATTGCACGATGATGAGGTGCCACACCTTTGATGCTTGGGTTGAAGTGTCGAGAGCAAGTCAAAAGCATAAAAATCTTGGCGCATGGCTCTTGCGCAACAGCCTGTTGCTACCTTCCGACGTCCACGAGAACAGTCCATCGTGACTAGAGCGACGCATGCGCTACATCATGCTGTCTCCTAATTTTCTACACGACGCCAACAATGCTATTTACAAGGTGTGTTGCGGCTGTCATCGAAGTCTAACGTTGTTGCCGAATACCCGTCCGATCCGAACTCCCAAACGAACGGCGCCATCAGTGCGGGTCGGTGGGTATCGTCCTGTTTCAGCGCCTGTAACGGAAACGACACGATTGGACGTTCACTTCGAAGGAACCTGACAGCGGAACCCACATCCTGTCAACGCACGACAAGCCTTGGTTCAATCACGGAGTGGAACCTGCGAAATTGGGTGGCAGTCTCGATTTATTAAATGGACATCCTCCCATGCCGTTGTGCCATATTGTTGTGTGTCTAACTACGATATATCTTTCTTCCTTGTTGTTGTTCCTTTTGCTTTGCAGCTGCGCTGCGTCCTCTCATTACAATGCTTTCCAACTTCACCGACAACGCGCTAGTCGCTCGTCACATTCAAAATGACGCCGATGTCGAATATACCATCGACTATTGGGGTTATGCGGTTCGGAACTTCCCGTGCACCAATGATCCTGGGTCTTGCGAATATCTTGATTCTGTTTACGGCAATCACCAAACATCGATGATCTTTACCTTCATCTTCTGGGCTGTCCTTGGTGCGATCCTACTTGCGATTCTCATATCTCGACTTGTTCGACCACGAAGAAAAGATGGTGCCAGACAGAGCCTGTTGTATCGCCTCGTTAGGCTCACATCTTCCATTGTACGACGACATCTCATGCCTGAATGCTCCAAGGTATTCAGATACACTACGAGGCTGCAAGTCCTGATCCTGGCGCTGCTCTGCGTCTATCTGACAGTCTTTTCGTAAGTCAGAATACCCTCACGGCATGACATAACTGACGTCCAAAGATTCACCGGGATCACCTACAAGACATGGATTACACCAATCAAAGGCACCAACTTACACAACACCCGCAGCGGCATTGGTGGCTTTGCCGATCGCATTGGTGCTTTCGCCTTTGCTTTGACTCCCCTGACCATCGCTCTGTGTAGCCGCGACTCTATGCTCAGCATGGTAACAGGTATCCCATATCAAAGCTTCAACTTCTTGCACCGCTGGACAGGTCGCATCATCCTTGTTCAATCTTTCGTACATGCTATCATGTGGACGATCGTCGAAGCAAAGCTCTACCAACCGCAACCAACAACGTACAGAGAATTCATCAGTCAGAAGTATATGGTCTGGGGCTGTATCGCGCAAGCCTTCATCACCTTCTTGTTTATATTCAGTCTTAGGCCAGTAATCCGCTGGACGGGTTACGAATTCTTCCGCAAGTCGCATCTCATCGTCGCTGGCCTCTATCTAGGAGCCTGCTGGGGCCACTGGGAGAAACTTTCGTGCTGGATGATTGCATCACTAGCCATCATGGGCTTCGATTTGGTCGCCCGCAGCGTTCGCACTTGGCTCATCCACACCGGATACAAGGACGGAAGTCTCGGTCTCGGTTTCCGCTCCATCCCAACAACCATGGAGACGCTCAAAGACCCAACCGGTACCATCATCCGCATGACATTCGCTCACAGCCACAAAGCCTGGGAGATCGGCCAGCATTACTACCTGACCTTCCCTGCTCTCAACATCTGGCAATCACACCCCTTCACTCCGGCTTCCAACCCTACAAGCTCTTCGCCAGTACAGAGTCACACATACATCATCCGCGCCTGCAAGGGCGAGACTGCCAAGCTCGCTGCTCTCGCTGAACAAGCCGCCATGTGCTACCCGCGGCGCGATGCTTCCACGCCAGTCATAATGATGGGACCATACGGCAGCGCCATCACGAACGACGAAGTCTCGAACGTTCTCGCAGTCTCTGGCGGTACTGGCATCACCTACACCCTTCCCGTCATCATGCACGCATTAAGCGACGCCTCCCCTGCGCGCAACATCGAACTTGTCTGGACAGTGCGACATCTGGAAAACCTTGCCTGGATTGCGCCTGAGCTTGCCTATCTGAAGTCTCAACTTGATGGTGCCGGTGCAGGTCGACACTATACCGAGGACAAGCTAGAGAAGGCACCAATAGTATCGGTGGAGGCGAAGAAACGCTTCAGGATCCGCATCTTTGTGACTCGACCCGATACGACGAAGTACCAAAGGCCATCTCACCAACTCCATGATGACAAAGATAAGGACTTTGGTGACGGTGGCTCATTGTCGCAAACCTCTTCCATTGACTCCATGTCTCTCGACCGCAAAGTTGAGGAGCTCAGCCGCCAATACCCTAACTTCACCATTACATGGCTGAACAATGCACGACCGAATATTCCCTCCTTGGTCGACACTTTCATGACCGAGACGGTCGAGAAGGGTAGGACGCAGGTTATCGGCTCCGGTCCGCCTGAGCTAGGTACCCAGCTTAGGGCTGCTGTTGCGGCGAAGAACGTACCTGGGAACGTTTGGCGGGGTGATGAGGCGAGTGATGTTGAGTGCGTCTGGGACGATCGCATGGGATAGGACGATAGATGGACATTCCTTGATTACTTTCGCTGTAGATATTTGAAGCAAAATGTGCATACAAAGAGACATCGGTCTCGCAGTTCATCACACTGGGCTTTACTTCCACGCATGATTATCAACTGTCTGCGCACCACGCCAGCCTAAGAAAAAAACTGAACAGCCTGGAGCCTACATTGGCGCTGGGTCGCCGCCTTTGCAAGGGTTTGGCTTAATGTAGCCTGCAGACCTGTTCAGTGTTTTTCTTGTATGCGGTGGCACGGTCAAGACAGCTCTGCCCTCGGCCTCTCCACTGGCACATCATGCAACTCGCTCATCTGCGCCATATGTCCTCCAGATGCACCGCCATCAGTCTTCAGGGCAGGAACCTTTTCTGCTTCTGCGTGTACAAATTGCGGTTCCGATGCGGCTTTGCTCCGCTTGCGCTTGCGCAGTATGCAACACGTTCCAAGCAGGATGAGAGTTATCCCAACGACCCCACATACAGATCCTATCGCTATCTTTGCGCCTATGGGCAGATCAGAGTTCGTGTTCTGGGGTGGCGAGGGAGAGGCTGTTGCGCTTGGGCTCGTTCCGCTGCTAGTGAGAACTGGAGTTGAGCTGGTAGCAGCGCTAGAGGTTGACGAGGACGTAACGAGGGCGGTACTGTATTGCGACCATGCTGTCAGCGGAATGCATTTCATGGAGGAACTGTAACGGCAACGGGTAGTGGTGTAACTGACCTGCTGATCGTCGAACTCGATGAAGACGACAAGGCTCCCGCATCCTCGATCGCGAATCGCCCATTGAAGGTGTAGGTGCAGTCGTTCACGCCTGCATCACAGATTGCCATGAAATAGTTGTCTTTGCCTACAAGCACACCGGATGGTATCCAAGTGTAGCTTCCGTTGTTAAGCGTTTCACCTAGAGCTATCAGCATTTGTCTCAACACTTCTTGCGTCACTGGAGTCCTGAGATCAGAGGAGGCTTACTTGTTATTAGCACCGCGGTTGTATCAGCGAAGCGAAGATCAATCGACACGGGACCTGGGGTACCATTGGACCATGAAATCAGGTACGGTTCCTCGGCTTCGATGACTTCGCCCGCTGCAGGGCTGCTCATAAAATTGTTTCCATCACTGTACGCGACGGTGAGAAAGTAGAAAACAGCGAACAGCTGTTGAAAGAGTATCATGACTGATGCAATGATGTATCGCTGGGGTAGGAAACTTCTGGTCTACGCGTCGCGCGCCATGCCCCGGTATGTGTACCTACCTACTAGGTGTGCGAAGCCCCCGAAAGGACCCCCATTGCCACAACGGGCAAGTTCGAGTTGGTACGGCTGAGGATCGTCTGTGGGGGTGGTATTAAAATTGTTAGGCGGAACCAATACGCAGTAAGGTTGTGTAGTGCAAAGGCGCAGTGGCTGTACCTAGGCGTTCATCCTGCTGACTCAAATTAGTATCGCGCACGGCTCAATACAGTGACTATTGGAAAGAAGCGGTAGCTGATCTCATAACAAAAAGATGTTCAATTTGATTGGCTCATGTTGCGTATTCAGTACGACAAGCTAGAGGATGGCATTTCGTGGCTGGTTTCAGCCTTGCGGCATGAAGTCAGCTCTCTCTGCGGGAGCACCCGGAAGCCTCGCAAAGCATTTCTGCCTCGCTTTCCCATCACCGTTCACGCGTAACATGATTCTCATGCCACAGTTGTTCTATCCATGTTCAACTCTTCTCTTCGCACGGTCTACAGCCTCTTCGTGTTCGGTGGAATAATCGAGTGAGCGTGTGCATCAACAACGCCAGCACACTGACGAAATTGACATGGAAGAAGTCTTCACCAAAGGCGATTCCACAGCCCAACGGACTACAGGCAGAAAGCTGACATCGCTGGCGCAACATGTTTCCCCGCCGTGGATGGCTCCGCTACCAATAGTGAGGGTCGTTCAGCGCGATGGCCGTGCAATGGCGCCTCTGTCCAGTATGTGTAGCCATTATATTTGTGCTTATGTAGGTGTTCGCTGGGATAGGGAGCACCCTATTCAAAGGAAAACCCGAACACGCTAGAGCCTACATCAAGATGAAATCCTGCGAAGTTGGTGGCCTAACGGCGACGTAGGCTCCTGGGTGTTCAGTTTTTCCCTTGTATGAGGTGGGAGGGCGCGATCGCCAACTTCGAGACGCTGAGACGTGGTATAGGCATGCTTGAGGGGGGCCGTAATGCGAGAATACATGCGAAGGATATCGAACTTAATTGACGTTAGTGGTAGACAACAACGAGTTCAATGGGAAGACGTACCAGAACAACGCGACAACGGATGGTATGTTGATCGAAGCTAACAGAGTTCCACACGTCGCCATTTGTGACTACCTTGTATCATTCTCGAACAAGCCTCTATTGTAAATGCAGCTCAGCAGCAGGTAGTAGCATTGTAAAGTTTAGAGGGTTAGTTGTAATATCGCGTCTAGCGAACTGGATGACGCAGACACTCCTAATGGTCTCTTCTTTCCAAAGTCCGTGTGCGAACACGGCGAAGCGGCTTTGGTTTCTCGAGTGGCAATTACCGTAATGGTCTTATTCGATGAGCGAGAAGACATGTCCGGGATCCAGTTTAACTGAAGCTTGAGTCGGCGATTTCGCACGCGCGGCCCTAGAGGATGCTGACACGCTGTCGTGATATGCGTACAAACGGATTGCGCTCGACATGTTCGATGTTTGCGCAAAGTCAGTGATAGGACAATTGGTAGGCAGGGAGTCAATAGAGCCTGGGCTGGAAGAGTCGATGGTTAACCATGATGCTCGCCCGAGGATCTGGTGTTCAGGGCATGCAGGGCCTTGCCGCTAGCGCACCCGACGCGCCAACGCCCGCGGTCCCCGCCCAAAACACTGACACGTGACTGAGCGCGTTGGGTCTCAACGGTCAGTCAATTCTCTCGGCTTCCTGCTTTAGAAAACGAAATTGAATGAGCGGCTTTTCATGAGACCCTCTGATTCTATCATGCGTGACTACAGTAACTCAGTCTACCTGCGAACAACGAAATGAGCCCAACGAAGCCTCGCGATACCCCCCAGCACCGGCTGCCGCTGCGAAGCCCAGAACACGACCAAACGAATTACATTCCAGGTAGCGCGTGCTACCTCGAGGAAGCGAGAGTACCGAGCAGTTCAAGAGCTAGCTCTCGCCTCCACGTCACCAACCCATCGCTCGCGAACAGTTCTTCATCGTCAAAGCACGTCCACGCCTCGAACCTCGCATCGGTGTCCTCTTCTATCGAATCATCGACATCGATTAAGATTGTGCAGGCGACAGTGCTCTGGTCTTCGGTACCCGTTCTTCCAGGTCCACCACCGTCATCGTGATCTCCAACGACTGAGGCTCATGACGCATGGCTCTCCTTCCCAAGGTTCCCGCTGCGCCTCACGGAAAGGCGATATTTCCTTGCCACGTTCTCATCTGAAGGTGAGAGAACGGATTTGTACACGTCATATGCTTGATCGCGCGATGCAGTCCGTGCGTCCTGGGATGGTCGAAGGTCTACTATATAACAGCACTCTTCCTCATACCTACACCAACAATCAATCCACTCGGTGCCACCGACGCTCTCCACGGCAGGACGATCGCGCCGGCTATGACCTCACTTCATAGTGAGGTCAATATCGATGTGCTTGCGGCGGAGTAGGAGCACTATGATACCAAGCTTCTCGCACAGCGCCGCGACGTGTAGCGGTGCTCGGCCGTGAGCGTCTCTATGATTGACATGCACCATGAGGTGAGTGTGACTCTCGTGCGTTGGATCATCTTCAGGTAAGAGCATTGTTGAACTGAGGCTGCCGTTACGAGCGGCTCGATGCCAGATGTTCTTTTTTCTGGGCTTGAGCAAATGCTAATTCGAGTAGCCCTCTTTCCACGGTATCGGCGCACATTCCGGACGGCTTTGTCGCAACAATCGAGCTTTGACGGGTCGCATACAAGAATACCTTGATCAAGTCCAACAGCATCTGTACCAGACCCCAGTGTCCTTCCGAGAGCCCCTCGAACAGCAGCGAAGTCCAGCTATCCCTCACGTCACCCCGATCGGCCTGGCCATGTTCCAGTGATACGCGCAGCATCTTGAGACTGCCGTCCTGCGCCGCCGCATGCCGCAGCCCATCTTCGAAGGACCGAAGGGTCGATTGACATCGACATCCTGTCGATGTGGCAAGAGCGCTACCGCCTCTGTGTATCCATCAGGAACAGCGGCCTGCAGTGGCATCATCTGGAGGCCAGATAGGTCCGGACATCGACATCGAGTTCTTGGTCGTCGAAGGCTTTGCGCATCAGCGGTATGACATCCACGTACCCTCTAGGGCCTGCAAGATGCAAGGTAAGTGAACTCATGTATCTCACTTGGTGTTCTCTGCTGACGATTACTACAAGATGCTGGATTAGTGTATCCACGACATTGAGATGTTCCTTCGATGTCGCAATCCCCAGAGCCGATATTCGTGGGTGGTGCCTGCCATTCCAGAGGCTTGGCTGAACTCAACAACTACCATCGCACCTGCCCGCCTCAGGTATGTCAGACAAGCATCACGTCATGTCCTTCGTTCTTTCTTCTCCGCTCATCTCACTTCTGAATTTCTTCAACCCTTCTCGAGCGGCATCATGGCTTCTCAAGCCTACTCCACGATTGCTGACCTAGCTTTCGAAGTCCTCTCCTGCGACCGATCCGCCTCTCGACTCGCCCGGAACATGTTCCACAACCGCGCATCTATCTCCGAAGCCTTCGACTATTTTGCGGTTCTGTTTCCGACATCTTTGCTCGCAATTCTGCAAAGTTCCGTGCCGCCTTCTCCAGATTCTCTCTTGGCCTGTTCGCTTCCTCTCGACATTATCTCCTCTTCTACGTGGATTGTCTATCTTCACTTCATGGAGAAGGATGGCGAGCTGTTCATCAACGTCTACTGTGGATCCGGGACCGCTGACTCTGGCGCGATCACACGGATCAAGCAATACGAAAGTTACTTTGCCGGCCGTGCTAATGGTGCTCAAATTCCAACGTGCATCAAAGACCTGGTTGCAGAAGGTTACGTTCTGAAAGGAACGTCATGTCTGGCCGCAAGCACGATTTTCAGTGACGCGGCTGACTTCAACTTCGAGCGAGCACTGATCCTACTCCTGGAATCAACATTCACAACGAAGCTCTGGTTCTTTAAGTCAGCAACCTTTGGCTCAGTCACTCCTTTGTCACTCTGGCCACAAGCAACACTTCCGTATCGCGGTCTGTGTGGCACGTCCGCAGTTCGGGAAATTGCCCCGCCAAAAGTTTTCGACGTGCTTAGTGTTAAAGATGAGAGCACTTACAAAGAGAGGGAGCAGGATAGGAAAGAGAGGCAGAAGGTGTACAGCGCAAAGCGGCGATCGGTTACGTTTTATTGCGAAAACTGCCCAAATGGATTCAAAACAGTCTACAAGAGCAGCATGATATATCACAAGACAATATGTGGACTTCCCAGAAAATCCAGGGGAAGGCGCAGGTCAATGAAGCAGATTGCACTCGACAAGGCTGCAGCAGAAGACAGAGCGGAGGCAGATCGAGTGGAGTTGGCGTCAGCAAGTCATGCGGCTTTGTCCGATGACGAGTGGATAGGAGATTAGGAGGGCCAACAGACAAGGTGTGAGCTTAATTGTAGCGTTTCAAGGTCTCATAATGTTTCGAGGATGAATGTTTTCGATGATATAATACAATAGTCATTACCGAATACTTCATGATCGAGATCCCATTTCCATTGCTATCTTCATCTTTTGCAAGAAAAATACGCAACACCCTGGAGTCTACGTCAGGTATTCGAGCAAAAGGTTGACGAAACGTTGACACAATGTAGGCTTCTGGGATGCCTCAACCACCTGCATCGAAGGTAGAACCTTGAGATACCCTGCTGTCTACATCGATATTAAGATAGTAAGTTGGCAAACCTTGAACGCAATGTAGGCTTCAAAGGACATCATGACCCTGTTCGTTCAGGACAAACCTGAATACAATGTGGAGTCTACATCAACGCCAGATATTCAAATATGCTTTTTTATTTCCAGTATAGTCTTCAAACCTGTGTGGCCATTCACATGCGTTCAGGAGACAACTGCTTTATTATGAAACCAAAAGGCTTCCGTTCTACATGGTCTATCCCCAAACCAAACCAAACCGCCAACCCATCAAAGGAGCTTCTCCAGGGAGAGAGATAGAAAGTAAAATTGCACCCATCTCAGCTACAGAGGCTGAAAGCTTGTCCTATCCTGATGTTCCCGTGATGTGTTCCAGTAAAGTACTGAGCTCGCGCACCAAGCTCATCTCGAACCAGCACAAAACCACCGAACAATTGCCAAGCATCAGAAAGTCAGGAAGGATAGATCGAAGGCAACCCCTAGATGCTGCACAAGAAGGAAGAAACATCATCGTTCATAGTAGAGAACGAGCCGTGAGAGCGGATGTCAGCGACCTCACCACTGGTAGCAATCTCGCCGTTTCCATTGCGGCAACCGGTATCGCTACGAGACAGTGAGCTTATGCAATCCCAGACCCAAATTCTGCGACCACTTACTTGTAGAAGATGCAGTTATGGCCGTTCGCCTTGAGCGAGCTGACCTTGTCGTTCAGCCTTCCGGCACCCTCTGCTGGATGTTAGCTACCAAGTTGTAGAGATTGGAGGTGTTGGGAAGCACTTGCCGCAGATGCCAAAGTGGAAGTTCACATTGAGGCAATCGTTGAAGTCCTTGTTGGAGCAGAGCTGGACGCTGGGGTTGAGCTGCCTCTGCTGGATGGAGGCGGCGAAGGCAGCCGAGGAGGCGAAAAGGGCGAGGATGATGGTTTTGGAGAACATTTTGTTGGGTTGGGATGAGTCGATGGAGGACTGGGAGTGGTGAAGTGTGATGGTTGAGTGTTTGAAAGTGATGATTGTAGATGATGAGAGATATCTGTTTCTGCGGGAGTTGTTCAGTTCTTATAGCTTTTGCAACGCATTCAACCCAACCCTCTTTCATGTCTAACACATCTTCCGGCACTGTCTTCGACCCCCAAAAGTCATAGCCATGAGCAAGTATTGGCGGTCTCTCATCGCTGAGCCCTGAATACGGCCGTGACTGATTCGAGCAAATGAAGCCAAGTACGCTGAGATGTTGTGTAAAGGGCCTACACCTCACCGACAAGTAATCGCTTAATGCAGACCAAGTGTAGCAAATCATCTCTTGAGCATACCATGATGGACGCAAGACGTGAAGTTCGAAGTAACAAGCTTGGCAGCCGTTGATTAGTATACACCGGGGAACTACCAAGACCGTGCTCGGACCGGTCTGAACAGTCGAGCGGATCCAGAAAGACGGACCGATCCAGGTAGTCGCAAGACCCTGAACGACCCTGAATCGTAGGGCTGACATGGTGGAGACGGTCCTAATGCAGGTGATAAGTCTAGATTTGTGCCTGGATTTGGACCGAGTGGGAATAGCGAGGCAATCCTGATGACTGATACTCAGCGGTGAAGAGAGCTAAGATACGTTTTCGGCTAGCGACCCAAGTCCTTGGAACTCACAATGTTACTGCATTTGGCAGTGACTGTACTTCTGGTAATTTCGTATCAGTGCTGGGCGTGCTGCTTCTGTCAGTGAATAGACCCGATGTCAGCGAAAGCGCGAGCAGTCCAAGTCTTTAGGGCTGATTCGAATACGGCCTCAGTAACAATCGTATGCTTGGTAGTTTGTCACCGTCGCGGTACTTTCTGCTTCGGCGCGAATGCAGCGGATGTCGATGAGGATGTGAGCGGAGAGCCAGCAGTCGTTGCATCCGTATCCGACGCCGGATGTAGTGTCTCAGTAATCGGGTATCGAGGCGATGTATGTTGAACGAAGCTGTAGAAGTTATAAGACCCGGAGGAAAGGCTTTCTTTCAGCATCAGCTCAGTACTTCACTATTCTTCCTGCATCCTCACCTCAAATCCTTCACCTTCTCATTCCTATACCACAGCCTTCATCAGCTACCCTACCTTACCATGACTGCCTCATTCATCAAGCTATCCCTCCTTGCTACCGCCAGCATGGCCGCAGCCGCCAGCATCAATGCGACGGCCAACATCGACATCGACGTTTCTTTGGGAGCAATCCCCATCGAGGTCATCGCCGAGAAGGTCCACGTTCCCACGAAGGCCATGGTCGACCTCCTCAACACCGTCGACTATGTCACGATGACCGTGGAAGACTGGTGCCCCCTCCTGCAGCAACCCGTCGAAGCCGTCCAGGCCTGGCCAGACCACGTCAAAGAATACGTCTTCACTGAACTCTCGCTCGAGGTCTCGGCCCTGGTCGCCCCGGAAGCCGCACGCGTCGACGCAGTGTCGGAAGTCAAGAGCAACAAGCTTGCCGCTCGCAACGACTCGGTCCGTCGCATGGAGCGTCAGGCGCTTGCCCTTCACGACGCGCGTATCAAGTCAGGCCGAAGCGGCTGCTTCCAGAACTGGGCGTGTGGCTCTTGCGTCGTTGCTGCTGGGCTCGCAGGCGCTTCCGGTATCGCTGGGTGCACTGGCGCTGCTTTGGCCGCGGTTGAAGGCACCGCTGGCTTTGCTCTCGCCGCAGTTTATGCTGCCTATGTTGAGTGCACTACCAAAGTTGGTGGTGCTACTACCGCCGCCATTGGTGTTTGCCACGCTGGCCTCTAGTTCGACAATTGTCGGGTGATTTGCGGCTGATGTAGCAGGGTAAGTCGTCTGTTTTCTATTCGTGTTTTTGTAGATCTTCAGACTAATCTTATCGCAGAAGTTATATCGAGGCGTCACTTCTGCTAATGTGTTAGGCAATCTCGAGATGGAAGCAAGGGGTTACTGTGGCAAGACTTGGTGGCTCTGCGCCGTAGCCACCATGTCTATTTTTGGTCTATTTTTGATTAATGTAATGTTTGCTACTGTAATGGGAGAAAGTAGTTAATTGTTTGGTGGTATCTAGTCGATGAATCAACAGATTCATTACTCACCCGCGTCCCGTGTTCCGAGTATCACCACGCCTAACGCGCGGTGACATGCATGTGCACGTCTCTTCTCCGCTTAAAGACCTCGACCGCCGCATTCCCGCCTATGGAACCAAACCAACTCCACACCTTGCATGTCAGCGATCAGCGCAAACCCTTGCGGCTCGTCGAAATCGCCATGAGCTGCACGAGTAGCTGCCGTATGCGGCTAGAGGGCCCCGCAAGTCTGGACCCTGAAAAGACGTCACCCGCCAAGATATGATGGCATAGCATCAGCCGCTATTGCTCAAATACATGGCAGTCGCTTAGGACCGATGTGAACGAACAATTACGATTCTTTTTGCTGCACACCTGCATACCAAAGACCCTGAACTTTCGGTGCGGTCCTTCTACGGCCTCTAGGAACTACCCAGCTGACTGATAGACAGGGACCAGTACCCTCCAATCACACTATTCGACACGGCACCGCCTAGGCCCTAATAGTAGTCTACAGACTTCACGTACGTTTACGCTCCAAGGATACCCAAGATGTATGAGGGTCTATGCTAAGACTTCACAGCACACACCCTCTCCACCATGAGTTCACGACCATCTCTCATGCCGCCCACCGAGGGCTCCTTCCTTTCCTCGGGCGCCTTCACTCCTTCCGGCCTCACACCCAACACACGCTCCCAAGCCGAAGCCGCCTTCACCTCCAACAGCACTTCGCAAACCGATGCGGCCGCCCCCGACCCAAACCTTCTGCCCCTAATGGGTGCCGGTGGAGGAAACGAGACAACAACAGACAAAGGCCCAACTGAAGCTGTCCGGGCTTACACTGGCTACCGCCGCCCTGGCATGGCTCGAGCAAGCTCAGCAAACTACGAGAACGCACTGAAGCGAGCGCAGCAAGCATCCGTCTCGTCCGACTTCTCTGCCGACTCTGAAGTACCCGACAACGTCACTACGGGCCAAACAGTCGCGTCGCCTACAGGCTCCACTCCATTCCCTCCTCCCGGCCAAGGTGTAGTGCCCCTCAACTACGGCTCTACTCCCGTTGGCGCCGCTCAAGGCGAAGCAGTCAAGAAGACTCGTTCGCGTGGCTTGAGTCTCAGTGGCCTTGCCCAGCAGCAGGGCTGGAGCGAGCAGGATTACAAGCGCGTATATAGCGCCGATTTGCTTGCCGAAGATCCGAAGAACAGCGCTGGTTATGGCTCAGGCCCGAAATAGGAGGCGAGCATGACATCACGGTGCGTGCCGCCGTTCAGCCAAAGGGATTACAGCGGCCATGATCAGGACCGCCGACTTGCTACAACTGCTATTACACTTTACCATATCATGAGCTACACGCAAGGCGTTGGGTGGAGTTCTGCCAAAACATCGAGGTCGCAGGCCGACGATACTTTTTAATACATCGATTATGATCTAATGCGGAGTCGCCATCATCGTTGACGTGAAATCTCCAATAACATTGCGCATCGTCGAATGAGTATAATGAAGGTCGACATATAGCAACTACTAATAGCGCAGCATCATGTTACCGTCATCCATCATCTTCCTATATTTCTCGCATCTCAGTCTGTTGTTGCACCTGTATGCCTCTCCACCCTCTCTACACTGCTCTGGTCCTACGCAGCATGTCATATCTCTACATTCGGTCCAGCAAGTCCTTCGCCCGCATGTTTCCTCACATCGCTCCCTGAACCCTTCATTTTCACCATGAAGCCTTTCGCACTTCCTTTCGCACTTCAGATGAGCACTACCCATGTCACAGGTCTCCAGACATGTGTCGCGAAAGGCATTGCAAACCCGAGAAGAGGACTCGGATTCAACCGATGCATACTTGAGTAATGGTGAGGTCGAGTTCTGCGTCCCCAAAGAACGAAAGGGTAAGACACAAGAGCCAGTCTGGCAATACGTTGGGGTACTAGCCCGACAAGACTCCACACAATCTCCATCCGGTGCAAGCGAAGCGTTGATCTCCTGCCATGTTTGTTGCTGGCATTGCGTATGGTTCTTGAAGCAATTGGGCCAGCGTAAACTGTCCGCAAGACCATCGAGTGTAGGGGGAATACACCTGTCGTGTATGCATCTAACCCAGGACTTCAAACAGTCTTTGCATTCCATCGTATGAGCCGGTTCGAGAAGGCCAGCACGATCAGCGAGGTCTTTGCAGATCTCGCGCTCGCACGCCCCGTTGACGCCGCAGTGTAAGGGACCGGCTGTGCAGAGCTGGAGCTCGCATTGTAGAGTTCGCTGGTGGTCTGTTGTGTGGAGAGGGTAGGGCGGGGCGAATCCATGCCACGGGGGACTGTATGCCATTTTGCGTTCGTGAGGTCTCTCGCAGTTATTCAGGTATAGCTGACAGTCCGCACACGTTGTCGCTTTCTCCTCGCCTGCGCTCATTCTCGCTTCAGCATTCGCCATCCTATTGAGCTCTACATTTTGCAGAGACAGGATAGGAAAACGACCAGTGAGACTGACGTCGCAAAACGCACACTCGGAGCATTCGTGATCGCTGCAGAGATCGTCGGCGGTGTTTCTATACGATGATGTCATTGCAAGTACGAGGTCTTCGGCAGCGTCGCCCATAAGAGAGCGGTAGTCGGCGTAGCATGAAGGGTCGCATGTTTGCTGTTCCGACCCTCGAACACCGAATAAGGAGGAGAAAGAAAGTGCGCGTACAGTGAACGGAAGAGATAGGATAATGGAGGCTTTTGATAGTAGCATGGCGGCGAATGGGGTGGGTTGGTGTCGGTTGATTGTGACGAAACGAACCTTAAAGCGGGGGCCAGAACTTTGAACATGAGAGGAATATCGTTTTAGGAAGTGCGTCGTGGGAAGTTTCACTAAGAGAAAAAGCTAAGAGTGAACTGACCACCTAGGTATTCCCAGCGAGCTCGCGCGAGTCACGTGACTAGTACTCACCGAGAATGACGGGCTTGTATTCCGTTTTCTGCATTCCCGCATCTCGGCACTCAGACAAACCATGAAATCCGACGTAAATTCTCAATATGATATTATGAAACCTAAAAAGAGCAATAGCCCATCGAAACTGTTGGTCGAGCCTGCCCGATCGAGTCGCTTGAATGAGGGTACAAACACTGAGAGCGGAGAAGGCTTGGCTGGATGCGTTGAGGGCCTAGAATATTGCATTGTATGCTATCTGATAGGCTATTAGTTGACCGACAGCGCAAATGTTCTAGAATGAGTTCAGCTACTCGCTCATTCGGGCGTTCGTCAGTATCGGGGTAGCTCTTTCCCTCACTATCGACCTATCACCTGCTTCAGACCATGAGGCAGCCGTTACCTCTACACCGCTCGTGCTTCTAGCTTGGCCCCCTTTTGTACATCGATGTGCTTTGCAGACCGACTTCCTTCACTCCTTCCTTCCTTCCTGTACCCTCAACTTCAATTCTCTCCTCCTACCACTACATTTCACTACCACCTCATCCTACACGCTCATTGAAGATGCGATTCAATAAGATCTTCATGGCTCTGGCCATGGTACTACCTGCGGTGTTCTCTGCCAGTATTCCATCCTCAAAGCAATTCTGCGAGCCAGGCACTCGAAAGTGCGACTACAACGACGTGGTGATCTGCAATGACCAAGGCACTGAATACTGGCTGGATCAGTCATGTAGCCAGACCGCAATTTGTACCATCGACACCAACAACCCCAATGATCACGGCCATTGTATCGAGACGTGCGAAATCCCCGGTGAAGAGCGCTGCCTCGGCAATGAGTGGCGTGTCGCATGCAACAACGAGCACCGATGGAAAGCCATTGAAGCATGCCCTACACCCGGACTATGTAACACACTCATGAACAAGACTTCCTGCGCGACTGCAAACTTGCCACCAGCGCCTCCCCCTGGCACGCCACCGCAACCTGAGCCTTGCAAAACAGAGACCGAGACGCGATGCTCAAACTGGTCCAACGGTCTTTACCGCGTCGAGATGTGCAACTATGATCAATTCTGGATTGCCTATGAGACCTGCGGACCTGAACAATTCTGCATGCACTGGGTGCCTGGTCAATCCGTCAGGCAAGGCCTTACAAAATGCGTCTACGACCCTGAAATCCTGTCCACTGCTCCTCCTCCCAAATCCCTTGACTCGCGCTCATGGATGTCGCAAGGAACCCCTGATGCTCATGAGTATTGCGACACTGGCACATCTCGCTGCTCGGGCAACAAGCGTCAGGAGTGTGTGGATAACGTCTGGAAATCTACCATGTGTCCTAAGTCTTCCGAATGCGTCAAGCATGACGATGTCGTACAGTGCTGGATGAAGCCGCCGACTCTGCCGACCGTACCAGAGCCATGCACGCCAGGAGATCGAAAGTGCGACTCTGATGCATACGCCCTCATGCTATGCGGAGACAACGAGATGTGGCGTACCGAGAAGAAATGCACCACCTATGGAGACTGCATCATTGACAGCCCAGGCCAAGCGCATTGCGAAACTGGTGGTGTAGGTCCGCTGAGCCTCAAACGTCAAACCAAAAGCACTGAATGCGCCTACGGAGATTGGGCCTGCGACAGCCACCAGCGCTTCATGTACAAATGCAACAAAAACGGTACCTGGTCGGTGCCGTACCAGTGCAGCAGGGCCGGTGGCTGCCAATCCGAGGGACCTACAGATGCCTTTCCCAAGGGAAGGATGACCTGCGCGGGCTTTCCGAAGTACCTGTACCCTTACCCCGACAACAGGGTCTGTGAGACGGTCAAGAGCTGCGAGTACATGCTGTATTTGTACCCTACTGCTGTAAGTATCCACCTCCCCTCTCCGTCTCTTCTAATACGACGATACACCTGGGCTTTGCGAACGATGACTAATGCGCGATAGGGCTCACCTGATGCTGAGACTAAGGAGAAGTACCGCAAGAGCATGTGCGCGGATGAGGCTGTAAGTGAACTATTGTCAAGGTTAGAAGGAATGGGCTGACTTTCTTGCAGTGCATGGACTGCGATCGTTGCACTTACAAGCTTGGACACGGAGAGGTGCTACAACCTGACCTGCGCACCCTTATCCATGGATCGCCGGTGCCTGACAATTTTGACTAGTAGTCATGACAGAGTGGGATGAGGTACCATGTCGGCTTGAGTATAACGAAGGCACTTGGTGATGGGGTTGATGTGTGGTGGAAACTACGCACGGCCTAAGAGGGATGTCAATATGTCTCCGATATGGCGAACATTCTGACCTTGGGTAACCCTATGTATAATCACCTGCAGTCCTCTACCAGAATGAATGGCTTACCAGCTGAATCACAAGCTTGCAAGCCGGTGACACTCCAAGTCGATATGGTTCTCTCTTTCTATTCACTATCCACCTCGATGTCATAACATCTTTCACAACGCCGACGCGACTGATCAATTCTCTCACCCACCTCTTTTACCCAACACTCAGTTACCACTCATCCCTCCCCCAACACACGAACCAGACAACCAACACAACCACCGCGCAAACATGCACCCCACCCTCTTCTTCCTACCCATCCTCTCCATAATGACTCTCGCCTTCGCCGCAACACCAACCACAAACACCCGCACCACAACCTACGCATATATCCCCAAGCCCGCAACCCTACTATCCGAGATCCCCGGATCGGGTGTTTGTGACCGAGAGATTGAGTATTGCATGAAGGTACGTATCCGGCACTGAGCCGAGAGAAAGAAGATTTGAAAGAGAGGAGGAGAAAGAGAGAGCAAGAGAAAAGGATCGGTTGCTGGAGTTGAGCTGACAGGTTTGATAGACCAAGATGGGTTTGACGCGACAGCTGCAGATGCAGCAGTGTAAGCTGTGGGCTTGTGCGTTTCATGATACGGTAAGTTGGGTTGGAGAAGGATGGGGATGTGGGATTGGCTGGCTGGCTAACGTGGTTGTAGTGTCCTGGGACTAGGTATTGCGATGTTGAGTATACTCTCTAGTGACATTGTTCAAGGTCGCCGCGGGGAAAACATAAGCTGGTCGGGAATAGAGAAAGAGACATCGGTGTAGATGGTGGTAGAAGGAAGCAGGTAAAGATGTTGTCACCTGGGATAGACTGGATGATTGACAGGTCATCAATGTGGAATACCTCTATATGAGCCAAACGACTCTTCAAACTTTTGTACCTCTTCCTGCGCCGAGCTATGCTTGAAACCACTTTTGTTGTAACCGCAACTCCTGATGCGCCTTTTATGCTGGGCCCCCGAGAAACCTCATCAGGTACCCTCCCAATGGTCCAAACAGCGGGAATCCCGTGCTGTGACCTCCGTTCCTACCAAGCCACAGGGAATAGGCACCCACTACCATGGCAAGACCAACAGCTCCGTACCGGCGGTGGTACCAAACTCGCAGTTTGATATACTGGATTGTCTTGACGGCCTGTCTCAGAGTCTGCGCGCGGCGGAGGTCCTGCTCCTGCTGCAAAAACAGCATCTCGCCATCTTCCAAAGTAAGATGACGCAGACTGTTGCTTGTCGCAGACGTTTTGAGTACGCTGGAGGACGAGATGCGCCACCACTCCCAGCTGTTGAGCGATGTAGGAGGTAATTTCTCGTACAGCTCAACGGTCCGAGCGATGTGGAACTCGACGTCGAAGGGTTCTGGGAGCTTCCCTAGCATGACGTAGAGTATGTCCTCGTCCTCCTTCTCGTATTCCAGCAGCTCCTCCCTCTTGGATAGCACCACAGCTGCGAAGAGGTATATGGGCATAACAGCATGTCGCGCCAAGAAGAAGTCAAACAGCCTCGTAATATCCTTGTAGTCTTGTATGTTGTGGGCGAACATGGTGATTGTTCCGGCGAGCGCGAACGACGGCTGGCTTTTGGGAAGGTGCTCATACAGGACGGGATCGGCGGCGCGGAGGATCGGTCGCAGCAATTCGAGCTGGGCGAGGGCTGGATCGAGCGACGACAGCATGAAGTCGCGAATGCGGAGCAGGCTTAGTCGGGCAACTGCAGCGGGGGCATGTTCGGGGCCGAGAACGAGTAGGAAGACCTGGACGATATCGTGGTAGCCCTGGAAGTAGCAGAGCGTGGGGTGATGGCGCAGGACGTCGAGAATGACATCGGAGAGCTGCTCTTTTCGACGATTGAGCTGCTTCTCAGATTCTGGTCCTATTAGTATGAAACACAAGGTGGTTCGCTTGTATGCAACAAACCATTCCTGGGGTAGTAGACAAATGCGCGGTTGACATCCAAGCCAACCTGATGCTCATCCTTGTGCTCGGAGAGATGTTTCCATGGCGCCTTCTCTGAATCCTTGTCAGAGCATCCCAGCAAGAGAGGCCCTATAGCTGTCAGCCTAGTGTAGAGATGCGTGCAATGGGAAGCCTACAAGCAGTGCAACGCAAGCTATCGCTGACGAGGCCAGAGGGACTGGTCGCGAGGTCTACCAGGGCTGTGACGTCGCCATTGTCGATTGCGGCGCGCACCAGAGACTCCTTCTCCTTCTCGGCAGGCGTGAGGTGGGGGACGGGGGTGGCGTGTCGCGTGGGCAAGCTGCCAGAGCTCACTGAGCGCGACACGGAGCCAGAGGGAGTGCGTGATGCCATGACAGTGCCCGCATCTCGAGACGTGCCCTCAGTACGCGGCAGCGGCAGGAAGGAGCTGGACCTGGGACGCGATGACGTGGCCAACGTGGGCCCTCGTGTGCGCAGAAGAGCGCAGGGAAAAGATGCAAGAGGGTGGCAAGATGTTTGTTGGAGGAGCTACATGCTGTTGCGCGTAGGCGTTCCAGCTGCCAGGTTGACGTGACGGGTCGCGCCTTCCTCCTTGTCCAACCGAGGCGCTTGGCACCCCACCAAGTTGTGAAGGTCAACTACCGGCACTTGCCGCCTCCTATCCCATCGCCATCATCTTTTATCCGCTGTCTGCGCGGGGGTGACGACCGTGTAACCCGACAACACCACTCGCGCCTACCCTGGGACCTGTTCGCCCGCGGCCACCAAGGCCCGAGACGCTGCCGTGCCGCCAAATCTTCCGTGTCGGCGCACTTGTCTGCATGCTCGACACCTTCACGCCGACCAACCATTGCTGGAAGACCTCCCGCACCCTAGTCAACTACTGCGCCGCACCACCGGACTTGCAACCAACTCACATAGCCATCGCGATCCGACTAAGATCGTACTCCCTGCTGCACGATCATCTGGTGATCTAGATCGGTACCCCATTCCGATACTTGAAGCGCACTCCACGAGCCTTTCCGCGCTCCACACGTGCTGCGTACTAGTAGTAGGTGCAGCCAGTAACTCGATCACTGAAAAGGTGTCCAGGGTGCTACAGTGGCCTGTTAGCTGCCGGCTTGAGTTGGTCAAGGCATCCCGGTTCCAGTTGCCTTAGGTCGCTGCTGCTATTCCACTCACCACCACTAACCGTCCAATCCAGCCCTTGCCACATCCGACAGGCTTTCTGTTGCATCAATTGATCCCAGTACCTATTGCTGAACTTCCTTGCCTCATCAGCGTGTCTGACAAGCCTGTCGCGACAGGCAGCAACATGTCATCCGTTTCAGCTTTGAACAGTGTGCCTTCGTTGCTCTTACCTACACTGGTCTGATCTCATCCTGTGTTGTGCGCCGGGTCTGTCATCATCGATTTCGGTCTTCAAGCTATACTTTGTCTCCAGCCTTCCGAATAGGCCTTAATCAAACATCATGGCCCAAGCCCACGGCCTCAGCCTCGTCGACGGTGAGTGGGTTTCCAGACCGCTCGACCCTTATCAGATCATGGCCAACGCGCCTCAAGATGACGTTGAGATGCGGGATGCAACGCCTAAGCCAACAAGCCAAGTGCCTGAATACGGCATACTGTCGCAGACTGTTTTCGAGACACCGCTCAGCAAACTCATCCTCCCGGCGAGTATACGTCACAAAGATCTGATTGACGTTGTCATGGTCGGCGAGGACTTCATACGTCTCAAAGAGATCCGTGACTATGGCCAGATCCGCCATGTAGCTTCCAAGACTGACTTCAACGGCGGCCGCATCATCACCGCCAAAGTCTTTGGCGATCCTCGTGAAGTTCCCGCAACCACAGGTGGCAGTCCTTCGCTACACCAAAATTACATGAAGCACAGGACTAGAAAGTCGACTACGGAACATGGAGACGACGCCTTACCTCCGGAAGTCATCGTGCTTACTCTATCAAACCGATCGTTGATGTTCTTGTGGGCTCAACACGCTACGGCAGGTACTGCCACATTCATCCAGAAGACCATCAAGCTTCCTGCAGGGAGTTCCCGCTTGGATCGTTTTGGTACCTTCCTCGCTATAGATCCCAAATGCCGAGCAATGGCAGTCGCAGCGCACGAAGGGCGCTTTATCCTCTACAAGACGAAACCGATGGAAAAATGGAAAAGGGATTCTAGGATGAGCAATGAGATTTCTGCGCCTATCGAAGATGAGCGAATCATGTCTGTTGAAGGTCAGATCATGCACATGGATTTCCTATCATCAGGAGGTGGACAGGACGATTACCACGTTGTTTTGCTGTTCGTTGTCGTCCTCCAGGGAAGGACCAGGCTCACCTGTTTCGATTGGGATTGCAGGCAGGATCTCAGTAAAGCAACCCCGCGGACGGAGCGATACCTTGTCCAGCCTGGTAAGTGTGTAGACGTACTAAGCAATATATCAGCGTTACTGACCTGTCCAGAGGATACGATACCTTCTCTACTCATACCCCTCCGCCGGAGTCCGGATTTCCTTCTAGTTTCCGACGACCACATCTCGGTTTACAAGAATATCCTCTCTGGAGATCCAACGCAAACCACAGTGCCGATTGACAAGACAGTACTTCAATCAATACTACCAGGCGATGGCAAGTACACCCCCAAGTGGACCGCTTGGGATAAGGCGCCGCGCAACTCCGATTACCAAAAGGAGGTGTTCTACATTGCAAGAGAGGATGGCCGTATTATGTATGTGGTGCGAGGATCAGCGGGCACTCTAGAGATCGACGAGGCTGGTGATTGGCAACACCGGATCGACACCTCCTTCTCATGCTTGAGTATCGACAACTCCGAAATGTCGCAGCAATACCCAGATCTTCTGATTGCCGGCGGGGCAAGCAACGATGGGTTGCTTTGCAAAGTCGGTGCCTGGCCCGCTGAGTACTCTTATGCGGTGCAATATCCAAGCACAAATCAATTCTCCTTCGTTGACCTCATACCGAACTGGACGCCTCTTACAGACCTTGCAGTAACCAAACTTTCTAGCCCGCGCGCGCCAGACGAACGTCAACGGTCTTCTATCTTCGTCGCAAACAGCAACAGTCCACATGGAGAGATCTCGGAGCTGCGACGTGGCATACAAGCTGTTGTTGACGATAGTTTCAGTGGCATAAACGGCTGCGCTGGGATCTGGGTGGTTGACCATGGAAGTCACATGGCAGACATCGAAGGCACGATGAAAAGACAGCATTATGCCATATTTTCGATAACGCTTCCGCCAGAGACCTTGGTAATTCGTATCGTCCGCACACAACCGGAGAGCCGCGCAGACTTTACTGGAGCATGGGAGGATGGCTTCTGGGATAAGTTCCAGACACCCAGCGACGATGACCCACTCGAAGACGATCTAATGCGAGAAGAAGAGACCATCTCGGCATGTCCCTGGTCTGACACAATATCGATCCAGATCACCAGGCGAGAAGCCCGCACTCTTCTTCGGCCAACATTGAGACAAATCGAGTCTTTGAAGTTTGACTCTCCGTTGCTGTTGGCTGTCGCCCATACTGCATGCCCTTTCATCGCGCTTACGTCTCGACAGAGCGGCTGTGCGCTATTAGAGATCATATCAGTCTCAAAGGGCGGCAACTTCGACCGATCGAATTCATTTCAATACCAGCTAGCTCATGATCCCACATGTGTAGAGACACTGGAAATCAACGGCTTTCCATATGTGTTCGTCAGTACATTCGATTCGAAGGTCTTCCTCTTCCAGTACTCATATGATGAGACCTCGTTGGTGTTGGAAGACTCCTGGAAAGACCAAGATACCCTCAACGGTTCGCAGAAGCTCTGTGAGAGTGTTGCAGTTCTGCGCAAGGACGGCAAGAATGTTCTGGTGTGTGCAATGCGGGATGGTACTCTTCTGAGTTCGCGAATCCACGTAGAGCACGGTGGTAAGTTTGAGCAGACCCTAATACGAAACACTTCTCACATCGTACAGTCATATTGCCCCTATCCTGGAGCTCTACTCATATGGGCGCAGCTTCAGCCAAGATTACCCGCAGCGAAACAGATGTATCTGCAGCATTTGTTTCTTGTGGATCAGATTTCTGCCGAGTGCGCCCCTCTTCAAGTGAATTCTCCTGTCTCGACATTGATTCCATATGGTTTACCGACCGCGGCCACCCCGAGTACAATCAATCGCCAGTATCGGCAATCTATCAACTTCCATTTCTTCCAAAACTGGACGCTGTTGGGAGAAATCTCGGTGGATTCCTATTTGCAGTCGCCGGAGATCGTCTACTCTTCTCGCAGCTCGATGCAGACGTGAAATGGTCAAGTCAGGACATGCCTTCTACGTTTCTGCACGACTCCAAAATCGTTCCCAGGAAACTCAGCACGGGTGCTAAGCCAACCAATATACTGTACATGCAGAAGCTACGCCGAGTACTAGTATCGACTACGGAAGCGAAAGAGCGACGAGGGCCACCATGTGGAGAGAGAATCCTACACTCGTCAATCAAGTTATTGAGAGTGCGCGACGACAGACCGACTGATGAAGTCGAGATCAAACAAGAGGTGGAAGCGCCGGTAGAGCGGCTAGTCGTCGCCCAAGCTCCTTTGATGAACGCCGAGAGGGTCTATTCCATCGTTGAATGGCAATTTTTGAACAAAGACAGCAAGAGATATAATCTCATCATCGTTGGTACCGGAATTCAGACCGGCTCCTCGCAGCATAGCGGAAGGCGACTGATCTTCAACACTGGCAAATCGGGCTCCAAGCTGGATTTGCAGAAACAGTCAACATATAATGATCCAGTCTATGGTATAGCGCTGTGGGATAATCAGACGACAGTCAGCATCGTCGGGAAATCTTTATGCATCGATCGCTTTGACGAGGAAGCCGGCCGGTGGTTTCAGCGTGGTAAAACAGATCTGCACTCTCCAGGTATCCACGTGTCTGTCATTCAGCCATTTGTCTACGTTTCGACGCTCCAGCACTCACATCTTTGCTTCAAAGTTGTGGAATCAGCACGACCCGATACTTTTGAGTTCGTGCGGGAGTTCTCTGATAGTGGTATGCGCAACTGCGCGCGACATCTGGTCATGGATTTGCCAGACAAGGAGGGTAGTAGCAACGATCGATTCGTCTTGCTCACCGATAAGAAGAGCAGCTCGGTAACCGGTCTCTACCAGCCACCTCTTCGGACCCACAGTAACGCTTCACCGACGTTGTTTGAAGCATGTCTCCCCCGATCTGTGATTCGTCTCGACCGCGGCGATATCCGCCCGCCTTGGCGCCGTCCAAATCCTGCAGGAAAGATCACTGGAGTCCTTGTCGACGATATCATCGGCGCTTGTACAGATGGCACGATCTTCTCTTTCTCCATTCTCTCTTCATCCGCCCGTCTACTACTCCGCCTGGTACAAAACCTGATAGAGGTTAAGACCAATCGTTCCGGCGCCCACAAACACGACACGGTCAAACCTCGTAGTGGCGACATCTTCAACGTTCTCATGAACAACGCCCCTGGCAATCAACATGGTGAGATCTTGGTTAGGGATGTAGATCCACGTTATCTGGGGCAGAGTCTTCAGCGAGGTGCCAAGCACAAGCACGTCGAAGGCGACTTCCTAAAGAACTGGCTACATGAGGATGGCGACTTGGAGAGTTTGGTATGGAGTAACGCAGACGAAGAGGTCGGAAAGCTCTTCCAGAAGCTGGCGCTGGATGTCGAGGGAAGATGGGGAACGAAGAATACTGGGGAGGCCAATGGGCAAGAGAGGCAGCAGTTGTGCGAACACGTGAAGAGATGGATGAGCGAGGTACTCATGCCTGTGCTATAAGAACGGAGGCTATACTAGGGCTGTGTACAATGCATATCGCATTCTGAACAAAAGTTCTTCGAGTTTGAAGCATACTTCGCCTTCGAGAGTACTTCCTTCTTCCAAATCAACAGTGTGCGTCCGAACAAGAATGTCCTCCCTCACCCACACCCCTAGTAAGACATCCCATCCCATGTCGCACACTGTTCGTCCACAACCACGCAACTCAATGATGAGACAACACTGTCTTTCAAGCATCGTGTTAACAGAAACGTGATTACCAAGACCAGTACTTAAACTCACCAGACGTAACGTTACGAGCCATCTTGCCATACTGACATACTATACACGGCCATACTGCTATGCCACCATGCCCACAATGAATCTCTTCTGCCTCACCCTCGCCATCAACAAGCCAAAGAAGAAGGAATCGTCTTTCAACTTCATCCGCCTTCATCCTAAACAACATATCGAGCCCCTCGTCACGCCTCCTGCTTCCCCATTAGTCCACGCTCCTGCTGCTACTGATGCTGCCGCTTCTCCGCCGCCACCAAAGCGATGCGAGTCTCCGGCCGAGAAGCTGGAAGCTGGGGCATCGAAGTTTACGGAAAGGCTGGAACTTCCACCAAGCTTTTATGAGACATCGTTTTCGGAGTCGACAAGGGAGTTGGTCCCGCAGCCGTTGGGATCACAGCAGGAGAAGGAGACTTCTCAGGCGCAGGATAGAGATGCAGTGAGTACTTGTCACTAGATGGGTGCTAGTAGGGAGTAACAAGTATAGATACATCCTTATCTAAGGGCTTCAGTTTATTGGGCTGTTGATAGTGCGCAACGCGATCGAAGCGTAGATTGATGGGCAGTCTAATGGAAACATAAGGATTGGGGGCTTTTTGAGGGGTTTGGTGAGGGTGAGATGGGATATGATGGGAAGCAGTAGAGTTAGGTCAAGGTCATGCGAAAACGTTCGCGTTATGCGAATGTGAACAGAGGATAGTTGCAACATTTCACGAGTCGCATCTTGTTCTCCTCTCTAGTCAAGTTGTATCTTGCTCACTGCAGTCCTTAACATAGCTGAAGTATTTTATTTCGTCGACTAAATGAGCAAGGAAAGAGTGAGACAAGCACTTCCTCCAGATGTATTCGCAGGGTCATGTGAAATACACAAAGCTGGTGACAGCATAATGCACCTTGGGCCTGTTTGATTGTCGAGCCTCAAAGTCAGCCTTGCTCTCAGCCTTCTCTTCTCACTGCTAAAGCATCCACGAATAAGCAAGGCTGAGCGTCATCGGTGGCCTAGTGCTTCGGCATAGCCGTGTGACGTGTCGAAGGGCGCAGTATGTTATATTTGCGACTTCTCTAATTTGTGAGAGTATCTTGTCGTCCAGGTTGTCGATGTTGTCGATGTTGCGGAAGCTATGAGTGGCTCGTTTTGCTCTGCGTTATCGCAGTACCAATATCGAAGGGCACAGTGTTGTTTCACATGATGTCAGAGCAAACTTTATTTTGATGGTCGATTGGTCAGATCGTTACTGCTCGCCTGCATATCCAATGTCGTGGTGCATCGAAGGGCACAGTGGCGTTTTGCACTAGCCGGATTGGTGTAAGGTCCTTCACAGCGTCACTATTGCGAAGGAGTGTCTCCCGGTGTTGCCTCCCTCGCGCATCGGGATCACCTCTCGCTCGCGAAGCTCAATCGTCTCCTGAGAACATCATACGAACAAACGATCTTGCGGCACGCCTTTCTTCCATCAACTTCTGAATTCATTGATTTCCCTTCACCTTGTTCATCGGTCCGTTACACCTACCCACAGTTCAATATAAACAGTCTACTGTTTCTGAACCTCTACAACGACCATTCGATATGCCTTCCAATTCGCTCTTCGGGCATACACGTCATGAACGCTTCGATCAGGCTCTTTCGGGTCAACATCCTGTGGCTAGCGAGGCTAGCCCCGGGTAAGTTTTTTTTTAGACCCCGCTGAGTATATAATGCCCTCCAAAGATCCCCCTCGCTTGCCGCCGTTTGGTATAATGGTCACCAGTATCCCTACACTACGGTGGTCAGCCCTACTTTAGCTGAAGATGCCCGAGCCGTGCTGAGCGGTGACGCCGACTGCCTCCTGGGTAATGATGAAGTACTCAGCGACGTCGATGGCCCGTATGATATGGAACAGGGTAATGTCAACGCCGTAGCCCGACAGGCCATCAACATACCCGTCGCTCCACTAGCCAACGTCCATCCCCAAGTCCTTGCCGCATCCGTGGTCCCGCCAGTCAACAACCAGGTCCAGCATCTCGCTGCCACAGGTCCTCTTCTGTGTCCCCATGGATGCACCGGTGCCTTTGGTCGCCGAGAGGAGTTCCGCCGTCATATGAAGAAACATACTGGGCCCTTCTTCTACTGCACTCATCTTCATTGTGGTATGATGTTTTATCGTCGGGATAAGCTGCGCGATCATCTTGCCAAAGGCCATTAGATAGGGTGATCTGTACGTGATCTACACCTTCATCATCGCCGGGGGGAAGCCTGATCAATCCCAATGGCGTGGTCAGACAATGAGGTTATAATGAGTGCTGAGCAGGTCAAATTGGCGGAGGATTTCATTCGTATTTTTGTATTTCTTGTCTTTGAGCTCGCATGTATATCTATCTGCTACACAGCAAATATGAAATCACATTAACGTGTTACGATACTTTATCGCCCCCTTAATATCTGAAACGAAGTGATTGCGCATGTGAAGTATGAGATTTCTGCCGCCAGAACGGCGTGTTAACAGTCTTGAGGGTCGAGGACCAATGGTATCGCGTACGTTCAATGAGAACAATGGGCCACCAAACTCATCATAGACGTTTCCTTGATCCCGTAGGCGAGCCGCAAACATCGAGTCAGCCTCGCCGTTCAACGAGAAGACTTGAGCATCAGCCGGACAGCCCGCCATCGCTACGCTTACCACTGTGGAAGCATCATCTGCGGCCTTTTTAGTCCAAAGTAAGACGCTGAAAAGATTCCGTATCTTCGTCAGATGCCGTTGGAGCGACATAGCCGATGATCTCACAATCTGCACGTCATCCTCTGCAGCCCCTTCGCACATCTCCTGGATCAGAGGCTCGTCGATGAAGCTGAGAAACATGACGCATAGCCAACCCTTACGGGCTTCAGACTTGACGGCATGTAAAGGTTGGAGAGCTCTGCATATATGCCCGAAAGTGGGTTCAAGTAGTAAAGGGTCTACTAAGTCAAGTGAAAGCCTTCGGATGATGTCTGGTACGCGATGACAGTAGGCCAAGCCTTCGGGAAAGTCAAAGTCGCGGGTCTCGCGTAGGTGATTAGAGGCTGACTCCAGGACCTGTGAGAGTGGCAGTACCTCCGTAACGCGCCCGAGTTGTATCGCATCGAGAGCAAGTTCTTTAGACCGTATAACGGCGTTATGCTTCTTGTTGGGCCTCAGACGATCTTCAAGGCGAGTCAGGACAAAAGGGCCCATTTCTCCGTCTCGAAGTTGCATAGGAACTTCAAGAGATGGTGGAACAGCATACAGCCAGCTCATCCGGCCTTCTTGCACCAGCGCATTCATAATCACATCGAGTGCTTCGTTGGCACTATGTGCTGGGTTGGGCTCCACATTCTTGAGCAGCAACATGCCACACAAGGCGTAGTACTTGTCTGAAGGTACCGTCGCGCTAAGCGTGGAAGCTAGCTGCAATACGTTCGCGTCGCATAGCTCATACGTCTGAGTTTCATCGTAGTTCTGCCTGAGATACCACAATCTGCGGCACCAGGACGCAAACTCATCGAGCCATGTCTCTTCCAAATTCCGACGGAACAAGAGCGCGGCAACTACGGCGGTGTCGGCGAGAGAAAGCCAGTTGCCACTATCATCCCAGTTTAGGAGGTAGTTTTGGCTGAGAAGTATCTCTTGCAAAATCCAAGCTCTCTCACGCCACGTAGCGTGGCACAGTATCTTCAGCGCATTGAGGGCTGACGCCTCGAGCTCTGAGTCAATCTCAGGCAGCGATGTGCATGATTGACACAGAAGACAATTGTGCGGAACCATTTGCGCAATGTCTCTGAGCCTCAGTGGGCCAGACAATGGGCAATGCATGCGCCTCTTAACTACCAGCACTGGGCTTAGATCCAGCCCAGGTACCCGCAGGAGCAGGATCGTGCATCGCGCCTCATAGTATATCTCATCCATGCGCGGTATCCAATATGTTTTATCCTCACTCGATTCCTGATCGATGCACATGCAATCAAGCCAACAGCGAGTTGCCTTCCCCGTGATAGCTTTCATGCCGGGAGAGGCACGCTCGCCCAGAAGAGACGTGAGCCGCTTCTGGAGCGCTGCCCAGCTCGGAAGCTTATCCGACGCATTATCTCGCCATTCGCTCCATACGTATGATATCGCGACGTGGGTACGGAAACCGCTGGTGAGGTACGCGTGGCGGTCTATCTGGCGGTGGAATAAGGACGTGCTTGGGTCTATGAGGGCAAAGGCGGATCGGGTCGACGAGAGATGCGATTTCGGGAGTTTCTCCGCCATTCAGACATGGTCATAGTCGGGAAGACGGCGCTTTTGGTGCGGTTGGGATGTGAACGTTGGAAGAGTGAGTAGATGGAATGCGCGTGTGCTAGGGAAGCATCGTCTTCGGGACCAGCTAGAGCGATGAAGCGACTATACCTATCTGGGTTTAGCCACCTACCTCTCTCCAGCGCGTCTTCTGGAACGCGTCGAAACCTACTGAGGAAACGTCAAATACATCTAAAACTCGGTGCTATCTAAAGTCTTAAATTACCATTCAGTCTTATTCGACCTACCATCTTGTCATCATACGTGATGCTATCCCAAGTGTTCCATCGTCCGAACAGTGATGTGACCAATTCCTAGGCACAGCCGCATCGCCCAGTCAATGGTCAATGGCATCTCTGCAGGCGTTTGCCAATGATCTTTAGCTACCTTGAGTCATTCCAAGATATAGCTTCATAATGCCCGACGGCAACGTGACAGACGTGCGATGTAAGGTGTCAGAGATAGGCGAGGCTGGTGGAGGCATCTCAAGATCGCGACCCCCGATGACGATAACGCGATGACGTCGTCTGAAACCGCAACAGCCCAAAACACGTCTGACATGTGAAGGACCGGTAGCACAGACACGCTACACCGACTATCTCCCGTCTCGAGGCCGTTGGAAGGAAAACTTCGCTTTCCATCTGTCCGAGCCAGTAATCGCTCTATCTCGAGCATCAAAAACTTGTCAAGCGTGTCTCAGCTTGCATTCGACCGGTCAACAGAAACCCTTTTCCGAAGCCGGAAAACACACTCTAGCCGATATCGAATGCACGATGGCGAGCCTCTTGCTCGCGGCCCTGAAAATCTCAGCCGCACTAACGGCTAACAGTGGGCCCGCACGCGTTATCATCACTCCACTTAGCGCGTGAGGCGAGCGTGGCGCATCATCTTGATGTCGTTCGACGCAAATTCTCGAAACGGTTCCGGGACAAGTCGGGATGGTGCTTGTTGCGCACGATTTTTGCTCGCCAATTTTTCGCTGGTGACTGGATTCAGGGTCATGTTGGGAAGGCGCGGCGAAGGCGGAGGTGTATAAGAGGGATTGTGGCTCTGGGGTTTTGGCTTCTCGTCCACATCTGCATCTCCTCCATCTCATATTAGACGAAGATAATATACGTCATACCTCAGTAACTCAATCTCAATCAACTTTCCATAAAAAACTAACATCAAAATGCCTTCCTTCAAGGGTATGTTCTCCCATTTACCGATGCTTTATTCCATGCTAACAACGTCTTCAGACTCCGTCTCTTCCACTCCCGCCGGTGCCTCTGGTGCCCCAACCCCGGCCTCCACCAGCGCACCCACATCAACCCGCGAGACTCTCCACGCCGCATCTGCCGCACTTGGTCTGACCTCCCAGGGTCTTGACCTCTGCCCTCACTGCTTCCGTGAGATGTCGCACTGCAACGAGCGTTTCGAGTTCGCTTAAGCGCACTACAACTCAAACTCCACTGTCGACATTCAAACACACTCGGCATTGTACTTTATCAGAACTCTCCTTCAACCGGCAGCAAGAATCGGCATGCTAGGATGCAGGGGCTACGACTTTCACATTTTTTTTTGGCATGGCATTGGGTGTTGGATGGATGGCATAAGCGGCGTTTAATCTGGATTGGTGGAAACTTACAGGAAACGGCATACCCTACTTTGAGCGATTGTGTATCATCACGAGCATAGAATCTTCGTATCGCATCTCAATCGATTTTACACATTATTCTATTATGCTTCAACATCAGTGAATTTCTGTGCCCTAGTTTCCTTTGGTTGTGGAATGACATTGCCCATTGTGATATGCAGGTGGTGCGATCACGTTGCGATACTGCGATATCTGCTTGCACAGTCTGTTGTAATGTGTTTACACAGACGTTATCCATAGCCTTGAAGCAGAGGAATGTACAATGCGAAAAAGATGTTCATAGTGGCAAGAGTGTAGACAGGCTGACGTCATCGCAAGCTTTTGCATCCTGCTGTTCACATCTCACTGCAGCGTCCCAATTCTGCAATTAGCAATTCATGTGGGCTCAATGCGCTCAGCAAAGGTCGACGCGATATAGTCGGTGTGGGTAGTCTGGAGATACGCGCAGACGCTACCCCGCCGATACCCGGACGCAGCTTCCACAGAGCGTTAGTCAACAACCTGCACATCACGATAAGACTTTTCTTCAACACCAAGCTTTTTCCTCTCATCCCCATGCAAGACCTTCAGCATGGCTATCGCCCAAGAATTCCGACGTCCTTCGACCATTCCAGAGGAGGAGACCACACCCCTCCTACCGCGCGATGAGCCGAAACCAAGAGAAGAAAAAGCGGCCGTACCGGTGTTATTCCGCGCTCTAATATGCGCGTTCCTTGTGTCGTTGACATTCAGTATCACACAGGCTCCTATGCTATACGCTTTCCGGATCTTGACCTGCGATGCGTATTACGAACATCATGAGCCGGATCCGAACGCTGCGGATAGATGTGCGAGGCGCGAAATTGACGCTGGAGCGGCCAGGGCTTTTGCGCTTCTTGCATCATCAACGACGATATTCGGTCTTGTCAATTTGCTGGTTGCTGCATGGACTATCAAGCGCCTGGGCGTCAAGTTGGCTTTGATCATCCAGATCTTTTGGCCTGCGGTCCGCCTGTTGATCCAGAACATCGGTATCATGCATGGCGGCAACGTTGGCATCATGATCGTGCAATGCTCGCAAGTCATCACAGTAGTTGGCGGCCCGAATGGCTATGTCTTGTGCCTCAATTCCTTGGTGGCGGACGTCGTCGAGCATGAGAGGCGCACAGGTGCATTGGGCAGACTCCAAGGCTGTATGTACTTCGGAAGCGCCATTGGGTTCTTGATTGGAGGTGTCGTCGGCGACTACTTTGGCATACTTGCGCCCTTCCGCATGACTCTGGTGCTGTTCTTGCTCTGCTGCGTATATGTAGCAATATCGCTACCTGCCATGCCACCGCCGGAGGACGATAAGGATGCGAAACCTCGCGAAACCACTGGCATCGCGCGTTTCTTTGGCCCTCTCCGCATCTTTGCACCGCAAAAGTGGGAACTACCTAATGGACGTACTCGCCTGCAGTTTGGAGCACTCACCCTCGGTATTGGCGTATTCTTGGGTATCCTTGCGACTGGCTACATCCCGATCCTACTCCAGATGTATGCCACCGTTGAGTTCAACTTTGGTCCCAAGGAGAACGGAGCACTCATCTTCTTATACTCAGCATTGAGAGGTGGTTTCCTCTCTCTCGTCTTTCCCATCATCGTCGCTGCAGGGCGAAAGTGGATGGGCGACGGCGTGAAGAGCAACTTGGCGGAGGACGAAGAAAGAGAACCGACAGTGCAGGTTCATATCATACCACCAACTCCGGCAGTAACAGAAACTGTCGACCCTCTGGAGAGCGAAGAGCCGCCCAACCCCGAACCAACGAACGAGCAGGAGACGTTTGCATTCGATCTGTTCTATGCGCGCTTCAGCCTTTTGCTTGATGGCATACTTACTGGTCTTGCCGTATTCGTATCACAAGGTTGGCAAATGTACATCGTTGCTGTGATGCTGCCATTTGCTGCAGGTACCGGCGCCGCGTCCAAGGGATCGATCCTGCAAATGTTACCCAACAGCGAGCGCGTCGATGCGCTAAGCGGCATTACGCTTGTCGAAAACATCGCGCGTCTTTCGACGTCGGCAGTCTTTGGAGTGGTCTTCGCTGCGCTTGCCGAGGCTGGCCAAAGTCATCTCACTTTCATCTGTAACGCCGCTGTTGCATTGCTTGGCTTTTTTGTCTTACTTCTCTCGCGCTTTCCACCCAAAGGTAGTCGTCGGATCGAGATATAATATAGATCTTTTGAAGGAGCGCGCGCGCAAGGTCAACAGACTATGAGATTGTGGTCTGGACCATTGCAGCCCTCACGCGCTGGAAGCCTGGAGGCGCGACAGACACGCGACTCATTCGCTGTTGAGCCTCCGAAGTCGCTTACGCCCGCCAGGCACAAGAACTTGAACAAAGCCATCTCTATCTTGTCCCGCGACTCGTTAGCAAGCTTGTCAAGCTTCTAGTTAGATCCCTTCCTTTACTCATCAAACTGCTTGAAAATGCCTTGGCAGCTGCCTACTGGGCTGCGACCCTGATCTTGGGAATGCAATAAGTTGCGACTCATGCGCCCATTAAATAATGGAAGGGATGAGAAAGAGGTCATGCGCCCATCGTCGTGTCGACGCATCCCAGGCTGCACCCCACATGATCGTACCGCATCGCATCGCATCGCATAGCGGCAGAGTAGTAACTAGGAGCCTTCTGATCGCGTCGCTTTTTGGGAGCGCGATCAACGCGCAATATAAACTCACGTATTCACACTTGATGGATCCAGTGGAACCGACTCTTACCTTCATATCGTCCGACGACACTGCCACTACCTACGAGAAGAAGTGTCCTGAAGCAACGACTCCAACTCCTATACCTTCGTCGACGTACCTATGTATGTCACGTGAAAACGTTCTTTGCTAGAACCACCGCTGACCCCTACTCAACAGCTCCAGCCGAAAGATCGGCACGAGAAGCGTCTCTCGACAGCATGATATCCCGGGCGCTGTCATTCTACAAAACCGCCGTACTAATAGAGACACCAGAAGCAGAAATCGACGGTTGCATTCCTTTCACCATGCTTCAAGGCCCCGAGACATGGGAATACCACATGACCATGCCGAGTGCGATAACCAGGAACGGTGCTTGTTCATGGACGGGTGTGCTAACCGAGGTCCCCGTTACGTGCGACGCCGATTATTACGATGAGAAATATTCTATACTCAGTGGAACACCGACGGTTTTTTTCGCAATCGGGATTGAGAGCGTTGACAGAGCTGAAGTTTGCTATGGCTACTATCGTAGGCGGTACGTCCACACCCACACCGGCAAGCACGGGTGACGCGAGTGGGGCTGAGGAAACTGGGGTAGAGGCTTCGGACAGCGAAGGACAGGCGCCGGGTATGCCGCTGCCGACTGGCGCGATGCTGATGGTCGGTGGAGCAGCAGCGTTTGGTGGAGTGGCTTGGGGATTCTAAGATCGGAGTTGGCCGCGTTTCAAGGCGATAGATTCACACATCGGGAACAGCTGCAGCGCGGCGAACCATAAGCTTCGGACACGTGATACTATAAGCTTCAGCCACATTGTCGCAATGCATCCATCGTCTTTGATGGCCATGCTTTTAGTGTCGGAGAGACTGATGAATGGTCGGCTGTGAAGTCCGTAATAAGATGAATGCATCGCAGCATCGCATCTTGTCGGATCGAAAATCGCGAGTAGAGTTATGCACATCGAATGCGACGTGAGGCTTCCCGTCCCTTCATACCGAGAACCGCATCGTACAGTAGAGTGAAAAGTCTTTCCTGAGAGGTTACATGTGAGTTGACACATAGCGTTGCATACGTTACGATGGATCAAGCATGACCGTGGAGGGACGGCACGGCACGGCTCAAAGAACCGCAGTCACGATCATGCCAGCTCAGCCCCGATCGACAAGATACACCGAAAGTAGAAGCGAGGGGGGTTTGGATAATCGGCATTATAACAGTCAGCCGACTGGGTTGGAAAGGCGTTCAGCAGCTCAGTGGCTGTGTAGGAACTGTTGAACAAATGGTATGTATGATTGGACTTCGGATTGTATATGTGAATAAAAAAGCCAGGTAGGCTTCCAACGTGGCCTGAGAAACAAATACTTTCAAGCGTCATGGGCGAAGAAAGGCAAAACCGGAGAATGGAAGTGCAATGGGCAAGTCTGGCGCAATGGAGGTGATCTTGAGATCAACGCATGAGGGCTGTCATATTTGGGCTGGGCGCTTGGGTAATCGTTGCAATGGGCCGGATCATTCATACGCACATCCACCAGAATCAGATGCCGCTGCATATACCACTCACTTCTTATCCTCCACTTTGTCAGAGTCGTAAGCTGGCGGCACTGACAAGCCGGCTTCGTACTCTTGCCCAGGCGCAACACCACCCACAATGTTTGTGTCGTCCTTTCCGAGTACCGTCTGGGGCGCGTATTGTCTGTTTCCTTCCTCGCGGCGTTCTGGAGGTACGAAGACATTAAGGCTCTTGGGGATGATGAAGCCGACAAGGACGACTAAGACGATCAGATGGGCGACTATGAAACCGAAGATCTGTAGGGGGTCGCCGCGTATGGCGTAGAACGTGGGGTAGGCGAAGCAGAAGATGATCGAGAGCACGGGTGCGGCGAAGTATCGAAGGATGGGTGCCCAGAAGACGGGTAGTCGCCACTGCTTGCCCACACACACGACATAGTTGAGGTCGCGCGCAAGTTGATGTCCCTATATAGTGTAAGTAGCTGCATATGTCATTGAAGGAGGGTGTACTTACTGAGTAGAGGCCGACCCACCAGACGCGGTTCAAGATCTTGTTACGGCCCCAAAATTTGGGAGCTGGAACTGTGGGATCTTTGGCGACGAGAATAGCAAAGATTGTGCCAATGATGTAGAGACCAAAGCCAACACCAGCACCGATCTTGTCGGAAACTGTATGTGCGATGGCATTGCCGATGATCTGCGCACCAATGTACGAGCATTGGTACAGCCAGAAGGATGGTGCGCCAACCTGACCTATGACGTCGACGAAGCGGTAGAACGAAGTAGCGCATACGCACTCAGCCCATACGACGAAGATGAGTGAAATGTTGCTGATCTGTGCGTCAACAGCATTGGTAGCTTCATAACCGAATCCCGTTGAATAGAACAATGATACCAGGGCCGAGATAACGGTGATGATCGTAGCGATGGTCGAGTGCTTGTACTTCCTTCCCCAGTGAGTGTCGCAGATGGTAGTGATCATAGCATCGAGCAGCGCGTACGATGAACTGATACCAAGTAGGAACAGAGTCAGAAAGAACAGAACAGACCAGAATGGAGCACCAGGCATTTCCTGGATGGCGCTGGGGAGGGTGTAGAAGCCGAGCGTATATGTTCCGACCGGATCACCAACACCAGGCTGCAGGCCCAAGTAACCGACAACACCGAAGACAGCAAAGGCCGCGAACGACTCAAACAGCGCATTCGCACTGCAGATCATCATGGCGTCTTGGACAGCATCGGAGAACTTGGAGTTGTACGAGGCATAGGCAGAGTAATAGCCAAAACCGACACCGGTAGAGTAGAAGACCTGACTGGTTGCAGCTTGCCAAATCTTGCCTGCGGCAAGCTGATCGGCGTTGAACTCCCCAAAGTATAGTTTGATACCTCGGCCAGCGTTGGGCAGAGACGCACCACGGCCAACAAGGATGACGGTCATGATAATAGGCAAGACGATGGTAATGTAGACGACGCGAGCGGTAATGGCGATACCTTTGTACAAACAGATCCAAACGATGAACCAAGAAAAGAGTACCCAGCCGACAAGCTCGCCATCGAGGTTCACACCAGGATATGAAGCATACTGAAGGACTCGACTGCCATCATCGCTGTAGACCGCGGGAATGGCGGGGACTTCGTTGACGACATGACTGAAGTACTCCTGTGGGTTGTCTTTCCAGGGGAAGTCGTTTGCGGACCGGAATGAACTGCGGAAGTACACCATGACCCAGGATAGAATGGGAATATAGTAGATGGCCACAGCGTAACCAACGCAGACCATTCCGAATCCAACGCCGGTAAAGCGTCGATCAAGACCGTTGTAACCGATGACACAGCCGCTGCGGTAGGCCTGTCCAATAGCCACTTCCAGGATAAGCACCGGGATCGCGAGGAGGCAGACAGCCATGAGGTAGGGTATGAACCATTGAATGCCGTTGTTGTTGAAGACCTGGGAAGGGAAACGTAATAAATTTCCGAATCCCATCGCTCCGCCCATGGAAGCAAGCACATATGGTGTTCGAGAGGGCCATTCCGCGCGACCGTCAGGCGCCACGCGAGGCGGAGGGAACATCGCCCGCACGGCTTTGCGGATGAAGTTCATAGTGGGCAAATGGTATCGATGCGCTCAGTGAGACGAGGTGGAGGAGTAAAGCGATATGAGAGGCTGCTTGGAAAGGGCAAAGAGACAAGCCCGGCAGAGGTGCAGTGAGAGAACCCAGCCTGGGCACAACTTTCTCTTCTAATGATGTCGTCGCACACCCCTGCGGTCCTGATCTTAGATCAGAGTCGCGGCGCGCGTCACCACGCAGCCACGGCCAGCGACGACTCGACGCCTCAATGATAACATGTCGCGTGCCAGGGTAGCACTACGGGCATGATACCCGTCTGCAGCTACTGATACCAACATTCAGGCCCGTGGGAGGCGTTTGCGCAGGAACTTGGTAGGTGGAGATGTCCCATGGGTGCGGAGGCGCGCCTTGGCAGCCAAGGTATGTTCGGGTGGAACGGCACCTCCACGTCTTGGAAGGGAGTCATGCTCGGCCTGGTTGGGCTCGCAATGTGCATATCAATGTGGGCGTGAGATAAGAGGGGATTGATATGCAAACATGTCTCTTGTGTCGGCCTCCAGCTGGTCCATCGCCGTGGCGTAGGGTTTTGAGGGTGTCGTCGCGCCTCATCTCTCGTGCAGAGCGGCCAAGGGAAATCCAGTTCGAGGTCCTGCACAGCCGAAGCAACGTTGCACCAGAGGTTTAGCGCCATGTGCCGACTGTTCCTCGTCTCCAAGATTCGGACATGCCGTGATAAGAGCGACAGGCCTTCGAAATGGCAAATGCATGACCGACGAAAGTCCGGCAAGAGATCCGTGAGGTCTTCGTAGTCATGGTGCTAGGTAATCGGAACCGATTGCAGTAGTCGAAGTGGGATGTAACGCGTACGTGATTCGGGCTGACAGTAGCAGAGGGAAGAGTGGCTTGGGCGCTGGTTATACATATCACCTCGTTGCACGCCCTATTGTCAAAGTTCAAACGCGCCCTGCCAGCCACCTGCAGCACGCCTACGTCATCCTACGCGCTAAGCTACCTTTGTCCTTAGCGTGCTATCCCGCCAGCACCCGTGGACGCGTCTGCCCTCCAGACCAAAACATCGACATTTCACGCATCCACGTGTTCTTCGTAATGACCGATCATGCACATGTCTCCCCGATGATAGCGACAGAACCATTAACATTAGTGAGCAAAGGGATAAATACGCCAAAGTCAGTCTTTGCGCCGACCACGCGCCATCGCCAATATACCTAGCCCTGCCGATACACGATGCGTTATCTAACACTTCTATGCAGGGGATTAATCCTTCGACAAGACACATCGCAAAACCTCTCAAGACTTATCTAAAGCTACCTGATCCAGCCACTTGGGCCACCCCACAGACCCTTCACGTGATATCGATCATAAACCCAAGGAAAGAAGTCTTTCTTCAGATGGTAGAATGCGCGTCTCGGAACAGCTTGGTCAACACCAAACCATGTATTGAACGTCTCTTTCGGTATACCACCGTATTTGAACTCCGCAAGAAGCACCTTCTTGTCACCGGTCAGAAGCGGGCATGAAGTATAGCCATCGTATTCGGACTCTGGCTCCTTGCCATCCATAGTACGCAACAGATTTTGTGTGAGAATTGGCGCTTGGGATGTGATTGCAGCCACCGTTTTTGACGTCGGCAGACTCGCCGCATCGCCGAGCGACCACACGTTCTTGAACTTCTTGTGCCGGAGAGAGTGCTGATCCACGTCTACGAATCCCGCGTCGTTGCCCAACCCGCTCTCTTTCACAAAAGCGTGCGGTACATTTCGGGGCGCAACATGAAGGAAGTCAAAATGTCGCTGTACGGGCTGTTCGCCGTTCGGTCGTTCGAATGTCGCAGTATTCCCATTGATCTCGATGAGGTTATGTTCGAAGAGGCCTGTGACTCCTCTCTCTTCTCGCATTTCGTTCAGTCTGACGCTGTACTTCGGTACGCCAAACATAGTGGACAGACCAGTCGCGAAAGTCATTTTGATAGTACTTTCCTCGGGATCGTTGCTGTAGAGACCTGCGCGTCTCCAATGATCCATTGCGAGCCACATGATCTTTTGAGGTGCGCCTGCGCATTTCACTACACCGGAAGGCTGGGTGAAGATGGCCGAGCCCTTCTTGAGACGCTGAATGTTTCCAAACACTTTGTCGCAGTGGTCGTAGCTGTATATTGACGCTACAAGGCTATCTGGGTTGGCCATTGCTTCGCTAAGGCCTTTGATGCCGTCGTAATCGACTTTGATGCCTGGGGCGATGACGAGATGGTCATACTGGACTTTGTCACCGTCTCCCAGCGATAGATAGTTGTCTTGCGGGTGAATGGCGGTGACATGGTCATTGTAGAACGTGGTTCCTGACGCGACGAGCTCGCTCATCGGCCTCTTGAACTTTTGTTTATTGCTCAAACCACCGCCCACCAATGTCCAGCCTGGTTGATAATGATGCCAAGTGCTCGGATCGACAACCGCAATATCGTCCTTTTTGAAGCGTCCTACTCGTAACAGTTGATGGCTGACTGCGACACCAGCTGAACCGTTTCCAATGACGACGACCTTGTGGTGTTTTGATGTACTGATCGCAGGTGAGACAGTCGCGAGGCCTCGAACAGCTGGCCGAATTTGTGTGATGAGCGCACTTCTGAGCGACGTCGATGTGAAGCGATGGTACGATGAATACATTCCGGCCAAGTAGACTGCTAATTTTTAGCTGCTGATGGTCGTGTGGAGGTATTGGTTAACGGTAAGTCGAGGAAGCAATATGAAGGACCCTTATTTTCGCTCGTATAACTGTAGGTTTGTCGAAATGTGATTCCTTGCGATTTTTCGGTTTGTGGACGGTGGACGAAATGAATCTTCAAGAGCTTCGAAAACAGTAAGGGAGTAGATTGTTCATCCCAAAGGCCATTGTCGGGTCGGCGATCAAAAGTGTGTCATGTCGGGGATCAAGACGTGTCATGTCGGGGATCAAAAGCGTCGTCGTGGGATAGACGCCGAACCCTGCATGAAGGCGGCACCACCTGGGCACAGTCAGCTTCCCGAGATGGATATATTTAAGACGAAGCGGAGGAGATAATGAAAAAGTGGCCGCTGCTACACGGATAATATTGACTATCCCATCCTAGGGCATGAAGAATTTACGCTCATCTGGACGCATCCAGGCGCTTTGGCGACTGCCGAACTCGTCTCACCACACCCCCAAGGTCCGCATTTGTAGGCAGCAGCAACGATCGATGGCTCAAATGACTCCTACGATACCTCAATGCATCGCACGAGGAACAGTCAGCTTGCCACATTCACCGAACTATGCGAGGCGGGCAGGCCGTATCGTCGCCAACCTGACCAATCCAACTTTACAGATCCCGCGGAAAGCCCGAAACCGATCAAGTTACAGCACTCACACCATAAGGTCCCACGAGCCCGCAATCCACAGCTTGTTTGAAGACAAGACAGGGACATGGCAATACGTGGTAGCAGACGCTTCGTCCAAGAAAGCTGTCATTATCGATCCTGTGCTCGACTATGACGCGCCTACCCAGACGATCAGTACTCAGACAGCTGATAATCTATTGGCCACGGTCTTGGAAAGAGGGTACTACATCGAGAGGATATTGGAGACGCACGCTCATGCTGATCACCTGACAGCAGCTTCTTACCTCCAGCAGCGTCTCTCATCATGGCAAGGTTTCAAATCACCTGTTTGCATCGGAAAACGATTTCAGGAGGTCCAAAAGCGTTTTGCTTTGAGATATGGTATTCCAGCTGTTGAGTACGAAAACGCGTTCGATCATCTTTTCGAAGATGATGAGATGTTCGAGGTTGGAAGTTTAAGAGTGAAGGTTGTTCATCTTCCAGGTCATACCCCAGATCATATTGGTTACCAGGTCGGCAGTAAGTATTCGCTGTAGCGATCTGTACTTGAGCTCAACACTAACACTTTGTAAGGCAACGTGTTCTGCGGCGACTCAATATTTTATGCTGACATCGGCACGGCACGCTGTGACTTCCCAGGCGGTAGTGCAAAAAGCTTGTATGCTTCGGCACAAAAGCTCTTGAGTTTGCCAGGCGAAACCAAGATTTGGACAGGGCACGACTATCCAGCGTGTCCGCAACGATGCGAAGCCGTGCCGTGGATGACTGTACGGGATCACAAGGAGAAGAACAGACATCTCGCGAACCTTGCAGAGGACGAGTTCCGAATCCTGCGAGAAGAACGTGATGCGAGTCTGAACGCGCCGAAGCTGCTGCACCCGTCCTTGCAGATGAACATTCGCGCTGGTAGACTCCCATTACCGACACCAAATGGCGAGCTTTTGATGCATCTTCCGATCAAGGTGAAGGAAGGGTCATGGGAGACGGGGATTGAGCGGCGATGAGCACCTCTAGGCAGGTCTAAGCGCTATGTCGGCGGGGAAGATGCTAGAGAGTATGTACACAGCACAACAATCTTTTCCAATTCGGTTCGCGCAGATGAAACAATTGTTGCGTCCTTGCATTTCGACCGAAGGGTTGAAGCAGACCTTGAAGGCCTAACCGGGCCTATCATATACCTAACGTATTGTTATCAAGGCCCACAAGTCCGTACAAATCCTGGAGATCGAAGTCGGGGAAAGCATCGTTATCGATTGATGTGGCTGGAGGAGCCACTATGCTGGAAGGTGAATCGACAGACGAACTACGGAATACTGCGGATGCTACCTTCTTCAAGGTGCGTAACACAATTCCAGCAGCCGACCATTGACGACTCATTGACTTGAGTACCCCGAGTAACAGCTTGACTCGATCAGCGTGCTGGTCCAAGCAACGCCGAGGGCTTTTGTCGTGCATCGCGCCAATGGAAAGCTGAACGACAGCAGCGAGAGCCAGTGGATACACAAACAACGGTGTGTGCTTTTGAGTGGGAGTACGCAGCGCCGCTAACATAGCTATGGTCTTGGAGGCTTCGATGGCTTTGACGGAGTGGATATGTTGTCGATTGCAGGGACAAAGGAGCTTGGTACAATTGGCTCCAAGTACGTCTTGTGTTAATAGGTCAGAAGATATCAGATCGCCTCTGGGATAATGCACGAGAATGGTGCTCCATTGGATGATAGTATGCGCTTGGAACATGAGTTCGTCCAGATCACCGAAGGTGTTTGAGATCTCCGCTTCGCTTTTGGAGCGTGGTAAGTGATATAGGAATGCAGCAAGCGCATTGTCAACGGCCTGTACCAGATCTCGATCCACTCCATGCTTTCCAGTGATAGTTAAGACTCGTCCGAGAAGACGTACGGCTTCTATGCGGTAGCAGAAGGAAGAAAATACCTTTTCCTCTTCGGCAAAGACGTTGCCGTGAAATTCGGCCATAGTTGCTGGCATAAAGCACATTCCGGCTTCGTAAGTAAAGTCGTCGCATGGTAAAAGCACGTCGGCGTTTACTGTGTTGGTTTTGAATGTCGATTTTCGCTGCAATGCCGCGATGCAGCCGTCGATCACGTACAATTCGTACCAGGTTCTCCGCATGCTTTCTTCCAGCACAGTCAGATCACCAGCATGCGTGGAAGCAAAGCTCCGCTGGTGCATGCCGAGTCGTAAAGCTAGTTCGATCGTGGAATCAAGCATCTTTTGCCCTTGATCCGTAGCGTTCTCCGCGAACAGGGTGATAGTGTTGAGCAGTCCTGCTTGTACCATCTCGACTGTGTTTTCTTCGCTTCGAGCAAACTCTCGTGCCACGTTCTCGCGCAAGTCATCCATCGAGACAGCATGTGAATAGCGACCACCGATGAGATGAATGACCGCTTTCAGATAACGAGGGTATCCTTGCTGCCAATACATGTCCCTTGGTAGAAGGATTGGGTGACTCGCATGGAAATTCAGATAGTAAAGGTTCACCAGTTGCTCATCGTCAGCCCACTCGGCATTCTGATCTAGCGGAGTGGTTGGTGTTCTACGTTGCAGTAGGGCCGAGTTTGGTGGAGCGGCTGCATCGTCGAGAGGGAGCCATTGCGCTGCAGAGGACGTACAGGAGAGCGCCTGTGCACCAGCGGGTTGCGCATCCGGGCCAGAAGAAACGGGTGCGGTGTGAGACAGGGTCGGCTGCTCATCAGTATCTGCGCGCGTTACGCCACGTCGGCGACCTCGTCCAGAGCGCTTGTAGGTGCATGCGAAACCACGAGTCTGGCAACGACCGCAGATGGGTTGCGTTCCGTCGCACTTGAGGTGGGTACGCCGACACTCTAGACATGCGAGTGAGGCGGGTCGAGCATGGTTTCGCAACTCAGAAGAAGGCATCCAATTCGGCGGCAATGTGTTGTGAATTGAGAAGGTGTCCAAGTTGCTGCGTGAAAGCGACGCGTTTGAAGATCCCCGAAGACGCTAAGAACGCGTCACGCGCTAGCCTTTCTTGGTTGGCGCAGGGGCACCTGCCTTCTAATCACCCCTCCAGAGCTCAGTCTCGCTATTACACAGCACCGACGGCCTCGACTGCCAACACGACTTTCGAAACATTGTCTCGCTGCAGCTCCTTGGGTTTCTGACCGATGAGTATGAGCAGCTAGACTCCACACGTGCGACACGGTTGCAGATGCCAGATCACAGCATATTTGCCTACCAATGATCTCTCCGATGGCAGATTGCCTGCATCGTAAGGCCTGGCTATATCTACCTGTCAGCACAAAAGGCATAATTCATATGCTTTCGGCAGTGCGGTATTCACCGTAAGACAAAATGTATCGCTGCTTACTGTACGCCCAGCCGTCTGCCAATGACGAGCGCTGGGTCGCAAGCTGCTTAATCAATACTGCAGCATCGGTACGCGACATCGTCTTTACAGCGAGGCGCAGGTATTGAGTTCATTGAGCTGCCATATACATATGCAGGGCGTAAGTCGACTAGGATACAACCGCATCAACTCACAGGCATAAGAACACGTTTGTTTACGCACGAGATGGGGACTTGCTACTTCCCTCTGCCTCATATCTCCATCAGAGATCTTTAACGTGATGATGTCCAACAAATTCGCAGAGGCACATATCGGAGAGCCTCAAGATGTGTTTAACGATCGAAGCCGGGATTACAACGTCGCCGAGAAGGATACAACCACAGCGGACGCCCATGACATGCATCGCATGGGAAAGACGCAGGAAACCCGGCGAAACTTCCGTTCTATCACCATTCTAGGATTCTGTATAGTTCTTCTTTCGACTTGGGAGACTATCCTTGCCACATCCGTCTTTGCCCTTGCCAATGGCGGAACAGCAGGGCTTATCTGGGGATACTTCATCGTCATGATTGGGTTCGGCTTCGTTGTCGCTTCGCTGGCTGAGATGGCGTCGATGTGGGTACAGCTTAATGACCTCCAATGATACTTACTCACTTTTACAGGGCACCAACGGCTGGCGCACAGTACCACTGGGTATCAGAGTTCGCACCACCAAGCTGCCAGAAGTTTCTCAGCTATCTGGTAGGTTGGCTCGGGATTCTGGGCTGGCAGACCGGTGTAGCAACCGTTTCATATCTTTCCGGCAAACAGATCCAGGGCCTCATCATCTTGAACAATCCGTCGTACATTCCGAAGGCGTGGCACGGAACGCTTCTCATCTGGGCTGTCCTAGCCGTGTGCTTGGTGTTCAACACATACCTCTCTCGACATCTACCATTAATAGAAGGAGGCATCGTCATACTCCATGTGGCTGGGTTCTTCGCTGTCGTAATTCCACTCTGGGTCATGAGCGATAGAAGCCACTCTTCCAGCGATGTCTTCACCGTCTTCGAGGACAATATGATGTGGGGGAATATTCCGCTCGCGGTCATTCTTGGCCTTACGAGCGCTACCAGCTCCTTCGTTGGCGTTGAAGCGGGAGCACACATGGCGGAAGAGGTACGCGATGCTGCCCATGTGATCCCGCGCGCTATGATGTGGACGTGGCTCGGGAACGGGTTGCTCGGCTGGATCATGGCAATCACCTTTTGCTTCTGCGTCACCGATACAGTCTCTGTACTTACGACCCCACTTGGCACACCTTTCATTCAAGTTTTCGTCGACACGACCAGGTCCGTAGGTGGCGCGACTGCGCTGACGGTTTTGATGTTGGTTGTTTCAATTTTCGCTTGTGTTGCTATCATGGCAACAAGTTCACGCCAGGTATTTGCCTTCGCTCGTGATAATGGCGTCCCATTTGCGCATGTCTTCAGCAAGGTTCGTCAAAAGCAGACTTTGCCATGGCTATTACTTCAACCTAGAACTGACAGCGAGTAGGTATCAACGAAGCGCCAAGTACCGATCAACTCGACCTACATAACGGTTGTCTTCGTCGTAATTCTGTCATGTATCAACCTTGGCTCCACCGTCGCGTTCATGCAGGTCATTTCACTTGGTTTAGCTTCGATGCTGACCTCGTACTTGATCACGATCTCGTGCGTTGCTTTGAAGCGCATAAGAGGTGAACCGCTTCTGCCGTCCAAGTTCGACCTGGGAAGATTTGGGTTACCGATCAACATTATCGCTGTACTTTTCCTGCTGTTTGCTTGGGTCTTCTGTTTCTTCCCTGTTGGGCCTCGACCAACCGTTACAGATATGAACTGGGCAGTCCTGGGGTATGGAATCGTCGTTCTCTTTGCTGTACTGTACTACGTTCTTCGTGGCCGACACGCGTACGTTGGGCCGGTCAAATACGTTCGGATGGCATGAACGAAGTTTGTTCTTGCCCCGAAGACATACGCTCAAGTTTATAGTCTCAACATGGTTATCGCAGATCTGTTATGAGGAGCTCTGTAAGGACAAGTATGTGGCGCGTGTACCCACCGACACGCCTTCGGCGTGAGACGAATCCGCACATCACTACTAAATATTTACTATACGAGAAGGTCATACATTAGCGCGAAAGCTCATCTCGTCGAAGCGTATACTTCGTCGATGATGAACCGCCTGCGCCACGACATGCCATCAACTATCTACGTATCACTGCCAGTGCCAACCTCAGCGATGTCATCTCACAACGCACCCTATGCACTGACAACACCATACCCCTACTAACTGAAAAGATTCAAGCGCAGCCCTAGAGCAGATCCTTCAAGGCGCGAAGTAACCATTGCTTTCAGCGAACCACAGGGTGCCGGTCACACAGAACAGCAAACATACGATCAGAATCTTCACAGTTCGCTGGATCGAACGTCACAGTAGTGAGAATCTCGGTAGTAGTTGCAGATAAACCTTTTAGATGTTTGCATCTGCGACAGGTATGTTATTACCCTTTCTCACTTTCGCTCTTATGAGCGTATCGGTTGTCTCCGCAGCGCCTGTTCGCCCTTCTCTGTCCATCATGGAGCCAACGAAAGTTACGGTAATGGCCGCATCCATAATCGCAGGTACAGCATCCGCATCAGATAGCGATAACGACCTTCAGGCACGTCAGTGGGAGTGGACGCCCTCAGCGCCAGCATGGACTGAACCCGCGTGGACCGAACCCGTATGGACCGAACCTGCGTGGACCGAACCCGCATGGACCGAACCTGCCTGGTCCGATCCAGCCATCGCACCCGTACCAACAGCCTCACTTTGGACCCCTTCTCCATCAAATCCGTACATCGAAGCTACCGTGCCTGCATCCACGCCGACGTACTCATATGATGAAACCCATCGCCCCGACCCCAACGACGCTAAGACAAACGGTATAATCGCTGGGTGCGTCATCGGCGCTTTGATCGGCATACCCATCCTCATATGGATTGTTACCACTGTGAGGCAGTGCTGCCACAGGCGTGGTCTCGCGGCATCTGAAAAGGATGGAATTGATGTCGAAGCCGACGCCAACCACCAACGTGCTTCGCAGGCGCTGACTCCTAGTACGCCCCGCACAGCAATTACCAGCGATCATACGCGGAGTAATGACAGTTTTATTCCGGCACCGACTCAAGGTTGTGACATCGTCGATGCGCCGCGTCTAGCTGAATCGCCTGATGATTTGATCTATAAGCCTCGTCGCCCCTCTCCAGTTTATCGAAACAATATTCCTCCTCAGGAAACGCATTGGCCGGTTGAGGAGATGGAGCAGGACTTCACGTCGACGCGCAGAGTCTGGTATCGGGAAGTTTAGTAATTGAGAGTCGGACGTGACGCTTTACCCATTGAGTGCGCTCATGCATGATACCGATGGTGTGGTGTAACAAAGCGCAATGGATGATTAGAAACTCTTTTTAGCATTCGAGACGACTGTTTATAGATCGCAATTTGGAACTCTTGATCTAACACTGGCTCGACCGCGTCGTATGAAAACTCCCTAGAAATACACTGGCTTTGAGTATCGGCCTCAATCTTACAATCGTCGCTGTCGAGTCTTTGCCGCCCTAGCTCTACATCGCCTCTTAGACCAGTCAACAACTATAGCTACCAAAGTCGGCAAAGTCAAGATATTAACCAAAGTGATGACCACCACCACAATACTCCCCACTAACAATACAGGGTCTCGACTAAACTTCTCATCGCCAGTCGAGCGCCAGAAAAGCAACACCATAAGTCCGATATTCCAGGTAATTACAATGAGAACGTTCCGCATTACTAGCGCGATGATATGGAAACTCTGAACGCTGCCGTTGACATACCAGTCAGGATGTTGCATGACGCATTGGATTTCCTCGCGGATAGACAAGCATGGCAAGTCGAGTATGTAACGCTCGAAGATGTGGAACCACACCGAGCCAACACAAGAATCGACCAAAGTGCGAACCATGGAGCTCTCATGGGCAGGGCGATGGGGGAGAAGATGGTTCCAGTATGGGCATCTGTCGGGCTGTCGTTTCATCCACTCATACAAGCACTTGTCTCCCACAATGTGACCACACGGTGTGATCTGGAGGGGCCGACAGTCGTCGATGGAGAAGGGCTCGCGGCAGATGTAGCATACATCGTCTTCTTCGACGGAAACTATGTTGAATTTGTAATCGGGGATCAGTGGGACGGCCATGAGTGGCTGGAGGAAGTGCGGCATGGTTTGTGGAGGGAATGTTATGGTGACTGTGTATTGTAGTGATTGTTTCTGCGGGAGGTCGGTCGTAGTGCGAGTTATAGTAGAGGCGAATTGCTGATGGAAAGAGTCTTGGCTGGCTTCGACTGCAATCTATATCTTCCGCGGAAGTGACTGAGCATCACCCTGTGCAAGCACACACAGCTGAAGTACTCTGAACAAATTTGTCGGTGAATGGCTTGGGGAGAAGTTAGTCAGCGACCAGATCAAGGGACAGCGCGGAATCCAAAGAGCAAGACACGACTGAGCGTGTATGTCATTCAATTGATGAGAATCGATATGGCTAGTTCATGACTCGTATCCAGGGTATAAGCCTCCCATGCCCAACGACCAAACGCCCAGTATGCCCAAATCACAACGTGTACTGACATAAGCCGACAGAAAACCCATAACCTGCGCCGTCATTATCGCATTATTTTGTGATGATCTCATAGCTCAGGCTTCGCCTTGTCCTCCTTGACGTCATCTTTCTCAACCACCACAAAGTCATCATCGGTGTCGGTGGTCTTTTGCTTCTTCGGAGATGGCTGTTGAGCATCGTCGGTATCTTTAGGGTCGGCTGTCGGGGCGTCTGGAAGTTGCGATGCGAGTTCGGAGGGTTCGGTGGACTGTTCGTCTTGCGCCTTGGGGTCGGAGTCGACCGATGGGAAGTAGTCACTAGGTAGTCGTTAGTATATGAAGTGAGACTCATGACAGCTGAGACTTACGGGATATTCTTGAAGTACGCGTCCTCGTCTTTCTGGAGGAAATTGCAGAATATGACGCGGTCAAGCTTGTCCGCCTTGCCCTCTTCTTCGAGGAACTTCCGCACAGTCTCGAGCGCAACTGTGCTGGCCTCACCGCTGGGGTAGCCGTAGACGCCAGTGCTCAACGCTGAGAATGCGATGCTCTTGCAGCCATTCTCGACTGCTAGCTCCAAGCTCGTGCGGTAGCAGCCTGATAGTAGTTCTGCTGAGCGCGAGCCCTCCTTCCAGTATATCGGCCCAACGGCGTGGATAACCTTCTTGCTAGGCAGTTCGTAGCCATCTGTGATCTTGGCACTGCCTGTCTGACAGCCGTCCAGCGTCTCACACTCTTCTAACAAGCCGGGCCCAGCTGCGCGATGGATCGCGCCATCCACGCCTCCACCACCCAGAAGGGAAGTATTCGCGGCGTTGACGATGGCATCGATGGCTAGCGTTGTGATGTCTTGTCGGATGACGCTGATCTTGTCGTTGAGGGTAGCGGACGCGTTGTATGTGGACTGGCCCTTGTCGTCGCTTGGCACGATCTTCTTTAGCTTGTAGAGCAAGGTGAGGGTGGGGATCTCGTCGAGAGATAGTGTGTCGGCCATTTTGGGTGACGCGCTTCGTGATCGGGAGGACAAAGGTCTTGCGAGATAATATGCGCTCGTCATGAGTGGTCGGAGTGGTCGTAACGCGCGTGTGGCAGGTGTTATTAGCATGAAGGGAAGCGCCGTGGGAGAGTACCTGGAGAGCTGGTGGGCGCGGCAGGAGCTTGGGCCCAGGCCCCCTCTCGCAGCTACCCCGCTTACTAACTAGCCTTTCCCTATTAGTGCGAACTATGCAGCCCATGCTCTTCGTGATTTATCACCTTTCACCACAATTTCCTATCATAGCTATCACTTAACGGACTGGTCTTCAAGGCGTAGGGCATTATATCAGAAATCAATTCTAGTTCCTGTCGTGATCTCGTAGATGCGATCCAATGTACGGCCTCAGTCTTGCATCGAATGCCCCTGCATTTAACGACACTCAGATACGGGTCTTTAATACATGCTTCTACCAGAGAATTATCCCAATCGCCCCAGAGGTTGCTAGTAATCTTCTTGCTTTGAAGCTAACGCCCCTAGTGAATCCTCAAGAAGAGGTCAACACTGATGAAGTAGTCGCTGGTACTTCTTTTTTTGCCTCAATTTCGAATTCCTCCTTCCATCTGTCCAGAACCTGGGTGTATGCTGTCTCAGTAGTTACACGATCAAAAGTAACAAGTAAATCATATCCAGCCCGCTTAAGTCGCCATAAACTGGGATGAACGTAATGTAGCCAATGTTGTAGTGCATGTGCTGTTGTCTCTTCTTCCAGAAACCGGCCCGCGTGAGGGAGCCTGAGACGAAGATGAATTTTCGCTCCTTGTTTGAGCAGAGCTAGGTTGTCTAAGCCAGTCAAGATGCTTCCAAAATAATCGTCGGCGGCTGGAAGGTCGAGAACGACAACTATGTTGCGTAATAGTTGCTCGGGCTTGAGGCCAAGCCCAAAGCGATCATACCACAGCATACGAGGGAGGTGATCGAGAACGATCGCGGGACGGCAATACTGACGAAGATTTCTTGGAACGTAGAGATAAGGGGTAGAGTTGTGATCCCACTCACGAGTGCCTCTTGGAAACTCGAGATGGAAGGTAGCGTTGTGATACCAGGACTCGGTCAGTTCCTTCTGTACTTGATATCCGAGCACGCCAATACGCCAGTAATGCGCCCCACATAACCTGTCCTTGAAGGTACAGGGAGAGGGGGAATACCAGCGCTCTGATAAGAAGTGCAGCGGTGACGACATAGACGGGATAGTCGGGTAGGCTGTGGCGGCAAGCGCAGGTTCTGTACAAACGGTAACTTCCTCCGAGGTGATGTGCTCGTACACCATGTCTCTCAGTTCCCTTGGAAACTTGTAGTGCATGGCTGCGCAGACGTTGCGGGAGTGAAATGAGTTATAGGCGTCGCACTCTGACCTGAGACTCCACTGGACTCTAAGGAGCTGGCGGATAATACGTCTTAATGACTTTCGATATGCTCCATGATGGGGGTGAGGACGCTTCGGGGATTGACATCGATTTTTCTCGTCGATGAGCGTTCGCTCCTGGCTAACGAGTCCATATAACCTCATTACGAGATTCGACTCGGGTCGTTCTGTACCGGCGTATCTCCGGATAGATTCCTGAAAGGCCAGAGATCCGTAAGTGTTCGTCAACATAGCGGCTTAGGTAGCTACTTCGTGCAGTCTGCTGGTATTGGGTATGTAGGTGTTGTTTTCGATATGCAAATTCCAGTGGGTCGCGGCTCCAACTTTGTATGCGCATTTTGCGCGCCAGCATTTGGTCGAACCATGGTTCGTTGACAACCTGAGTCACAACTGTTTTCTGGGACTTCCACGCTTTGCACGATTCGCATGGAGGAACCTGTAGTTAGGCTTGATTCTTAATGCTGTAGTTGTGAGTAGTTCATACGATCTAGAACCCTGTTCAACTGAACTTTGGTGGCGCGTAGTTTCACAACTACTGCCTTAGTCGTCTCCGCGAAGCCTAATCCAATACTTCTCCATCTATGGTCTTGACGTGCGCTAGAACTGGCTCAGAGGACGTCGATATCCCCCAGAATGACAAGCTAGACGCGAACGCCGCACTATCACGTCGCCACTCCGTATGCAATGTCGCATGCATCTCATTGGCATAACAAACATCGCCTTTGCGAGACGTCAGTTACGTTGTCGGCCGCGGTCTTACCCTAGCGTAGTCCAAGTCAACATGCCAATACTCTTGTAAGGTGTAGAACATGATATAGCCAGCCAAACACATTGTTGCTGCTGACAGTAGCGAGCTAAGCGACTTGCCGCCGTGCCCAGGTGCGATGGACCGTCCCGCAATTTTATCGTATACGGCGGCTCCGTCATCTTGTGCATGTCAAGAGAGGCTGTGCCAGGGCTTGGTGTCTTGGGGCGGAAATATTCATCCTGCCACGTGCCAGCGGAGCGCGAGCATGCCCAGGTGTGGTCTGATAATCTGCAGCTGTTATGCGGCATTCGGCCGTTGTCCGTAGAGACGGATGTTGCATATCGCGATTCCATGGTTCGATCTTACATGCGGGCCATTTCCAGACAGCAAACATATTTACTGCTAGAGTTGTTCCATGGTAGTTTGGTTGAGGTGAAGGTACTAGGTTACCAGATGCAAGATCGAAAACGGCATGGAGTTCCACCACGGGCATAGATTTTCCCCCGACCCGCTCTTTACCCCGCACACGCTACCGGCGCCCACTGTTCTGTCAAGCTTCACCACCCATACCGTCGATAACGGTCGGCCGCCAAGTGCCTTATGTGCATCCCCCATGCGGCTTTCTACCTATAACATATCGCGACCCCAGATGCCAACCAAAGGGTAAGGCTTGACCTTGTCGGCTGCCAAGTGGACCCTTCCCCAGATTCGCTACGATGATCCGAGAAATAGCTTGGAACAGCAGGTGTTGCGGCAAACATGGGACGATGCTAGTCCTCATGCATTTTCCCCGCGGGGTATGGCTGTAGTGATGGCGAGGTAGCATCATGAAGGATGGCTCGGCAATGAAAGCCTGCAAAGCGAGGCAGCGGGCATAAGAGCACAACGCCCTTCGCTCGGAATGCTCATAATCAGGCTAGAAACCATACTCTATCCATTAATCTTACGATCAATCTCACTCAATCTTAAATCAACATATGGGTTGCTTTAACACTCATGCATCCGGTACTCTGGACCCGCCAGAGGTCCGCAATTGGCGGATCCACCTCATCGCACTCATCGCCTCGATGTCTGCGCTAGCTAGTAAGTATGACGAGAACTGTTGAAGTCTGAAATCTAACGTGGAAACAGTGGGTTACGATACAGCTGTTATTGGCGGGACTATGGCACTCGAATCCTTCATTCGTGACTTTGGCATGAACGACATTGCAAAGAGCAATCGTGACACAATTCAAGGCAACATCGTTTCTACATTCCAGGTAGGTTTCCGGAAACGAGCTGCTGCCAAGTCGTCGCGGACTGACAATGAATAGGCAGGATGCTTCTTCGGAGCGCTTATCGCTTTCCCCTTCGCGGAACGCATTGGGCGAAAAAAGACTATGATTTTTGCGTCCGCGGTATTCCTGCTTGGCGGCACACTCATGACTGCCTCTCAAGGAAGTCTCAACATGATATACGGCGGTCGAGCAGTAGCAGGCCTAGGCATCGGCGCATCAAGTATGGTCGTGCCTGTCTACATCTCTGAAACAGCTCCACCTTCTATTCGTGGCAGATTGGTCGGTATCTTCGAAATCGCTTCTCAAGGTGGAGGTATGCTGGGCTTCTGGATCAACTATGCTTGTGACCAGACCATTAGCGTCGAAGGCCAGACGCAGTGGATCGTCCCTCTTGCGATCCAGCTCATCCCCGGTCTGCTCTTGCTTCTCGGTGTCGCATGGTGCCCTGAGTCGCCTCGATACCTCGCAAAGAAGGACAACTTCGAAGGGGCAGAACGCATCTTGTGTAAGATTCGGTGCCTCGACGAGTCACATGCGTACATCCAGCACGAAATGAGCGAGATCCGCGCGCAAGTCGAACGGCGTAGCGCCAATCGACAGAGCAAGAAGCAACAGTTCATGAAGCTATTCCAGAAGGGTGTGCGCAACCGCATGGCCATTGGTCTTGCACTCATGTTCCTGCAGTCCTTCACTGGTGTAAGTATATACCATCTGCACGGCATGATAGAGGCTAATCTGTCAGGTCAACATCATCACTTACTACGCACCTCGCATCTTCGAAACACTCGGTATCTCGGGAACGTCGCTGAAGCTCTTCTCCACTGGATTTTACGGTATCGCAAAGACACTCGGCATGTTCACCTTTACCTTCATCGTTGTCGAGAAGGTTGGTCGTCGCAAGGGCCTTATCTGGGGAGCTGCACTCGGCTGCATACCCATGTGGTACATCGGCGGCTATGTCATGAAGGCTGATCCAGCTGGTGCTGCTTTGAGAGGCGATGTCACACGCAACGGCTGGGGCTACCTTGCGATGGTCTGCGTCTACGTCAACGCCTTCATCATCTGCGCTACGTGGCAGGGAATCACGTGGACTTACGCTTCCGAGATCTTCCCACTCGACATCCGTATGCTTTGCGTCTCGCTCACTACAGCGGACACTTGGCTGGGTTCCTTCATCATTGCCCGCAGCACCCCGTACATGATCTCAGATCTGGGCTATGGGGCTTACTTCTTCTTCGCTACCATCTTAGTCGCAATGGGTATCTGGAGTTTCTTCTTCGTACCCGAGACGAAAGGTATCAGTCTTGAGGAGATGGACGCCCTCTTCCTAAGGCCGATGCATCAGGCTGTTTGGGCGCAGCTTCGCGGCAGGCCGATTTTGACCGAGGAAGAAGTCATTGCAAGGAATAAGGGTATGGAAAATGAGAAGGATGTTGGTATTGAGACGATTGAAACAGTAAAGAGATAAGACGAATGAAGGCGACGAGGGTGTGCGATCGATGATGGCCGAGAACTCGGCGTCATTCCCCTTGTCGCCAAAGAAGGCGGGCGGACGCGCTTGGACCTCTTCAAGGTTCCTGCGGCATTCAATCAACAACTCCGTCTTCATACTCTTGAATCCTCCTGGCGCTTGTGACAGATGATGAACTGATATTCTGATATTGACTCACATTGCTCATCTTCATCGATGCTGCAATACTAACTCAACGTGCCTAGCCCTACAGCTTTCCGGGTAGGGGGTAGTGGCTTAGGTAATCATGGCTTGGCACAGATCGCGTTCCTCCTCACTGGAAAGCTGGCCTCCTGCATTATCGCTCTGACAACCCAACCTTACGAATTAGAACAGACCGCAGACTTTCTCCGACGACGTATATCGCACGATGGATCACTGCTCGACATGGACACCAGAGCTGCAAGCGGTCCCATCGCCCCGGTAGAACACGACGAGCTCTGGCGCCCGCATTCAATAGCGACTTTCCACGCGACAGCACGACCACCGAAAATCCTGTGAGACGGACGAGATGTGGAGAAGTAATTGCATTTGGTGTCTGACAGCCACGGTCGCGTCAGTACCTCGATGACGGTCGATGCCTGCAAAGATTGCCGAGGTACCCATGTGCGATGATTGGCTGAAAGAGCGGATGATCTACGGCGAAAGGGGAGCTTGCGCAGTGCCGAGGCATCGTCAACGAGCTGATTGGTGGTCGGACTATAAGAGGAACTCACCGGAAGCGATTTGTAGACCGCATCCAGATCTGTTGCAGGGGAAATGGACTCTTGCATCTGGCCGTGCGCGCTATTTGTCGATCACCTGGAGCCACGACTCCGGATGCTGGGGCATAGGCTGTCGTTCTCGCTTTCGCTTGAGCCGTGGACCGCTCTTCCTACCACGATCATAGGCTACATCATGCCCCCGAAGACGCTTAAACCCTGGGGTAGCCTCCACTACCGCTCAGGCTAAACGAAGACCGCCGATGATCTGCACACAACACCGACAAAACTTACACTATCAACATCGTGCTGACAGACTAGCATCTAAATCAAATCGCCCTAGCGTGCTGTCAACTTGACTTATAACAGGCGTTCCCCAACATGGAAGTAAATGATCCGAGAGTCTTGCGTGACTTCCAACTCTATACTCTCAGTCATCCCCTACCTCCACGATGGCATTGCACATCGCTTCGTCCGTGGGCAAAGCGCTTTTGCTATGCTCTTTTGCGTCAACAGTCCTGTCAGCGCCTGTTGAAAACGGGCCAACTGTCACCCTTGCCTCTGGTGTCATCATAGGAACCACGACCAAGCCCTCAAACCAGCCTTCATTGGCAGCCTCAGCGAACGCCTACTTGGGAGTTCCTTTTGCCAAGTCACCTCCGCTTCGATTCGCGCCACCCGAAGCAGCAGTACCTTGGTCTAGTCCTCTTCAGGCCCAAAACGTCAAACCATCATGTATTCAGCAGTTTTCCGGCACTGGCGGTGTCCGCGATAGAACCATAGAGTACTTCAATGACCCTACCTTTCCACCGCCAGAGGAGAGTGAAGACTGCCTGTATCTCAATGTCTACACACCACCGGATGTAACATCTTCAAGCAAGAAGGCTGTCATGTTTTGGCTCTTTGGAGTATGCATCTACTGCCGATTTACTCAGACTCGACAGTATGCTAACACATGCAGGGTAACTTAGCTTTCGGAACTGGGGGACTAAAGTACTACGACGGAAGCTCTCTAGCAATCAACGAAGATGTCGTTGTAGTCACCATCAACTACCGCACAAACAGTGAGTGTCTCTGTCATTCCAAGTCCAGAAGTTCTGTGACTAACATGCCAAACTTAGTCTTTGGCTTCTCGAACTCGCCCGAAATACCCTTCGGCTCCCAGAACGCTGGCTTCTTGGACCAGAGATTCGCATTGCAGTGGGTACAGGATAACATTGCGCAATTCGGAGGCGATCCTTCCCGCGTCATGATCTTCGGCGAATCCGCAGGCGGGGAGTCAGTGAAGCAACTGTTGGCCAACCCACCCAGCCCACTTCCGTTCTCATCGGCCATCCTTGAGTCTCAGAACGCGGTACTTCCCGGAAACGGCCTCGTCAACTACAAGCAAGTGTTGCTGCATTTCGGCTGCACGGACATTGCGTGTCTTCGCAAGGTACCTGCCGTGGACATCAAAGCATACATTGAGCCGAACTCACTCGCATTCCCACCTGTCAACAACGACGGTACATCAGTCCCCGACGTTAGGCTCAGCATCTCCACCGGAAAGTTCGCCAACGTACCAACAATGCTAGGAACGAACCTAAACGAAGCACGTGCTTTTTTGGCAGTAGCCGGTGTAACGGACGGCAAAACGGCCTTGAACAACTTCTTCGACCAGTACAACATCACTTCGCAGGCCGTTCGTGACTCCATAATCGCAGCGTATGCTGCACAGGGTATCACAGACTTTTACGAGCTATCCGATAGGCTCGGCACAGATTTAGTCTTCACATGCACCACCGCCAGACTAGCGAACTACCTCGCCATCTCTGGTCGCACAACCTATCGATACCAGTTCACACCCGTATTCCCTTCGGTCGGGATTTTCCCCAACCCAGGCGCCTACCACACTGCCGAGATTCCTGAGGTGTTTGGCACATATCCACTTTCGAGTCAGTTCGGTACTGCGACGCAGCAGCAGATTGAACTGAGTGCTTTCATGCAGAAGACTTGGGCGAACTTTGCGAAGAACCCCGCTGGTGGCGTTGGATGGCCCAAAGTGGGCAGTGCGCTTGGCAAAGAGTTGGGTGTGTTGGGCAAAGACGGAAGTAGTGGTGTGACTGTTCGGCCGCTGCTGGAGGCAGACTATGCTTGCCCACTATATGCAGGCGTTGAAGATCTTCTGGGCTTGTCTTTCAAGTAGACGAGATTGTTACGCCCCGCAAACAGCTATGTAAAATACTATAAAGAGTTATTCGTGCTTAAGATGTTATGAGCATCTACGCTTGATACACCAAGCTTACAACGAACAAGGTGATTACAACAGTTGCTAATACCCCTGCGAAGATGCTGAACCCAATTGTCCTTCTACTACTTAACCTCCCCGTAGCAAAATCCTCCTTTAAGTCCTTTTTGACTAAAGGTATCGAGAAAAGGAACCCAATACCAGCCAGCCAATAACCAATAGGGATAATGATCGCCAAGCACAATCGTGTCACCCTCCTGTAGCTTTCACTCGTCGTCTCCTCATCCATCAACGACAGGCCAATGATCTGAGGCCCTGAAGAATAAATGAGAACTTGCACACTACCCCAGATAGCAAGACCAAATGTCTTGTAGCGCGGTGGAAGAAGCAGCGCGATGAGCGCGAAGAGACAGCCCAGCCAAAGTTCCGCTGTGACGTAAGCAAGACTCATGACGCCGTAGAGAATCTTGATGCCTTGGTCTTCTGAGCCATTGGCGACGTCGCGAGAGAAGACCATGAGGAGAACGAATAGGGAGCTTATCATGCCTCCGATACCAGTCAGATAAACAGGCGTTAGTTTCGTACGTGGCCATAACACCGAGGTCAGGATGCCACCACTTAGCACCGCGACTGACCCAACGACACCAACGATGATGCCGTAACGCGAGAAGATTTCGGTATGCGAGGGATACGTATCGCCGAGATAGCTGGGCATGTAGTATCCGAAGACGTTGCCGCTCAGTTGACGGAAGCCGGCGGAGAGAACGAGGAGCCAGAAGGAGTTCATGCGGAGGATGTAGGTGAACGTAGCATGCAGATCAGACTTTGCTGCTTTCAACCTCGATGTACCTTGGATGTGCGGTGGTATATCGGCGAAATCCTCGTCTATGCTGTTGCTGTGATGGCGTGCGTGCATTTGAACCAGACTTTCTCTTCTCTTTGGTTCCCACAGGACGAGTCTCAATAGCACTGCTACAACACATCCCGTGATACCGATGGCTCGTAGAGCTATGCGCCAACTCGTGCCGGTTTCCGTGAACGCAGTAGCGATCTGGCCACTGATGGCTTCGCCAATGTATACTCCAACATAGAGCACACTCTCTCCGATGAACACGTTCCTCCATCCCACCAAGTCGCTAATGAGACTGATGGATAGTGCCTCAACACTTGCCTGTCCGATGCCCATCCCAAGTCTTGCACAGAATAACTGTCCGAAGTTGTTTGCTAGAGACTGGAAGATGACGCATAAGCTCCACCATGCCGCTGTAACGCACAGAACCCATACGCGAGCTGAAGTATAGTCCGACAGGAAAGCGATGGGAAGAGCGAGTATGGCGTAGACAATGCCAGTTGCGTAACCAGAGAGAAGGCCATATTGTGTCGAGCTTAGTGAAAGATCTGCTAAGACAGAGGTTTGGAAGTATGATAGGATAAATTTGTCGTACTGTGCAATGAAGTAGTTGACAAATAAAAGTGCAATACAGAGGTATGCGTAGGCGTTGTGAAGAAGCGATTGCTTAGAAGTAGGTGCATGCGTGGTCGGTATCACCTCGTCTTGGTATGGTCGTTTCCTTCCCTCGCCATAGGGACGTTTCATATCCATTCTTGAGCGATCTCGTTTGTAGTGAGATGTGAACCTCGGGGATTCCAGGATAAGCTGTGTCTAGACTCGTTGGATACCAAGCGGTGGCGTAAAGTCGATGACGTAGCGACCACCACACCCCCGCAGCCGAGATACCCGTTGCGGCATGAGGTTAGGCGTTGCTGCGATCTGTAGTTCACAGGCAAATCCATTCTCCACAATGCCTAAGCCAGAACCGCAACTTCCCCTGGGCAGCTCTTCGACACTGCGCGGGTTTGCCGAAAGCTTCTCGTTCCACAACTCGCCAGAGGCATTCATCACATCGCGCATCATCGATTTCCAAAGACAGCACCCGGAGGCTGTAGAAAATAGAGCTATCGTTCGGGCAAAGGTGCTGAATCGCAATGTCGCAATTGTCTCCTCGCATGCGCAAATCCATCAAGTCCTGGCCCAGGATGCGGCAGGTTACGAAGCCAGTGGCGCATATGCTGAACTGATGGCACCGTTCTTTCCATCACCGAACTTGTTACTGACGGATGGTGACGAACATGCATATATGCGTCAAACATGGGAAGCGAGAATGGAGTCTCTCAAGAAAGTGCTAGCTCCTGCAGTATCTGAGCGGGTCAATCAACATTTCTCTGAGCCGTCAACGTCAGAGATAGACATGTATGAGTCTCTGAAAAGGCTTTCATGGAAGATACTGCTCGGAACATTCCTGGGTCTCGACCGCGACAACAGTCTCTTCGATACGTTGGAGAGCCTACAGGAAGACCTGCTTCGAGGCCAATTCTCGCTGTTCCCGGTGACAGTGAACACAGGTTTCTGGCACTCGCCTCGAAAGAAGGGTAAAGAGGCAAACAAGAAGCTGCAAGACAAAATTCTGCGTCATATGAAGGAAGAAATAAAAGCATGTCCATTTGTTGTTGCGGACCAAGGCGAAAGAGAGGACGTTGCAAAGCATTCAGTCCTCTTCACCAGCAGTCTCGCGGTCAAAGCGCTAGCATCTCTTTTGACAGCCTTCCTGTCAAACCTATTCTTGTATCGGACGAAGGACGGTCGATCGCTGGCCGATACTTTGGCCGGTGAAACTGAACCAGGGAGGCTTTCGCTACGCTTACGCGCTATACTATTGGAGACTGAACGACTTAGCCCGCCCATTGTAGGCGTCATGAGACGGTCAACAAGAGATAACGTCATTTCGTCGCCGGGGGAGCAGCCTGACATCAGAATACCAAAGGACTGGGACTGTTGGTTGTACTTCGTGGGCGGTGGCCGTGATCCATCGACTTACGGGTCGACTTGGGATGTGTTCGACCCAGATCGATATCTTGACAAGGGTCTGGCGCCCGGTGTAGCCTACGGAGCGGGTCCGAAGACTTGTTTGGGTCGCGATGCGATTCGCGAGATCGCGCTGGCTGTGGCAGAGACATTTTTGCGCCTCGGAATCCAGATCGATGGCAAGATTAAACCGCGTGGAGTACGCGGTTGGCTGGGGTGGGAACCGAACGATTCGGTGATGCCTGAGGATTGGGCTCGAGATATGAAGCAGTTGCCGACTCAGAGACCGTCAGACCCAATCATGATACGTGTGTCGCGTAGCTATCTATAGCAATATTTCAATGTATTCGTCGTTTGATGTTCCTCTTCGCTATGTTGAAAGCCAGCATGGTCCACCAGATAGCGTTCAGCCCAACCAGCATAGCGGTTCCGATCTGACATCGTTTCCTGAGCATCGCATATGCTTGGTACGGACCAAGGCCATGATGCTGGCCGTATTTCGTCAATATCCAGTAAACGACACCGAATCTTGAAGCGGCGAATATTGCCAAGAAGGCCATATCTAGAGCGGTGTTCGATGCTCCTGTGCGCTGTCGGTTCCACCATCGCACATGCATCAGTGGTGTACTGCCGTTCATCAATAAGAACGCGGTGATCACCCACATCCCCTTTTCTTTGCCGGCTGCAATGTACGCTTGTAACACGAGTAACGCGGATGAGAGCAGCACGTGATGAACGAGAGTGATGGGTGAGTCTCGGGCCACAACGCGTAAGGCAGCGCGAACTGCTGACTGGTCCTTCTCGCGGCGTGCATGAATCATCGCATAACTGTCGTACAGGAGGTAAGCGGTCTCCCATGCAGTCAGCGCGTTAGCCAACTTATTGTGACCGTTGATCGTAGGATTCCGCGAATCGTCTAGGTGGTGCCTCTGCTCGTGAGTGTCTTGAGGGGCTGATCCTGGTGACGGGTGAATCGGCCATGACGAGTATCGCAGTAACAAAAATGCAATGATCGAAGATGTTGTGGCATGCGCTGCTGAGACGGCCTTGTTGAACCTGATTGGTTCCGCTGACATTGCCAAGGTTTGATATCGCGAAACGCTGCGTTTCAGAGCGATGGAAGTGCCATGCGGATAGCGTGTTGATGAGAAGCGATGCAATGGTTGCAGTGGCTTCTTGGGCGCTCCTCGGCTCACTGGCACTCATGGTCCGTGCGGTATGCACGTCATCGACCCCTTCATCGCAGCCACCGAGTTGAATCCGATCCGCAATCACCATCATCACGTTATTCTCAATTCAAGCGATTCGCAGGAATGTCTCGTACACTTTACATCTTATACAATGCCGACGCATCTATCATGGGCAAATTGAGGTACGGTTATCGAAAGATTTGCCATTCTTCAGAGGAGAACCCAGCTTGTGCAGCCTGTACGCTTCCCTCGACAAATTCATTCGTCTGATAATGTGATCAAGTATGCTGATCCCCGCAGGTGATATTACACATGGCGGATTATCGTTGAAGGAAACACCAGCTTGGGTAGAAGCGAAGAAAGCAATAGAAGCCGAGTCCGGATACCACATCGTGCAGTGGCATAGAGACGAGCTGTCTGTAGAGGTTCGTGGCTACCGTGAGATCTTCAGAGTAATAGGGTCTAGGAACTGACCAGTTGTAGGTGAAGAACTTCGTCGAATCCAACAACATCCGTTATCCGACCATACTGTCGAGCGGAAGCGGTGGTAGTCTCGCAGAGACAATGAACAATTCGGAGCTTGCGGCTTGTAAAGGCAATGCACAAAGTGTCATCTCGAGGCTTCGAGAGAAAGGCATCATGCAGCAGAAAGCGGTCTCTCCTTCTCTGTAGCGAGTTCCATTGGATACAAGTTAGCTCAGCGCCTGTACGAGCCAATTTGTCCTTTGAGCAATGCCTAAGCATACTAAAAGGGCCATTGTCCATGAGAGATGTTGCAGATAGGAAGGAAACATGAGCATGGCTGTGAAGAAAGCCGCGCTTTCCGTCCCTTCGATAAGTGCTGGTCGCATTGCCACGTTGGTCAGCTCTTTAACCCTGTTTCCATCTTTTCCGCTGCCCTTGCGCTTCTCGAGAATGGCGCCAGTGTAGAACAAGACGAAGTTGTTGACGTGAAATGATGATTCTAACACAGCCACTGAGAGCCAGATGCTCTTTGCATTGGGCTCATCATTACGTGCTAAAGCGCAGGATATAGGAATGGCCGAATAGACGATGAAGTCGCCCAAGAGGTCGAAAAAGCCGCCAACATCCGAGGACTGGTTGCGTTTGCGGGCGACAGCGCCGTCGAGACAATCCAGTACCCTGTTTAATGCCCAGAATATGATACTCGCTAAAGTATTGTTGGATGCAGCGTAAATACAGGAGATCACACCCGAGGAAAAGGCCAGAAACGTGATAACTAGTGGCGAGCAAATGGAGGGGACGAGCGGCGTGATAGAATCGAAGAGCGTGTCTTTAATCGGTCGAAGCTGGATGTCTAACATGACTGCGGTAGATGTCGGCTGGATAGCGAATGATGGTGATGGGTAAGATGCAATTTCGAGATAGAATGCCTTCGGAACCGTTCCGATCGGATGACGTCAAGAGTTATGATAGCCCAGAGAGCGCCATAGGAAGGCAAATGCATGCGACTCAACACACCATGGACTTTCCTTCACGCAGAATCGCATGCAATCATGGTTTCGATGTATCGAGCTGCTCTAGGAACCCTGTTTCTCTCTTCCGTCGCCTTCCCAGACTTATACCAGCCTCTTCTCACACCTCTGTGGCAATGGCTGATACGAAACCCTCTATATCGTCTGTCAACCTTTGAGACGATATGGACAGTCCTTCTTTACGCAGTAATCGAGGTTTCTATGACGGTCGTATTCATGCGAAATCCGCAATGGAGATTTGCAGTCCAGCAGAACACGAAAGATGAGGACGCAGCTAGGAAGCCGCATGGGATGCGACGCCCTTCGCGGCGATGGGGCGAGGCTATCACGTACATGACGCCGCTACTACTCATGGATCTGACCATGATCAAGAAGTTTGCCGATGTTCCGCTTACTGCAATGCTAGAGTCGGGCAATTACCACGCGGCCGCGGCAGCAATCGCAGCAAACAACTCCACTACGGCGTATCACAGTACATTTCTGGTGCCAACACTGCACAACATGACGATGTCTTCGCCGCTGCAAACGCAACGCGCTCTTCCCGACCTTCCTCCTACGAGCCGCCGAATCGCCCTCGAGCTCGCGACGAGCTTTTTCCTCTACGATGCGCTCTTCTTCCTCTTCCACTACTCGCTTCACGTCATACCCGTGGTCAAGCGATGGCACGCACCGCACCATCGACACGCCGAGATACACCCCCAGATTACCAACCAGTTGCACATTCTCGAGCGACTGGGCCTGGTGCTGCTGGCCAACTTCAGCCTCAACATCATAAAGAGCCATGTCTTCACGCGGACTTTGTTTGTACCCATATTCGTATGGCTATTAGTCGAGCTGCATTCGGGGCTGGATCTACCGTGGGGTTATGACAAGATACTGCCCAAGGGTTGGGGAGGCGGAGCAAGAAAACACAGCCTCCATCATGCACGAGGCGGTGGAGGCTACGAGCCGTACTTTACATGGTGGGACAATTTGCTGGAACAAGCGGGCCAGATTCCGAAAGAACATGTCGAATAATTGCGCACGAGCCCCCTCGGTTGCAGATGCATCGTAGGACTACCAAAATGTCAACAAGCACAACGAAGGCGCGTCTACGAGCCACGTTTGTCTCTGGATAGCCAGAGAGCCACAGCAGTATAAATCATTCCACAGCACAGCTCTCTACAAAGCCTCACCGTCGTGCTGATCTTAAGGTGCGCTTTGAGCCTTTGCGGGAGCGGGAACTTGCGAGATACCGAGGTCGCTAAAGATCAGGCGCCAGCCCCTATTGAACGCCACAAGAGCTTGATCCACGATAGTATGGAAGGCCTCGCGACACGAAAATTCTTTATATAAGATTCTGGCTGGAGACAAGTTGTAGGTATCGCTCTTCGTCGCTCGTTCTTCGTACAGTCTTTTGCACAGTCGCTCGTTACAAAATTCTGTATTTCATCGACATTTCCACTCTTTCAAACTTCGTAATCTTCACAAGATCATTCCAGTCACCATGGCTTCAAAGTTCATCCTCGTCTCTTTCATCGGCCTAGTTGCTGCGCAACAAGACATCCCAGCAACTATGTCAGTCCCATGGATCGGCGACATCTTCGAAGGCTCAGTCTTGCCGAACATGGTCGGCTCCGTTGTCACCGCGAATCCCACCGCTACGACTCTTGCACTCGCCTGCGCTACCTCCATCGACTGTGGTCTCTTTCCAGCCGAAACCCTCGTCTTCGGTCCTTCGACTTGGAATCTCAACATGGGAGACCCAAGCCCAGAGTCCGACTTTACCGCTACAATGGACTGCGTGATCATGCCTGAAAGCGCGGTATGCAAAGAGATGGCTGGTGGAACCGAGGCAAACTTTCCCGGCAGCAGCACAGAGCCATACAGTGGCTCAGCTGTAGGCACGTTTGAACTGGTGATCACTGCCGGTGTGGAGAAACTCAGCCAGGCCATGGAAGCTACTACCACTGACGCTGCGACATCCACCGCTACTTTGTATAAATCACATCCGATGTCTGGATTCGTGGAAGAGATGAGTGCTAGCACAGGTGTTGTAGCAAATTCTGGGAGTGTGAGCCAAACTGCTAGTGCCGCTGCGGCAGATGCTACTGGTGCTGCCAATGCTAAGAGTGTGGTTGGTGGTGGTCTTCTTAGCGTCGCTGCTGGTGTAATCGGAGGCCTGTTGCTATGAAGCTTCATCAGCGTAATAATACTATGAACTTTAAGATGCTGTGCATTGCTTGATCCACAAAACCCTTGACACTTTCAACAAGCCGCGCACTGCGTCATTGCGCCTAAGGGAACATGCTTGGTCTCAAGACAGCGCACTCTATTCTCGGGGAGCAAAAGTTGCAGATCACCAAGATGCACTCAGCTTCACCTCTTGACGTAGCCAAGCTAAGCATTTCATGTTGCCAAGCTCGTCATCACATATGGCCAAGTGCTGTGCCGCAGCACTAACGGCTGGTTTCTAAATGCTCGCTTATATGTTGAAGTTGACACACTGTAACCAATGGCACTGTAGCAACAGTCATATGCTCCTGCTACACGCGAATTTGGTCGCACAACACTCAAAATCTACCGAAGTGCTGATGGACTCTCCTGCCAGTCTACCACAGGTGGTGAAGTTTCGTTTATCTTCAATAGTCCCAAGAACACCCCATAGTTAATAGATGATGGGCAATCTCATTAGTGATGGAGTCCAGGTAATGAGATCCTCTTAGAGCTGAGGTAGCTAGTGTAGCGCGATTTAGCCCATGTATGTAAGCATTGTTCCATCTTAACAGCTTGGCTATGTCGATGAAGTCTTGGCCCGTCCGGTTATTATGACTTCAAGTCCAAATCCGTATCGCCCCAAAGATCCTTCACTGTTATGAGCGCATTTTGGTTTAACCGTTACGTCGTGTATCGTCGATGAAGGCATGTAAATTTACGCCTTGCTGTAGAGTACTCGTTGCCCGGCTGCAAGCGCATCGCTGTTCATCGTCATTGGAATGTATGGTCGTCGAGATGAGAAGCGAGGTTCGCCTTGTTGCAAGGTACTGCTTGCACGCGCTGACTGTTTCTCGAACACCACCAGTCGTCGGCCATGATATTTCACGAGCCTGACTGTGAGGGAATTGGCACTTCTGGGCAAAAGACATCTGGATTTCAGAGGTTTGGAGTCCCCTAAGGAACAGCTTGGTATATAAAGTGTGAGACTGAGCCATCCTCACTCCCAACTCCATCGCAAATCTTCAGCATCTTTCAGAAAGCACATATTCGACGTTTCTTCGAGATGCATCTATTCCTTCCGTTGTTCGCCGGTTTTGTCGGTGTCGCCACTGCAGACTTCTTGATCTACACATTCGAAGACAGCAACTTTACGGGTGAACTTTACGTAAGACGTGTATTGTCCGTGGAATCAGAGTGTTACTAACGCAGCTCTAGTTGGGATGGAAGTTCTTCGATGGCCCCCCGGACTGCAACGCTATCTGTGACACATCCAACCTCGGTGGAACAGACGACGCAAGTGGTGGCGGCGTTCGTTGTGAGGGTAATGGTAATTATCTCCGTAAGAGCTGCATGCGATACAAACACTGACTTCGCACGTCTGCACTTAGACCCGGCAGGTGGCTGCTCTTATTATCCGGATGCTCTAATTACGGAACTCGAAGTACATGTAGAGGGCGTTATGCACTGGACTATCTATGGTGAGAACTCGTCGGTCTACCACCATGTCCCAAGCTAACAATCCGAGCAGAGGACAAAGGGTTCGACATGGAGGCCGCGGATGGCAGTGGCTCTCAGGGCGTGTGCACGCCTGATACCTCGGACGATTACGATTGCGCCAGCTGTGGTAGCCGTTCAGTAGGCCGTCGCGTCTTCTCCTGCAAGAGCAATTTTGTGGCGAAGGACTTCGGCTTGGAGACCAAATGAGGTAGCCGGGCTGTTGGTCTTTCCGCATATGCCTGTGTGGCGTCCTAGTCTTGGTTCGAATGTCTTCTCCTTGGCTCCTGCGAATTAGTGCGAGTATGCTCTGTCTTTACCGAATATGTTGCACATTCTGCCATGTAAAAATGATCGAATCCGGTTATTTGAACCCGTTAGAGGTTATCTGATCAGTTTGTGATGTTTTAGGAAAGCAACGAAGCATTGACAAGTGCGCGTAGGTAATTTCCAAAGCGCTGGCCTTTTCTGACTTCCCAATAGCTACTAAGAGGAACGCCCTGTCGTCGAGCATATCCGAGAGATGTTGGCACGTTGGTTTAAACGGGAATGGGTCATCCTCGGTTAGGTCGTCCTCAGGCTGAGCTCCCTTGGAAATACTCATCCGCGGATATAAGCCGGAAGCGGCTCCGTGGAATGCCTTGGCGGTCTTCTATCAGTGCATCCTGCACGGCAAACGACCCATTTTCTGCAAGGCCAATGCTGTGAGATGTACCATGGGCTTGGGTTCCCTGGTGTAAAATGAGAGAGCTCGAGATGGCGTATAATTGTGGGGCGAACCCAGCGTATATGATGGTCGTCGTGCTCGTTGCCCGCGCGGGCATCTCCTCGTCTATTTCACCCCCTTATCTTCATTAGTTTCGAAACGTCCGAAATACATATACCGAATGGTGGTATCTTATACGGCTAGGTTAAAAGTCGAAAGCGATGCATTCACCGGATGTGCTGGTGTGGACATGGTTTCTGTGAGGAGATGATGAAATGAGCTGCTTCGAAAGAGCAGGATCTGATGTGAGAATTCAAGACGTATGGAAACGTGCCAGAAGAGAGACTTTGAAGGAATCGCGAAAGAGGAGGTCTGACAGTGAAGGGAAACTGCTGGTGTCGAGCGCTAGAACGCGCTTTCCTCGCAGGAACCAGATGACGTCATCGCGTTCCTTCCCACGAACATTGCAACAGCAGTGATAATGCCACAGCTCTTCGACTCCATGCATTTCGAGGCGCATTCCTGCGAAATCGTGCAAATGCACCCCCATCGAAGTGTGATTTTCCAGATCGAAGTTCTGCGCCATCCATGATCGATGGCAATTCGGACGAGCGGCACAGTGGATGCGGCTAATGTGTGGCTGCACGTTCCAATGGAATTCCCGAGGTCGACGCGACAACTCTCAACACCAAGACTTCACCAACCCATGAGCACTTTGTTTACGGGACCGAAAAGCCTCCCCCGGAGAAGAGTAAGTATGGTTCTCACATGACCATCGCGCAAGGTGTTGGATCACTAGCCTCACTATTCCCTTTGCAAGCAAGACTGATTTGGAAACTGACCCATTCTCCTGGGCTAGAGTTTTGGAAGGACTGCTATACTACCGAACGCGCAGACGAATATCGAACAAACGAGTACACGATGCCACCATCAACGCTTAGGTGGTGTAGTAGAAGTCGGGCCGCACATCACCCATATCCTCAATCTCCTCCTCGGTCTTGCCCTGTACCCAGTGGTCGCGCTTGCCCGCCTTCCTCAGCTTGTTCTCACGCTTGAGCGCAATGTGCATGAAGAGAGTTCCACCGAATAGGAACAAGAACATGTAGGCGAGCACGATGCCGTGGCCGGTACGGTAGTGCGGCTTCTCCTTGCTCATGTAGATGTTGGACGAGACGACACCGTTCATGTTACCCCATCCGACCACGACACCAACCATAACACCGCGCTTCAATGAACCCTCGACGTTGTTGGAGGCCCAAGTCAACGTGTTGGAGACTGTGGGGTAGATACCCATGGCACCGAAGAATGTCGCAGCGTACTGGACTTTCGCGTTCGTGGTGGCAAGTAACATGGCGAACCCAACGCATCCAATCGCCGAGACTACGAGGTTGCAGATACCACGCTTCTTAGTCTTGTCGGCGATCCATCCGATAAACACCGTTAAGGCGGCAGCAGCAGCGTAAGGAGGGACAGACAGGAGCTGAGCCTTGGTACCTTTGTGGCCCATACCGAGTAGAATCGTAGGGAGGAAGAGCGAGAAAACGTACAAAGGGCACAGGCAACCCATGTAGATGACAGCATACCCCCAAGTTTTCCAGTCACGAAGGGCGGCCATCACATGTCGGCGGTCAATGCCTCCAACCTTGGCGCGGGCTTGTCCATCGGCCTTGAGGCGACGCTGAGCTCGTAGCTTCTCGTCGGCTGTGAGGAATCGGGCCGTGTCTGGGAAGTCGAAAACCATCCACCAACAGAAGATGCCGACGAAGACAGTCATCAGACCCTCAATAATGACTGCGCATGTTAGCTTGCATCATGTGGTTGGATCGTGAAGACTTACAGATCCATCGCCAACCGGAGTAATTACCCGCACCATCCATCTGGGTGATAGCGGCAGCCAAGAGACCGCCGAAAGAACCGGCAAGCGCGGCAGCGGAGAAGAACAAAGCAGCACGGAAACCAAGTTCCTGGCGTTTGTACCAGCAGCTTGATCATTGTCAGTGACGAACGTCCGTTCGAGAAGCAGGGTGCAACTTACGAAAGATAATAGTTGACACCTGGGAACAGGCCAGCCTCGGCAATACCCAGAAACCAACGGCATGCGAGAAGACCCGCCTTGTTCTGAACGAGACCCATGAGTGTCATGATGGTACCCCAGGCAAGGATAATTGCCGTGAAAAAGACACGAGGGGACCATTTCTTGATGGCGATGTTGGTCAGCGGCTCAAACCCGGCGTAAGAGATGAAGAATATGGTCAAAGCGTCGTTGTAGCCGCGGCCTTTGGGATCAATTCCGATCTCCTCCTCCATGTTCGCGACACGAGCATTGCCGATGTTGGTCCGGTCCAAGAAGGAAAGCAGGTACAATAGCGACAGCCATGGGATGAGCCACTTGTCCATCTTCCAGACCAATGCTTTGTCCTACCAGAAGTCAGCGAGTTACGGGACGAAGAAATCAGAGTGTGTCGTACAAGCGCGGCGCGTTCGGCATCAGATTTGCCTGCGTCTGGGTCGGGCAGGTCATCGACATCCCCAGGTGTGCTGATCCGAGAGCTGTCAATATCGTTGGCGTAGATATGCTGGCCCTTCTCGTTGGCCTCATGGACCTCGAGGCTGGAGTGTTGCTGTACGGCTGCCATGATGATTGGTGCCTGAGGGTGGACTGGAGTACAAGAGTCTGAGGAAACGTTCGCAAGAGGGGCAGCCAAGTGTCTCTATATGTACTCAGGCTCGCGAACGCCGTGGGTGTGTCGCTCGAAACGAGACGGACCCTGCTAGGGTTGATATGACCAGCTAACCTAGCGCAACCCGGGACCCCATGGGGCGGTTGGATGGGACAAGATTGTGGATCTGACTTAGCCCGTCTGCTGTTGCGTCCGAGCGTGGCGGTGGTAAGGGCGCCGAAGAGGGCGAAGACGCGATATCTTGACGCGCCTTCGCTTGGCGCTATCGGCTGCAGTACCACGTTGCCTCTGGCTTGTCAAATCTGTCACCAACCGACTCGCTGCGGAAGTCCACCCTCTCTCGCGCTTCACCGATCACCTTTCACGTCTACTCAGCGGATCCAAAGGAAGCGCGTATCCTTAGATTGGGTTTCAGCCTCCCAACTCCAATCCCTATCCTAGGAGTGCGGACCGATGCCACTGCGGCCCCTACGAAAGCAATTATTCCACCATATCGTTCTTTAGGCAGAGCCCCTCCTCGCTCCGGACCAAGCGCATGTATTGGGAACTTGCTGCGTTCCAGAACGACCGGGACTTGCGTTAAATGGCATCTCTGGGCACCGCCGACGAGGCCATTCGAAGCCTCGTAAAAACGCCCACCAAGACCTTGGCACAACGCCCTCACGCATGGAGCCGCGGATAAGGATTGGGCGACAGGGTGTTTCTTTTCAGCCGGCAGGACGAAGCTTTTCGCTGAGCTTCGCTCAGTAATGATAGTCACGTCGTGTCACAGCGCCTAAATTTCACACGATTCTCGCGGTCTGGTGTTGAGTTTCCAACACAGCGCGCATCAAACAGCGGACTCTTCCCCGCCATGCCCATCATCCGGGGGTTTTGTGGGGTGGCTTGGCAGCGCTAGAGTCGGCCGGACTCACATAGGCCGCCCCGCTCGCCAGGCATCGCGCACTCTGGTGCTCTCTGGAATTCCCGCTGTCCACTACTGGGATAAAGCTGACGAGAGCCCAGATGGCTGCATCGGATAAATGGAGCACTGGCCTCCTGCAATTCGCCAGTGCCGTCCAACGCCCACGGCGCGAGCGGAACAATGGAAGCTACTGGTTCTTGCATGGCAGCATCAAGCACCCTGCACCACCCTGCACCATGGATAGCGACAGCACTGGTATGAGGCTACTTGCGACGGTCTCTGAACCCGGGCTACCGTTAGCAAGCGATATCTGGGCACGGCATTTGCATTGACTTTTGGACTACCCGCACGTGGCCCACGGCGATACCGCAGGCAGTTTGTAATCGTTGCGCTGCCCCGGCGAATAGCCTACGAATCCAAACACCTGGATGGCGCACACGATGTCATGCCTAGAAACGCCAAACAACGCACCAAGCCGATCGTCCATGTGGTTGTCGCGTGGCCGTCCGTCAGATGGGATCCAAAAGATCAGCGAGCGTTGACTGAGCCCCTTGCCTGCTTCCACCCATCTCAACGTTCCGCAGCTCCTAATTGCGTGCTGCGCGATCATCTAGTTGCGTTGCTGCGGCACAGCTCGAATGCATGCCAGAATACGCCCACCTGCGACAGGGCTCCCTAGCTTGTTGTAACCAGCCGTCAGCATCGGGAACGTGCTCTCTCGTCTCTTCGTAAACATGGCAGAAGAGAGATTGGCCAACCACGCCGCAATGAAACATGGTATCAATACTGCGTACTGACATCTCAACACATGCAACATGTCTTCTGGCAGTATACGAAAGGTAAGTTCCAACACACAGTGATTGCTTTTTTCATCTTCAATTACGCGAGAGCATCTAGAATCAGGGTCTGGTTATCGCTTGATATTTATATGTCTGGATTATCAAACGCGGACATCGGCTATGCGCGTCTAGCAAACTATCGAAACGCATCGCCTAAGCGCAAACGTTCAGTCTCGCTACCGATGGGTCGTGGTCGCTGACTTGCGCATCATACTCCGGCCATGTATTAACATGAATGTGCTCAAAGTCTGCCCTGCTCTTCTTGGCCAAGGATGGCGAGACGAACATGTGGTCCAATTCCTGAGCGTTCATGTCGAAGAGATAGGTGTAGCGCTCGAGCTCGTCCTCGCGGACTACCTCGTCTAGATCTTTGAGCCCTGAGATCTTGGTGTACTCTTCGAGGGGTTGTACGAAGGCAAACTCGTTAAAGTCCCCTGCAGTCACGACACGGGCGTTCTTGTCCTTAGAAAGGATGTCCTGCAATTCAACGTCAGCCGTGTTCTCATCTACACTCCAACTTCATAGCTTTAGGGGCAAGAAAGGGCATTCCCTTCGTGCGAGCGTGGCGTTCTTGGTACCACCGAGGGACGAAGGTACGAGAAGCGTGCTGCAGCCACCCCTCTCCGCGCCGCCTTGCCGCATAGAGCCGCAACCGACATATCAACGTACCTTGACGAAATTTGCGGTGAGACGCGCCTGCTCGAGACGATCATCTAGAAGCATATCGTTAACGACTGTTGCACGAATCTACTCAGATTGATGAACTCACCTACGCCACCATTGACTGGTGGTCGAGCATCTCCATGCAAGCTGCTTGATCCTCCCTTTGAGCCAAAGTGCACATTGACCGTGAAGAACACGTTCGGCTTCTTCGCGCCGGCCTTTCCGATAACCTCCCACTGTGCAGCCAACGGCTTTCGGCTCGCTGTCCAGGCGTCATTTGCTGGCTCGATACGTCCAGGGTTGTACTTCAATGTCGGGCCAGCAAGCACTTCGTTGGCATCGAGCGGACCGCCCGGGTTGGGCTTGTAGAGGCGAATCAGGTTCGGCTTGTACAGGTAGGCGACGCGGATGTTACCACCTGGCTGGCCACCGTCTTGATCGTCAACAGGCACAATATCGGTGAATGTGTAGTTTGGGCCACCGGCTGCTGAGATGGCAGCTGTGAGTGTGCTGAGGGTAAGGTTTGCGGATACGACTAGACATGTCAGACGATTCTGTTCAACGCGGGCGACGCGGGAGAGGAGTGCGGCTCGTATGCGCCCCGTCGCCGGGTACGACATTCGGTCAAGGAAAACGGGAACGCTGTGAAAGCTCTCTGTAGCACTTACCTGCATCGTTGGTGGGACCATTGTCGTCCTGTACCTCCTGAATGAAGAGAATATCTGGGCTCTTCATGTAGTTCACGATGTGGTTGGCAAGGTCAGGGTGATGGTCAGATGTAGGCGCAAGGTTCTCAACATTGTAGTCGCCAAAGGTAATGCCATCGCACTTGCCGCTCGATACGAGCTTGGTCGCCGGAGGAAGAGCAGGCATCTGGCTCTTAGTGACCTTGATAGCGGTAGTTGGAAGGATGCGGTAGAAGCCAAAAGCGTAGCTGACGATACCAGTAATCTCCTCGACTGAATCGCCCATCTTGGTGCCAGTGGGGTTCTTGGTTCCGTCGAGAGGAGATCCGATAACGATGGCCTCTGGGTTGGCGTCCTTGTCGGTCAAGGTCAATCCACCCCGGTCATTGCGACCAGAAACCTTCCAGTCTCCAGCTACCCAGGTGTCGCCGTACTGATTGGGCTTGGTGAGCGCAGTAGGCTTCTTGACAGTGACCAATTCACCCGTCAAGCTCTCCCAGAAATCAAGACCGTACTTCTTGGGCTGCAGCTCCGGGTTTGCAACGCTGATCTGCGAGACGTTGTTCGGCACGGCGAAAACATCTCCGCCATCCAGACTGCTGTATTGCTCGTTCGGAGGGTCGCGTGTGTCCTTTCCGATGACCAGCGGCTTCACAGCAGCACCCGAGCTGAGTCGCCCCTGCAATACTGGTGTCGAGAGCTGGGTCAGGTAGATGTAGTCCTTGTTCGAGCGGTACTCGACCACCTTTCCTCCCACAACAATAGTATCGCCAACCGTCAAGTTCGCACCAAACGTGCGACCAAAAACGTATACGGACTCGGATGTCCGCTCGTCGCGGTCAGGCTGTGTCGATCGCAACCAAAGACCATCGGGTCCCTTCGCCGTAACAACACCAGTAACGTTCGAAACCGTCTGATCTCTGTACGGCGAGAGAAACTTATTCCCATTAATCTCCGCAATCGTCAGCGCAGTGGAAACCGCCACCGAAGCCGAAAGGGCGAGAAGTCGCGTCAAAGTCGCCATAACGAACGGTAAAAAACGAAGGTATGAACCGGAATAGCGTTTTCCAGTATTGAGGCTCCGGCCCTATCTTCTTATAAACCGCATGCTACCATGCTACCAAGTCAAAAAGCGCGTTCCAAGAACCCGGTCCCGCTGCTGTCTATCAATGACGATCGCGCTACACTCCACTTGACCTGTTCCTGACATTTATCGCCGCTGGCCGTCCGACCCACCCGTTACTAAACACCTCCCCACCTCACGTTCGACTAACTCATATTCGCGACTTGCCTATCACAGCCAGCGAACAACATGCCACCGGCCATGCGCGAGCTCCGATAGTCCTTGGCAATACCACTGATTCTCTTGACTTCTTGTGCGTGTTTCCGACGCGTGCAGCGACGCGCCTGGTCTGGTTGGTCGAAGTGCAGCGCTGGACCCTGGTTTGGCGCGGGCCGAGGCTGTAGCTCCTTTGGGAAGGTGGGACGGTGATTGGTTCGAAAGCGGGAGGTTGGGGAGATTGAGCGGCGACATCCGCTAGGCGTGGCGAAGGGCTGTCAATCAGGTGGGAGAGATAAGACACGTGTGGGGATGGCGCGATGGATGGGATTATGCGTGGTATAGGAGAAGCGGCTTGGGAGGTGTGGCGGTGGAGTAGGCATGAGAGGCGGGTGGATGGATCGTGGATCTTGGATGAGGAGAGGATGGGGGCGAATGGGAGGGATGCACGTGGGCTGGGCACTGATCTGGACGGCCTGCGAACGGGAACGCATGTACGGCTTGTGAGTATATAACCTGGTTCGACGCGATTGTTACGTTATGTGAAGGTGCGCTACTCCTACTGCGTCATTAACAGCTCAAACACATTATCGAAGGACAACGTTGATCATCCTGGGGCGTATATCAACATAAGAACATGCGAAGAAGGCGTCTCAACGTCAATGTAGACTATATGGTGTTCAGTTCGTCCCTCAAACAAGGTGTATTGATCTCGACAACGGAGTAAACACGTATGGGAACGAGGGAAGAGACCACACGCAAAACCACAATAATGCAGCATCAAGACCGCTGTAGAAGCAAAGTCCCTTTCCGAGCTTGATGGTGGTAATAATAATACCGATGCTCGCCGTCCTTTCACGGCCTTACAATGCGCAATACCACGACCTCACTGCCTGCACGATACCCAACCCTACCCAAAATAACAGTACCCCCCAGCTTCCAAATTGTCCCGTCTACGCTTCATTGTTAGAATCCTCAAGTCTTCTCGAATATTCTCTCCAGAATGCATCCTCATCGCGCTTTTGCTTTTCGTTCGATCGTCGCTCATCCCTCTTCCTGCATGCCTCTGCAAGCGCTGCTTGCATCTGCGGGCTCGGTGTAGGACACACCGGTCGCGCTGTGTTTCCTGTCTGATTGATTAGCGGGGTGGAATACTGGAGAAGATGTGTGAAATATAGACACACCTATTTCAACATTGGTATCGCGGCTCTCAACTTGCGCGGAGTGGGCGTTCCCGTCGCTTTCACTCCGGTTGGGTCGTTTGTTCGGGTTCGTTTCGCAATCGCTTGTAGCAGTCAATTCCTGGCTTGCCCGACGCTTCATGGTGTGAGGAGCAGAATTGACGTTGGTGGGCCTTGAAGCCAAAGACGGCGGGTCGAGAACCATCATGACGATAGGATGTGTCAAATGTCCTATGTCGGTGGCTCTGTAGTGACTTCTACCTCGTAAGGATTGACTACTCAGTGGCTTGTGTGAACGAGGTGAGGGTTTGGATTGGCTCTTTCCTGGCATTCTCCATTTACCTGGTAGCACAGATTCAGTATGCTGGTTTGCAGGGCTGGGATGCACATCACTTACCTGGACTGAGTAATTGCAGATTCTCCTGGAATTTAACACTAAGCCGACGCAGATCCTTGGGCGGGGATTTCTCATCCGGTGGTGGTAAAGACGTTTGCTCCTGGGAAAGACAGATGTCATCAGCCGGTGGTGAGTCTAGTGGAGCGGCTGCAGAAGATGTTGGCGGATTTTCCGTGCGAGATTCCAAAGCGGCGTCGAATCGCCACGGCATATGTCTTCGTTCCATTTCACTGATCGCTTCCACAGCCTGAATGAGCTCGCTGTTGTTCTCTGTATGGGTCGAATGAGCCATCAGGCGACGACATAGATCCGAGACAGGCTTCTTTTCAGTCTTGTCGCCATCTTCAACCTCCAAGATGAGCTTTTGCGTTGCATGTAGAATGGCCTCAAGCAGGACATCAGCCAATAGTCGCGACGCCCGAATTTCCATAGTGTGTTTTTCCAGAGCGGCGAGACACTCGATCTCTGGTGAACCACAGTCTACGATTTCAAGGTATTCCCTTCGAACTCTGACCGCCTCGCGGGAAAAATGCTCGCCTTCCAGGTACTCCTCAAGCAAATAGGGATGCTGCACCCAGCTCTTTAGGGGAACCCCCGACATCGACCAAGGTTTAGGTACAACGAGCGGCTCAGAATCGTGAATCTTCTCATAGGCGGTGCGATTGTCATAATCTCGCAGGTCTAGACAACGCTTCAAATCGCGAAGCTCTTGTGCGGCTATTTCCTGCTGCATATTGGCCTGGCGTTCCGCGGTGGCGGCATCGATCGCGTGCCAGGATGCTGATTTGAAGAAAGGAGGACTGGGCGGAGGCTCTGGAGTAGCGTGGAGTTCTGACTGCTCAGATTCTGTTGATCCGCTGACATTTGTGGAATGAGCTGTCGCTTGGTGTGCGGCCAGTGCACCGGCGAGCGATAAAGGAAGGTCCATTGCGTATAGATCCGCGTTCGAGCCCTCAAAGTCAGAAGAAGGCATCTCGACATCATTGGTCATATCGAGAGCGTGTGTCGCGTTGATGTGAATACGGATACGGCCTGGGGGGGTATGATGCGATTCCGGAGTCGATATCGTGTTCGTAAGGCGAGTGAGGAAGACTAATGATCTTACCAGGTCAGTAAACAGCGTGTCTCAGCGGGCGCTCACTTACTAATGCAACAGTGCTGTCGAAAAGATATCAATGTAAGAGTAAACAAGCCGATGCGTCGAAGGTGAAAGAGCTTTCGCGTTCAAGCTCCTGCTTAGGCGACAATGAAGCAATCACGATGCGCGCGTGGAATGAAGTCCTTCGTTCGCTACGTGGCAGGCGCAGTGGTAGACTGCGACGCGACGCCTTCACATGGTTGTTTACCCTATTTTGCAATTTGTGTCGCAAACCTAGACCGCTGCATACGCACTATTGTATCTATGCAAATAGATCGTATACCAGACAGTGTATACTTCTACTTACACCTGTTTGTGAAACGCAACATGATTTGTAGCCACCCATAGTGACACTACGCCCCAAAGGGCTTAGCGTCCTTCTTCCGTTCAAAGCATCGTCACAACTTTGGAAGCTGCGAAGGATGTCACATCAGCAATTACAACATTGCAACAGTGCATTCAGAAGCAAAAGGCTATAAATTATAAGAAGCTAAGAATACACGCCCAGGCATCCGCCTCCCCGTACAAGCGAGACAGCTTGCATCAGGAGAGTGAAAACGGAGGGTATATGCCCAAGTCGCTAGAAGAAGAGTAAGAAAGAGGATATCAAGAAACGACATGACAACATCAAAGGGTAGCCGTCCGAAAGTCCATCCCAGAAAAGCCAAGTCCAAAGTCCTACAATGCCCGGTCCCAGATCCTGTTTTCCGTTGTAAAACCAAGACATACAACTCCGCTAGCCATACCTCATAGACCCGTAACCCTACATAAGCTGAATAAGTGAAAGATGTTTAGAAGGCAACACCAACAGCCCCCGGACTCATGACCATTGCACTTGCCCTACCATTAACACCGACGTCCTTAGCACTAATCTCCATACCCTTGAGTAAGTCAAAGTTGGGGCTCATAGGAGGCTTGAAATTGATGACACCGCTCTTCCTTGTCGTCGCGCTCAAGAGACCAGCCTCAGCAGCGATCTCCTTCTCCTTGACGAGCGTCAGAGGAGCAGGTACGCGGCGGAGTTTGCGGGGCGGAGAGCAAGTAGCGACGGTGGAGGCGAGAGAGTGGGTCGTGGGCGTGGGTGAGGTAGAGCGGGTGGAGGCGTAAGACGTAGTAGAGAAGAGCGTCACGGTAGCTGTGCCGTTGCTTTCTTGGCTTTCTTGTCGGGTGTGTAGAGTGCGGGAGCCGGATGTTGAGGGGCGAGAGGTCGAGGTGGGGAGAGCGGGGTAGGGCGAGCATTGGTAGAAGAAGTCTGCTGTCTTTGGCGTCGCAGGTCGCGAGCTCGAGGCTAGGGTGGAGGTGGAGCGCTTGAGCCAGGCTCCTAGGCGGGCGATGGGTGTGGTGGGTGTAGCGGGCGGTGGCGGCGTGATGGGGTTCGAGGTCAAGGGGCCGGTGTGGGCGAAGGATGGTGGGGAGAGTGTAACGCCCATTGTTGCTCGTCGGGGCGCGGTAGCTTCTGGGGTGGTGGCGAGGGGCTTGAAGCCCAGAGGAGCTGAGAATGCAGAGCCGATATCTGAGAGAGTCTCAGAACGGACGTGCATACGCATGGACGGAGCGATGTAAGGGACGTGGTGAGATGGAGAGGGTGGAGGGCGATTGATGAGTGCGGGTGAGTGAGCATGCGAGCGGTAGGCGCTGGCACGGCGCTCCTCGATTATGGTGTTCAGTTCGCGGATGGCATCATCGACGTCGGTCTTCGTACGGCGAAGACTGCCAGGGCGAGAAGATGGTGCAGTGTTGGCACGATTGCGCGACGGCGATGGGAGACGTGAAAGCACACGAGCAGGCGATAAGGTACCGGACGTGCGCGATCGCTGGATGGTAGGCTTCTCAAGCATTTGATCAACGGCGATCGGCGAGTTCTCTGGCAAGTATGCAAGGGTGGGCGTGGCCATAGTACCCATGGTAGTTCCCGAGAGCCTCCTCTCGTGGGTGGCGGTGCTCTTCTGGCTCTGGACACTGCTCCTTCGCGAAGGCCCACCGACGGGTTTACGTTGGATGACGAAAGATGAGGCGGAAGGGTTTGAAGATACAGAGCTCGTACGTGAGTCTCTTACGCGGACATGGGCTTCAGCAGGACGCTCCAGCTGCGATGGTAGGCTAGCCCAGGCATCCTCACCGTCGAAGTCAGGCAGTGGAGACAGATGACCGCAACCGTCAGGAAGGTAGATTGATAGCTCAAGTGGACGGAAGCTACGACGGCGGCGAGTAGGCACGGAAGCATCATCTAGCATCGAAGGCATATCGTCAAGACCATCAAAGTGCCGAAAGTTAGTTGGGCGACTGATGCTGGGCCTTGAATGGGAGCGCCTTGGTCGCGCAAGGGTCGAGATGCTTGCACGAGACGAAGCACGGGTAGCGTACTCGCGACTGTTGGAAACCCATTGCGAGACATGGCGGCTCACCGAATGGCTTGTCGATGGGCGTTGAAGTGTTGGCTCCGCGCAAGGTTGGGGTACGGGACGCGGTTGCTCGTAGCATATGCGCATATCAGTCTCCCCTATGCATCAACACGTTAGCGTTATGTTGGATCGATCGGGGTTGCCCTATGCGGCTCCAACATATTGGATGTCCGTTGGAGCATCGCCCGGGTATAGTCGTGCATCAAGCAGATTAAGGAGAGCGTAAGCGAGTGGCATGGTGCATCTCAACAAGAACGTTGGAGTTGGGAACCAACGGGCAGCGGACTGTTATGGTCGACGCAGAAATTTGTAGAGACGATCGCAGGAAAGAGAGCGCAGGCTGAAGAAACAGACATGAGGCTGGAGAGTGAAGGTAGAGATCGAACTTACCAGCGGCCCTAAGCGCATTGCTCCCATCGTCCACGAGATCCTCTTTCGATGCACAGCATCCAAACTTGATGGCCAGCCATGGGGACCTGGGTTCCTTCTCTTGCACATTCCCGTAGTTCATCATCTTCTTTTCACGCTGTAAACCAGTACAGCTAATAACCCATCATCAAAATGATCCAAAGCAGTCGAACAAGAAGCGTGACAGAGAGTGTGGTGCCTGAAGCAGGCAAAAGCAAAGACTAACAGATACTAGAAGAGAGTAGTAGAAGAAGGTTGGAGGAAAGGGTAAGGATGAGAGAGGAAAGGCTGACTGCGCGAACCATTCGGATAAAGTCGCAGCCTGTCGACGAATGTGTTGTCCTGCAACGGATGGTTCGCTTCTAGAATGCGCAAATCCTGGAGGTCTGGCCGTCAGGAACAGCGAACCACTCGCACTTCACAGGACGACAGTGGCTCGCATGTTATAGATGAGGCCTGTCCCTGACCGGTTTGTACGCGCCCAATGGCAGCGCATCCCTACCATGGAGGTTGTCAACCTCGCAAGTTAGCTCGTGTGGAGGCTTGCGCGCATTGAGGCGAAATGGTAGGGTGCCGGGTGTGATTGGCTAGGAAAATAGAGTAAGCGCTCGAGGCAGAGCGGAGACTCGCAGTAACGTGGACCAGTGACGAGGCAATAGCGCTTGCGGCTTGAAACTGCCAGAGGCCTTGTCGGCATGTGGCGCGCTGGGATCCTTTTCGTTGGCAGATCTGGCATCAGGGCTGTTACTTCATATCGGCCATGTTCGAGCATGCGCACAGCTGTCGCGTCCTTGGGCAGATCACCGCGACAAGGCGGGGATACCTTGGAACACTGGCCTCTATCCGTGACGTTTGAAACATGCGCATCACAACGAGCGTCATTGTTTGAGACGCGTACAACCGGATTTCCGATATATGAGGGTAGTGTTGAGTTGATGGGTCCGTGATGCCTGGGTCTGGTGGAAGGTGCAAATCACGCGTGCGCCTGCCCCATCGGTTGCTGAGGCTCTCGCCAAGTCCGCTCCCGCACCGGCATGCATCCCAGGATGTGCGACAGCGAATCAGTCGTCTACTCACGACTTCTGGTATAAACCTTCATGCTAGCGGGTAGTTTGCAATTGGTGAGATGCATAATCCATGAAACAAGCACGCAAGAAATCAACAGTCAACCTATCCAATCAAAGACAAGAAATGGACTTCAGAGGCTACAGTGAAGATAGTCTACCCATCTTCACCGGTGCCAGCGCATTAAGAGACTTGGAGGCCTTACGAAAAAAGCTCGTCTTGTCCTGATTTGTGACCATTCTACAGAAGTGGAAGAGCAAATCTCCACCTCTACCCCGTTTGGGATGAAAGTTTGTGTTGTGCTAGCTTCATTGGCTGCATGATTTAGATGACAGCGGAAACGAATGCACAACGGACCGTACATTGCATGGTAGTCAGATGTATAGTAGATAAATTTCGCCGTAGTTATGCTAACTGAACAAGGATATCGCTGACATTCTAACGCCGCAGAAAAAATATCGCAAGGTGTAATATGTGGCTTAAGCTTGGGTATAAAACAGATCGATGGCCCAAAATCTGACAATGAATGCCTCCTTGAGATCGGGATCGGAATCGCGTCATCAGTCGGCATTCCAGGCGTTGCGCTCTTCTCTGAAACTGCCGTAGGACGGACTGGGGTGATCCTTGGCCTCTTCACTGGTCTTCTGGTTGCTGACATCGCGCGTTTCCCAGTGATTGGCTTCGCTAACAATGTGCGGCTTGATGTCGTGTTTCCGCTGTTCCTCTTCGCTTTGGTTCTCGGTAAACGCATAGTTCAGGTTGTGCTCAGCTTCTGGATTCTGCGGCTCAGGCTCATCGGGGTTGAAGCCTTCTCGAACCTCTTCTTCTTCGCCTGGCTCGTATGTCTTACTGCAGTTATTGTTAATTTCATACTTTGACTCAATTATGGAGGGACGACCTACACAAAGTGCTTGGAAGGAACCTCATTCCATCCTGGACCACCTTCCTTACGCGCTCTGACGCGGTCGACTTCTTCTGCTTGATGATCTTCGACAACAAGATCCACTAGCTGGCTCTTGTCCGATTTGGCTGAGCTGGATGACGAAGACTTCTGGCGTAGAAGGTTTCCAAAGGGCGCACGCGACTTGGAATGTGAGGATTTTGAGCGGGATGACTCTCCGTTGCTTGACTGGTCGCGTTGTTTGCCTTTGTCTACAGACTCTTGAAGATCCTGGATTTGACTTTTCCTTCTACGCTTGTTCTCCTTGGTGGGTTGCAGTAGGTTTCGGTTGGTCGATGCGGTCAGAATGTTGGGATCGGCGTACATGCTGTCTTCACGAGATGGACGGTGGGCTTCAATAACGGGGTACTGTAGCTGAGTCAGACAAGATGCGATTGCAGAAGGATGTGTACTTACGTTCCAGTCTCCGAACTCCAGCGTACGTGCGTTATCATATAAGCGCTCTTCCTCGGCGTCCAGATTGGGCTCTTCAACCACGTCGGGTGTACCGTACTTGGCACCTTCACCTTTGAGAGCCTTGTGCGGCCCTGGACTCATGGCTCTAGCGCGGCTCGATGTGACCTTGTTGAGGAGTGGTTCATGCTCCGATGCTTGACCAGGCTTGGGGATCCAGTACTTGCCCTTGCCTCCTCGCTCGTATCTCATGCCCTCGGCCATGCGTGCAGCACGCGATGATGACTCCTCGTGTGCCAGCACATTGTCGCGCGCGTCGAAGTAGCGATATTCATAGTGATTGCCGGCAAAGGTTTCTTTGGTGTCCTGGATGAGATCCAGGGGACCGAAGGCGTCGCGCAGGGCATATTTGACGGGCAAGCGGGCGGCGGATATGGTATCGTCTGCGTAGTCGTGCCAAGAGAAGGCATACCAGTGGGCGAGTGCAAACAGTGGCATCTCGAAGCAGATGAGAGCATCTTGTACCGCAGCAGCGAGATTGTCAGGGCTATAGCCAGGTACATCGTCCGGTATGGCACCCAGGAAGACGAGAATGGATAGGAAGAAGCCTTGCCAGTATGAGGCAAAGATGATGCCCTTGATGCACAGGAACTTGGGCATAGGCCGGAAGGGCTTGAGATCGGTGGACATGCACACCCAGAACATGGCAAGGGCGTACAGACTGATAGTGATACTGACGTTGTAGATCATGCCACTCCAGAAGTAACCGGACGTCAATCCTATGTATCCTTCCTTGTATGTGCCGGTAGCCTTCATGATGATGGTGGCCACGGACAGTAGCGGCTTGACCCATGTGTATTGCAGGATGCCGCGCTTGATGGCGAGGAACGTATGCGGGTCGGATATGTCGATCTTGGAGCAGACGAGGTTGAGAGGCCATGGGTGGGAGACGGGCGCACGACCGGTCATGAGGATGATGAGGGCGCGTTCGCCGCCGATGAAGTTGATAAGCAGCTGGAGGAAGGTGTAGATGGTGAATGCCTGGGAGGTTAGCAGGACACATGCGAGTGACATGATTGATATACCTCATAGACGTCTCTGAAGGGCTCTACATAGGACGCGGCCATGGTCGACACCAAACTAGCCCATGATGCGCCTGCGTAGATGGGGACCCTTGATAACGTGAGTGATAGCACACGACAGCTGGAGAGAGGGCTTACATGAGGAGGATGCGGACGACATATCGCTGGAGCACCGGCTTGCGGTAGTTCTTCCTATAACCTGTTCAATACATGTCTATGAGATTTTGGGGGTGTTCCTCACGTCTGTAACCAGACAGCACTACAGCTACGTCAGTTCGGGTAATGCAAGATGGAAGCTCTACTGCCTACACAAAAGTGACCAGACTCGCGACCAGAGCGCATACGCCGGCCACGATAATAATCGCACGTGCAAACCGGGCGCCGGTGCCGCCAGACGAGAAGTCGGCGGCCGTGAAGTCGGGTGGGAGGGTGCCTAGAGCCATGGCGAGGCGTGTGCCAGCGAGGGAACAGGAAAGAACTGAAGTCGCAGTTCCAGGACGGTATTTGCTAGAGGGAAAGGCGGTGGTATCAGCGATGGAGCGCGGCCATGGTGTGTGCTGTCGACTTGCGCCGGGCGTCGAGCGGGTGGTCTTGTGCACGTTTGCCCTCCACAGTGTGGTAGGTTTGCGGAGAGGCAGCACAGGCCCAAGCTCGCTTCCCTGCAACACGCCCATGACGCGCATCCTGCCAGCTGCCGGGCGCGCCTCGAACCTCAATCGGCCCTGGCCCAGTAGCGCCATCCTCCCTAGGCCATGCTCCAACATTTCCATGCCATTGTCGCCCTACCCGTCGCGAGATATCAAGTCCACGCGTGAATGCGCCATAGTGACCCGGGCGCTCCTTCCTCACTGCTCGTCCACAACAATGCGCGACTTCCCCCTCGAGCCATGAAGACACTCACCCTCCTACACACAACGCGCTGCAGTCATGGCGGGAAGAATTGTCGCGGAGCCTCTGGACCCGCGCGACGGCTTCAACTGGGTCTTCCTGGTTGAGCTGCTCATCTGCGGCATCCTGACCATCTTCTTCCTCTTCTACTTCAACCGCCTCTTCGCCACGCTCGTCTCCTACGGCATACGCGCCTACACCTGGCGCACCTTCGACGCCTACATCGACATCACCTCGCTGCAGATCTCCCTACTGGGCGGTCGCCTCTTCTTCAAGGACATACGGTACCATGGCCACAACGAGACGATACTGGTGCATGGCGGATACATCACCTGGAACTACTGGCTGCGCCGCGTCAAGGATGCAGGTGTATATACCGACGGCGACCCTGCCTCCGAGGTCGATAGCGAACGCACCCCAAGCACCCCGAGGAGCCGTTCTGGAAGTCGAAGCGGGAATCTAGACAAGGCCGAGAAGGGAGGCAAGCAGACACGGAAGGAGCTACCATGTCGCTTCTCCATCAAGATTTCAGGAATCGAAGCCTTTATGTATAATCGGAGCCCCGCATACGACGGTATCATCGACGCAGTTGAGAAGAAGGCAAAGGCCGCTGCTCAGGATGCAAAATCGCCCGAAGGGTCAGTGGCGGACTACGAAAAGACGGAGAAGGAAGAGCACCATCACGTCAAGCTGAGGAAGCCACACACCGACAGCGACAAGAATGTCAAACGAGCCGATACGGGTAGATCGACCTCGTCAAGCCCCAAGAAAGCCGATATTCCCGCATTCCTTCGACTCCTTCCCGTCCATGTCGACATCGTCAAGGGCGCCATCGTAGTGGGGAACGAGCATACGCTGGCCGTTATAACCGCGCAGTTCGAGAAAGCTACCGGCACCCTCGATGCTTCTACCTGCGGGCCACTGGACGTGTACCAGCAGCTGTTCAACTTCCAGGTCACCCATCCCGTCGTGCACATGAAGCCCAACCCCGACTACAAGATCGGACAACTCGAATCAGCTGTGCAGTATAAACAGGAAGCAGCAGGGGGTGTTCCGGAAGACTCCATCATCGAAAAGGAAGCCAGGCACAGGCGACATTGGCGATGGCTGAAGAGCATCCCTACCTGGGCCGGACTCTTTTCCCGCGATTCGGATTCTATCCACACGCACACCCGGTCAGGCACGGCTAACAACCCACCTTTGAATTCACAATGGCACTTTCCCGGTCGCGAACGCTGGAAGGGCCTGGCAAGATATCTGGACGATACTACCAATGACGGTCACGGCGAATGGGACGGCATCGAATACGCCAAGACATCCTTGATCGCCGACTGCCCTTGTGTCAACGTCTCCTTCTACTGGGACGTCCCTGGCCCGGTCCAGAACGATATTGACCAAAGCACGCAAATCGATCCTGCGCGGCCATACGACATCAACGGAAGCATCCCTCCTGATTATGGTATGGACATACAGATATTCGGTGGCACCATCAACTACGGGCCTTGGGCGGATCGCCATCGCGGCATCTTCCAGAACATGTTCTTCCCCGGCTCGCGTGTCGACGCTGTTCCCGCAACGCCTCTGAAGGCCGGTGAGCTCCGTGTCCAAACCGTGTTCAAACTTTACCTCAGTATCGACAAAGATACCGTTCTACGCATACCAATCCGAGAGCCTTCCAAAGATTGGAAGTGGAAAGGAAAAGCCCACACACTAGCCACACATGACAAGTCTGGGACTGACAAGAACAAGAGCAAGGCCAAATCTCGCATCAGGAGAGGGAAGCGTCGGGATGCTGGCGGTGCACAGAATGTCCGTCCGTTCGCATGGATCGATGTCAAGATAGCCGAGCAATCCACTGTCAATTATGTCATGGACATGTACGCCTCGAAGCAAGGATACCAGAGCAAGGTGGATGTCGATGTCGCAAGCACGGAGATCTCATCCAGCGTCAATCATGGCCTTCTGTGGCGTTCTGGCCCCATCGCTCTTGATTGTGACCTCTCAAATCCTCTTGGATGGAACACTTTGCGAAAATGGCTGTTCAACATCAAGTGTCAAGACCTGGAACTGTTCCTGCTGAGAGATCATATGTTCCTCATCATGGACCTCGTAGCTGACTGGGGCTCTGGACCGCCGCCCGATTACTTTCTTTTTGTACCCTTCCAGTACTTGCTCAACGTCGACTTTTCCAACTTCAAGTTGTATCTCAACACAAACGACGCTAACATAATAAATAACCCATCTGATCTAGAAGACAACAACTTTGTCATTCTGTCAGGCCAAAACTTACAAGGAGAAGTATTCATACCGCTAGACAAGTTCCGGCCACTTGAAAGTGTGATCAAGTTCGATGTCAAGGGCCAAAATTTGGGTCTCGAGGTTTTGATGCCTCAGAAGAACACATTGCGCACTTTCCTGCAGTCGCCCAAGGTGGCTCACCTAGGCGGACTTACTTTGACCGGCAGTCATACCTTGATGAACGAAACATCAACGATGCACACCGACAGGCTCTTCATGGACATTCAAGGTCATAAACTCAGCCTTGAACTGTACGGGTGGCTCATACATCACTTCATGAAGATCAAAGACAACTACTTCGGCGACGACATGCATTTCAAGACACTGGAAGAATTCCAGGGGCTACCAAGTGCGAGCCTAGCCGCAGATGGAGCCCAGCCGGACGCCCAACCAGCCAAACTCTCTAACGACCTGGACGTAATTCTTTGTATTTCCGCCGATGAATCATGTGCACTACTACCAGCCAATCTGTATGCAGCGGGGCGTGGCATTCGAGCCGACCTTCCATTCGTTTCAGCAGACCTCAGATTTACCAACTACTACATGGATCTGATGGTCAACTTCAGTCCCATCAGCGTCTCCCTTGGAGGGTTGGTACCAGACACCGAAATACCCAACGAATTCACAAGTGGGCCTACGGAGCTCTTTGTTGACTCCACTGTCATTTTTGGACATCGCCTTTTTGGTCTCCCTCCAATTGAGCCGACCTATGTGTGTAGCTGGGACTTTGATGTAGGCAGGATCTCGGGAGATTGCACATCCGAGTTCATTGAAACCGCGGCAGGAGCAGCACGCTCGTTTGCTTTCACTCTCGACGATGATGAAAACACCCTGCCCCTCACTGAAGTTCCGGTCATTCACGATGCGACGTACCTCAGACTGAGGACCGATGAGGTGAGTATTTGTGCACACATCACACATGAAGCACTGCTGTTCAAAACGAGCCCCATCAGCCTGGACTTCAATGATCTTGCTGGGAGTACGTTCTCGCAGCGGCTCAGCGTCTCAATACCAGACTTTACGATCATAGCTGTTCCATCCAAGTCCGTGTCGCATCACAGAGCGCGTCCCAAGGACAAAGAAGCGGTCACTACACAGGCCTATCTTCAAACTGCCTTGTCGCTAAATCTGCTGACGCGGAAGTTGGACTTCTCAGAGGAGCGCGCGCAGCAGCAGGCTCACATACGAATGCACGACAAGCGTACGAATCGTACTCGGTTTCTACTTGCCGACGAACGCGGTTCTTCCTCATATCAAGACGATGCCAATCGACAGTATGTGCGCACACCAGCAATGCAATATCCTGATGTGCCTCATCCTATCTTCCTCTTCCAACCACCTCATCATACCAGCTCATTCACGTCATCCAAACAATCCTCAAGTGCTTCATCATCCAAGGCAGCACGGCTGCGTGCGACTAGCAAGCGCTCGTCATCCTCAAAGTCAATCGCCAGCAGCATCCGGTCCGCGGTCAGACACAAGACAGCCAACAAGACTGCGGCTAGTAGTGAAAGTCGAACCCTGCTCAGTGGATCACCAAACCCAACAGGGGCCAGGTATCGATCTTACCCACCCTTCAAGGAGGATGAGCATGCCAAACCAGGCTGGGTGCCTTCTTCCGTTGCGTACTCCAGCAGCCTGGCTGTACCTCACTTTACCTTCGATAGGGTCGAGCCGGATTTGTCGAATGTTCCGACCTTCCCTGCCATACCTCCCACCAACTATATCCAGGGTGCGGATGATGTTGTCTTCAATGATGTGTCAACAAAGCATTTGGATGAGAGCTTCACACACAGCAGCATACTCATTAGCGCAGAGCCAGGCATACGCGTCTTTTGTACACCAGAGTTCGTTACATGTGTATCGAGTTTGATTGAACTACTGCAGCCGAAGCGTCCTGAGGACATGTTGGACGAGTTTCAGGTCGATGTGATGACCAAAATTCTCGAGAATCGCAACCGACTAGAGGGAAAGGGCAGTTCTGTGGAGTTCAATGTTCGCATCCCTTTCACACACGTTCGTTTCCAACACACATTCCAATCACACTCCATGAATGAGACCGGCCAGGACCAGTACGATCTCATTCTCAACAAGTTGACTTTGGCTGCAAGGATCAAGAAGTTTCCGGGAGAGCGAGCTGGCGAGAATTCTCTTTCATTGCATTCCACTCTCGGTTCGCTTGGTCTGTCGGTAACCGAACGCGACGTTCATGGCGATGGTGGAGCAGTTGCTGTACAGGCTGAAATCAGGGATGTTCTACTGTGGATGATGCAAAGCAAGGAAACATCGGTAAATGTTTCTTTTCGGTCTTTGGAGAACGCCGTCGCAAGCAAAAAGGTTGAGTACTTGGCCGCACTCATCCATCGCACAACGCTGTTATCGGAGAAATTGGTGACAAGATTTGCTGAGGTCGAGCAAAGACAGCAAGACCGACTGCGCTATCTGGCTTGGTACCTCACAAGCGTACAAGACCAACATCCGGACCCTGCTTTCCTCACCAAGGCGTCGTACGCCCTGCGAGCTGCTAGGGACCACTTGCGCAGTCACGACTCATGGAAGATCATCTCCCGTTTTCGATACACCTGGCAATGTCTTCCGCAATCGGAGAAGGATGCTATACTCGGTGACTGCTCGCAATCTGATGTGGCATGTCCTGAGGATGCGGAGCAGAAGATCATCGCAATGTGGGATCAGTGGCGCACGTGGGATTTGGCGCATGTGAAGAAGAGTCTCGCAATGAGATCACTCTTTGGCCATCTTGAGGATCCACTTCCGACTCCCGATTCTGCCCCCGTACATGTCGACATCAGGTCCGCTGAGATCAAGTTCATCATTGACCCCGGGCCAAGACAAAGCGAGGTGTCGTTAGGTTTGTTAACCCTGAACGTCGTCTTGCTACCTCCGACGGAACCTGCTGGGCTTATGCTGGTAGACGCCAGCATCCCGAAGAAATCCACCATCGTCCAAATCAGCTCGGGAGAGATGTCTCTACATGTTCAGTGGGAAATTTGTGAATTGGCAGAGTCCTTACTTGAATTGTTCCAAAAGGAAAATCTGAGGGCAGCGGAGAAGACCAAGCCTATTGGCCCGCCATCAGGGCACAATTCGAAGCCGACGTTCGACCATGATCTCCAAGTAGTATTCGCGACCGACAAAGTTCAAATCACGCTAGACACTATCAACCTTCGAAGCATCAACACAGGCAGCAGCATGCGATTCTCATTCCTTGACGCCGACAGCAGGGCATCGGGATACGGAGAAATCATATCAGCTCATCTGGATGTGGATGACGCTGTCGGCGAATTGTCATCCCACTCCCGGCTTTTGGCCAAAACGCAATTTGAACGACCGAGCATCTATTTCGCCATGGTAGAATCCGGACATGAAAGCAAATCGACCAACGAGATTAAGGTGGCAGCTGCAAGCCGCAGGATCGTCGTGAAGGTGCAAGAGGATGTTCTGGGTCTCATCGAAGTAGCCGATAACGTACTGAAAGACGAGGTTGCGTACTTCCATCGACAGTCCACAATCATACAACAAGTCGGGAGCAAGACCTCGGGCAACGACGAGCCTCGCAAGTCTGCCACCGAGTTGCCCAACATTTCGCTTGCGCTGTTCATGGACGCATATCAGATCGAGCTTGCTGTGCTCCAGCCACTCGGCTGGTCGATAACAGGGTCTTCTGGGCGTATAGCTGTCATTCCTACCCTCGGCAAACATGTCACTTTGCGTGTCGATTACGACCTCGAAGCTAATTTCCATCGGCTTTACAGCACCTCAAAAGACGGCTCTCATGTCATCAGCTCGCTTGAGCTGCCTCCTCTCAATGGAAGAGTTTCCATAACGCAATCTGAGAAAGAGACGAAAGTATTGGCGTCTGGCATCGTCGAGATGGTACACGTTCAGGCTTCAGAAATACAGTCTTTCATCGCAACTGTCAACAAGCCAGAAATGTCGCACATGTTCCAGGCCGTCCAGGACGACATTGGGGTACTAAAGACGCACATTGAGGAGCTGTTCCCAGCCTCAGCAGAATCGCCAGTAGTCAAAGCTCCGACCTCATCCCGAGACATTCTGTTCAGTGTGCAAATGACCTTGCATGGCATGCACATTTCAGCTAGTGCTCCTGGTCAACACCCAGACTCACCAACAGCTAATCTTGCATTCCGGCTGTCCACGGTGCAGCTAAAGGCTACGAACATTGACCTGGACCAGAGCATCATGTTGTATTCAGAAGCTGTGGTTCGAATACATGAAGTCACTATTGACATGAACCTGAAAGACGCGACTTCCTTCCGCCAATGCGGTAATCTTACGTTCGGTGCGGTTTTCCAGGCCACTACAGAGAAGGACTCTGAACCTGCCCGCAGGGTCTACCGCCTGCGAAGCTCAGGGCTGGAGGTCAATGTTTTCGCGGACACAGCGTCAGCGGTCGTGGATGTGATGAATCATCTTCAAGACAAGATCAAGGATCTGGATCTCTCCAAGGAGAAGAAATATCTGCGTCGCCTCCGGCATACGAAGAGCAGAATCTCTCATCGACGCGACCGTAGCGTCAAGAGCGATGCACATCAAGACTCTGACAGCATCAGTTCTGGAGCTCTCTTCACATCGACGTACTCCTTGGAACTATTGGACCTACAGGTCAGCTGGATTGTTGGAAATTCTGTGGCTCCCTTCCCCAGGAATGAGATCCATGATCTTGTGCTTTCTTTTGGAAAGATCGATCTTTCAACGCAGAAGGATGATGCCGCACGCTTGATGATCGAGGAGATGCGGTTACAGATGGTACCAGTATCGGCAAACAAAAAGGTGCGATCGCTCAACTCGGCGTTGTTACCGAAGATGGTGTTTAACGTAGCATATGCGTCCACCAAAGATACGCGCAAGCTGGCATTCTTTGCTGCTGGTAAATCGCTTGACCTCCAGCTTGATTCGCATTTCGTCTTGCCAGGCAATGTGATTGAGCGGTCTATCGCCCTTGCTGGTAAGAAGTTCCGGAAAGCTTCTGCAAACTGGAGCATGACTCCGACAACTACCGGTGCGCAGCGGAAGAATCCTTTTGGGAACAAACGCCTTGCATCTCTAACCGCCGACATCAACTTTGCCGGAGCTGTCGTGCACATTCACGGTAGCGATGCAGCGCCGGTTCAAGGTGCTTCCGGCCGAGCTCAGCAAAAGGGACGTTACAGCCAGTTTGTTGGTGACGAGTCGAAGAGCAGTCTGGCCTTACGCGCGCCCGGTGTGGCTGTACGCGTCGAATATATGGATGACGGAAGTGATCCTTCTCTCAACGCTGAGCTTCGTGTTGATGGATCGACCAATACGTTACTACCGACTGTCGTTCCAATCATCATTGACATATCGGATAGCATCAAGGCTGTAGTCCGCGAAAAAGACGAGGACGCAGCCGAATCACCTCCACAACCCCAAGATCAGTCTAAGCCGACGGCGAAGCTACTTGAAGAAGACAACATCATTACCGCGGACCCAACGACCATCTTGGGCAGAACCAGACTGAACCTAGGACTTCGAATATGCAAGCAGGAGTTTAGTCTCAGCTGTCAACCCATCGCTCGTGTTACGGCAATCGCCAAGGTTGAGGACATTTACATTACCGTCAACAGTGTCAAGTCTCAGGAGCATGGTCACTTCTTCGCTGCGTCAGCTACCTTCGAGAAGCTTGTAACAACTGTGCAGCATGTCTACTCCCGGGAGTCAACGTTCAGCTTGGATGTGGAATCGATCGTATTATCATTGATGAACAGCAAGCATCTTAGCGGTACTAGTGGCATATCAGCTATTCTTAAAATCAACCCGACGGCTTTGCAAATCAACGCTCGTCAACTGCAGGACTTCCTGTTGTTCCGAGAGATCTGGGTGCCACCGGAAATCCGCCGAGCTTCTAAGCCCACGTCACCTAGCGCCAACTCGGAGCCACAAGAGTACCTCATCCAACGCTATCAGCAAGTTGCTGCCGCTACTGCATTCCCTTGGAATGCCAATGTAGCCATCGCAGATGTGAAGGTCGACCTAGATCTAGGCCAATCTATCGGAAAGTCATGGCTTCACATCCACAACCTGTGGGCGTCGTCCAAGAAGACCACCACATCCGAACAGAACCTGTGTGTCGGAGTGGAAAAGATTGGCATAGAGAGTACAGGCCGCACTAGTGGCTTCATCGAACTGCATGAGATCAAAGTACGTACGTCCATTGGATGGCCGTTACAAGAGGTGGAAACTCGTCAAACACCACTCATCCAAGCATCAATCGCTTTCCGTCAGCTACGCGTCCGAACTGGGTTCGACTTCCAAGCTTTCGTTATGGCGGACATTGCGGAGTTCGGCTTCCTGATGTACAACGTTCGCCCAGAGGGTGAAGATGTACAAGATCGGTTGGTGGCTATACTCGATGGTGGCAAGGTACACGTCTTTTGTCATGCGACGAGTGCCGCACAGGGTCTTGCGCTATGGCAAGCGATTGAACGACTAATCCAAGAGAACCAACAAGCGTACAAGCAATCACTCAGGGATATCGAAAAATTCCTTCGTCGCAAATCATCAGTGCCGGAACCCTTTGAACGATCAGGATCAAACAGCCAGCTCACACCGAAGCCCGACGAAGACAATTTCAAAGCACCAATCTCACTACACACAGATGTTGTGGTCACGTTGCGGTCAATCAGGTTTGGTGTCTTCCCATCAACCTTCATAGACAATCAGGTCTTGATGCTCGAAGCTGGTGACATGCAAGCGCGCTTTGCCGTCGCACTGGAAAAGAAGACCAAGATCCACTCCAGTCTCGGGATGACATTGGGCCAACTTTCTGTCGCACTGGCTTCAGTGCCCACACCAAAGAAGAGCAAACCCGTGACCGAACTCACCGTTGAAGATGTGTCAGCGAGTGTCAGCTCCGCCCGCGGCGGCACCATTCTGCGCGTACCCAAGGTCATCGCTACAATGCATACCTGGCAAGTACCCAAGGGAACACACATCGACTACCTCTTCCGTAGCTCCCTAGAGGGTAAGGTAGATGTCGGCTGGAACTACTCGCGCATCTCCTACATCCGTACTATGTGGTCCAACCACTCTCGCACCCTCGCCTCCCGCCTTGGCAAACCCCTCCCCGAGTCCAACATCAAGATCAGCACATCCCAAACGCTGCAAGACGACCCCAACGCACCCGCACCCGACTCTCCCTCCACTACTTCAGACAAAACAACCGCCATGCCTTCGAACCGGCCCCGCGCCCCCTCCGTGTCACCAGACGGCCAAGAAAAGATCACAGCGGTGGTGAATGTGCCGCAGTCACGCTACGAGTACACGCCGCTCGAGCCGCCGTTGATAGAGACACCACAGTTGAGGGATATGGGTGAGGCGACGCCGCCGTTGGAGTGGATTGGGTTGCATCGGGATCGCTTGCCGAATGTCACGCATCAGATTGTCATCGTTACGCTGTTGGAGGTTGCGAGGGAGGTGGAGGAGGCTTATGAGAGGATTTTGGGGAGCAGTTGAGCGCATGAATAGGAATGGAGAAAGGGAACATGAGAGGCGAGATTGGAAGCAATGAGAGGCGGATGTGAATAGTGTGAGGATGTATATATGTCAGATGTGCTTTCGTCGGAGTTAGAGACATGGGCTTGGTGCATTGGGTATTTGGCGTTTTGTAGAGGCGTGTCCTGCTGTATAAGTATTCGGCATGATTTTAAACATGTGAAATAGTCCTGTCATTCAGTATCCTCCTGGCTGTTGCACGTAGCATGCTTAGCTCTCCCGCCTCCGCGAAAAGGCAATCGCGTCGCGTCGCGTCGCGTGGTGACGTCAGACGCCAGACCGCCAAGCCATCAACAAACCCTTGATCCACCAGCCACCACCTCTTTCCTCCACAATCCCTCGACAGCCTCTCAACCTTCTCACCCCTACCATATGCAGATGGTCGGACTTTGAGAATACTCTGGCAGCCACAATACACACTGCTTCTGCACGAGCTACGCTGATGAACTACCATCTTCCAGTATGGAGTTCACGGATCTTGTGCTACCCAGCGGCGGATCTTACGGTACCAAATAGAGCACAGCATGGAAAGCCTGTACTTCTGCCCAGGAGCCAACTTGAAGCCTCTTCTCGTCTCGAACAGCGGGCTGAGTCGCACCCGAGCTACAAGATCGCACCCTGTATGTCTTCCGTTGACTCCCTCTTAGCCACGTCCACGTCAGCCTCATTTCGAAGCCGTTGTTTGAAATCCCGCTGCGTGATGCACCTCATTTAGGACTACTCGAAGAAACCTCACGCGCAACTGACTTCTAGCTCTGTCGGCTCTTGACGTCCGAGACCAAAGAACAACACGCTCGGCAAAGCTCGGCAAGCGGTCGAAGAAACGCTACTCGTCATGCTTAGCTGTCCTGGCACAGAAGGGGCTCATGACACGCCCAACGACCTCTACCATATCTACGGGTCGTCGCCATAATGCGGAATATACGACAAATCATCTTGATGTTGCCAAGTCCGTTGATGAGGTTTCCGATAGCGCAATTCCACAACACTTGACTCCCCGCTACCGCGCACACCTTACAACCAGGAACTCTCAAGTTGTTCTCATCAGTTTTGAAAATGTGGTAAGAAGGACGATATTCTCACCGGCGACCTTGGGTGAGATATTGACACGCACTCGAAGAAGCTAGATGTAAAAGTCGGGTCACGGTAGGGCTTAGGCCAATGGATCTCGTGTCAGCGCTAAATTCCTATCCTCGAGTCCTTGTACTACATCTCTTGCCTTCCGCCTCCTCCGACTTTACGCGAAGGCCAACAGGATGACAATAAGTAGTCACGATGACCCACATTCGTGCGTACTATTTACGGCCAGACCGATCTAAAAGCCTTCGCTAACAAGTGCAGCCCTGCGGTTGTAAAGTAAGCAGCTCGAGCCACAACTTTTGGCAACCATAAGGCGACGAACCGCTCACGTTTGTAGATACCGATCCACCTAGCACTCCCCAGTCTACCTCGAGATCGCGGCTCTGCCCATGGTAGTACCTCAGGGTCTTGCTACGTTACCAACACTAAGACTCTTAGCTGCCAAAATGGCTGCAGACAAGGTAGTGCAGACGTGCTGACTTTGTAGGAGACCGCTGTAAGACCTCAATCTTTGGCTGTTTGCATCTACCAGGTCCACCACCTTTCTTACTTGGCAATACACGGACCGGCCAATGCAGGCTCCGATGGCGAGGTCTGAAATCAGCGGGCTCTGCATCGCAGACAGCAACCCAGAGTCAGGCTACGCCCAGCACCAAGCTTATACGTTCACCGGAAGTCGACCGGGTTCAACTATTGCTATAAAGTATTCCATCGCACCTTGGTATCCTCTCTGATCACACTTCATAGCCAACCTTGAGCGAAAGACGCCACATCCGACATTCGTTGACAAATGGACGCCGCCAAAATCCCAAGCCCATCGTTTCCATCGCACGCACCGAAACTCGACGATATCCACAATGGCGAGACCAACCTAAGCTCAGATCCTTTCAAATTCAGCCACGGTCTCGCTGGTGTTAATCAATCTGCCAACTACATGTTCGTCAACATCCTTATCGCGACGGCGCTGATACCGACGATACTTTCCTTCTGCCTTCGTATTATCGTCGCCGCCAGGAATGATCGACGACGAGTTTCAACTGTTGCTTCATGTAAAGGACAAGAATTCTGGGCCCGGGATCGCTACGCCTTCTGGGGAGCCCTCAAGCAGCACTTCCTTTATGCGCCAGCCAGATTGACCAAATGCCGGCAGCCAACGGGAGCCTCCACGGCTGGTACAACTTCGGTCACACTACCCACTCGCGCTCATGCGGTTGTGATCGCTCTCTATATCCTGAGCAATACAGCCTATTGCTTGGTAATATCCGTGCGCCCACGGGTCGAGATGGTAGCCGAGTTTCGTGGCCGCTGCGGGACTCTAGCCACCTTCAACCTCGTCTTCACGGTTCTCTTTGCTCTCCGGAACAACCCTCTAATCAACTTGCTCCAGGTCAGCTACGACACCTTCAACCTTTTCCATCGATGGACGGCAAGACTCGTCGTAGTGGAGACTATCGCCCACGTTTCTGCGTTCATATACAGCACGTACCAGGTGACCTATAATGGGCAAAGCGGCTGGCACAGTGTTGCTCGGCTTCTACAGCCATCACTGTCGTATCGAAGCGGCCTTGCAGCTTTCATCGCCTTCGTTTTTCTCATGATACATTCCGTTGGCCCCCTTAGACGCTCGTTCTACGAGACATTCCTCTCACTGCACCGCATCGGCATTGCAATAGCGATATCCGGCGTCTACTTTCATCTGGCGAAACATGCCCTACCTCAACTGCCTTGGATGTATTTGGTAGTCGTTCTGTTGCTGTTAGAGCCCCTAGCTCGCCTTTTCAGGATAGTACACCTCAACTTCTCCTGGAAAAGAAAGACATGGACTTCTGTCAAGCTGGAAACATTACCCGGAGAGGCGACGCGTGTCACGTTCACTCTGCCCCACTCGTGGGACGCGAGTCCTGGATCACACGTTCAGATCTACATGCCAAGAGTAGCACTGGTGGGGTCACACCCGTTCTCTGTGGCTTGGTTCCAGCAATGTGGGAACGCGAAGATCCCGGGGGAGGAGCTTTCCTCCACCATCGACGACTTGGAATTACAAGATGGACCTAGCACCGTCTCGTGCATCATCCGTTCGCGCCGAGGGATGACTTGTGCTCTTCACAGATTGGCAGCGAAATACGAAAACACTCAGGCGCACTTCTGGGGAGCTATAGAAGGACCTTATGGTGGCCATCACTCGCTTGACTCATACGGCACTGTCGTGCTTTTCGCAGGAGGGGTAGGAATTACACACCAATTGTCTTTTGTGCGACATCTGCTCAACGCACACAACAGCAATACAGCCGCTACAAGGAAGATTGTACTCGTCTGGTGCATGGCCAACCTTGATTCCGTGGAATGGGTGCGGCTCTGGCTGGACGAAATCGCGTCATTACCGCATTTTGGCGAAGTCGTGAGCATGCGGGTCTATGTGTCCAGAATGGGCTCATGCGAACTTGAAGGCCGTTGTGTGCCCGCGTACCTCGATGTAAGACTGCAGCGGTGCGATGTGCAGGGTGTCCTAGATGAGGAGGTGCTTGCACAGATCGGCGCCATGGCGGTCTCAGTGTGCGGACCAAGGAGCTTCAGTGACAGCGTTAGGGCAGCTGTCAGACGCAGGGTGGGTGTACGAAGCATTGACCTTTTCGAGGAGGCATTCTCGTACTAGTCGACCTTCGCGAGTAGCGTCTGCGGCATGGCAATTCTGTCCCTATGGCGATTTCAGCTAAGCACGTGTACCTGCAACCAGCATTCGGCATACTCTTCCGGATCAACAGGGACGAGGCAGCGTTTGGTTAGGACACGACTGTAAAGCTTATTGGCCTAAAACGACGCCACAGTGTCACCAGACTCGGCCGTGACCGACATGAGCGATGTTTACAATCGGAATTTGATGCCGCATGTAGCACAGTTTTCAAGCGGCCGAGTCGCCCCGTCAGGTCTTTCTGAAAGTCTTTCTATAGTTGCAAGCTCTTGTGTTAACAATACTTCTCTTTTTAAGAGAACCTAATTAGATAGATATATATAGATTTTAGAAGTTATAAGTTACTTATTTACTTTGCGTTACTATAGTACTATAAAATAAAATAAAAGAACTAAAGTATATATTACACTTTAAGTTAGAAAAAAGTAATATAAAATAGTTACTACTACTATATTTTTATTACTTATATAATATATATATAACTATAGTAGACTTTATTATTACTACTACTTTTCTAAACTTAAGTATTTAAATTAGCTACTATAGCTTTATAGTTATTACAGCTACCTAGCTATAGACTACTCTAGATCTCTCTAGACCTTTCTAGACTATACTAGCCTATATAAGTGTAGGCTCTACTAGTATAAGTACTTAGAGAGCTCTCTTATAAGTAGTAGCTCTACCTAGATTATTTAGTAGAAGTTTATATTTATATAATTCTATATTAACTTATCTTACTTTTATAATATAAATCTCTACTTATAACTATTAGTAATACTATAAATATAGTTTAGTTATAATTACGTAGTGCAGTAGAAAACGTAGTATTTTAGACTTAACTTAAGCTAGTTAATACTCTATTAGCTATAACTACTACTAAAAAAGAGCTATAAGCTCTAATACTTACTAAAAAAATACCTCTAGTTAAGAAAGAAGTACTTATTAAAAAACTAATACTACTAACTCTTTAGTAAAAACTTAAATAGAAAAAATAGCTTCTACTAGAAGTAAAATAGTATATAAAGATTACTACTTTATACGTCTAATATAAAGCTCTTAAAACTATAATTACTAGTAGTAACTTTTACGCTCTACCTCTACTTATACTAATACTAGCTCTAGTTACACCTACTAAGAGTAATCTATACCTAACTAAATCTCTTAAGATTCTACTTCTAAAGTCTAAACTTCTAACTTATTTTAAAGGTAAAAATAGAGTATAACTTAATAGCTAAGCTAGAGCTTATAAATACTTTTTTAAGAGTAACTCTACTTTATCTAACTTAGTTATATAGGTTAATTTTATAATTAGATAGCTTAGAAACTACTAACTTAATTACTAGAAAAGAATAGCTAGAGCTATTATAGTTAACTTAAAAGCGCTAGTTCTAACCTAAGCTACTCTAAAGTTAGCTATACTTAAATTTCTTAGTTTTCTCTTTAAACGTAAGTAGATAGCTAAAAAAAAAGATTAAAAATATAAAATAGCGCTATTATACTTCTACTAAGCTTCTTAACTATTTTAAGATATAATAAAAGAAGCTTAATACCTAGACTACTCTTAATAATACTAATAAAAACTATATTTATAACTTCTACTCTACTCTTAATCTAAAAATATATAAATAACTAAATAATATTAAGTAGAAATAGTATAGCCTAGTAGCGCTAGAGGCTAAAGCTAACTAGTAATATAGAGCTTTAAAATCTATACTCTAAGTTAAATAGACCTAGATAAGTATAGATAATACTAAAAGAGACTAGTTACTCTTTAAGTAGATATAGTATAACGTAGACTAGCGTAGTCTACTTAGTTAAGAGGTAAAGCTACGCGCTTTACTTAAGAGAAAGTTTACTATAACTCTAGTAGTTTAAATAAGTATAAAAAATATTAGCTAAGTTAAATACTATAACTACTACTATAAAAAACACTATAAGAGAAAATATTTTAACTCTACTAGTATCTAAAAAAGAAAAGTATACTTTTAGACTACTTAACTCTATAGTCTAAGAAACTTATTATATACTTTAAAAGTCTTATTACTACTATAAGTAGTAAACGTAAGACTAGACTAGAGATAGTAGACTTATCTCTAATTACTATAGAAGGTATAGTTCTATATAAATCTAGACCTATTTATATTTAGGCGCTTCTTAATAGTAGCGCTAAGGCTAACTTTATTAGCTAGAGTATAGCTAATAAAGCTAGATACGTTCTATACTATAATAGTATAACCTAGTTCTATAGCTTTAATAGCTAAGAACTAGCTATATTAAGTTAGGTAAATATAAGGTACACTATAACTAATAGCTATAATACTACCTAAGAAGAATAAGAAGAGTTCTACCTAGAGAATCTTAAGAGTTTTAATATAATTCTAAGTATACTATAGCTAGAATAATAGTAACTTACTCTAAACTTTATCTTAAAGTCTATATAATTTATAAAGTAGGCTAAATACTATAAAATTACTTTAGAAACCTCTAAGTAGTTTATAGCTACTCTTCTTAATAAGAATAATAATAGATTTCTACTAGTAGTAGGCTAAGTAAGTTTTAATAATAGTACTTTACTTTATTAGTACTATAGCGCCTAGGCTAAAGCTTTTTTTAAAGAAGATACTACTATTCTTACTAAATATAGACTCTATAAAATATCTATTAACCTAGAGAAAGAAAAGAACCTATCTTATAGACTACTCTATAGCTTATTAGTAACTAAAGCTAAAATATTACGTAAATATATTAATAAGAACCTTACTAAGAAGTAGATTAGGTAGTCTACCTCTAAGGTAAGAGCGCTAATTCTATTTATAAAAAAGAAGAATAGCTTACTCTAATTATATATAGACTACTATAGTCTTAACACTATTACTATAAAGAACTACTACTTACTACTACTTATAGAAGAGTCTTTTAATTAACTTAAATCTATATTAATCTATACTAAACTAGATCTAAGAGATACCTACTACTATATTTATATTAAGAAAGATAATAAATAGAAGATAGTCTTTTATATAAAGTATAGCTACTTTAAATACACTATAATACTATTTAGCTTTACTAATACTCTTATAGTATTTAAGAATTATATTAACTTAATTTTATTAGACCTACTAGATATCTACTATATTATCTACCTTAATAATATTCTTATCTACTTATAGAATAAAAAGAAGTACGTTAGCTAGGTCTAAGAGATACTATTTAGACTTATCTAGTATAGGCTGTATATAAAACTCTCTAAGTATAAGTTCTATACTTAGAAAGTAAACTACTTAGGTTTTATAGTTACTCTCTAAGAGGTAGAAATAGAGACTAATTATATTAATACTATTTAATTCTAGTCTATACTTACCTTAGTTAAAGATATTTAGATCTTTCTAAATTTTACTAACTACTACTAGCGCTTTATTAAAGAGTTCTTTAGAATAGTAGCTTCTTTTTACTAGATTATCTAAAGGCTACTTAAGGTAAGTAAAAGAGACTACTACTAATAATAGAAGAAATTATATTTAATTAAGCTAGAACCTAATACTATTAAAGCCTTTAAGATTCTTAAGAAAAGATTTACTATAGGCTCTATACTAGTCTATTTTAACTCTAGCCTACTTTATAAAGTAGAGACTAATACCTTAGACTTTATAATCTCTAGAATTCTAAACTAATCTAAACTAGAACTTAATAGTAAAGACTTATAGTATCTAATTATATATTATTTACGTAAGATAACCTCTACTAAGCGTAATTATAATATATATAATAGAAAACTTCTTATAGTAGTAAAGGCCTTTAAATACTAAAAATATTATCTAAAAAGTATAGCTTATAATATTACTCTCTATATAAACTACTATAACTTATAAAAGTTTATATCTACTAAAGTACTATTATATAGGTAGACTAGATAAGTAGAGTAGCTAGTAGCCTTTTACTTTACTATAGTCTACTACTTTAGGTAAACTAACTCTACTAATAGACTATCTAAACGCCTAGATTATAAATTAAGTAAGAATATAGTAGAGTTAGCTAGTAGTAATAAAAAGTTACTAGTAGAGCTCTAGCGTAAGCTATAGTTAACTAATAAAGATAGCTCTAAAAAGCGCGTAGTTACTCTAGAAAAAGTAAAAGAACTCTAGATTAAAGTAGTTATAGGCATAACTAGAGCTATAGCTCTAAGTTAACTATTATTACTTACTAACTAAACTAAGCTACTACACCTAATATATAACACTATTAAAGAAAGTATACTTAGTAATAAGTATATAGGCCTTACTAGAAAAGTACTATTAATACTAGATAACGCTTAACTATAGTAAGTAAACTATTAAAGTATAAAACTAAATAATATACTTCTATATAAAAGAAGACTATATATTCTAAAAGTAGTCTATATTAAAGTCTTATAAGCTTACTATAATAACTTTTTAGCTAGTTACTTTAGGTTTATCTAAATCTTAAATTTTATAGTAAGAGAATTCTAGTAGCTAGGCGTTAAATAGATAGTTAAGAACTACTACTAGTTCTATATAACTTACGCAAGAATAAAACCTACTAAATATACTAGATATAGTAAACTATAGTTACTATCTATACTAGCTAATATCTAGAAAGATATTATAATAGACTTTATTACTAAGTTACCTCTAAGTACTCTAGAGAGGTAAGAGTATAATAGTATACTTATAGTTATATACTACTTCTCTAAAATAGTATACTTTATACTATCTAAAAGTAACCTAAACGCGCTAGAACTAGCTAAAACTTTCTATTAAAAGGTTATACGCCTCTATAGTCTACTAAAGTTAGTAGTTACTAATAAAGAAGTACTATTTATATTAGTATACTAGAGTACCTTTACTTAATACCTAAAAACTAAATAACTACTATTAATAGCCTTTTACTTTTAGACTAATAGCTAGATAGAGTATATAAACTAAGTTCTAGAGTAGTACCTTAAAGCTTATATAAACTATAAGTAGAATAACTAAGTAACTCTACTAGCTAATATAGAATTTGCGTATAATAACTCTAAGTATAACTTAACTAGTATTACTTTTTTTAAACTAGTATATAGCTACATAATTCTATCTACACTAAGATTAACTAGCCTAGATCTAACTAGACTATCTAAGTATACTCTATAAAACTAGAAACTATATAAAAAAGTACGTAAGACTATATAATAGAACTTAGTAAAAGTCTAAGAATACTAATAAAAAGTATATAATAAAACTTATAAGCCTAAGAAGTTTAAAATTAGTAATTAAGTTATACTAAATATATATAATATCTAGATAATAAAGCTAAAAAAGAAACTAGACTATAAGTACTAGAGCCTACTTAAAGTAATAAAATAGATTAGAAAGTAAGCTTACTAACTAGACCTCTCTAAAGATAGTAGAATATACCTAGTCTTCTATATTAGCCTACTAGAAGACGCCTCTAATACTAATCTAGTCTAAAGAGACTAGAATCTACCTTATTATATTACTCTATAAGTAGGTAATAATATATATAAAGTAGATAGAATACTTAAAAAGTAAAGAGTAGAGAACTTCTAGATATACTTAGTTAAGTAGATAAGTTACTTAGACTCTAATAATTAGTAGTTACTTTTAAAGAAAATCTCTTTTAGTATAATAAAAGTATTTAAGAGGTTCTAAAAATACTCTAATAAAAAGTAAACGCGCTAAAGTAGGCCTAGAAAAAGCTAGATAAGCCTAGATTAACCTAGTCTAGTATTCTAAAAAGGTAGGCTATAAAGAGAATTAGATTATAAATTACTAATAAATTTTCTAAGTATAAAAAGATTCTAAAATTACTTAAATCTTAATTATAAGTATAGAGAAATTAATAATTATATTTCTAAGGCTAAAGCTAACCTATACTAATCTAGATCTATTAAGACTAAATAATACTTAAAAACTATATAAAAAATAAGATAAGATAGATTAGAACTAAAGAAGGCTCTAAAAAGCCTAACTTAGACTAATCTATACTAGAGTATACTAAACGCTAAACTCTATAACTAGATAACTCTAAACTAGAATAAAATAATCTAAGAAAACCTAGAGATAACTCTAGATAAACCTAGACTAGACTAGACTAATCTAGAAGAGAGTAGAATAATTATCTTTAAAGCTATTTCTAGTAGCCTATTATAAACTAGCTTTAGAGTTAGAATATACTAAGTATTAATAGAATATTATAAGGCTTAGAGCTTAAAAGGCTATATATAGAATTTAGAGGTTTATATAGTAAGTCTAGATATTACCTATACTTTCTCTATTCTAGCTTAGGCTTAGGTAAAGCCTAAGACTATTATATATCTCTAAACTTATCTCTACTATATTAGTCTAGAGAGTAGTATAGCGTTATAAAGAATACCTTTATATTAAGATTATAAACTTAATAAGTAACGCGTAGAGGTAGGTCTACGTATATAGAGTTTTTAAACTACACAAAAATTTTATCTATATAACTTCTACTATATCTATATATAGAGTTATAATAACTCTAAACTATATCTAGACTAGAGTTATATTATAATTTTTTATAATTATAATATAGCTCTATCTAAGACTTTACTTATACTCTAATATAACTTACTTTTATCTCTATCTACTCTAAATTCTTTACTTTATAACTTCTGCGCTAGCTTCTTTTAAATACTTATTAGTTCTAAACTATGTTTATACCTCTTACTATATAGTTCTATATTATTCTTACCTAGATTATAGCTCTAGTACTACTTACCTCTACTAGTTCTCTTAACGCGCGTAATAGTAGCACTAGTATTACTACTACTAGCGCCTTTAGTAGCTAAAATCTAAAAAAGCTAACTAGTTTATTTAGATATAGCTTCTTCTATAATACTAAAGTAAGAACTTTAATTAGGTCTAGACTATACTCTAACTAATATATAATAGAATAAGTATTACTATATAGACTAGTTTAAAGTAGAGAAAGATTCTAATAATTTAAAGTTTACTAAGCCTAACGCTAAGAAGCTTCTATATCTACTATATATTATACTACTTATAAAGTTTAGAGAGTATAAGTATAAGCTTAGTTCTAGTTTATTCTATTTAGGTTTCTATAAGAGTTTAGACTATAAGCTAACTTCTTTTAGATTTTTTTTATTTATTCTATAGCTACTATAAGGTAAAATATATAAAGTATACTCTAGAGTTCTTTATTAACTTTAAACTTTGCTACGTGTTCTATAACTAAAACTACTACGTCTAGTTATATACTAAACGCTAGAACACTTATATTATAGATTTAGAGATCTATAGTACTATACAGCTTATATTAGAAACTATATCTAAGTTTACTTTACACTTTTATATTCTTTATTATTACTTTAAATAAACTCTTACTATAGCTAAGTAGAGCTCTAGTCTAGCTATACTCTATAAGCTCTTTACGCAGTAAAAGTATAAAGCTTTATATTCTACTAATAACTAGCTCTCTCTCTTTAACTTCTTCTAAAGAAATATAGCTATCTCTATAGTATCTAGATATAGCTTTAATAATCTTAATAATCTAGTGTAATTTATTAATAGTGCTCTAAATATTATTAGTAGTTAGTTTTAGTAGTAGAAGAATATATTTAGTTAGATTATAGTATAGGTTCTAACTTTCTCTATACTATCTATATACTAACTTTTATTAAAACTAACTCTAGCCTACTACGCTCTTATAGTACTACTACTAAATTAATTATCTACCTTTAACTAGCTCTAGGTTCTAACACAAAGCGTACTAGATTAATAATTAGGCTAAGAATAAATATAATTTAGATAATAAGAAGTATAGAGTTACTACGCGCTATATTTACTACTACTTTAACCTTTCTTATAACTACTCTTAGACTACTAGAGATATTAATTACTAAGGCTACTATTATAGTAATATCTAACTTAGTACTATACTCTTTCTAAATCTTTATATATAAGCTTTCTCTACTATATATAAGTAGTATAGTACTTATAGATACTATACTCTTATACCTATTTCTATATAGAATTCTCTAGCGCCTTATATAGAAATAGTCTACTATAGCTCTAAAGTTTATAATATTATTAAGAAGGTCTAGAAAAAGCTAATAGAGAATATAGCTAAGTAGCTTAGTAGGTCTAGATTAGCTCTAGACTATACTCTAACTACTAACTTTTCTACTTCTAACTACTCTTAGTACACTATTATAATCTTCTTCTATAAGAATATATCTAAGTTTAATATAAGTAAGAATAGTAATATCTTCTTCTTCTAAATCTCTTCTAACTTACCTTTTTCTAAGAATAACGCTCTACTTAATAATAGCCTACTACCTCTATACTATAACTATTATACTAGTGCATAAGGTGTTCTTATATAAATTAGATCTTTAACAACCTAAGAATTACCTAAAGAGAGAATATCTTTTAATAAGAGCTTTTTAGAATTATCTTATTATTTACTATCTTATCTTTTACTTATACTTTTTAGTATTAGACTCTTATATAATACTTTAGAAAATAGAATCTCTTTATAATAGAACTTTTTTCTACTAAACTAATATTTATATACTTTCTTACTTATACTAACTACTTTACGTTCTTATAGTAATATATCTTTATACTCTCTAATACTTATACAAATAGTAAAGCTTATAGAAATATATTCTACTACGTAGTATAAGAAGTAGTTAGTATACGTTAATATAACGCAAATAGTAATAATAACTACTAAAAATACTATAAGTATAGACTTAGCTCTTTTCTTTAAGTTAGCTAGAACTATAATAGTAGTTATATTTAGACTAACTATATTCTTACTACTAAGTAATATTAGATAAGATAATTGCGCAGGTAAGGTAGCTACTTAGAAACACTAGAAAATAGTAATTTAACTAATACTTAGAATAGTAATATTAGAAGTATAATAAAATGCTATATTAACTAAGTTAGTATAATACTATAAGAGTATATTTAGAATATACACTAGTGTAGAACTATAGTTTAATAGAACTAATAATCTAATAGAGTATTATAGTAAGTAAAACGCTAAGCTATACTAACTATAAAGATATTTAGAAAGTATTCTCTACTATTAGGTAGAGAGTATTAAATACTAATAAGTATTTAGAACTTATCTTTTAATTACATAATCTTTATAGTATAATATCTATTTAGTATTTAGTCTATTAAGTAAAGAAGTATTAGCTTCTTTATAAGTTATTTAGAACTATAATAACTATTAAAGAAATAGAAAAAGAAGTGTAAGAAGTTAAGAGATCTAGCTATCTCTTTACCTAAGCTTTTATTTACTACTTTTTTAACTACTTTAATACTAAAGACACTAACTTCTAAAACTATCTCTAAAGTAGAGAGCGTATTATTATTTATAATAGTAACTAATAGTATAGTCTCTATAGTTTACTCTAGACACGCTACTCTAGTCTTTACTAGTAAAGATATTACTAAGTTTCTTAAAGACTATAACTAATAAGCTAATAATAAAAGTCTCTCTAATAAGATAAAAGTCTCTATTCTTCTAGATTATATTAGTAATAAAGATTACTCTATTACTTATATTATTAAGCTCTTTACTAGTTATAAGAAGAAGAACTAAGCTAAGCTTAAGGCGAATATAAAGAAATACTAAGTAAATAAGAATACTACTATTAAGATAGGTAAGCGCTTATACTTATAGACTTTTATCTATAAGTATATTATAGATCTATCTAGTCTTACTAAGTATTATACTTACTTCTACGTAATAGCTAAAGCCTATATTGCTAATAAGTAAGTTCTATAGAAGAAACTTAGCTTTCTCTTCTACTATAAACTTCTAAAGTATAATAAGTAGATAGTTACTTTTATAATACTTAACGCTTCTAAAAGTAATAATTAAGCTAAGTACTATATAGATAAGATCTACACCTTTCTTAAGAAATACTATAGAAAGGTAAGCACTATTAATAATATATATATCTAGAAACGCAGTAGTATAGATACTAAGATAAGACATATTATACTTACTAATAAGCGCGCTACCTTTAACTTAGAAAAAGTAAAGAGCGCTATTACTAATCTTAAGAAGTAATAGAAGAAGTAAGAATCTCTACTTTCTTCTAGTATAAATTCTAAAGTAAAAGACCTTATAACTTTACTAAATAGATTAAAGCTTAACGTAGATACGCTTTATTTCTTTATAGTCTACTTATTAGTTACTCTATACTTTAGAAACTTCTATAATACTCTATACTTTATAAACTATACTTCTAAGGTAGACTTTCTTATTAAGAGAAATAATAGTTTCTTTATTACTAAGGTACTTAGAAACATAGCTTCTAAGAGAGAAACTATTTAGTATAGAAAGGCTAAGTATACTAACACTTACTATATATATAATAAGAAAGAGTATAAAATTACTAATTATAAACTCTATAATAATCTCTATAACCTAGATTAGATTAGTTACTATTAAAATAATAAGCGTAAGTAAGAAATATACTATTTTAGCCTACTCTATAATTATTTTAATTAAATCTTTAGTACTTCTCTATTAATTTATAAGCTTAAATAGCTTAGGTCTAAGATTAAGAAGTATTTTAATGTTACTAATAATATAATAGAATAGCCTACGTCTAGTATTCTTTCTAAGAAGTTTAAGAGAGACTCTTACTCTAAGTATATTCTTAAGTAATTAAACGCAGCTAATATAATTACCTACTCTAACTATTATATTAATTATAAGAATACTTAATAGTAGTTTATTTAGTTTTAGAAAAGTATTAAGTACTCTAAGTAGTTCTAGCTACTTAATAATATTAATTTTAATAGTATTATTATTAGTAGTAAGAATAACGCGTTTTTCTATAGCGCTAAAGGTAATGCTATTAAGCGCCTAAATAAGAGTATTCTTAATAACTCTAATTAAGTTCGTAATAGCTATATTAAGAAGAGAGGTAGACTCTCTAAGTAATTATAGAGCTCTTAGCTATTACCTAAAAAAAATACTATTAGATAAGTTCTTAACTTATAGGTATTAGACACTACTATAATACTAGAGAATAGTTAGTTAGAATAGCTATTTCTTCTATAAGCTTCTAATATACTATTTATAGTTATACGTCTATCTACTAATATCTATATTAATAATAGTATATTAGCTAATTCTAGATATTTATTGTAAGGCTATAAGAAGAAGGTAGTTAAGTTCTTAGACGCTCTTTCTAATCTAGAACTTAAGAAGCTTATTAAAGAATAGTCTAATTATATTATAATAGCGCTTCTAAGTTAGAAAGTATAAGAAATAATAGTTTCTAACTTAATAGATTAGAATAATATTACTAATTAATTGCGTAATCTTCTAAAGAAGAATAGTAGTAGTATAGATAGTATTAGAATAGTAAATAGCTTTAAGGCTAGCTACGCTATAGATTTTAAGTAGGCTTTATTTTTACTTAAAATCTATGCGCTCTTCTACGTATTTATACTCTACTATTACGCCTTCTATAAATACCTATTATAACCTCTACTAACTACATAGTTACGTTAATATAATACTAACACCTTTTATAATACTATTAATATATACTACTTAAATACGTAAACTTAATATAAAGTTACTAGTTATAGTAACTTATAGAGTAATACTCTTAACTATATACTTACTAAGGTAGTACGTAGAGTATAGAAACGCGCTAAACGCATATTTATCTAGATAGATTTACTAGAGGCCTAAGTTTATATTTATAGTAATTCTATTAAATATCTTATTAATATAAGCGCGTAGATAAATATTCTTTATCTTAGCGCAGCGCGCGCGTTAAAGATACTATATAAGCACTAGATATAGAAGCTTAGTAACCTACTATAGAGTATTACTTTTACTAATAGTAGCTATAAACTATTTATTAGTACTACGTTTAACGTCTTTATACGTATTAGTACTATAGTTATTTATACTACCTTCTATATTATTATAAACTTTATATACTTAGCTATACTTAGAAAACTATAGTATATAGTGTTATATATTAGAATATAATATAACATATTTAGTAGAGTGTAATATTATATTTAGTCTAAGAATAGAACTAAGTTAGTTTCTTTTATTACCTTAGACTCTAAGCCTATATATCTATTCTCTACTATAGATTATAAGTAAGAAGAGAATAATAATAATACTACAGAATACATATAAGTTAGTACTATAACTAACTCTACTTTAGAGCTAGCTAAGAATTCTTCTATAGTTTAATACCTACACTAAAAAGTATAGTGTAATCTAACGTATAGTTTTAGGTAATATAATATACTATTTCTAGTAAGTATCTAATAGATATAGAGAAGATAGATACGCTTTCTCTTTAATAATAGCGTAGAGGCACCTTAGATAGATAAGAATACTAAGCTAATTATTTAGTATAAATAAAAGCTTACTAAGTACACTATTATATATAAGATTAACTATAAGAAGATACTTAATTACGCGCGCAGAACTTACTAGTAACTAGAGGTTACTACTCTATATAAGACAGTAGATAAAAAGGTTTAATCTATTAACGTTTCTTAAGTAGATAAGCTAATAGAGTTTAGATAGAAAGACTAGAAAAAATAAGCTATTTATTATTAATAACTTTGCCTATCTATTTATAAACTAGACCTAAAACTATATAATAATATATTTAAACTATAATATACTATATTCTTATAAGAAACTTACCTTATATCTAAGAGACTAGCTAACCTTTATATTAGATTATAAGTTACGTAAGAAGAAAGAGATCTCTTTATCTAGATACTCTATAATAGAGAAGCAGCTTTATTATAGAAATTTACTAAATCTAGTAAAATATACTCTAATATATACCTACTATATAAGATCTATATAATTAAATATAAAGCTTAGTAAGCGTAAGACTTTACTATTTCTAAGAAGCTTAAGTAAGTTATAGTTAATATAGCTAATACTTACCTTAATAGAGGTACCTAGAAACGCTGTAATAGTTAGTATTATAACTTATAGTATCTAGTTTCTAAGAAGAATAGAGAAGCTTAATAAATCTCTAATACGTAAAAGATTAATACTATTAGTATACGTAATATAAACTTTCTACTAATAGTAGATAAGTTCTCTAAACGCTTTACTAGATATCTTATTAACTCTTTTATAGATCTTTATTCTAGTTATAATTAGATTACTCTTTATACTATAAGCTAGAATATAATAGCTTTTTAGACACTAGTTAATTTTTTTTATTTATATACTATAGTTATAGAGGTAACTAACTTAGTTATAGTATTCTAGTATATTATAATAAAGATTCTTAAGAACTATTAGCTAAATACTATAGTATTTATTAATAATATTACTTATAGAGGTTCTAAGACAGACTATAGTAGTAAGATAGCTATATCTAGTGTTTGTTGCTACGTCTATAAATATATTCTCTAACTTAACTATATTCTTATAGATATTAAGCGCGTAGAAGAGATAGTCTCTAGTAAGAAATACTACTTTCTTATAGAGCGCCTAAAGGTTATTAGCTATAAGATTAGCTCTAAAGAACGCTATTCTAATAGTAAGAAAGTTTAGAAGCTTTTAGACTAGCTACTTTACTATAATATATATAATGTTTACTTATTTCTTAGACTATATATCTACTACTATATCTAAGTAAAAGAATTTACTACTATTACTAAGCCTCTTTTCTATCTTCTTTGCAGAGATGTAAAGTATAAGTAAAGTCTAGATTAGAATTAAGTAATATACATACTTTAATATACTATATACTTAGCACTAGCGCTAGTAAGCCTTAACTACTTAGATATATTAAAGTATAAGGTCTTTCTTATAACTAACACTAGTTAGAATAGAAAAGAAGCTTATCTTAAATAACTATAGGCTAATAGTAGATACTATCTTATTTAATTTAAAAGTACACTCTAGTTAGTAAGAGAACGTCTTTAGTATTCTACTAAGTTAGAATATAAAGTAGTGCTTTAGACTTTAAAGAAGTTTTGTATATATCTATATAGTATATACTTTACTATTAAAACTAATATAGTAATACTTATTACTTAGCTTAATTACTCTTCTATAGATAACCTAGAATTAGTTATAAATTAGTAGATCTCTACTATTCTTTTTTAGAACTTTAATATTATCTATATCTCTAGAAAGAAGAACGTTATTATAGACACTCTCTCTTACTACTTTAAACCTAATAATTAGGTTCTACTAGAAGAATCTAAGAATAATCTTAAGAAGTTTATTAACTATATAATTAGAAGTATAGAAGAAGAGCTACTACTTATTAGAGTGTTCTAGGTACTTAAGTATAAGTATACTAAATAATCTAAATAGATTACCTAGTTTCTTATTAACCTTAAAATTTCTAAGAGTATAACACTAAAAGAGCTTTATATATAGAAGAAGAGAGCTCTAAACTTCTTTATATATAATTACACGCTCTTCTATAAGACTTTAAAAAATGTTACTATATACTATGTTATTAATAGCGCTAATATCTACTTATAAGCTATATAGTTAATATATAAGACTATTAGCTATTATAGAACTAACACTATATACTCTATACTTTTCTAATATTACTAGTAGTCTAATATATATAAAGACGTTTAAAGAAGAATTTAGTATTATTCTAAATGCTAGCTTTACTTCTTAAAGAGAAGAGTTAATATATTAACTAATACGTATAGCTTTATAATCTAGAAGTTAGTTATAATTAATATAGTTTATATACCTTACTACTAAAGTAAGAAGTATCTTATTATTACTAGAGAATACTTAAGTAGATAGCTAGAGGCTAGAGCGCTTTCTAATAATAAGTCTAGTACTATTACTAAGTTTATTTATAAGAACATTATCTATTAATAGAGTATAATACGTAAGCTCTTAGTTAATAGTAGACTAGACTTTACTAAGATAGTTAAGTATCTTACAGCTAACTATAAGATTAAACATATCTAGTTATTCTTATATAACTTATAAGCTATAGGTAAAATTAAAAGTAGATATAAGCCTATTATTAATACTCTTGCTAAGCTATTAGGCCTATAGGTAAATAACTTACCTACTATTCTTCTTACTAACTGCATTTCTACTTAGTCTTAGATAGGCTATTTACTATACTAGTTAATTACTAGTTAAAACCTAGTTCTTCTATTAGAATTAGAGCTTCTAATATAGTAGACTCTTCTATTCTAGAAAGTTAAAAATTGCGCATAACTTTTAGTAATACGCGCAATATAACTAGACTTTAGAGACTAATTTACTAAGAATACTATTACCTATACTAATTAACTACATTAAGCTAAAAAGAATTATTAGAATAATACTAAGAAGATACGCTATAAGAAGCTTTAACTTAGTAACTTAGTTCTTCTATAGAACTCTATATAGAAGATTAATATATCTAGAGATAAGAAGCTTAACGCTAAGTAGATAGGTCTCTATTATATTTAATAACTATAGCTAGAGTAAGACACCTACTAGATTAAGAATTTTAATAGAACTTTACTTCTATATACTATTTCTAGTAAGAGACTAAAGCTCTTTTGCTAATAAATACTAGAAGATATTACTAAGTAATATTATAGCTAGATAAAGCTCTATAACTTAGATAATTAGAAGAATACTAACGTTTCTGCTAATATACTAGCTAGCTCTATTAATAATAATAAGAAGAATAGCTATAATACCTCTTTCTAACTATAACTTAAGAAAGAGAAGATAAGTAACGCTCTAAGACTTATTAACTAGCTAAATATCTTTCTAAAGCTTATTAGTTAGCCTAGTATAGTTATTACTAAGCGTCTTATAGAAGAAGAATAGAGAGCTTTTAGACTAGACTTTATTTCTTTCTCTAATTCTAATATATTATTAGCGTTAGATAAAGAAAAAGCTTAGACTAAAGAATAGCCTTTACTTAAGAAAAAGAAAAAAAAGTCTACTATAAGCTCTCTTATCTAAAAGCCTCTTTAATAATATATAGTAGATAATTACTAAGTATTTAAAGTATACTTCTTTATTTTCTTTTTATTTCTTTCTCTTTTATTATCTAGATAGCGCGCCTTAATAAGTATCTCTCTCTCTCTCTCTTTTTTTTATATTCTCTTTGCTTAGAGAAACTATTCTTTAATAGTATAATATAGTACTTACTCTTTAATAAGTATAGGCGTAAGTATAATCTTAAGGTAGATAGTAGAGATTACCTTTTAAACGCTGTAGTGCTAGATAATAAAGAAGATAATAGACTAATTCTACTTTCTCTCTCTTTAAGGCTAAGAGTAATAATACCTAGTATCTTAATTCTAAGTTAAAAAGAAAGTGTAGAAGTAAGAATATCTATAAGTATAGTAAAAAGTATAAGAAGTAAAGCTTAATTAGTATTCTTATCTAAAGTCTCTAGAAAGTAATAGGCTTCTAAAGAATAAAAGCTATTACGTAATAACGCAGAATTTAGCTCTAATATAACTATACCTATATAAGAAGAGAATTTAGATAAATAAGAACTTAAGACTTATAATACCTATAGTATCTAGTATACTATTAACCTATATAAGACTAGCTAATTCTCTTTCTCTCTTTCTTTTATTAGAAAAGTTCTCTCTTCTCTTTACTCTGCGCCTATAAGAGAAGCGTTTAACTTCTCTATAGTTATATACTATACTAGATAAAGTATTATAAACTATAAGATAAGTAGTAATAAAGATAGTATAAAAGCTACTACTAAAGTCTAAGGTAAACGCTACTCTAAGTACTTTCTACCTACTAGTAGTAAGTAGTATATATTTAAATACTCTTAGTAAAAGTTAAGAAAGTAGAGTATAAGTACTATAAGTCTTAAAATAATATAAAGAGAATAGCTACTATTCTTACTACTTTACTATATTCTATCTTATATTAGATCTTCTACTTTCTAGTAACTAGACTACTAGAATACGTAACTACCTAGTAATAACTACTTAGTAGTAGTTTATTTCTCTACTAGTATTAGCTACCTAGACTATTCTAAGCCTCTTAAGCTACTTAAATTAGAGCTTAGAATAGTATATTCTAGTTATATTAGTCTACTTATAGTTAGGTCTCTAGAAAGTATCTACTACTAGATAGATAAAGATAACTATATTCTACTACTATCTTAATATACTTAGAATTTTTAGAGAGTATAGCTACTATAGCTACTATAAGTAACTACTTAGAAACTACTACTACTACTATAACTACTTTATCTTTAGTAACTATATCTTTTCTACCTTTATACGCTTATAGAGGTAATAAGAGTAAAAGCTATAAGTATTAACTCTTTAGTAATAAGCTAAAGAGTAATCTTATTTATAATCTATGCGTAGAGAAGAGTAGAGAGACTAATACGTCTATAGGTATAACTTTAATATTAGAAATACTAGTGCTAATTATAATAAGTATTACTCTTTTAACTATTCTATCTAGCTTTAAACTCTTCTTAAACTATATTTATATAGCTATTATAGTCTATTAGCTATAATTCTAATAGTTGTAGGCTATAATAGTTCTAATATATAGATTTTAGGTAGATTAGAATTTAATCTAAAATCTAGTTATTACTACTATAATAATATAACACTATCTATTTACTAATACTATTATACGCGTAAAGATACTACTAAGTATAATAGCTAATTACGTAATTAATTACTTTACCTTTACTATAATTTTACCTTCTAACTTTACCTATTAATATTGCAATATTATAATACTATAATAGATAGATATCTCTTAATAGTATATATATATATATACCTCTTTTTAGCTATTACTCTCTTCTTTCTTCTATAACTTTCTTAATCTTTTCTTCTTACCTCTATATACTATAGTTACCTCTTAGAAGTAGACTATATCTTCTTTCTCTTTTTAGTTAACTAACCTTTTATATATTATACTTTAATAATTCTAGTAATAACTATAATTACTGCGCCTAGCGTAGAGTAATATAATAAGTCTATAGGCTACCTAAACCTTCTCTATAACTCTTAGTTACTATAGACTCTACGTATAAGAGCGTGCGCTTAACTACATATATATATATATAAGCTTAGTACTATTAGCTCTACGCTATAAGCTAGTTTAGTAAGAGTTTCTTTGTAAGAGCTAGTCTTAGATTACTAAAGAAAGATACTTACGCTACTAGAGGCTTAGTAGAAGATAGCTAGTAATAAGAATAAAAGTAAGAATAAGGCTATAGATACTAGAAAGTTAACTTTTTCTTATAGTTAGAGCTCTTCTTTATAAGAGACTTCTTCTTAGAAAGGTTTACCTTTTAAGCTCTATATACTTAGTTTATCTAAGAGTTTTACTACTTTAAGTATCTAAGGTTAAGCCTCTAGAGGTAATACTAGCTCTTTCTCTACTACTTTTTCTAGTTTATATCTAAAGAAAAATACTTTTATAATTATCTAGGCTCTATATACTAAAGCTAAGACCTAAGTTCTTATCTTAGCTTAGAACTAGAATCTCTAGAATCTAGATATTAATAATAAGGTAATAGAGTTTATTACTAGTCTTAAATAGTAGTCTCTTAAGCAATAGAAGGTTATTCTTAATACTTTTATAACTAATGTAACTTTTCTATTTAACTAGATTACTAACTTTATTTTTAAAGTATCTAATATAGTTAAGACGCTACTAGAGCTTATAGATAAGTATAGTAGTATTAAAGTATTTAATAGCTAGTATCTAGTCTTAAGCTAAGCTAAGAATACTAAAGATAAGCGTATTGTAGAGCTAACTAGCGCTACTAAGTATATTAACGTATTAGAGCCTAGTCTTATAAGCTACATCTCTTACTTTTTAAGTAAAGTTCTGTATAATTACTAGACTATATCTAATATATAGTTCTACTTTAGGCTCTAGATATCTATAATATAGCTCTATTCTTAGTCTAAGTAGTAGCTATTTATATTTACACTCTACGTAAAAGTACTAAAACTAATATTATTATATAAGACTAGGCTACCTTAAAGAATACTATTAAAGTAACTATTTAGTTTACTAAGAAAAACTTACTTTCTAAGATACTATCTCTTTTAAAGCATTCTATTAAAGTATTAAAATAGAACTATAAGAAGTATAGTATAATACTAGGTATACTTAGCTTTACTACTAAAAATATTATAGTTTCTTTTGCCTATAAGTATAAGAAAGATAGTACTTATAATAAATAATATAAGTTTTAGTAATATATCTTTTTATATATAGCTAATAAATATTTTAACTAGAACTATCTAATTACGTATACTCTTTATAGTAGTAATAATATAATAATTACTAACACTATAGCTAGATACTAGATAAAGCTTTACTTTACTTATTAATTAGCTATCTTTATTATAATAGAACTTAGATTATCTCTATATAAGTTAAAAGTAATTAATAAAAGTAGTAATTATATTAAAGTAGAGCTAAAGAAAATTAGAGTAAGGTAACTTAGTAGAGCTAGATTAGCTACTTCTTTAGTAAACCTAGAGAAGTAGGTATACTAAGAGCGCTAGGCTAGTCTTAAGGTAGTTAAGAAGAGAACTATAGTAGCTAAGTTATAGAAATTAAGGCTTTATAGTATATAAGCTAGTCTTTCTTAACTACTACTACTACCTAGCGCTAGCGCTCTAAAATCTACTCTAGCTTACTAATTATTGTCTAAGAAGATAGATACTACGCTTAATAAAGACAACTTAGAAGATAAAGACTAGAATTTAGATAAGCTTAAAGCCTTAACTATAGCTAAGAACTATTATTATCTAGATAGAACTTCTAATTTCCTTTAACTAATTCTTAATAGATACTCTAAGTATACTAAACTTAATAACTGCGAACGTGTTAAAGTTATCTAAGCGTAGTATTAAGAAGTTTATATTAGTTACTACTCTAATAGCTTATTAATTAATAGTACTTATATCTATTAGACTTATATATAAGTAACAGCTACCTATATAGATCTCTTTAAGTAAGCTATAAATTTAAAAGCTATAAATAATATTCTTCTTCTTCTATATCTTTCTTAAGATAAGTAGTATAAACTCTAAATCTATCTAATTATATCTATTCTCTTTGTTAAGCAGCATAAGCTTAGTAAATAAGACTCTAACTTTCTTAGCTATTACTTTTATTCTTAGATAGTCTATAATTTATACCTAATTTTTTTCTAGAAGAAAGTTAGTAAAAAGATAGATTAGAGTAAGCTAGTAGAAGACTTTAAGTAGAAGAGTAACATTACTATAGAGAACTTTAAGTAGTTATTCTTTAATAATAATAAACTTAAGAGAATTATTAATAAATTCTTTAAGATATATTATTACTACCTCTAACGCATTAATAGTAATAAGAACCTTAGCTAGCTTTATATTATATACTATTCTCTTATTTAGTAAGCTATCTATACTAACCTTTATTACTAGATACTCTACGTAGTACTTTATAAAGAGTATACTATAGTTTTCTACTCTTACTATACTAAGTATACTATACTAGATAATAAGACGTTTTTCTACTATATTAATCTTAATCTATTAGTTACTTACGCTTAAGGTCTAGGCGCTAATATAATCTAAGAATTAGTTTTAATTAATAATAAGAACTCTTAGAACTATATAAAGGTCTTAGAAAGCTTTTATTATTATATAAAGCTATACTTATAATAGTATAAGACTACTAAGAAGAATTCTAGTAGCCTTATTAAAGAATAGAAGAATAATATTAATTAGACGCTAAAAGTATAAGTAATAGTACTAAGTATAAAGTAGGCTAAGTTTATTTATAGAGAAGAAGATATTTATATTACTTACTCTATAACGCTCTATAGCTCTACAGAACTAGTAACTAAGACTTATTAGATAATTCTTCTATAGTATATTATAGTACGCTAAAGTGTTATAGAGAATCTAGCTATAAGAATATATAATAAGATCTTAAAGGCTTATTATAATCTTATAGCACTCTCTACGTTACTATCTAGATACTATAATAAGTATAGTAGTATTAAGTAGGCGTTTCTAGTAGATATATATATTAACTTCTTCTTTTAGATCTAGAAGGCTATTTTTACGTAAGTCTTCTAAGATAACTCTTTTATACGTAAGAAGATTTATAAACTTCTTAATAAGAATAAGAATAGTATTCTAGAGTATATTAAGAAAGAGTGTAAGTACGTTATTAGAGAGATTAAGATACTATAGCTAGTAGTCTAGAAGCTTAAGAAGGCTGCCTTTGCTAAGAGCGCTAATAGTAAATATCTAGATGTTTTCTTCTTTACTAATAAAAGTAAACCTTCTACTTATAAGAGATAGTAGTATATTTAGAATTATAATTATAGTATAGAAGATACTATTAGACGCCTTATTAACAAGATTAATATAGAACTAGATATTTATTACTACTTCTATAACGCTACTAATCTTAATACTATACCTACTTTTTCTTCTCTATTTAAGACTTCTTAAACTCGCGCTAGTAGTCTAGTGTCTAGTCTATTATTACTACCTAGCTTTTTGTTTACTCTAATAATATTACTACTACTAGTTCTACTACTCTCTTCTTAGTTTAAAATACTAATACTAGCTCTATTAGCTTCTACAGCTAGCCTATTAGAACTATATTATAGTAGATAGAACGTAAAGTAGACTAGACGTATTAGTAACGCTATTAGTACGTAGATTTTAGGTAAGCTTCTTATTTTACCTAAAATCTAACTACTATCTACACTATAATAGTATATTACTAATATCTCTACTTAATTATTTATTTTGCTATTTACTTTCTTTCTTATATATTTTCTTTATCTTTTCTTTATACTGTAAGTAATTAATACATTCTAGATAGTATAATAGAACTATACTACTAGAAAGAAAAAGTTTATACTAGTATATAAAGTATTCTTATATAAATTAGATCTTTAACAACCTAAGAATTACCTAGAAAAAGAACGTCTTTTAATAAGAGCTCTTTAGAATTATCTTATTATCTACTATTTTATCTTTTACTTATACTTTTTAGTATTAGACTCTTATATAATACTTTAGATAATAGAATCTCTCTATAATAGAACTCTTTTCTACTAAACTAACGTTTATATACTTTCTTACCTATACTAACTACTTTACGTTCTTGTAGTAATATATCTTTATACTCTCTAACACCTATACACTATAATAGATACTATTATAATAAAAAGAGTTTACTAGTTCTAGAACTACCTTAGAACTAGATAGTTACTAATAGTAATTATCTAGAGCTACCTTAGCTCTAAAAGAAGCTACTTCTCTTTAAGAAGAAGCTGCTTCTCTATAAAAAGAATCTATAGTAGTAACTAAAGTAGAAACTACTAGAGATTAAGAAGAAACTTTCTAAGTCTAAGAATAAGTTTATAATAAGTAGTAGTAATCTAAATACGTAGATCTATTATAAGATAGAGAAGAACTAAGTAGATTAAATATTTCTCTAGCTTAGGTTTATAGAGCGCTTATAGAGTCTACTATTCTTAAGATTTATAGTGCGCACTAGATAGTATAAACCTAAGACTATTAAATTAACTTTTTCTTTATAGACTTAAGGCTAAATTTATAAAGTACTTTTTCTTTTCTTATTATACTATACTAGTCTATTATAAAAATACGCGTCTCTATATTTAGCTTTAAAATAATTTAGAGTCTTAGTTTCTAATAGCTTTAGTAGATTAATCTATATTAGTATAATATAGCTAGCCTATTTTACTAAGGCCTTTCTCTAGCTCTAATCTAAAGCGTTCTTTACCTATAAAATCTCTTTAACTATTTACTTACGTAGGTTCTTATTCTTCTTACTTAGGTCTACTATAGGCCTAGGCTATACGTTTATTAAAGATTAGCTTAGTAGAGAATCTACTACAGCCTATTCTACTAAGTCTATATAAATAGTTTTATATAAGTTTCTAGGCAAGTCTAATATAACTATAAGTAGTAATAGTATAGCTATTACTATATACTTAGTCTAAAGCTAGTTAAGCTTTTTACTTAGGTAGTTTATCTTAATATTGCGTATAGAAAATAATACCTTATTACTAATCTAGAAACACTCTACAAAATATTATAATTAATTAGTTACTTTCTATTACTATTACTAAGTAAAAGTAATTACTACCTAGGCTAGATTAAGCTTTAACTTTAAATACTTTATAAACTAAACTACGCAACTTTTAGATATATACGTAAACCTATCTAGTAATAAAACTTACTATAGCGTGTCTACTATATACCTATTAAGTAATAGGTTTAGACTTACTCTAGTAACGCTAAAGTTATAGTTATTTAAAGCTAGCTAGTACGCTAGAAGATAATCTAGCTAGTTAGTCTACTTAAAGGTTACTATTATACGTAATATAGCTTATATCTTCTAGTTTATTTACTTTATACCTTTATTAGTTTAGAGATAGTAGAATATTAAAAGAAGCTACTTTACTTTAGTAAGTTTATATAAGGTAGTCTAGAAAGCCTCTAACTAGTCTAAGCTATAGTCTATAATTAAGGCTAAGAGAAATCTATAGAAATACTACTAGTAATTATAAAATACCTACGCAATATAGTCTAAGGCTATAGAGGTAACTACCTCTAACTAGATAAACTTAGACAGCTAATTAGTAATAATAAGTAAGTAGCGTAGTAAGAACTTATTATAGACTAGTAGTTTTATTATAAAATCTATTAAGATCTACTACTAGTATCTATCTACTACTAGAATAGGCTATAATAGCTTTTAGTACTTTTTCTAAGAGAAGTAGATTATATAGTAGTAGTAGTTCTAAATATAGTGCGTAATATTACTTAATATACTATTCTAGTAGTAGTTCTAGCGTATATAATAAAAGGTAATATTCTTTCTAGAGTACTTTACTAAGCTTAACTTATAGACTTTCTAGATTACTATTATTATAAGTAGCTTCTAATTTAGTAACTATAAGATACTTTTCTAAAGTAGCGTACTATACGCACTAATAGAGTAGTCTCTAACCTACTAAGTTATATTAGCTTTTAGTAGAAATGTTTTTATACCTAAATAAACTACCTTCTATTACTCTATATAGCTAGAATTCTCTACTAAGATAGTATTCTATAGGCTTTATATATAAAGGTTAAAGAATACTAAAAAGTCTAGTAGAGGTCTATTCTCTATCTAAACCTACGCTATATCTATAGAGATTCTAATAAGTATTATAATACGCGCTACTTAGTAGAAGTTCTTCTTATAGTTCTACTTATAGTAGCTTAGTATATTAGAGCGTATAGAGAGGCGCTTAGAATAATAATATAAGATATACTAAAACTTAGAGAAGTTCTCTACCTAGTAATACTACTATTTACTAAGATTACGTATACTAGTAAAATACTCTAAGTTTTTATAGTTAGTAAGAACCTTAAAAGACTTATATATACTAGTAAGCTCTACTAACTATATCTTAAGGTAGCGTACTATAGCTAATAATTCTTTATTATAAATAGTATAGTTATACTTCTTACTTATAAGAGCTATAGAGTAGTATATAACTAAGTAGAGAATACTACTAATATACTATAAAAGATACCTACCTAAAGTAACACCTAAGTAGTCTATCTTAATAACTATTTAATAAGTAGAGTTCTACTAATAAAGAATAGAGTCTATAATAAATATAGACTTTAGTGTCTAAAAAGCCTTATTTTTCTCTAACTTCTATCTAAATAGAGTAGACTTACTTATAAAGTAATAAAGAGAAGTAGCTACTTTAGAGAAATTAAAAATAAAGTTATAGTAAAAATTTATAAACCTAAGAAAGCTATATATATCTATTATAGTTATAGACGTATACTAGTTCTAGACTATCTAGAGCTTATCTAGGTCTAGATGTATAGCGCGTTCTACTTTAATAATATAGCTAAGGTAGTAAACTTTCTTTACTATAAATATACTTTTCTTAAGATTTAGATTAAGTTAGGTATTATATAGTAAAGTAAGAACCTATTTAGCTTTTATAAAGTAGTTAGCTCTACTTTCTCTAGAGTAGATAAGAATATTATTAAAGTATACTATTATAAAATTCTCTAGCGCCTTCTTTAGTACTCTATTAATATACTATTAGAAAAATATAGGCGTACTAGTTAGGCTAAAAAGATAGATAAGCTACTTAAATAAACTAAAATAGGTGTAAAACGCTATCTTTACTTTATTACCTTTAGCTATATATAGCTTATAGAATATAGTATAAATATTAACTTTAGTAAACTAATAAGCCTCTAAAAGTATATATAGCGTCTTCTTAATTAAGAGTAGTAGATAGTAATCTATAACTATAATTTTATTAAAGCTATAGTAGTTAATATAAAAGTACTAACCTCTAGAGACTTTCTTTATAAAGAGAACTAGTAACTCTATAGAGAAGAAGCTAGTCTAGATCTACTTCTTATTAAGTAGGTCTATAAGCTATACGCGCAGCTTTAATAGCTAATTATATAATATTAGATATAAAAAACTCTATAGCGCGTCTTACTTATAACTATATATATTTATAGATAAGTTAATATAATAATTAAAGTAGCTCTAATAGAAAAGTAGCTTACTAGCCTTATTCTTATTAAAGAGATTACAAAACTTAGCTAATTTAGATAGTAATTTACTTAGCTTAGACTCTGCAAAGAGCTAAATACTACCTAATAAAAGGTATAACTATTATAGAGTATAGATAAGAGTATAGATACTTATAATAAGAATTATACCTCTATACCTAAAAATGCGCGCTCTATAGCCTACTACTTTAGCTACTTTCTTTATACTAATTATTATAATTCTTAACTACGCTAGAGCCTAACTATACTTATATACTACTATTCTACTAGTCTAACCTATAGTAAGAAGACTTTATAGAATATTAAGTATAATACTCTTATAGCGTATTTATAGCTTACCTAAAATAATATTATAATATAGGTTTAGAACTATATAGATAATAAAGTAAGTTAGCTAACTATTAATATTATATTCTACTATAACTAACTATAAAATAATAGAGTTCTATAAAAGACCTACTACCTAACGTAGTAACTATAGAGTTAACTTAAGAAATTAAGTACTTACTTTTTTAGTAACTACCTTATTTATTATATAGAAGTACTTATACTCTAAGTTAACTAATACCTATATCTACTTAGCGCTCTCTAAGAATAAGAATACTAAAAAGAGGCTTTTATCTATAGACTAGCTAATATTAACTAAGTAAGTATTAAGGCCTTATATTAGTAACTTCTCTAATAGTACTACTATAGTCTACCTCTAAGCTAGACTCTCTCTAGAGGTAGCTAGTTTTCTAAATATACTCTCTCTTTATCTAAACTAACTAATTATATAGTAATAAAACGTATTATAGCTATATTAGAGTATACTCTTATATAGTAGCCTACGCAACTATACTATATATAAATACTTACTACTTTATACTTATTAAATATATTTATAGAAATCTAGTTCTTTTAGTTAGAAGCTAAACCTCTATAAAAGCCTCTAAATATAGTATCTACTACCTCTACGTTTACTATATAAATATTACTATTATAGTTCTACCTCTAGAGCGCTATAAATATAAAGTAAAAAGACTAAGACTTTTAAGTAGACTCTATCTCTACTATCTTAAAGTCTATAGTAATAGCTTTATATATAAGAACTACTTTATTATAGTTAGTATATAAAATACTCTAATTTATAGAGATCTCTCTTATATAGTTATTTAAAGCGTTATAAAGCTATTCTAGCTTATACTTACTAGCTTAATAAAGCCTACTTATCTACGCTAGAGTCTAGCTAAAGATAATAAAAAATTCTATAAAGAACTATTACCTTCTCTAGCGTAGATAATCTAGGTAAACTAGAGCTTACTTCTTACTATATACATTACTATAGTAAAATAATAAGTATTTAAGAAACTCTAGTAGGTTCTAGTTACTATACCTATCTATCTTAAAATATAAAGTAACTTACTACTAGACTATAGAAAATAGTTTAGTATTAATAAATATAAACTATAACTTTCTATTTCTAAGAAACTTCTAGTCTATTACTAGCTTATATTTAATTATTACCTTCTAGACCTAAAAGTATACTTTATTACCTCTAAAGCGCTTCTCTATCTAAAAAGGCCTGCGCTTATCTATATATATAGGTAGAGAAGAAGAAAGAAATAAAGAGTTTACACTAGCGCTAAAGCTACTAATAGACGCTTTTATAGTAGAAGTAGTACTTCTTTTCTATAGCGTATTATTAAAAGAGAGCGTAGTAGAAATTTATATACTTAAGGCCTTAAGGCACTAAGTAAGGTATTTATTTTAAGCTTAGAGTATTTAAAATAAGGCGTAGTTTTCTATATAGTCTTAGGCTATTTAGTATAGTTAGCTTAGAATTACTTATAAAGTAGTATTTTTAGCTATTTTTATTTCTTAAGCTTAGCTAGTCTATTTCTAAACTTATATATAGTGCGTAAAGAAGAAGCCTTATAAATATTATAGACTAGCCTTAGAGTTAAAATATACTAAGTATTAATAGAATATTATAAAGCTTAGAGCTTAAGAGACTATATATAGAATCTAGAGGTTTATATAGTAAGTCTAGACGTTACCTATACTTTCTCTATTCTAGTCTAGACTTAGGTAAAGTCTAAGACTATTATATAGCCTTAAATAGCTTACTCTTAATTATAAATAGTAACTCTATAAAAGTCTTAACTTTAGCTTCTAAGCGCTTAACCTTCTTCTCTAGAGTATTTATAACTTTCTTCTTTTAGACTAGATTAAATAAGTCTAGACTAGAATAGATAGAGATATACTTACTTACTTAAATAAAGTCTTAGAAGTACTATTACTTCTATAGCTAAGCTTAGACTTCTAAGTAATACTAAGAACTCTAGTATTAAAGAAGATATACTTACTAGAGTAAAGTAGAGTCTACTTATTATTAATATACTAAATAGTATTTTTATCTAGATTAATATAGATAGATATAGATAGGTCTAGATTACTTATATTATAAACTTAGTAGCTTAGGCCTTAACTAACTTTTTTAGAGCTACTTTATTATTCTTAGAAGTATCTAAAATATTATAAACTATAGTGTTTAAGGCTACTTTAGAATATATTATATAAATCTTAGTCTAGATTACTAGAATTATAAAGATAGAGTACTTAGAAAGCTAGATAGACCTAGATTAGTCTAGATTATACTAGTGTAGTACTATATACCTAAAAGTAATCTTAGCTAACTAAATTATAGTTATAGTAGTATAGAAAAGTCTTAGCCTTCTTCTTATTAATTTTATAAGCTAGTATAACTACTATTCTACTCTATAAAGTTTAGATTAGTATAAAATAGTTTAGATAGCTCTAAAAAGAAATACTAATCTATATTTTATAGTTTTTATCTCTTAGATAGTAGTAAGACGCTAAAAAAGATAGATAACTATTTTTAATAGTAGTATATAGAGTATTACTATATTAAATATAGCTATTAGAGTTAAACTTAGTAGTAGTATAAGCAGCCTTTAGACTCTAGGTCTAGAGGTCTTATATTATAGCTAGATTAATATAGATTAAACTAAGTTAAGAAACGCTAAACTAAATTAGTATTAAATACTACTAGTTATTACTAAGAAGCTCTAAATAGTATAAGAAGAGTATAAATAGTGTAAAAAAATACTAAATTACGCTAAATTATATTAATTAATAGGCTTCTATTTTTATTAGTAAAAGAAAGAAAAAAGTAGAGCTAAGCTACGCTAGGCTAACCTAAATCTACTCTAATCTAAAGTAGTCTAGACTAATCTTAATATATAGAGAATTTAGAAATACTTACTAAATAATAAATAGAAGTAAAAAGTCTAGGTAGGTAGTTTAAAAAGAGATTCTTTAATATTAATATATAGGCTATATTTTAGCTAGAGCTTAGCACTTATATAATTCTCTAAATTTTTTTAATCTTCTATCTTATATAGAATACACTTCTAAAGAAAAGAAAAACTTTATTATAGCTACTTAGCTATAGACTACTCTAGATTTCTTTAGACTTTTTTAGACTATACTAGCCTACGTAAGCGTAGGCTCTACTAGCGTAGGTACTTAAAGAGCTTTTTTATAAGTAGTAGCTCTACTTAGATTATCTAGTAGAGGTTTACATTTATATAATTCTGTATTAATCTATCTTACTTTTATAATAGTACTTAAAAGTATTTTCTATAAAAGCTTTTACTTTATAGAAACTACTATAAGTAAGTTTATCTTACTAGTACTAAGTTTTTTCTTTTTTATTATTATCTTTTTTTTTTAATATATTTATATAGAATATAAAAGAGTATTACTTTATTCTTAGCTAACTTTATAGTATATTATAGTATTAGTATTAAAGATATAGCTAATATATTAGAATTAATAATTACTAAAAAAACTTTTTTAACTACTAAGAAGGCTGCTATAAATAGCTTTCTTTAATAACTTTAGATACTTAGCTTTATACTATTACTAGTAGAATAAAAATTTTTTAGTATAAATATTAACTTTATAAATAAGCTATAAAAGAAATAATTTAACGCTATACTAGTAAGCTACTATATAAAGCTTACTAACTTTAAAGTTTAGAGAGTTATAGAATAGCTAGCTAGAGTAAATAAAATATATTATAAAATATATAATTATATAAGTAATAATAGCTGTAGGTAAAATATAAGAGCTATAGTTACAATGTTTTATATAATATTTCTAAACAAATTCTTAGCGGCTACGACTGTTAATTTACTTCTGCATACTAGTATAATATAGAGCGGATTATGCGTGTATCTTACGACTAGGTTATATACTTACAAAAGCAAGAGTTAGAGGCTTACTATATGTTAACATAAAACGCGTGCATCACGCTTAACCTGCATTAGATACAAAGCATAGACACGGCGTATTAGATTAACACTGTCGGTGGTAAAGAGATTATAGAGGATAATTATACTAGCAGAAGTAACATAAATACAGTAGGAAGGAAGTATCTGTACAGTAGCAAACGACACGGAACGTTCAAAGACTACTTAGCTAATGTAATTAGTATTGCCTTTATTATCCCGAGTAGCTCTCTTCTTCAACACACTGCTTAAAGCAGTAGAATCAACAAAAAAAGAGTAGGTAATTATCCTCCGCTTCGTCAGTACAAGCCCCCAGCGTAGCTCGCACCTAGGCTCTCGTGAGACCTCCCTTCGTACATCTCCGCCGTTGTATTGGCCCGGGGATCGGGTAATCTATTAGGGGGTTATGTGTTCGCGAAAGCAAGAGTTGGGGGCTTACTATATGTCAACATGCGCATCGGAGCGCGTTGGGATGCGCCGTTCGATCGTCAGCAAGAGCCCCAACACGCTCTCGCCTAGGTCTCGAGACCTTCGTGTGGTACCGTCACTCACGTCCGTCTCGCGGTTATTGAACGTCCTCGCCCAGTTGGGTGCTCAAGGTCCAGCCCAAGGAACATAGTTCCAAGAACTCTTGCGCGAGATGAGCGGCCAAGCGCACGTTTCTTCCGTTCGGTCCGTGGCTACCCATAACACCCGCACGAGGAGCCCGCTCTCACAGATGACGAAAAGAACCCGTCATACAGCGTAGCGGGCCCTTTGTACACATGGTATGACCATCAGGTCTGGGGGCAGCATGATGGGCCTCGTAGGACGGTCGACTTACATCGTAAACGCAGCGATCCATCCTGGTGAGTGAAGGTTTAGGAGGTAAAAATGTAAAGAAGAGTACGGAAGAGAGGTGGTAAGGTGAGAGAAGAGAAGCGGTAAGGTGAGAGAAAGTAAGTGGAAAGGTGAGGGAAGGGTGAGAGAACTCCTGGTCTTATTGCTGCCTGCCGGACCCCGGCGGCCGTGTCGGCTCGTGCTTCACGTCCGTCGATTGTTGCGAGCGCGTCTCTCACTCTCACGTGAAGGTGACCAAGACGCACAGACCTATCGATCTTCCCTACTCTGGATGTCACGTTCGACGTTCTTCAAGCTACTGACACCGAGATCGCGCTTCGCAACTTTTGTTGAACACCCGCCATGGCTCGCGATTACCATCAGACGAAGAAGGCCAACAAGCGGCGCAGATCTCCTTCACCAAGCACCGACGACAAGAAGAAGCAGGAGCAGAAGCGAGCGGCGGAATCCACATCGACAGAGCGACAAGACACCCGCAAGGTTGCAGAAAGCGCCTCGAACAAGCATGCCGCCCCTAGGACCAGCGCAAGACGCAAGACGGTGAGGGATAAGACGACTTGCAGCGCGGCTCGCGCCAGCAAAGAATTGGCTGCCGCTACGGTAACTACGCAATACACGACCGCCGTAGATCTTCCCGATGAACTGAGATTGATGGTACTTGCTTACGTGAGTATGCCTTAGTCTTCGCTCAAATTCAGTCGTAACGCGACTGTCGCGCCAGTAAAGTGTCGAAGCTGACTTGAGTAGTGCGAGAGGCAAAGCCAGATTCAATTCTCAATGACGTGCAAGGCCTGGCACGGAGTTGGGACAGAGGCCATATTTCGGGACTTCGACATGGTGATCGGCCGATTAATATCAAAGACAACTACGTCTCAATTCTTAAGAATGCTCGAACATCTACGGTTCACTAAGCATCTTAGCGTTACAGTACTGGAAACCGATCGTGGAACTGCTTTGTTCAGACTTCTGCTTGCACGCTTGGCGGAGCTCAGTCCGGTGTCGCTACGCTTTGTGGGTGCTCTAGACGGAGAGTCTTACACTCAGCTCCACAGTCTTCTCACCAGCGAAGAGCGGGGCAGGTTACTCAGATCCAAACTTCGCAACCTCGATCTCCCAATGCGTTCCGCCTGGGAAACTTTCTGGCGCGACCGGTACGAGCTTGGTACTTCTCCACATGACGGCGTCTTTAACCATTCGGCTATAATCACGTTCCAATCCCACAAGCAACTAGCGAGTCCTATGACAAGGGAGATCAGCGTTCTAGGATATCGCGATTCCAGACCGCACTTTGGCACGCCTTTTCATGCACCACGGAACATCATAAGGACGATGGGTATAAAGACCCGATGTATCGACAAGCTGGAGGTATTGGGCCGTGACAACCCAACGCGAGACAATCAGTCCTTTCAATTGCAGAACCCCTTCCGCAACTTCAGCCTTCTCGTCAGGTCTAACCCGTTGTTTTGGCTCGGAGAGCTGAGCCTCGTTGGCCTGAACCTCCAACAACTACCGCCTGCTATGTACACCTCATTCAACATCACTTCCCTTCGCGTCCCCCAGCTCAAGCAATCCATCTACCTAGAGAAGGTCTTCGAGTATCTGATGAGCTCAAAGGAACCGCTTCTTCTGCACACGCTCAAGATCTCCATACACAGCTATAAAGAATCTCTCAAGCCAGATGAGGCATTCGGTTTCGCGGCCTTCTGCAGGTCATTCTCAACTTTGAAGACAGTCGAAGTGGAGATTTGTGCAGATTGGCAAACGAATCTTGATGCGCACATTCTCAGCTCACACAGCAACCTTGAAGTATGTATATTGAGTCTCGGTGTACCCTCACTCAACATGGCGACGCTTCAGGTACTTCGCGCAAACCACAAGAGCCTCAAAGTACTCGGTTTCCGATGTCAACAGATCGCACTTTCGTTGGACCATGGTCGCTTCTTTCAAGAAGCTAAGAAGAGAATACGCGGCCTCGCTGCCGAATTGTCGCTATTCGAGAAGCTGGAGGAGTGGCAGTTGATCTGCCAACCTGTTCACACTGATCCCTCTCCTGTCACCCTAGTCAGTTGCAGGACCATCGCGATGGAGATCTATCAGAAAGTCGTCGCTGTTTACGGCACACGTCCATGCACCATCAACACCATCTCGATCTTTGCTCGAGATATTTACTATACTCCAGATGAAGTTCATGCTGGAAAAATACCCGACATGCGCAGGTTTCAATTCTGGGATGTCGTAGCATAGGCTGGGGATGATTCATGTTGAAGGAAGTCACGAAGACTGTGAACGGAGAGCAACATGAAAGTTTTGAGTATCGCATTGGGCTGGCGTTTGTGAAGCGGAGATATGTGCAGGACCTTCTGGAAGTGCTGCAGGTAGATGGAATAGCAGGGTATACATGGACGTTGAGGATGACAGGTAGTATGTCAGATATAGAAATCACACATTGCACATACATGTCTTAGCGCCTGAGTCATGGTTCCCCACCAGATCAGATGGAGTGGCCCGCAGCTGTAGGGTGTCAAGTCGCACACGAGTACGAACCTTGATCGACGCCCTGGATGGGTGGACATTGAGCTCGAATGGGAAGTTCGTGTCGTGGGCGCTTTATCTTTGTGTAGTGAGTGTGATCCGAAGCGCTAACCTCTATGTCCCCTGCTTCTTATTTGTCCAAAGTAGAGATAGAGGAGGTAACAATGCGTGGCCTGAGATGCGCGACATCCATGTCGATGTCCCCAGCTTCTGATGCATTCAAAGTAGGAGTGGAGGGGGTAACAATACATGGCCTGAGAGGCGCGATGTCCGTGTCCATGTCCCCATGTTCTTGTCTTTGCGAAGTAGAAGTGGAGGGGGTGACGATGCATGGCCTGAGAGGCGCGATGTCCATGCCATCTACATCTCCGTCGTTCTTCTGATCCTCGTGGTCCTCTTCCTTCTCTTAGTCCTCTCCTTCCTCTACCGGGTTCCTGTGACCACCGCAGCTCGCCATATCGCTGGCGTCGAGATCTGTACGGGTGCCGGCCGCTGCGCATTCTCGAGCAGACCCCAAAGCGGTCCTCTCTTTGAATGGAGTCGCATAGGGTGTTGCGAACTCGTTGCCACTCCCCCTGCTTGTCGAGCATGTTGTTGGAATGTATGTAGGGTCTGGTTCTCCGACGTGTTCGTAGTCGACGAGCAGACTAGTCAGATAGGGGCCTGTATCTGCGCACGATACTCCCTGTGACTCTCTTGTCCGGCCCTGTTGTGGGAGACATGGCAGAAAAGAAGAGACTTCATGTTGGTGCTGCGGGAGTGGGAGAGGCCTGTTGGACATTCCTTGGAGACGAGAGGACTGCAAAGGACCCATGATGTGATGACTGGGTCCCTTCCGGAAACGATCCGTAGTCCGAAGACAAAATGGCTTTGGCGAATTTTGGGTCTGGAAACGGCGGAGGCATTAGGTCATTTCGACATAATGGCGTGGACGGTGGAACGACAGAGGAGGCGCCTTGAGAAGATGTCTGGATCTGGATCGGGTCGCTCTTGTGTCCAGTCTCCCTCCTCTTCGCGTTGACGTCTCTTCCGGGGTAGGGCGTAGAAGCGCCTTGGGACGCGAGGTCTGGATGTGGATCGGGTCGCTCCTGTGTCCAGTCTCTCTCCTCTTCGCGTTGACGTCTCTTCTGGGGTAGGGCGTAGACGAGTATACTCTGGCACGTTTGCAGCTGGTGTCTTCCACCTGCGCGACTTCAGCATCTTCTAATATTCTCTTTTGGCTCATACTGCTGCGCCGATGATGATGTTGTTCTCGATAAAGGACTAGAGTGGATGCCGAAGCAGAGTCTGTAATGCCGTAGTGCTGGTGGTGCTATACTGAGAGTCGTCCGAGGGGTGGGGTGGGGGTGGGGAAGACGCCGAGTCCCATCCCCTTGTCTATGATATCTAGTGACGATCCGTCCGCTCTACGAGGTTATCCTACGGTATGACTTTCCTCCTCGTCTAATTGCCCTGCGTTCTTACATGGCCAAACATCCTTCTTTGCATGGAAAAGGTGCGTGGCGATATTTGGTTGATCCGCCTCATTCCCTGACACTGCAGTGGTGCGAAGCAGCGCCGCGGGCGTTGCTCCACTTCTGAACTCCCTATGTCCCCATCCAACCAAGTCCCGCATCAGCCCGTTGCCCAGTTTCAAGCTGGGATCACCATGGGTGTCCATCCCCTGGCCTGTACAAACTAATACGCCATATCGTCCCAACGTCTAGCCCTAGTTTATACCCATTTTGGTTATACCATAACTACAGCGCCCGCAATGTGCCCTTTCTTCGCTCCTAACCCATCGTCGTCGAGTTTCGCACTGGCGGTAGCCGGCTAACCGCGTCATCCGCCACGCATGAGTTTCTCCTGGTGCAGGACGGTACCGCCATACCTCCTCTCTTGGAGTACCTTTTCTATTCCTATAACATCAGCCCCATGCGCTAGAGCTTAACTATGTACTATTGTTGTTAAATTTCTTGATTATTATCATATTGTAGATAACTTGTCCATTAAAACCTAAACTTCTCGCATTATTAGCGCATTCAAAGGTTAAACTGTAGAGGTGAGCTGCAGTCTACATTAGTATCAGAACAGAAACTGGCAAAATTCCAACGTGATGTAGACTCTTGGCTGCTTACATCCATCACCCTCTAGACATGGATGTTCCTGAATGCGTTACTTCATATTCATACTTCTTTACTCGCCGGACCGATCAAGAGTCCATGTCCGCTCCCAATTTAATACCCACCGACACTGGATATACTACCTTTCCTTGCACCTTTTCCTCAATGTCCATCAATATCAGATCAATCGGTGCCATGTAACCGATGTTTGTTGTTTTGTTACCCCCTATAGCGAGGCCAACAATGCACGCCTGGTTGTCGTGACGTTCTTCATTAAGGAGGATGAGAGAACCTGAGTCCCCTGGGGATATAAAAGGGGCTCCGTCTCGCATCATAGATACTATGGAGTGGCAGAGTACCGGTTTGAAGGTGTCGGTCTTCCCACCTGTGTTGTTGATTTCCTTAGATGCATGTACGCTGGTGTTGAGTATGGACATTGCACGGTTGACGACTCCCCTTGTCCACCCTGAAGTCCTACCGATCTTGACGACCTCATAGCTTCTATCTTCTTGTATCGAACCCCATTCGGATATCTCCGAATCTGATGCAGAGTGCCGGTAATCAGTTGAACGCGGAGTCTTTGATACCGCCAAGCGAGGTGCGTCTATCGAGAATAGCGACCAGTCAATGTCCCACTCCAGGGCTGGGCCCTCGGTTGTATCGTTGATACTGCGGCTTTGTTCCGTCCAATTCTCATGCTGCTTCGCTGTGTACCTGGGATGAGGACGAGAGGATTTTGCTGAGCTTGCCCATGTTGTTCCTGCAACGTTGGATGCCTCTTCCACCCGCTTACGCTCTTTGCGCTCTTCTTCTCTTTCTTCTCGCCATTGCTGCCTTTTGGACCGATGGCTCTCGGATTCTAGAGCTTGATGCTTCGAACTTGCGTCGCGGAGATATCTGTTGTGTTTGTTGATTATGAGTTTGCGTCTTCGGACGTACCGGGTCTTGTCGCGATCTGATGGTACTACTACGGTGACCGAGCCGCAAGAAGCTTCCCTCAGATGAGGCGGTTGCACTGGCTTCTCGTCACCTCCCCATAGTACGTGGAAGTTAATTAGACCGACTTGGGTGGCGGGAGTAGGCAGTCCAGGGAATTCGATCTTCAGGAATCCACCGACGCTTCCTGATGCGCCTCCCTTCACTCCTACAGATGTACCAGGGTAGATGTCGGTAGAGAAATGCGAGGGACGGCAGATTTCTTCGTCTTCCGACTCATTCGCGATACCCTTGGGTTTCTTCAGTTCCTTGCTTGCGAAGTCCGCCTCTTCCTCTACCTCGGTTGAAATATCCGACATCTCCGCCTCTTCGGTATCTCCCACAGCATCCGCCAGATCGATCCTACTGCGCTGTCCGTACAGGAGCTCTACCTCCAGCTTGTAGTCAAAGAGAACGCTGATTCTCGCTATAATCTGGTCCCACACATCTGCGTCTGCGTCTGATGCCGTGATGACGATAGTAGGTTTTAGACCGTCGGTGGATTTTCCAAGGTTAACACAGTCAAGGCTCAGCCACTTCCTATTCGCGATCGTACGGAGAAGGGTTCGTCTCTTGCTCGCCCAATAACGCGCTATCTCTGCCGCCGTCGGTCCTTGTAATGGTGCGACTGTGAAGCTCTCGCCGACCACTCGGTCGATAGCTTCGATCGAAGCGTCTATGTTGTTGGATAGTATATACTGAGCGATTTCTTGGACTGCAGAGGCGCAGTGCTCGTACTGGCGCGGCTCTCCGAGATCCGTATAGAATACGATCGTTGGGTGGGAGGTGGCCAGTTCTGTAGGCCTTGTCCGCGCGACGTATCGAACAGGACCGAGAGTGCTGACGCTATGAGTGCCTAAGATTTTGTTGATCGCGGGTTGGTGGGCGACCAAGTGTTTGGTGGTCGTTGGCAGACTTTGCAGTGGCAGGCTTCGCAGCCTGGGCCAACCGAGTCGCCAGGCGCATCTTGTATCAATCTTTGGCTCCATGATCGGTATATCTCCTGCAGAAGCAAAAGGTGAATGTAGAGAGAGACGTGCAGTCTCTATTAAGAAAGAGGGCGCACTGTGTGCAGTGTTCTCAGATCGTGAACGTTTGTGGGAGGAGAAAGCACGGTCGGTGAACGGGCGTTTGGAAGACATTATTGAATGAATGTTCTTCGTTGGTGTGGCTACTGATTCGCTGGATGTAAGCGGTAATCCGTCGTACCCTGGTTGACGTTCACAATTTGTCTAAACCCAGCGCAGGATCTATGACGTCACCCACGCTCAGAACAGCGCTAAACCGCAAGGGTCTCTCTCCACTAACTTGAAGACTCCAACCTACCTACAACTCTCCGTATTCAAGTACCACATATCCCAATGCTTAGGATGTTTGTGCTCGCACCAGATCTTCAGCTCCCCGGCTACTGCAGTCTTTAGTCGTCTAACTGCTGCAGCGCGCAGGCATTGCAGGCATTGCAGGCATCGCAGGCATCGCAAGCATCGCGCTCGTTGCTGTGGCCAATTTGGCTTAACTTGCGCGCTGCAGCACGATGTATTGCATTACAACAATCAGGTAAACAAGAAAGAAGCTCTCTTTGCTAGCTGTCGTCCTTGTGGCAGTTTTCATGGCGTTTAATAGACAACTAACACTGTAAAGGCATCCACTCGGGTCGCCAATGCACCCCCAGCATACCTACCTCACTGTGAAGCGGACTCTGTCTTGCTAAGCTCTACGGAACATGATGCCTCTGGTCTGCAGCCAGACAGACGCTCTCTACCTGGCACCATGTGGGTGAGATGGGATCCCATGCCCAGTACGGCTCGTCGTCCCCGAACGCGACTTCCTCCAACGCACCGCCCCGCAAATTTGCGCCTGCGCAGCTTCCTCGAACAGAAAGACATGGCGCACAATCAATTCCAAAATGCGGGGCCACAGCATATTGAGCGTGTTTTCGCTGCGCTTTCGTTGCCCTTCTGCTCTTCTCTTCCACGTTGTCTTTGTCCAGTCCTGGCTTTGCCCACTCCATTCAGCCCAGCATGCCTCATTACCAGAGCCGACGAGAGCGCATTGAGATTGAGGCCATGAATCGGATCTCACGAGAGCCGGACTACCAACCCTTCCTGAGGGAGGAGGTAAACGCCGCCAACAAGTTCAGAGCCACGCGGGCCTACCAGACACACAGAGAAGCATACGACAAGAAGAACAGCACACCCGCTGCCTCTACGTCCAAGCCTGATGAGACTACGCCAGCTCAGCATGAAGCGGGTGACGGAAAGAGTCCCCTAGCATCCAAGACACCGCCCGCCTCTACGTCGAAGCCTGGTGAGACTCCGACAACTGAGCATAAAGCCGGCGACGGAAAGAACCCCCTAGCACCCAAGACACCGCCCCCCTCTACGCCGAAGGCTAGTAAGACTACGCCAGCTCAGCACGAAGCTGGTGACGGAAAGAACCCCCTAGCACCCAAGACACCGCCCCCCTCTACGCCGAAGGCTAGTAAGACTCCGACAACGGAGCATAAAGCCGGCAACGGACAGGAACCCCCAGCAGAATTCGATGCAAGAAAGTCGCCGATCACCACCACCGCGATCATCACCACCGCAGCGCCCATGTCAACTGCAGCCAAAATCTCACCCGCAGCGCCCATACCAACGGCAGCTAATACCTCAACCGCAGCGCCTACTCTTACAGCAGCATTCAACGCCACAGCCATCCCCATCACAGCCGCCATCCCCATCACAACCGCGACGCCTATCACGACCGCGACGCCCACTCCTACAGCGCCTATACCAACCGCAGCTAATACATCAACCGCAGCGCCTACTCTTACAGCAGCATTAGATGCCACAGCCATCCCCATCACAGCTGCCACCTCTATCACAACCGCCACCCCCATTACATCTGCGACGCCCATCACATCCGCAATACATACTCCTACCGCAGCATGTACTGCTACTGCCACCCCTATCACAACCGCCACCCCTATTACAACCGCGACGTCCATCGCAACCGCGACGCCCGCTCCCACGGCAGCATCTACTGCCACTGCCACCCCCATTGGAACACTCGGCATACAGGACGACTGGTCTCCTCCTCCGGACAACGGCGACCACGAAGATTATGGCGTCGCCATCCCGTTCAGTCAGAGTAGCGCGCAGCCCCCAGAGCCTAAGTCTCGGAAAAGGGTTAAGCTGACTGTCGACCTGTCGCAGCCACCAAGCAAGTCGGACATTGAGGCAATGCAGCTTACCAAGGCAACAGATTTGGACCGCGCATCCGCCTACATTCTGGAACTGACTGCCAGTATGAAGACGTGTCCACGCGCCGGAATGCTGCGCGACATCGTCCTCATCGCGATGAAGCTATACGAAGAGTCCGATGGGACTATCCTCTTGAAATTCATCCAACTACAGCCATGGCTAGTGAGCGTCAGCACAATTATCGAGGTTTCCAGTTCCAGCGCTTGGCTTTCCGCAACTACCGTTGACTTCCTCGTGGAAAACGGCGGGAGTCGAGACGAGGTACGTCTTGATTATGCGAAGTGCATGTGCGATACATACTAACTTCACTCTGCAGTTTTCTTCTGACCTGGTGTACATCGCCACAGCTCAACCAATCTACATGGCAAGCATTGGGATGTCGACTAACACTGAGAGACGCCCGGACATCGCCGCGGTCATTCGACAAGCTCTACCACCCGATTTCGTCATCCCCGAACTGGACACGGCAATGTCGTTTGTCTTCGCTTGGAACCCCAACAACGACCATTGGCTTGTAGTACAGGCGATGGGAAAACTAGTGGGCAAAGGAACAATACGCATCTACGACACATGTCGCCGACTCCGAACCGCGCGCAAGTACCAGACGGAGCTCAGGCAGTTTCTTGAGCTGGTGGCGCTCACCCACCCAGCCTCCCGGTTTGCAAAGGTCCAGTGGAAGTCGGCGGCGTTTATTTACAAGGACACTGTCGTCCAACAACACGCGAATGACTGTGGGGTATATACAGCATGGAACATGAGGATGATACTCGCCAAGGAGCAGCCCGCGAAGTCGGCCTTGGACGCCAAAGGTCTTGCTGTGGCACTACGTAATTTGATTTTATCGATCTAGTGTTGCAAGCAACAGTATATATATATAGGAACAAGTATAAGTGCAAGGCCTCTGCAGCCTACTTATAATTAGGTAAGTTAAATTTTATAGAGCTTAGCGCGCTAAGCCTCTAGCTAATATTTTAATATTTTTAATTTTTTACTAAAAATTACTTTAGTACTATAATTTATTAATATAACGCCTATTTATAGGTGTTTATTAAGTATAAAGTTAGTACTAAAAGTGTATAAGTATATACTAGGCGTAATAAATAAAAGTTTCTAAAAGTATTTTTTTATTTTCTAACACCTACTTTACTTACTATATTAGTAAGTACTTCTTTATCTTTACTACTACTATATATTACTAACTAAATAAATATTTATATACTTTAATAGCTATAAAACTTTTTTTTTAAGTTAAATTTTTAAAGACTTTAATTTATTTACTTTTACTCTTCTTTTTAATAATAAAATACTCTTTTTATAGCTATAAAATAAAATTAAAAAGCTTTATAGCTATAATATTAGTAGTAACTTAGCTTAAAAGTTTATAGAAAATATTACTAGTATTAAATAAAGTATAAGTACTAATAAAGTTATAGCTTAAGTTAATATTAAGAAAGCTTATATTATTTTATAAACTAGCTAGCTTATTTTTAAATAAGTTTTTTTTTTTTTTACTAAAGTAATAATAGAAAAAGTATATTAAAAAAAGTTATTAAGTATTAAGTTAATACTCTTACTAAGTTTTAATAAAAATAAAGTATAAAAAAAATTATAAGTAAAAGAAATATAAACTTTATAAAAAAGCTATTTAGAGAAGAGAATAAAGCTTAGATAACTAAAGTACTATATTAGTATACTTAAGTTATAAGTAAAAATAGGTAAATAGTATATATTACGATAAAATAAGTAAAAGAATATTAGTAATAGTATTATTAGTTAATTAAAACTGTTAAATAAGTGTTAATTTGTTCTCTAGGGTTCCCCTCAACTAGGCGACGTGCTGTAGCACTACAACAGAAGTTCTTAACCGAAGCGCATAGCATCATCACCAGCGGTGGTCTAGCCTACCGCTGCAGACAGGAAGTCCTACAGGTGTACATCAAGAGTTCAGCAGGCGTCAAGAGCGATGCAGCAGAGGACAAGGGCAAGCCCTCGGGCGTTAAGAGCGATGGAAAGGGTGTTGAGGGTAAGAGTGTAGGTAACAGGAGTAAGGCTTCGGGCATTGAAAGCGATGGAACGGGCGTTGAGGGTAAGGCTTCGGGTATCGACAGCGATGGGACAGACCTTGATGGTAAGGGTGCGGGTAACACGAGGAAGTCAGCAGGCGACATCCCCATCAGCACAGCTGGTAGCATTCCCGCTGATGATCCGCCCAACATCAACAGCCTCATCAATGTCATGGGCGAGGACGCAACGGATGAAGGCGATGACTTGAATTACGACACGGACAGCAGCGACGGTTTTGCCGAGGATGCGTTCTCTGCACAGAAAACCGAAGATCTGGCATGGTACGACCATCATGATAAGATAATCAAGCTCAACTCAGGCAGAATCACCAAACCTATGGCTTCGGTAATGATTCTCGGAAACAGACAGCATGGCATGCCTAATCTCCGATTCTGGCGAAGGCTGAGACGGCGCGCCTCTGTGAGAGGATTCACACGCTGGTCGCAAATGACCAATTTCCGAATTTCACTCCTTGCCAGCGTCAAATCCGATGGTACAATCGTCCATGGGGAATTTGCCAAACGTTCTGAGCGCGATTTGCCCCTTTACTCACGTCTTCCAGCAGACCAAAACCAGCGCCCTCCACTCACCCAAAACCCGCTTCGCACATTTGTGAATGGGCAATCCCGCGACTGTTCTGCGAGTATCCTGCCGGCGGATCTTGAGGCATATTCTATTAAAGATAGCGATTCTCCCAGCGCCATCGCTGCCGAGGTGATTTTCGGGACAGACATTGACCTTTGCGACCCCACCACCGACATGACACGAATCTACGACGTCGTTTTCTCCTGCTTCCGACGGCTCCCAGAGCCAAAGGACAGCAATCTTGCCGACGCTCCCATCCTCCAAAACGATGACCACGGAGTGACAGCACGACTTCGCGCCCTGTACAACACTTGGGAGGCACAATTCAACAGCCTGGATACCCCCACGAGGAGATGGAGTCCGACGGTGCTCTCGTCATGACAGAGTCCCGGCCCGTATGGCTCAAACTCGTAACTGGCCATGTGTCATCTTCATTACCGCTTTTGGACCCCGAGGGTCACTCAGCCCGAGTGGCACCCTACTACGCGACACTGCGACACGTTATTCATAGCCTACAGGCCCTTGCTAATGGGCGCATCAGCGTCTTACTTCTGTTTCACGGCGTAGATGGAGCAACGATCAACAACGATTCATGGAGTCGCGACTTTGCGCAGGCTGTTCATACACAAGACTGGCGGAACATGCCGCACGCCTTATATAAGAAAAAACCTGAACAGGTCTGGGGGCTACATCAACATTAAAACACGCAAAGTAGGTGACCTAACGTCGATGTAGGCTCTAGGGTGTGTAGACTTTTCCTAGGTTGACGTGCGTATGTGATGAATACACAGGCCCTCTGTCAGTTTATACTAAACAGGTCTGCAGACTACATTAAGACAAAAACATGCAACGTGAGTGACCTGACGTCGATGTAGGCTCCAGGATGTTCAGGATTTTCCAAGGTTCACGTAGTTTCGTGGTTTGCCAACGAGGAGATGGACTAAACGTACTCCTAGCACTACCAAATTCTTCATTTCAGATCTACCGTTCAAGATCGGATTTCTTGCAACATATCTCGCATAAGCAACAACCTGAACAGGCCTGCAGCCTACATGAAGATAGTAACACTCAAAGCAGGCGAACTGAGGGCAATGTAGGCTCCAGAGTGTTCAGTTTTTCCCTGTCTGCTCCCAATTTGGCCCGCCTCACACGATGTATTGTACCGATAATATGAAGACGTCCATCGAGCACGCACACTGGACTGTTCATGATCTAGGTGGAGATGTAAAGTAGAATTGCAAACGGGCTGTCTCGGTTGTATTTTTCTATACCGATGCGAAATCAACATTTGGTTCGTCTCCGCGGATCACACTTGAGCGAATAGCAAGCAATAGACTGGGCCTCATACTTGGACTGCTAGCAAGAGGACGAGGAGAGCCGAGAGCCGTTCGCAAGATAGATACAGCTACAACAAGACCTAGTAAGCAGCGCGTAAGTTGAGACATCGATACTCGAGCGCAGAGTGAAGGCGATGGGTGAGAGTCGATCTTCCCAATGGTTGTGTATTGCATGATGGGACCAATGACAAAAAGGGTATAGCGTAGTCGACGATAGCCCAGAATGTGGGGGGCAGCGTGTCACATGCCACACCTTTGTCTCTGTTTGAGCCATGTGAATGCGTATTGGAGGTGTCGGCTGAGCCTAGGTGGTCTAGAGGGGTGTCATCCGTACGCTGGTATCGCAGTGAGGCTGGCGGGGGTGCTGTCGTGGTGGCGAAGAGGGACTGTAGGCAATGAAGTACCTGTCGCTCTGGCTAAGGACATGATGGCGCGAATAATGCGAAAGCGTACAGTGCATGGGAAAATCCAACTACTCCGGAGTACCTAGGTAGGTGCATCGCGTCGACAGGTTTGTTGATAACGTAGTGGCTGCGATGGCGGGCTGGGAGGGAGTGGGGAACTTGCATGGCGTGTTGCCAGAAGCTGATTGGCTGCGCGGGTGGACGCTGGCTCAGTCGTGCCTTCCTTTCCTAAATAGCGCTCCTGCCCATGTGACCATCTCTGCTCCTTCCTCGTGATTCAACGCTCCAGGGCTTAGAAGTCGGTCGTTCAACTCTGCTGAAATCGACAAACAATCCTGCTTGAAGACAGCCGAGAGTCTGCAGTTCTCTGTTCTCTTTTCCCAAATCCAAGAGCCTGAGCGCTGCTTGTCGAGCAAGTTATCGCGCCTCCGCCCGTCACCTGATATCGTGTATCGAACGTCGCAAACGAACGACCTCGGAAGCCGTACCATCTATCGGTAAGTGAGCATTATGGTTCTTTTCGCGACCGCCGAAAAGCCCTGCATAGACGTGCGCCTGCGCTTCTGCACGGCCTCGCCTGCTGGGAGAAGTGCACCTGGCGTCGTGGTGCCTCGAGGCCCGCCCGTTCGCTCGCTGGCCGCGGTGGTGGTGTTCGGCATCCCGCGCTCCACCGAAGCACGACGCCGTCGTGCACTTCTTCTTACGACCCACACGCTCGCACGATACGACGGCTCTCTTTTCGGTTATGACAGTTGCGTCTCACAGCAACGGCCATATGGACGCGCCCAATCCTTCTGCTTGGTGGCTTCGTCGCACCACCTTGACCTACTCACCTGCTCGCGCCCGTGCTAATGTTTGTCGAACGCAGGCCTTTCTTCATATGCGCTCCCCAAGCGCTTGATTGCTACATCAAGTCGTCTCCGGCTTGTGCATGAACCGGTGGGCACAACGCGGCTTACAACCAAGTCGGGTGCTTTGCGCCTGCGACTCACGCTTCGAGCGCGTTTCTGCCACTTTCACCAGCCTTCCCATACGTCACCCGCCTAATTCACTCATCCCCAGCTACCTCTGGGTCGCCCAAAGGAGCATTTCGTTCTAGCCAGACTTCAGCGCCACACTCACCATAGGCTCTGTACATCCCAGGCCTCGCCGTCTCAGCAACCGCGCGCAGAACCTCGACGCCGATCCTAGTGTTTAACGCGGATTCGAGCTGCTTCCATTCATCCCTCCCAGATACCCCACCAGACGCCATGGCTGATACCGCCGGATACCCTACCGACGGCAAGCTGGATGCACACAACGTCCACACCAACAAGCGGAAGCGCGACACGCGCGATCAAGGCCTGAACCGACCTGCTCCCCATTCCGCCAACAACGACCTCACCGACCAAGCCACTGCTTCATTCCTCGCCGCGCATAACGCCGCCGACGACGACATGCAGCAACAGTTCGACGTACACCACAACGGTGGGACCAACACCGCGAGTGTTGGCGACACTGCCGCCGCAGCGCTTGCCTATCACCAGATGACGGTCCCCCAGGCGACAGAACTCCAGTTCCAGCCACAGAACTCAGGCGACGGCTCCTTCAGCATGGGAGACCACGGCCAACAACAAACGGGCATGCAAGACTTTAGTCTCGAAGCTTTGAAGGCAGCTACACAGACGGGTCGTCCCGGTCAAACAGCACCCAGCGACTCGCCACCGCAAAGCTCTGCGCACAAACCTCAAGTCGGCACAGATGAGTGGCACAAGGTCCGGAGAGACAACCACAAAGAAGGTAGGCATCCGTGCGAGCCCTCCTAGATACAGTTGCTAACTGCTGCATAGTCGAACGCCGCCGTCGCGAAACTATCAACGAGGGAATCAACGAACTAGCCAAGATCGTCCCTGGCTGCGAGAAGAACAAGGGCTCCATCCTGCAACGGGCTGTCCAATTCATTACTCAATTGAAGGAGAACGAGCAACAAAACATCGAAAAGTGGACGCTTGAAAAGCTACTCACCGAGCAAGCCATCACCGAGCTCAGCGCTAGTTGCGACAAGTTCAAGGCCGAATGCCAACGGGCGTGGGACGAGTGCAATATCTACAAGCGCACATGCGAAGCCAACGGCATCATACCCGACGAGATCAAAGAGCGCCAGGAGAACGGCGAACAGACGGGAGCTAATCCCATGTAGAACTGGGAAGATGCCTCGCTTTTCGACTATCTCATCGACGCGATAGCAACCTTGCCTTGATAGCCATGTTCGGGAGACACATATCTGTACTTCTTTTCTCGACCTGTCGGTCTAGTGTTCATTGTCCGCACTGGCAGTGCGGCAGATTATGTTATGTTCGGCGTAAAGTTGTGGAGATATCACTCGCTCTTTAGGGACGGGGTTTTCTTATTCGTTTGCATCCGGCGGCAGCGATCGCGGTGCGCCTGGGTTGGCCTCTCCCATACAGACAACCAAGGCTTCTCTTACGTCTTTTGATGGCTAGCGACACATTTTACAGAAGGGAGGCGTTCTGCAATGGTACATCACTTTCGGTATTCAATGCCCATCGCTAAATGTTATGAGAACTTGTTGTTGTGATAGCTTTCAACATGCGAACTTCGCATAAATGAATGTTTAGCCTGAGTCGCGCTAATCGGAGCCCCTGCTTATCCATCCGTTAGCGGACGGCGCATCCCACCTGCCGTGCATACACAGCGCAACTCACCTTCTTGAACCGTGAAGACACCTCCCTCGCTGCTCTCCCAGACTGAATCGTCTCAGGATCATGATCAGCACGTGAAAGGAGTCCCAGACATGGTGGGCGCAGCACGTTTCCACCAACCCGACGACCCCACGCCCACATAATTCACGCGACCGACCATGGCTGACAGCGACGTGCCCGGAGAGCCACTTGTGCCTCCCATACTGGATGCAGCTGAGCTGATCGGGAACTCCAGCGCCGATTTCCCCGTCATTGAGGCGGAGCCTGAGGAAGAGCTCAATCTGCCCCTCGATACCGCCGAGCAGCAGCGCATACTGCTGCAACAGGACCAGGACCAGCCCCAAGCCGGGCCTCCCCTCACTCTGCCAGCCCGCCCCGGCCTGCAACGAGGCAATTCAGTTCCTACGCCCGCGCCGAACCTGCCCCCGCCCGCACCGCCCGTACCGCCGCCCGACACGCCACAGAATGACTCGCTTTCGCTCGCGCAACTGCAGAACCTCGTGAGGGGCATACCCAAGGTCGAGCCTGCCCCGTACGCTTTCACATACGATGACGCATCATCTTTCGAAGAAGAGCTGGAGGAGTGGTTCTCGTATGCGGTCGAGGAGCAGGCAATGCTGCTCAAAACCCAGGCGTCCTACGCGTTGGAGTGGAGCGCATTCCATGGCTTGAACGACGTATCCAATGGCGAAGACGGCTTGGACTGGGCTACGGCAACGACCACACAACACGAGGACTTTTTGCGAAATCTATTGGAAGGACTGAAAGAAGTCGATCCTGTCCTGAGGCTGAAGAAGCTTGAGGCATTGGTCTATGTGCTCCTCGGGTGCTGGCATGAGACGGCAGGGCTTCCTGATCCAGCTGTGAGCGAGGCACCAGAGTCGAGCACGACTTCGACGCGCAACGCTGCATACGTCAAATCAGGCCGGCAGGCATCGCTCATCAAGCGCAACGTGCACCTTCTCGCCGAGAGTGGTGGTGTACAGATTATTGTGGACGCACTCAGCTCGTCGCTCTTGCGGGCATGCGGGGCAGACGTCACACCTGAAGCCCAGCGCGATTCCAAAGAAGCAGAACGACGCGAGATTTGGTGTACTATGACTGCCGTCTATATCTTGTTGGAGGTCGCACGCGACGAGGAAAAGACGCAGGATAGCCGCACCCTCAGAAGCGCCATTCTCGACTTGGACAAGCCAGGTCTTCTTATGCTTTTCGTGGATCTTATCGCGAAACTGCGGTGGGACGAATCAATCAATCTACCGCTTAGCAAGATCTCACTGCTACTCTGGAAGGCCATGTTGGTGACTTTCGGCGGGCTTGCAGAAGTTGCCAAGGTCAAAGAGACCTTCCGGGACACCAGCCTCGAGTCAGAGGACTCCAAGGGTCAGCCACTCATCACCGCTTCCCCCCTTGATTACCACCTCTTTCGACAAGAAATAAGCTCCAAGTATCCCGCCTACAATCCCCCACTTCCCGTATTTCCTCTCGAGCCAGAGAACAATTCCATCCTGCCGCCACTGAAGAACCATCCTAATAAAGTAGCTGGCAATCATGTGTTTGGCTCTGGGCTGGGCGACACAAATGGTAACAGCACATCCATCCTGCATCAACCGGTTCATATCGCAACTCCGGCACCCTCACCTCCTCCTTCGCCTGCAGGCCCCGGTGGCAAAGGTGGAAAGAAGCAGAACTACCAAACGAACCAACTGTTCCCGTTCTTGTATCCGCCACTCGATGAGTCTAGTAACAAGTTGGGCGGAAAGGGCTCGACCGACCTACAGGACCTTCTGGTGGGACGCAAGTGGGAGGGCTCAGACATTCCTGCCTCAATCTTGGAAGCCGCGGAACTGTTTGCTAAACGCATGAAGGCCACTCGCGCCATGAAGCAGCTCTGGGAGGAACGTGTCGCATTTATGAAGTACGAGCGCGGTTGGACAGGCCCTGACGAAAACCCTGATATCGAAGAATTGTCACTCGAACCGAATGATAAAGCACAGCCACCGAAACTCGCACCTGGCAGCAACGAAGAGCGATTGCACTTAGTCGAGGAATTCTATGTGAGTAAGCCAAAGATTGATAAGGATGCATCCGCTGATAGTTCACTAGCGCATCGCACTGCCCAACCTACAGTCACTGATCATCGTTCTGATTAAAGCCATTCTTGCGCATGTTACGGCACTCGTCACACAGTCTAGTGGCACCAATGGGCTCCAAAGCGGATTTCAATTTCAGGACAACCAGAACGGCACAACCGCCGGACGGCCTGACATGAGCGGCATGAACGGACATGGTAGTACCGTGGCGACTAACGAGGAGCTTGATGCGATGCGCACTCAAGAAGTCCTGGACAAAGCGGTCACAGGCACCTTAATACTGATCCTTAAATGGTTCAAAGTGTCCCACATCCTCAAGTTCGAGTACATCACGCAGCTACTAGTCGACTCAAGCTACGTTCCATTGATCTTGAAACTACTACAACTTCAAGAGGTGGAGAAAATTGTGAACTTCAAGAGTGAGCAAGAAGAGCTGAATTTCTTCAACTTTTGCCGAACCCATTCCAGAAACGCCTCTGAAGAGGATCGCCCTGGTGGAAATGAAGCAGAAGCGCATGACGGTGAATCTGACGAAGACGACGCCGTCCCACCCCCGATCCGTTTGTCCAGAGAAGACTCGAACGAATCAGGTGTCGAGCCAGCCCTACCACCTGCCCAGCTACAACCTCCAGAGGTAGACGAGCTCGGCTTTCCGACAAACGAGCTGCCTAAAGAGCCAATTACCAACTTCTCATGGCGCGCTTTCTTCACGTCAATCAACTACCTGCGGATCATGCAGAAGATCTGCAAGAACAAGGCTCATCGCAACCTCATGCTTGTTTCGTACAAGTCTTCTCAGTTCCTTCGCAAAAGTCTCAAAGTACCACAGCCGGAACTGCGCCTGTACACACTCAAGCTATTCAAGAATCAAGTTCCGTACTGCGGTCGCAAGTGGCGACAGTCCAACATGCGCGTCATCACTGCAGTCTATTTGCACTGTCGACCTGAGCTCCGAGACGACTGGTTGGCGGGAAGTGATGTGGACGCGGAGGTCGACGAAAGCGTCCCACTCGAACAAGCTTTACGATCGCTCACACACTGGCACAACCTCAAGCGATACCCTGAAAGCCTAGGTGCTAAACCTGGCGTTCTCGAGGAGGAACAAGATTTCTTCCGCAACGAGCTCGAAAAGATGGACTGGGGTGAAGAGGCTGCGAATGAAGGCGAGCTAGAGCACGGATGGCCGGACCTTCCGGTTGAGGGTTGGTGAACATCTACCCCCTCGCTCCTGACCATTCCATCGCCTAGCACCTTGGTCCATTTGATATCCAGTCTGGATGTCATATTAATATTTGGCGCAGATGATTCCCAGCGCGGTCGATTCCTCGAGCGACCCAAGTATCAGCTACATCGGCGCAGAGAAGCAGTGCGAAGTGGAAGACTGGCGAGACCGACACTATCGCGTTCCATCTCAGAATCACCTCCCAAAACATGGCCTGGCGCAACGAGGTCAAGAAGTTCAAGGCGTGTCTCTCGGTGGGATATTCACAGCGAACTAGAAGACCTAGTCATAGCATCGACACGTGCTGATAGCGATGACGACAATGACGAACATGCAAGGGATAACGAATTTGATGAGTCGAGGAAGGATAGAGTCAAGTTTCATCTAAATCATTTGAACGACGGCTGGCAGAGGAAAGGAACTCGAGAGCTGCAACGTGAGAGGAGAGCGAAAAGCGAAGGCACCGCATCTAGTCCAGAGGCTGTTTAATGACTAGACATGCGACAGACGATGCTGCATCTTTTTTCGCAAGCTGCGGATCTGGCCAAGGATACTCGTAGAACACAAAAGCACCCAAGAAACAATCGCATCAAATAGCGCATGGTTCTCATAAACGCTGAGCACTTGGGCTTGATGCAGTGATGTAGATGCTTGACGTTCAAATGCCGCGGCAATTGAGGCTAATATCGTCATCGTGTGATTGTACTGAAGATAAAGTGCAATACACGGCGTTGGAGCTAGCACAGCATCAGGTCAGACAGTCTAGACAGCAAATGACCGCCAATTAGCCATCAGTATATCCGGCTTACCTAGGGTAGCTTTGCAAAAGAAGAAATGCGGCCCGTCTTGCCTGACTCGGGATGGCACTACCCCGAGCTCCCCACAGGTTGGGGTTAGGTAAAAGACGTCGGCGTCTGCTCTGTCGTCGGAATAATTGAACTCATTCGTTCTCCAACTTTCGTCACTTTCCTTGTAGAGTTCTGTTTTGAGTCTTCTGCGTGTGTGCTTGTAAATATTCCGGATTGTAGCACTAATTGAACACACGGCACCATGTCAAAGGTTTTCGACTATGCCGAGGGTCAGTTACCGCTTCCGCATTCCGGTTGAACCTTCATCGCTAACACTCCAAATCAGTCGCGCAGCACAACACCGCCGAAAGCTGCTGGGTAATTCTCTACGGCAATGTCTACGATGTAACGCGCTTCATCCCCAAGCACCCTGGCGGCTCCAAAGTCATCCTCCAACTCGCCGGCACCGACGCAACCGAAGAATACGATCCCATCCACCCGCCGGGCATCCTCGAAGAGAACCTCGAAGCTTCCGATAAGCTCGGCACCATCAACCCAGACACGCTCCCGAAAGAGGAGAAGACACCAGAGGAGACGGGCGAGGCGCAAGAGGAAGGTCCGGTCGATCTGGACAGTCTGCTGAATCTCGACGAGATTGAAGAGGTGGCAACAAAGCAAATACCGTACAAGGCCTGGGCATACTACTTCTCCGCGAGTGACGACCTGCAGAGCAAGTCCTTCAACAACAGCGTATACCGAAGCATACTGCTGCGACCACGCGTCTTCGTCGACTGCACCCGCTGCGACACCTCCACATCCTTCATCGGCAACAATGTCAAACTCCCCATCTACGTTTCGCCCGCCGCCATGGCGCGTCTCGCCAACGCCGACGGCGAATGGGGCATCGCGCAAGCCTGTTCGCAATACGGCGCCATGCAAATAATCTCTCAAAACGCGTCCATGACGCCCGAGCAAATCGTCGCAGACGCCACCCCCGGCCAGGTCTTCGGCTGGCAACTCTACGTGCAGAACGAGCGTCAGAAGAGTGAAGCCATCCTCGCCCGCATGAACAAACTCGACTGCATTAAATTCATCTGCCTCACGCTCGACGCGCCCGTCCCCGGTAAGCGCGAACACGACGAGCGCAGCAAGAACGTTGGCTCCAACCTCCCCGTGCGCGCCTCGGTCCAGGAATCACAATCGCTGTCTAAGACTAGCACGAGCGCAGTTACACCCACACAAGCCAGTGAAGATGAGAAGCCAAAGCCGAAGTCAATGGGCATGGGTCAGTCGTTATTCTGGGGCACAGCTGCAGACTTGACGTGGCGTTCCACTCTACCTTGGCTAGCAAAACACACAGATAAGCCCATCGTGCTCAAGGGCATTCAGACACATGAAGACGCCTACCTGGCTTCTCTACACGCACCCCATGTCAAAGCTATTATCCTGTCAAATCACGGCGGCAGAGCTCTCGACACCGCGCCACCGGCCGTACACACGCTTCTTGAGATACGAAAGTACTGCCCTGAAGTCTTCGATCGCATCGAGGTATGGGTAGACGGCGGCATCAAGCGCGGAACAGATGTAGTCAAGGCACTCTGTCTCGGTGCCAAAGGTGTGGGCGTGGGACGGGCGGCGTTGTTTGGATTGGGCGCGGGTGGTAAGGAGGGTGTTGCGAGGGTTCTTGAGAGTAAGTCTTTGTTGACATCGCCCTTTTTCTGTGATTTAGCACTAACACTTTACAACAGTCCTGAAAGCGGAAACGGAGACGTGCATGCGTTTACTGGGTGTGGAAAAGGTGGAGCAGTTGGGCATGCAGTACATCAACACGCGAGCTGTTGAGCGCGATATCTGGGATGGGCCGGGCATGGAGAGGGCTGCTGTGAAGGCTAAGTTGTAGAGAAAGATCTATTCTTGTTGGCAGCCGTTGAGTATTCGGACAAACTCCCAGAAAGTTAAGAAATGAGGAACTCTTGTGAGCGTCGCTATGTCGGACTTGCCGATGCCTGATCCTACTTCTTGTTCTCAGGTCCTAGCTTGGTGGTTTTACCTTTCGTTGAGTCTTGGTTTCACGCCTCGCGTCCGAAATTGCGGCATGTTACCAGTCCTTGGGCCGCGTGTCGATTGTGGCCTGACTATTCACATGTTCACCAGAGCCCGATCAGACTATGTTTTAAGAGGAACATGGTGTTCTGTAGAAGGTTTGACGGTAGACTGTTTCACGTGCTACTTGGCGCCCTTATTTCCACGCAAACGGGAATGTTGCTTCACGGCACCACGTCGTACAACTAGAGAAACTGAATAAGCGCGCTTCGATCTAGATTATGAAGAATGTAACGCCAACAAGGTCCCTAAGCAATGTAGACTTCTATGATAGATATGTTCGTATTTTCGTTGTATGGGACAGCACAATTGGCCAGACTTCTCGTGGCACAGCATCGCAAGGTGGACTAGACTCGGGGCCATACCTCCGTCGAGACACCACCCATTTGAGAACCCTTACAAGCACAGCTTGCAATACTTAAGCTTCGTGGATCAGCCCATTCTGCTAATTTCTCTGGGAACCCCGAGTTTGGCTTCGGCCCGCTGTCTCAACGTGTTACCTTGGCTGGGCGTTCGTCTCGGAAACGCTAGGGTTACGCTACGAAGAGGAGTACACGGCATCTGAACCTACTTTGCTGGTGATGTCTTGGAGGATACCAAGGACACTAGTGCTGTTTTCTTGGCCAGTCGGAATTCAGTGTAGCATTTGGTGAAATGGTCTAGAACAATGTCGGAGTGATAGTCGGATCTTCCGCGAGGGGATAGTCGTGGAATTCTTGAAGACTGAGTTCCTTTACCATGGTAAAACGGTTTTGAGACATGGCACCACTTCTCTATGGTGAACATCCAGTTGACCCGTCGAATAGCTTAACGCCGGTCTACGACTTCCCCATCACACGTTTCACTGGTGAATGTGATGGAGTAGTGATAGCATGAGGCCTTCATTCTTACTCAGATTCTACCTGTGCATGCTATAGAGCGAGGGTTTTCCTAGTGCGAGCGTATACACGTCTGAAGGCATCCAGCGTCGTGCCTGAAAGGTGGAGTTGCGTGGTTACATAGGAAAACCAAGCCACCCCTGTTCCTTGCCGATGTATCAAACGGCGCCACCAACCAAAATTCAGCCTTACCCACCATGTTGGTTCGTACTAACGCTCCTGCAGCCTGCCACGTGTGTGCCTTCTGCATCAGGCATGTACCCTCTATCCCCCACCAAGGGTTGTTCTTCACCAATGCTTCAACAACGTGCTCGTAGCTTCGCCCGCTCCGTGCCGGATACAGCGTCTCCTTTGACTTGTACCGCGCCCTGTACTGCTGGCATCGCAGAAAGGCTATTGGGGCGTTTAATGACGTTGCTTGTCCATAGTGACACCTGACGCTGCGCGCAATCTTGAGAGGAACGCGCTAGAAGGGTGGCTGATTGCTGATTGATGCAGACGCCTAGGATAATGCAGTCTGACGTCCTCGTCGACGTTGCAAACCCAATCAGGATATGCATCTATGGTTTCGGGGATTCTTACAGCTGGCTCGGTTGCGGCACGATCCTAACGCCGCATTCATTATGAAGACATAGGCCGGCTGTGGCGGCAGTAGGTCCAATGCTATAGCTGTTTGCATGCGATAGGAGCACAGCGAGGCCAAAAGAGATTGGCCCACGGGACCTGTTTGGAAGGGGAAGAGCATTCCGTGCATTAGAGCAGGCAGGGGCTTTGAGGTATTCCATAGCCCTCCGGTGATGCAGCTTGACATCATCCTCTCCAGAGGCATGGTAAATAGTGCAAGTGGACCCGAATGGCCTGCCGCCCTGTTCTCGTGATGCTACTCCCACTGGAGGACCCTGAAAAGCTATCGTGAGGAGCTCGGACAGCTGTTGGATGCAAAGCGACGGGGGCTGAGCTTGCGAGCTTGCTTCACTATTCGCGGCCGCGGTGAGATTGCGATGATGAGGTACGGGTGCGCGCGCGGGGCCCAAATGGGGGAAATTATATAAAGCGACCCTGACACTTATCAGGCCCGTGGACTACTGTGTGTTTCGAAACATCTTTACTGTGTTGCTCATCTTGATGACCGTGGTACTGCCTTCCTAAATCAAGATCAACGGACTATTTCACCGCGACTGCGCCCCTTCTCTCCGTTACGATCGTCTAAATACGGGTTCCCGTCCAAGATATCTTGCCCTTCTCAGAACACATCTCGACCTCATCTCTCCTTCTCTCTGCTTCTCTCGGCTGCGCCTCATCTACCCCGGCTACCACTTCCGCCCGCTCGATCCGGTCAACTACGCACCATGAAGGACTGCCCGACGTGCAAAGGCAATGGAACCACCAAGTGCGACGCCTGCAATGGCAAGGGCTGCCCATCGTGCAAGCGGTCCGGCAGCAACAAGTGCAGCGTGTGTGAAGGCACCGGCGCGATACATGCGGAGCATTGAGCTGGTCCTGTAAACGAGCTGGAACTCCGAGGTACGTACTTTTCTCAAACCGTCGCGCACGGCAGGCAGCACAGCCACAGGCCCCCTCCCTTACACAGCGCATCATTCACTCTCATGTCTGAGCGCTAGCCGATTGCCTCCGAGACACGACCGAGCATCGACTGACATATCGCAGATCATCCTCGTCCTACCCATTCATTTCATTTCCCTTTGTCCCATTAGCGTTTTACACACAGTCTTTATCGTCGCGCGGGCGCAGAAAACGATCAAGTTGGTCACCGTGTGGGGGGTTGCGAAGAGCGAGATACGCAGAGGCGGCAGGATTGCGGCACTGGAAAAGGCACGTCAGCCAACACGTGCATGAGATTATACCCAAGGAGGCAATTTCCGACTGTTCCGGAGTTTCAAAGTTTAAGGCGTTGACGGTCTGTCACTTTTTTCATTGGCCGAACTTAATTGTGATTGCGAAAGAGCTGGATTTTACGGGTTTGAGGGTATCGCGAGGACGGGGGGTTGGGTTGGGTTGATGACGTTTGTCGTTGTCGGCTCGCTTTGGCTCGGGCTACCAGTAGTGCTGCGGCTGCCGTTTCGCCAACGCGGTAATGCGAGCTCCTGAGCACTCGTCGCTTAGATAGCAATCACAAACTACTTCCCGCTCTGAATGCAGGCCGTCGTTGTGCATCCGTATACGTTATGCGCGGCTTGCACAGGATGTGCAGTCTGGTCTTGCCGAATGCATGACCAGCAGCGTGTCCGGTAACTGCCGCAGGAACGGTGAGTGACAGGAACGACAGGAACGACGCGTTCTAGCGCCTCTTTCGCGGAAAGAGGCCATCATCTTGAATCTCAACTTTTGTCCAACTCAAACAAGGTTGCCAGCGATACTAGATGCCAGTCGCAGAACGTATCTCCGCAGGCTCGATAGGAGCAGCGTCGACACTTCCATCCCTCGAACCCACCCGCGATACCGTCGGACGTGGAACACTTCTCGGCGATCAACTTGAGCTTTCTCGCGGAAACTAGCTGGAAGGGTCATCGCTACCTGACTGGAAGATGTCACTCAATGGGGCATTTGTTACAAAGCGTTCGGCCAGAACCAACGCGCTCAACCCGTATTCCTGGACCAATAGCCCAAGACCACGTCTCCAAAGGCTCGTACCTGAGTACATGGCTGGGCACGCATGACGAAGACGCGAACCTGTGCGCTTAGGGCCATGATCGTTCAATGGTATCGTTTAATGGGTATCTTCAGCGCGTAGAGTATACCCACAGTGAGCAGAAATCGGCATGAAACAAGTCACCTTTGGTGTCACTATCACGGGACAGGCTTTTGATAACCTTCACGGCGCAGCCTCTAATGTAGGGGAATTTCCTGCTGGCCTTCATGCAAAGAAGAAGGGATATATAGGCGGTGTTTTGCAAGCTACATGATTAGAGAGACGTACCTATACCGTTGCATCGATACTTGTGACTGGGTTATCACGCTACACAGAATGGGGCTACTATTGCGCGGCTGATTAAGATCTAGCAGCTTATTATAGCAATAACAGTGTACCAATACCCTTCAGGAGGCAAGTCACTGAGCGTCTGAAATGTGTGCCGCATATGTGTAGAAAGTGTGGCATCAATTAAGCGCTTCCTACCAGTGTTGATATAGACATCCTGCGACCCTTTCTGTTCAATGTACCCTGCCCCCATTAAGTTCTCTACCCTATTACTTTAATGGAATAGGGTTTGCTTCACCTGTGCCAGCTGTTAAGAACTGCAGTGTTTACGGGAATCAAACACTGTAACAATAGTGCGGGGAGTAGATAATGCAAACCAGATAAGCACACTACTATAAAAGTCTAATTGCCCAAGTGCTTGCGTATCCAATAGTAGCCCTGAGGCCATCATCCTTTAACCTTTTAGTCTGGGATTGAGGAGGCTGAGTAGTGAGGCAGACATGCTTAAATCAAGTTATCTTCAGTCTATATAGTAGCGGCTTCAAAAGTCCTGCAAACCCAGGCAAAATCTACAAGGTTAAGATTGATCGCAAGTGAGCGTTAACAACTACTGAGCTCATATGTGGCAGAGCTTGTTTGTGTGTAGCTTTAAATTGAGTGTTGATCTACAAGAAGATTCAACCTCCAAGTCTCTCGCACAATCAATGACCGAAGCTTAAAGACAAGCTCAGTATAAATAAGAATCGACCATAGTTAGAACGATGGGCCATATTTAAGGAGACAAGATCTGATGTTTGCGCAGAATGAAGTGATGTTCATGCATTCTCGGAGTCTGCCCCACCTTCAGTCCCCGCCACCACGCAAAAATTGAGCGCCAATGCGGCCGACACCACTCTTTGTTTCCTTGGATGAGAATGCAATGTAGACGTCCACGAGAGCAAAAAACGACCGATGTGGGACTCGAACCCACAGCCTCAGCCTTAGGAGGGCTGCGCGCTACCATTGCGCCAACCGGCCAGATGTTGCTTGATGACAAAATTTGCTGTAACAAAACCTATATTCGTGTAACAAAAACGGAAATTGCTGCCTTCGGACCCCAATCGCAGAACAAAGACCCTCCGGTCATGTGCCGGCCAAGTTCGGCTCTCTACACCCTTTCATTCTTCTTCAGGTATATCGATCCTTCGCTTTTGGCTCTGGTCTACAATGAGTAAAACCTCACGAGGCGAGGGTTGCACTGTAGGATCGCGAACGCGGTCTGTCAAGACAACAAAGAGGCAGCTGGGCTGGTACGTTCGAATTCATGCTGTTGAATACTATGGATATCTCCTTTTTGAGTAAGCCTCCCCTATCTTACTATATACCCGCTCCATGGCAAAATGCTCGCTGATCTTACAAGAGCCCACGCGCTAAAAAACCAGAGTATCATAAAACATGGCCAGAACGTAGATGCGTAACCCATCAACAAATATCAATCAACCGCCCCGGTACACGACATGTCAAAGTCGCTCTAGGCACTTTCAGCCCTTCCACTGCCTCCGCCTTCCCGGCTAGTCCTTCTCTTCGGCGTTGGTCTTACGTCTGCCCTCCCTTCCGTGGCAGCTTCGTACCCACCGTCTTCTTCCATTTCACTCATGCTTGAGGCGTTGCTAAGCATACTGGCCCTCTTACTCTGCCAAGGCAGATTACCCTCATTAGGCGTGCTGGGTCGAGAGCTGGCGGCAGGTCTTTGCGGTGGCTGGCGTGCCGACTGCGCGTTGCCCTGTGTGATGGTTGTGCTGGAGCGGAGAGAAGACTTGCGACTTGTAGTCGTGCCATTCGACGCGTTGCTCCACCGGCGCTCATGGCTTTCCATTGGGCGGAGGCGACCGTCCATGTCTACGTCTGGTGTGGGCGTCGTGCTGCGTGACGAGCTTCTCGAATGCGATCCCTCTCTTCCTCTGGCGGCTTGCAAGGTGCTTAGTCGCCGTTTCCGCGAGCCAGTGTGTGAGAGACTGTGGCTGTGACCGTGGTGGTGTCCGCTCTTTTCGACGTCTGCACTCCGTCCACTGATACCGCGAGCGCGCTTCCATCCCCGCCAGCCTGTCCACCACAGCCAACCTCCTTCTTCTCTGGCAATCTCGCGTTGTCTGGCCCGGACGCGCTTCCGCAGCTCAGCTCGTCGCTCGTTCTCGGTGGCCCAGTATTCGTTCCTGTAAACCTCCCACTCTTGTCGGAAGTCGGGCGTGAAAGGCTTCGGGAGCAGGAGCAGCTTGATGTAGTCGCCTCCAGGCGCAATGTCTTCTTCGGCGTATTCCTTGCCGTCTTCCGTTATGCGATGGCGGGGTCGGCCTCCGTCCAAGGCGTGCTTGTTCTCCTGCGCAATGTTGATAAAGTGGTATGAACTGCCGCCCTGCTCGCCTCCCCACAGCCCGCCCGAGAAGGGCACGATGAAGTGTCCCCATTCCACGAGCTCCCTCCACCATGGCCCTCTGATTACAACAATCTTGGCATTCATGCCCCTCAGGCCTCGGTTCGCGACTCCGATCCAGCGACGCGGCCAGCGTACTCCTCTTTCCCATTGGCCCGTCGCCCAGAAGAGCAGAGCTGTGACTACGCCTGTGATGAAGCCCACCTTCTGCAGCATGTCAACGAGCCAGTATTGTGACCCGCCAATGCCCTTGCCATCCTCTCGCGGGCGCAGCCACAGCAGGTAGAAGCAGAAGCCGATCCATACGGCGAGCAGTGTGAGGACAAAGGTGTTCTGCCGCCGCCGAGCGCGGAGGGTGAGGTACTGGCTGCGGAGGCTGGCCTCGAGGATGAGCAGGTTCAGGTAGATCTGCGGCGGCGACGAGGGCAGGAGCGACGTCGGGTCGCTGAGGACGGGCGGGCGCGGCGTCTTGATGGTGGGCAGGCGGCCGTTGGCATCGTGGGGCGAATCGGAGAGGATGGACGCTGAGTATGGCGGCGGGTCTCGCTCGACGCTCTCGGCCACCCTGTGCAAGCTCGTGCTCGGCGCCGGCGCGCCTTTGACGATCTGGTCGAGTGTTTGCGGCGCCATCACGCCTCTGTCTGGGGATGCCGTGCGCGTGTCGGTAGAAATGACATGTGAATGCGACGCTGGCGACACGGAGGTGCGAGTGTTGCTATGAGATCTTGTCCTCGGCTGGTGTCCTTCTCTCTACCACCACCAAACGGTTGCGTGCACGTGAAAGAGAATGCGCACCGCGTACGAGGGGCCCGCGTGCCTATATCAGATGCTGTGCATCCGGCGCGAGTCGGTCTGGCACTCCGATGATGCACCCGCTCGCTTAGCTGGGGCGGTGAAGACATGGATTGCTGGCATACCTGTTTACCCCACAATGCTAGCATGCTCTAGGAAGGCCGTGCTGGCTATCCTTCACGGAAATGGGTGACACGTCTTGCGCCCTGCAGTAGTGAGCGATGTGTACGGAACGGGGCGGGGGTGAAGTATGCAGGGGCTCATGTGAGATCGTCTTGCGGAACTGAGGGGTACCATTCACCGATACGAGGTAAGACACTGGTTGAGGTGGGTTGAGAATTTGTATGAGTTGAAGCAAGCCTGCGGTTGAAGAGGCTCTATACTAAATATGGTGGTAGATCCAACATGTTCGGAATCGAACGCTATACGTGAACAAAACGTCCAAAAATGCTATCCGTCTAATGCGTCGACATCTATGCGCGCCTCTTTGCCTGTTCCCTCTGTCGAACTTCATTCATTTCTTCCAACATGACGCGGTTGAACTGCTCCCATCCATCCAAATACACATGATGACCGGCCTTGTTGATGATGACGACTTTGCCTACACCGTGATCATTCTTCTCGTCTGCAGATGCCTTCACTAGTATCCGCTCCCGCTCCTGCTTCATCTTCTCTGCGGCAGCAAAACCACCAGCGACGTCCATCCAGTCATTTTCACCGTACATGAAGACGACTGGGAAGCTCGTCTCGCGCTGTGCGGTAGAGTTGGCGGTGGTGTCGCCGTCCACTGTGGGCTTGTCATGTGCTTGTAGGTATTGGCGACCAACGCCTTGAATTCTTCGAATCATCGGACTCCGGGCGAATGCACCAGGTGCGAGCAGGTAGGACAGCGCGTACTCAGAACTACCCCGTTGGCGGAACAGAGCGTAACTGTAGTCGTGCAGGGCCTGGGCCTCCTCCTCCGGCAGTTGCGAGAAGCGGCGTGACGTCCAGCCCGATACTAGACGCGGGCCGAGGGGTCCTGACCAACGTACAAAGGTGAAGGGCGAGACCATGTTGGCCTCCCAGAGAGAATAAAGCCACCAGGGCAATCGTCTTTTCGGTGGCTGTTTGGGCTCTTTCGCAGTGCCCTCTGTCAAAGAGTCAGTAAGATTCCACAGATCTGTCCAAGACGGCACGTACCGTTCTTGCTCCGCTGATTCATGAAGTTGTTGTTATCCGCTGTCGATGGCTGTACGCCGTTCCGGTTCGTGTCGGCCGCATCCTGGGTGAACTCGTTCGCCATAGTTGAATCTTGCGGATCAGGCATCTCCTCATCGACCGCGTACGGGTCCTCCGGGATACCGACTGGAGACGCAAGTATCAACTTGTTGAGATGACCCGGATACTTCAGTGCATAGGCAACAGCTAGATATCCTCCTAAGCTGTGTCCCAGCAACGTGAAGCGATCTAATCCCCTCTTTATCCGCCACTCCTCGAGCGCATCTACAAACCAGGACTCGGTCTCTGCGATCTTTCCCTCCTTGTCCTTGGCATGAATCTTGAAAGCCGGTCGACTGCTCCGGCCCATGCCGAGCAGGTCCAGCGCAAAGACTTTCCAGCCTTCAGCGCGGGATAACGACTCGAAGTTGCGGTAGAAGAAGCCCAATCCAGCACCGTAACCGTGCAGCATGACCAAGTTGTTCTCGACGTCCTCGCCCAGTCGCTCCACGGAGAACTCGTTCAGCGCGCGGTCCTTGCCACTCAATTCCACCATTTGTGAGTTCCATCTTCGTGGTCCGTATGGGTCGTTGGTGGCATTCGTTGTGGTATGGTCTTCGGGGTGCTTCGGTGGCGCATCGAGGTCTGTTGTGGAAGGAACGGCCGAGGCTGAAGTGGTGCCTGTCTGGGTATGTGTGGGTGGACTCTGGAGATGTGGGATGTAAGAGAGGACGCGGTGCTCTGTTCTAGGATTCGCATGCGCAGTCAGTATCCGTCTGACGTGCAATTCATACAGTCACTACTTACGCCATAGGCGAAAGACCTGCCCACCACTGGTCAAAGCCCGCTTTGGCTGATAGAGGGAACCATTTAGAAAACCTCCCCTGCGCCTCTCCCTGCTCTTTTGCGCGTTGACTCGCCAGCATAGCCTGCTGACCCCCCTGCCTCCCCTCTTCGCTGTCTTGCCCGGCCATGGTCGAATTCCCTTTGTTGTCAATTCTAATGGGCGTGCTCAGGCTCAGACTGATGTAACTCGCGCCACCGAATCCCGCGCTCTTATGTATGACGCTGCGGGCGCTGGGTCTGGCTAGGTAACTTCGTAGCATTCGCAGGCGCGCTGAAAGTAACAATGCTTGTGATGACAGAGAAAAAGAACGCGAGAAGTAGATTGAGGGTGGAATGGTGGCGGTATTTGCGGCGTGTCGCAGAGCACCCTTGGGGCGCTGTCTGCGACGGATTTGTTTTGGTACAATATCTTGACGTAGCCTCTGGACGAGTTACGGTGGCGGAGGCGCGATGGCGACGCGGAGATAAGAGCGCCGACGTTTGTCGCGAGCCTCGGACAAGTAATCTGGCCGTCTCCGTTTATCGACTCTCAAATGGCTGCGCGTGTTGGTACGGCGAGTTAGGGAATTACACTTGAGTTAAGTCAAAGGTCCATGTAGCTATCCTTCAGCTTCTGCTTGGGAAGTCGCGACTGATATGCCTGCCCACTACCCCACTGCAAGGGTTCGTCGAGCCTCAAGTTCCGTGTGAGACCCTTCGGCCTCTCAACCGCACGAGACCCACCACACCGCCATGGGGCTCACATGGTTTGGATCCTGTGACATGCAAGGCAGAATAGTGTAGTTGATTACTTCCATTACGTGTGGTATGTCATAACGTCGTCTAGAGTACAATGCTAACAACTCCAACCCAAATGCAAATGTCCCGCATGCATACAAACAAAATAGTGTACAGTACTGATTAGGATAGCCCAGCAGATTTCTATCTGTTACTAGGCTCCTCGACCCAGCGCCTTCTGCATCCTCACCAGCTGCTCATCGCGAAGGGTAAAGCGTGTCGCAGGCGCGACTCTTGTGGCTGCGATGCTAAGCTTGAGGTATTGATCTCGTGGTAGATGTGCCTCGTCGGCATATCATAATCCTTCGTCCTGAGTTTGCCGGTTGGTCTTTGGATGGCCCGCCATCTTTCCGTGGCGGTGGAATACCGACAATGTCTTCAGAGGCGGGGTGTGACCGCTGTCGCAGTGAAGGCGCCGGTGCCGGTCGCGGCGATCTTGGTGCGAATATGCGCTGGTGAAAAGATTCCTTCATATCGTGGTATATGGCTCGATCTTCACACGAATCGCTGAGGCTCTTGGGCGTACGTCATGGTGTTCGCACTCATGACGCTTTGCTGGCTCATGCGCGCGCCCCGGGTGTCGACTCCACTGCCAGGCCTCTGCTGCTTCTGCAGGCGCCCGTTGTTGTTCGAGCTCCCCGATTCGGTCCTGGTCTGGACAGAGAAAGGTCTTTGTGGAGGTGCCACACCTTGCTTTTCGAATAGTGTCTCCTCGCTCATGGGCGCTTGGTTCAGTACGCTTTGCGGTTCCGGGCGGCGCTTTCGCTTGATACAGCAGCAGTTGCGGTCATATGGATAGGCCCAGAAGAGGTAGCAGACTGCCCAGATCAAGATGATGCATGGTACAATTCCGAGACACACGATGAGGGCGATAGCTGTCGGTGAGATTCCGCCGTTGCCATTTGAGTCTTCTAGGAACCGTGCTTGGAGATGGTGGATAGCAGGCATGCTTGTGGTAGTAATTCTGGTTGGTAGAGTGTTCGAGGTCCGATCTGGCGGCGAGGTAGATAGAGTTGTGTTTATTCAATGCAAAGAACAGGTCACAAACGAAAAGTGTCAAGAGGTAGGTGAGAGCGACAGGAATGGACGGGTTACAAAGCGTTGTGAAGCGAAAGTCGTACGTGAAAACTGTCTGGAACAATGAACAGGTGCTGAAACGCAGGATAGCAGTTGCCGGTGAAGCGCTTTGTATGCGGGTCTGGTTAAGCCACCCGTGGAGACGTCATGGGGGTTGTGGAGAATCGACTGACGCACATGGCCGCCATGCCGAGAAGTCGGAACTCCTGGCGGTTGCGCGTTCTCATACACTAGAGCGATTAGACATGCGCTACACTCTTGGTGCGAAGCCGACTTCCCAGTAGTCGGTCTTCCGCAGATGCTGCCATTTGTTAGTCCTCGGTGCCTTGCTTGGGACTGAATGATTCATCGACACTTTCAATCTATTCAGATCTACCCGGCCTCTGCTGAAGCAACCAGGATCCTGAGACGAGGCCTGATCTCCAGGGGCTGCACCTGATGATGTCTTCAGAAAGCTACACTCGTGCCGTCTCAGCCGCAAGCCCAAAAACCTGGAGGATGGTGAGCGCTACAGGCGACCATGTCATTGACGTGTTGTGTCCTAGTATGAAGCGTTAGCCCTGTTTCCAACTAGCGAGACCGGAAGGCGCGGCGATGACCGCATGGATGTCAGGCTAAGCCGGCCCAGATCACTGCGTGTGGGGTAAACGTCTGCATCGTGCCAAATCGACATAAACCTGAGTACACAATGCCGCGGGCCTCAGGTTCTCTGCGTTGTGCTTCATCGCATCGCTGAAGCCAGGAAATGAAGGGTGCAGATGTGCATCGTCTGCGTTAGACGGATGTGGGGCAGCCGATCTCATCTGACAGTAGGCGAAACGCGCAATCTGCAAGCGCCCACACTCAGGGATCAACTCTCAGGACGAGTACGTACCGCCGTGCTTAGCAATCGTCTTCGAGATGCTGCGCGAATTGCTCTGCCAAACCTCTTGTCGTCCGGCTTCGCCCAAATCCACCACCTCAAGACTCTTGAGGCCGTCTTCATTCGGACTCGCGTCTTTGGCGGCCCGAAGTGTCGATTGGAAAAGCGCTTCCGTTTCTTGCCATGGCATGGTCTGGTCGCTCTCGGCATGAACAAGGACCAGCTTGAATCTCGAGCAGGTACCTACTCGGTTCATCAGTATCGGATCAGACGGAGTTGAGTAAATTTGATCGTCGTATAAACCACGACATGGCTCCACAACAGTTCGAGTGCTTCGTCAACTTACGCGCCATTGTTGCCAGTCGATCGTCGCTTCGCCAGGTATCTACCATCCTACGGGCAAACCAGGCCTGGAAGGCAGGGAACACCTTCACAGGCGCAAGAACAGGCACAACGCCACCAATTGAATATGACGAAAATGCGTTTCCAGCATTCGTAAAAGCTGCGCACAGAATGAGGCCGGCGAACTCAATACCGAGACTTGTCGCGTAACGGTGTGCAATGCCTGATACGACAGCGGTCCCTAGTGAGTGTCCCAAAAGTACGATCCGCTCGGGAGGTATCAGGCAAGTCTTCAAAGCCCAGTCAATCACAGCCTCTGCATCGTTCAGTAGACCAGATTCCGAGGGTTCGCCTGTTGAGATGCCAAAGCCGCGATAGTCGAATGCGAGAACAAACATCTTCTCCGACGCTCCAGCAGAGAAGGATCGATACTCTATCGTGCGGCGCTCCTGTGCTAACGTGGCAGAATTCCCGTGAAAGTAGATGAGTAGTCTGGTTTCCGGGTCGTTGCGCAGCGCACTCCAGGCAACTGTGTTCTCTGCATCGATGCCTGTCTTCTCCCCGATGAACGCATCGGCATTTTTAGCATATATGCCCAATGGTGCTATAAGCCATGCGAATAGTCGCTCTCCGTCTTTCGAAGTAATGCGAAAGGGTATGACCTGGTTTTCTGATCACATAAGCCCAAAGAACTATACGGCGCAGAGGTTCGTCACCAAGACCTAGGGAACTCGACATACTCAGGAATCCCGCTCTTTCAGGCTGCGTCAACCATTTTCCGGGGAAGAACGTGAAGTTGTGGAGATACAGCATTTCTGACTTTGTTAGCGTAGACTTTTGGTCACTCGGCAAGTGTTTTCTAACGTTTCTGGACCCATGGTAAGCAGCATAGCAGCGTGGACGGAATCCATATCAGACTGAGAAAAGACAGAGTCGTGCCGATGGATTCATAGATGCTCATGATGGAGTTGGTCGTGTGCTTGATGGCGGAAGCGATTCGCACTGGGAAAGAAGCGGGAGGGTTAGCGCGCCGTCCATAATCGCTCGCACTGCCTGCCTGCCCGCTCGGGCGCTCAATCAAACGCTGGCAAAGATGCGCATTCTGTCTGTTGTTCGTTTGTGCTGGAATTCGCGATCAGCGACTATGTGCACCGGCTTGAAGAGTACATGCAATAGCTCAGGCGGTCCGGCTGCCAGATGAGGGGTACCGGCGGTCGGGAAGGAGGCATGCAGCGTTGCGCGCCTACGCCTGGTGCCTGCATCAACTCAAGTCACCGCCAGCAACGCCACTGTTGAGAGCACAGACACGACTTGTATCAATTTTCGTGCAGATATCCACAAGCTCATCTACAATCCCAACTGTCTTCCAGATCCTCACCAAATACGGACCCTAGGCGAAGAGACGAGTAGTGGCAGCCACATCGAAGCCGAACCACTTCATGAAGTCTATCCCGAGATACTGCAGACGACGCATGAAGGCGGCATTTCTATTTTCTTGGCGCTCCACGGAACAAACGCTGAGATGAAGGTGAGGGCGAATAATAAAGTATTAAATTACAATGCGAATGCCAATTCGACAAATCGAAACCACAAGCCTGCAGGAATTTGCGCAAATTATCGCTCATCGACTACACCTATATCTACTTAAAGTCCGTCCGACCAATGTAGGCACATAGCTACGGACTCTTGCGCTTACTGGTTGATCTCCAGTTCTTGTATTGTTGATCGGCCTCGTGCTAGTCTCCCAGGTCCGGCGGTCGACGGCCTTTCTTGCGCCAGCTGAACGGCTGATACTCCTCAGCTTGCGAAGTGGTGTTAGCAGCTGGTGACTCATACTGTGACTTGTCGACCTCAGAGTACAGGCTGGGGTGTAGTGCGACCTTCATCTGTTGGTCTGTAGTATTGACGAACCCCAGTGCGCGTCGCATCTCAGAGTCTGTTGCGGATTGACGCTGTAGGACTGCATTGGCGTCCTTGTACTCTCTGGATTCTAAACACGCCATCGCGTTGGCGATATTTATCTCCTTTTGGAGGGAGTAGTCTTCGCCATGCTCAGTGGGTGCGTATGCGGTGTAGCGCTTTGGCTCATCGGACTCATTGCGGAGAGGTCCACGAACGCTGGACGCGTCTGGCGCTGAGACTTCGGTGAAGATACGCATTTCCTTGTCGTCTTTCTCGGGGTCAAAGTATGTTGAAGATGCTGAATATGCAGAGGAGCGAGCCGAATATCGATGCCCATCGTTGTAGTTAGTCGGCAAATCTGGAGGGGCTGATGACTTACCTCCGCGGACAACGCGAGCTTTAATCTTTTGGAAGAACGACGGCCCTCTTTCCCTTTCAACCTGGTAGATAGTGGGTGCGCGAGACAGTTTGTGTCCAAGATATCCAGTTTCCTGGTCGAGTTCTGAAGAAGTGTAGTGTGCCCAAGGGGTCTTGTTTAGCATATCACGCTTCATAACCATCTGTGGTGTGATGCGCTTCAGCTCTCCACACTCCCACTTCAAGATCTGCTCTTGCAGATCTTGGCACGAGGAGCATTTACCTTTGAATCGCATGAAGACTAGGTAGCCGATCATTGCGATAAGAAGGATGGCAAAGAGGATAAATAGTGAAAGGATGATGATGACGGGGGTATCGTCGAAGTGGCGTTTTGAATCTGGTGGAATAACGGTGGTCGAAGAAGGAGGTAGTGACGTTGGTGAGGGGATCGTTGATGAAACCGAAGTCGTGGGTTGAGGTATCGTGCTGCTCAGGCTATTGGAAAGACTAAGGGCGGTTGTCGGAGATGCGGACGGCTCGAACGTAGCCTGGGCAATGTCTGTGGGGTACACAGTAGTGTACTCCGTCAGCATAACCACCTTTGCTTGTGCCATGCTTTTCATTTGTCTTGGTGTCAAAGGTTTGCTTGGCTTTGTTCTGTGGTAAGATGTCTTATCTGAGGGGTTCTTGCCTTATTGGTCGTCTGTTGTAAGGTGGGATGAGAGAGATTATAAGCAGTGCCTTGCTTCATGCGTTAGAGGCTGTTTGCAGTACGCGTGAGCCCAGTATGTCTACAATGCACTGATCAGCTGACTGAATTAGCTTGTCACTAGAAGATACTTCGTGTACCCACAACGCTGACTAGTGATAGTGAATATCACACGCTAGAGACTTGGTATTACTACCTCTCGTGTCTTGTCGACTGATACATCCTTCAAGATATCACACAGTCTCTTCTGATTCATGTAGACAGATAAGGGAGACATCAGGGATATAAAACACTAGTTTCGCGACATCAGTGACATGTCATACAAAAGATGGTTTAGATTTCATATCTCACGCCATGTTATATAAACTAAAGCGCGGCTATGCTTTGAACAGCCTTTGCACATGGCAATAACCTCGATGATTGACATCAGAACTGTCCTGAAGTTGCATTGTCACTGGCGATTACGTTCCGAGTCAATTTGATCTCACGAAAAGACGAAAAAAAGCTTTGGTGGGTATTATTTCATTATCCAATCATCACAATCCCAACTAGACGGTCGAAATAGTGATGAAAGCATGCAGCATCAGGCGTCAATTCGACAAGGAAGCTAAACTATTGTTGGCCTCCTACATGTTGTGCTTGGCATCTACATGCTCGGCGTGGGAGACCGAACCCTGCTTAGCAGCGACTTCCTCAACACGGCGCTCGATGTCGAGTCCCCATTCTGACGACTTCATGTTGGGAACGAAGAGAGGAGCGTTGGTGAAGAGGTAGTTCATCTCCTCGAGAGGACGCTTGGCGGTCTCAGGCAAGAAGCAGTAGAAGAAGACGGCGTTGGTGAAGTTACAGATCTGAGTATTTGATTAGCTTGAGATCAAGTTGTTGAGCTGCGAGAGTACTTACAACGAACAGCAGGTAGAACCTCCATCCGACGGATACCATGCCGAGCTCGGTGACTTGGCCAATTAAAGTGTTGAAGGCAAAGGACGTCATGGTGGCGATCGATACACCCTTGGAACGGGTCTTTGTGTCGAAGATCTCGGCGGGAATAATCCAAGATAGAGGTCCACAAGTCGAGGAGAAGCAGAAGTTGTACAGCCAGGTGACAGCAATGAAGCCCCACGAAGCACTTGCGTTTCCAGTCGATCCTGGAGGGAAGACAGCCAGCATGATGGTGGATACGATGAAGGTAAGGCAGTTACCAAGGTTACCACCGATCAGAGTCCAGCGACGTCCCAGACGGTCGATAAAGGCAATGCAGAGCGCTTGTCCGCAAAGAGCAAGAACGGAAGAGATAGCCTGGTATTTGAGTGCCTCAGTACCGTCAATACCCATCTGCTCGTAGATGGTAACTGAGTAGTATTGGATAGCCGAAACACCAGTCATCTGAACGGAAGCCTGAAGCGCACAGGCGAGGAAAAGACGGCGGAAGCACGACTTGTCCTTGAAGAGCTCGAGATAAGATTGAGCCTCATGCTCGCGCTCAAAACTGAGGGCTTCCTGGATTTGCTGGAACTCGGCTTGAACCCAAACGTCGTTGGTGTCACCATGGGCATGAAGCTTGGCCAGATTCTTAAGACCTTGCTCGACCTTGCCTTTGCTGATGAGCCATCTGGGCGACTCGGGGAACAGCATGATAAGAGCGGCCAAGAAGAAGGCAGGTACGACCTGGATACCCAGTGATGTTCGGAATTGACCATTGTCGCTGTCCGGAAACCCGATATCAACGCCATAACTGATCCAAGCGGCGGCTAGGGCACCAATGCCCAGCATGAACTGTACCAGTCCACCAATACGTCCACGGATGCTGGGATGAGCCAATTCGGATTGATACAGAGGAATGATCATGACGAGGAAACCGACACCGACACCAGCGAGGACACGTCCGGCGTAAAGGTAATTGAGGTTCACGGCAGCAGTCTGCAGAGCACCACCAAGCATGAAAACCTACAGTCATCATTGCGTTAGCAACAGTGCGCACCAGTAAACCTGTTGGAGAGTACTTACGCAGGCGCCCATCAAGATAGTAAGTCGGCGACCGAGGTAGTCACCGGCGGGACCACCGAACATGGCACCGAAGAAGGCACCACCGGTAAAGACTGACACAACTGCTCCCTTTGCATTTGAGCCAGGATCGTTGAATTCGCGTTTGAACGCTCCGGAGGCGATGACTTGGGCGATGACACCGAGATCGTAACCGTACAGTAGCGAACCAAGGGATGCAAAAAGACCCACGAGGAACTGATAGACTTTGGGAGGGAGCGCCATGACTGCTGCAGAGGGGATTGAGCGCTGCAGTGGGAAGGGGAATGCGATGCGCAGAGAGACCCACCATCGGCAGCGTGCTGGCTCTTTATACTCGAAGGGATTATTGATCCTGCTGCGCTGCTCCCTTGCACCATGTCACCACCCATGGCTGACCGCGGTCTGGGGAACGCATCGAACGAGGCTACTCCACGGTCTCCGCAAAGAGCGGGGACACTGACTCGACTCCGCGTTTATTCTCTCCGCGACCCGCCTCTGCATCCCTGCATCACCAGCCATCGGCGTCAATACCGAGGCGACAGCACTTGTTCGGTCGATCGTAGCCCGAATCGCTACTTTTGCTTCCAACGCGATAACGTTAGCACATGCATGTTCAGGATGCAAATGTAGAATGCGCTACATTTCGACTGGTGGAATACTTCTTGGCTCCCCGTGGTTGTGGCGGCAGTTTTTCTGCAAACAACAATAGTGTGGCATGTCTCCGAGATGATAGCAGCTAGCGTCCGCTGGGGAAATTCCACGAATGGGAGGTTCTGTCAGCGTCGGGTGCGTCAACCAATTTGGCGTTGGCACCGACGCCGAGCCGGAGGTGCGCGTGAACGCCATGAAGCCTTCAACGACATCGCGAAGATCAGGCCACTACCATCGTGAGTCCTGATCTTGCATGTGAAGTTCCTTTCCAAAACACCACACTTCTCAATCTTCTAGCATCATTGTCCTCCCTCCTCACCATCATGGCAAGCTTCACCAAGATCGAGGAGAGCGAAACGCCTTCCATCACTATACACCCCTCTCACAAGATCGCTAAGATCAACGACAATATCTATGGAGGATTTACTGAGTAAGCTTAAGAATAGACGCCCTGCGGCTGGCGTTGGATGCGTGTTTCTTTTTCGGCTAACCGACCACGCACCAGGCACATGGGCCGCTGCATCTACGGCGGCATTTACGACCCCGGCAACCCTCTTTCCGATGAGAGAGGCTTCCGCAAGGACGTCATTGAAGCTTTCAAGGAACTCAATGTGCCTGTAGTGCGGTATCCGGGCGGCAACTTCGTAGCAACATACCATTGGCTTGATGGTGTTGGACCCAAAGAGAACAGACCAAAGAGGTAAGTTATCACGCATGTTAACTCATGCGTGGCGTCTCTTGACTGCACATCTGCGTTGGGGGCTACCGACGCGTCTTGAGGATCAGCTCCCGTTGGCCATACTGGCGCCACAAGCGTGTTCATGTGACGTTGACCCAGCCACCATTTCTTCAGCATGTCCGCTACAGCAAGCTAATTCTGAGCCTAGGCCTGAGCTGGCATGGATTGGCATTGAGCCAAATACGTTCGGTACGGACGAGTTTATGCAATGGTGTGAAGAAGTCGGCACGGAGCCATATCTCTGTCTCAACTTCGGAACTGGCACTCTGGACGAAGGTTCGTTTGACCCGATTGGTATACTTGCACATGATCTGATTAGGTGTAGCTCTTGGATGGCTTGAGTACTGTAACTCGGACCGCGACACCTACTACGCCAACCTTCGTCGCAAGAACGGTCGTGAGAAGCCTTACAATGTACGTTCACCACCACTATGTTTCCTCTTCTTACACCCGGGATCAACTGACAACCATCTAGGTCAAGTACTGGGCCCTCGGCAACGAATGTTGGGGTCCATGGCAGGTCGAGCAAATGACCAAAGAAGACTATGCCAAGAAGGCGTATCAATGGGCCAAGGCCCTCAAACTTCTCGACCCAACCATCACTACCATCCTCTGCGGTGAGACCGGTTACTCCTCCTGGGACTACTATGTTCTCAACCAGTGCGTCAAGTGGGATGTCCATGGTCTCAGTGGCGACACCACCAAATCACTCATCGACATGCACTCCATCCATATCTACACTGCCGATAAGGAGCATCTACCCAATGCCACCGCACCTCGGGCGGCTGAGCGAGCAGTGCAGATGACTGCGAGCTTGATCGATCTTGCACGCATCGAGAACAAGGTTCCCGAGACAGTGCCTAGGCAGACTATCTGCTTTGACGAATGGAACGTTTGGGATCCTGTTCGTGCGCCCGGTGAGCTCGGTGCTGAGGAGAAGTACACACTCTCCGACGCCCTCGCCGTATCTATCTTCCTGAACGGCTTCATTCGTCAAGCAAAGGATATGGGCATGGCAACTGTCGCACAAAGCGTCAACGTCATCTCACCCTTGATGACCACGAAGGAGGGTCTGGTCAAACAGACTTCTTGGTGGCCATTGCTCCTCTTCTCCAAGTATATGCGTGGCCACACTATTGCACTCAATGTCCGCGCCCCAGAATATACCGGCCGCACAAACCCGAGCTGGATCCGCAACACTATCGAGACGCCCTACCTGGACTGCAGCGCCACGCTCAGCGACGATGGATTCATCAACCTTGCGGTCACGAATGTCAACGAGAAGCAGGACTTTGAGGTTGACATCCCGGGACTGAAGGCCGACAAGGTCGAGGTGCACACCGTGACGGGCGACAACGTTGATGTGGTCAACACGGATGGCGTGCAGAACGTTGGTATCAAGGAAAGCAGCTGGGATGGCCAGGGCAAGTTCAAATTTGGCAAGCACTCCTTCACTCTGCTGAGGTGGAAGGCTTAAGCAGCTGGCAGGACGCAGCTCAACACTGAACGATGAATTTCTGGAATGAGTTAAGACAAATAGATATATGACATAGAAAGCCTTCATGCAGCCAGAATGATGAAAGCACAGACCAAGATGAAGACGATTTTGCCAAATGCCATCAAGCTTTCGCAGTATATTACAATTCTCCTGTTTCCATGTACATCTTTGCCACCATTAACCAACCATCTCGATACGCCCTCACCTCATCCGCGTATGTGTACAACATAGCAGATCCAACCACGACAAGCCCCGGAAGAAGGATCAACATGAGAAAGTACTGGACCATGCCCCACCATGCACTCTCAAGACCTTTGCGCATGGCCTTGTCTTCGCTCGTTTTCGGAAAACCCTCCTTGGGTACCGCTTTGCCCAAGAACTCGCAGAGAGGCTCCCATCCCAAGTCTGTGTCAGTGTCGAGCTCCAGTAATTGGTTTTGAGGTACCAACGAGCGAACAGTGTCGTAGTGCTGGTCGAATGCCGACTTTGCTGCCGGACCACCGTAGTTGTTACCGTTGTGCACTCGGAATATGGAATGTATCAGTCGCATTAACGGCGCCAATTGTGTGATATTGAGTTGACGACAGAGAGTGAATAGCCGCCACGTATCAAGACACCATATACTGTCTTGCATGCTCTGTTCCCAGTCTTCGTACCTCCTCTTCGTCAGGATGACCTTGGCGTCTGGGTAGGCCTTCACCAGTTCCGATGCGAACACACAACCGGGTAGATCCATTACGACATCGAAATCGGCTAATAGTTTGTCGAACTCCTCCTTGCCGTACGGATCCATCTTCTGTTGATTTGAGGGCCGTTCCTGGGGCGGTAACAGGGTGACGTTGACAGCTTCTTCCCAAAGCGCAAGTTCCGATGGTTTGGTAAGCACATCCCGCATCTGATGCGAGGTGTAGCCGAGTTTACGGAGTGCGACTGCGATAGTAGTCGTTCCCGTACGACACATGCCCAGAACCAGGACGCGCATTGGCTTTTTGCGAGTTCGCTCGTCGCGGTCGATGAGTCTCTGCTTGGACATGCTGGGCGTAATCTGCGATAGACTCATATTGCTAGATTGTTGTGAATGATCGCGATGATTGTCAGGTGAAGATACGTTTGCTGTAATGCGAAGATGCAGAGGCGTGGTGATGCATTAGGCTAATAAGCGGGCGACCGGGTGAACAGGGCCGCATGTGCGAACCGCAGGTCTGGAACGGCCAATCCTCCGCATAATATGCAGGGCAATGCGACGCGAGCGTCAAAGCCGCTTGCAGAATCTCATGTTGAAGCGCGGCTTCGCAGTTCGGTCTCCCAATTTGATGTAAAACTGCTGGTGAGGTGGTGCAACTCCAATGTGCTCTTTGAGTCCGGATCCTCCATGTAACGTATCTCGTAGGCTCGGTTCGCCCATCTCGCAGCGGTCGCCCAATCTTCCATTCTAGCATGGCTTATAGCGGCGATTCTGTAGGCTTTGGCGTAGTAGTCGGCAAGTCCTTCCTCCTCTACCAGTCCGGCAAGTTGAACGCTCACCTCCGCGTCCTTTTGCGCCTGACGCTTCCCGGCCTTGGATTGTGGTGCTGCCAGAACTAGTTGCGGTTCGAACTTGGAGAACGCGTTTTTGATGGTGATACGGCGATTATCGCTAGCTACTTGAGCGGCTCGGTCGTGGGCACATGCTTCACAGTGGCACTGGAAGCCATATCGATCGAGCTGCTTCTGGCGATCTTCCCGACTGAGCAACAGGGAGATGTAAGACACGAAGAATTCTTCTCCTGCCTTGATCTTGCGTGTGGCATAGACGATGCGCTTGTTTAGCTTTCCGCTCCAGTAGTAGCTCGTGTTTGGTCGGCACGAGTGGTTGATGCGAGCGATCTTGGGGAATAGGCCAACCTGATCGCCGGTGTTGTAGGCATTGTTGCGAAAGATGGTGCCCAGAGTATCTTGAGATTTACTGTCTAGAGCGTTTGCCTGATGTGTCAAAGAGAGGATCTCCTCTTGTGACTCTAGCGAGAGGGTGTCAAATTGCTCTTGGAGTAGCATAGCGACAGCTGCCATGGGATATGGGCTCCCCTTCGCCAGTTTTGGCAAACGAATCTTGAGGACAGGCGTCTCGCGCATGACGATGTCGCCTATGTCCATGTCATGAGCAGCGAAAACACCCAGACCCTTTCCTTCGCTTTCTTTGACGAGATAAACCCCCGGTAGCCCAAGGCATGTCGGGTATTGAATGTGTCGTGTGGAATTGGATGGGCATTCTTCGGGATGATATGTAAGGACTGTCGAGGGTACAAATGATAGAAGATGAACGAGATGGAAGCGCATTTTGCAGAGTCTAGATAAGAGACCAACGATATTTGCGAACGGTCAGAGTGCCGCTGGGCCTACGACTTTCTATACGCGTGTTTGGGATGAAACGCGTTTGATACGGATGCCTCGCGGCGTCGGCCTCCTGCAGTGATTGTGCAGACATTGCTAATCTAGGCAAGAGCGTCACAGGCCTGCTAGGTGACATGACGAAAGATGGCGAAGGCGAGCATCGTGTTGAAGTGCAAGCAGATGGGGAGTGTCTTGGTCACGAGGTGGCTTTTCCGCGCGGCGGAACCATGCCGCGACGCGATGGATAGCGTGCAGGCGCGACAGGGCGAGCTCCTTCATCTGCCACAGTTTATACGCGTTACGGGGCTGCATACATGTCGTCAGTCTTCGGCGATTGATAATATGGCGTCAATACAAGTGTCAGTTGAGATGTGAGGCGGGTCTGATGAACCCGTCAACAGCCGCCGCCGCGCCTCAAAATGCCGATGACGAGTCGGCTTGCCGTCAACCCCAACCGCGACAGCAAAGCTTCCCCGCGCTCTGGTGGGGCCGCTGCCCATTCCGTACCCATCCCACGATAGCAGCAGGAGCGATGGGGCATCCAATTCTCCGACGCACGCCGTCATCGGACTTGTGCGCATCTGCTCTGAAGCCAGCCTGGAGACACGACAGATAACATAGCACACAGCAGACAAGATGGTGTAAATATGACCCCCGCATACACAGGCGTATCATATACTGACTACCGCCAGCTACACGGCGTCTTTTGCCTTCTTTGAGGCGCTCTGGGAGTACGGCGTCAGTCACGTCTTCGTCAACCTTGGATCCGACCATCCCTCCATCATCGAAGCCATCGTCAAAGGCCAGAATGAGAAGAAGGGCCAGTTCCCCAAGATCATCACATGTCCGAACGAGGTAAGTGCCTGAGATGCACATCAATTCGACCAGACACTGACGCGTCTAGATGGTCGCCCTTTCCATGGCGGACGGATATGCCAGACTAACGGGCAAACCTCAATGCGTCATTGTGCACGTCGACGTCGGAACCCAAGGCCTCGGAGCCGCTGTACACAACGCCTCGTGCGGCCGCGCACCCGTCCTCATCTTCGCCGGCCTGTCGCCCTTCACCATCGAGGGTGAGATGCGCGGCAGCCGGACGGAATACATCCACTGGATACAAGACGTGCCAGACCAGAAGCAGATTGTCGCACAGTACTGCAGGTACACGGGCGAGATCAAGTCGGGCAAGAATGTCAAGCAGATGGTCAATCGGGCTCTCTCCTTTGCCATGAGCGATCCCAAGGGGCCCGTCTATCTCTATGGCGCACGCGAGCCCATGGAAGAGGACCTGACCCCGTACAAGCTGGAGATGGACTTCTGGCATCCTGTCGAACCCGCTGCCCTTCCTCCCAAGGGCGTTAAGACGATTGCTGAGGCCTTGGTGAACGCTCAGGAGCCTCTTATCATCACCGGATACTCGGGGCGAAATCACGATGCTGTGCAAGAACTCGTGCGCGTGGCTGACAACGTCAAGGGCCTTCGTGTACTGGACACCGGAGGAAGTGACATGTGCTTTCCTGCGAACCACTCAGCTTGGCTTGGCCTACGGTACGGCAACGACCCTGCCATCAAGACGGCCGACGTCATCCTAGTCCTCGACTGCGATGTGCCCTGGATCAACACCCAGTGCCATCCCAAAGAGAATGCTAAAATTTTCCACGTCGATGTCGACCCCCTGAAACAACAGATGCCTGTCTTCTACCTAAACGCTGCACAACGATACAGAGCCGACTCTTATACCTCGCTGACGCAGCTCAACGAATACCTCGAATCGCAACTCAAAGAGAAGATCTCTTCTCAGCTGTTCGACCAACGGTGGACGGCGTTGCAACAGTCGCATAAGAAGAAACTTGAAGGCATTGCCGCTGAAGCCAAGGTCGACGAGAACGGCCATTTCAGCACCCCATATCTTTGTTCTCAACTCAAGAAACTCTGCCCTAATGACACCATCTGGGCTATAGAGGCCGTTACTCAGACCGGCTTTGTTGCGGACCAGATCCAGGCTACGCTTCCTGGCTCATGGATAAACTGCGGTGGTGGCGGACTTGGGTGGAGTGGAGGTGGTGCGCTTGGCGTCAAGCTTGCAACTGACACCGAAGGAAAGAAGCAATTCGTGTGTCAAATTGTTGGAGACGGTACCTATCTGTTTTCCGTTCCTGGATCGGTATACTGGATTGCGCAGCGCTACAACATTCCCATCCTTACTGTTGTTCTCAACAACAAGGGCTGGAACGCTCCACGACGGTCAATGCTACTGGTACACCCCGATGGAGAGGGTTCTAAAGTCAGCAACGAGGAGCTCAACATCAGCTTCGCGCCAACTCCAGATTACTCGGGCATCGCCAAGGCGGCAAGTGGTGGCCAGATCTGGGCTGCACATGCATCCACTTCAGACGAGCTTAGCAGGCTACTACCAGAAGCCATCAAGAGCGTACTCAGCGGAACTTCGGCAGTTTTGGATGCGCATCTCGAGGGCCCGGAAGGGAAGTATGGGGGCGGCAAGGGCCGTCTGGGCTGAATGGACCATCGTTCATCCAACGATTGACAGCCAAGAGGGCCTATCCTGCGTGGAAGGGTATATAATACATGACAAGAATTTGTGTGCATACAATTATGCTCCCATGTCCAAGATCGTCATATCCACGTGATGCTGGCTGATCACCGTCAGTCGCCGCATACATTGAGAGGTAGCACTAATTATGATATAAGTTTGGGATATAACATCGACATCTCTGTGAGAATGTGCCGTCCATGAATCAAACATACTAGCCAAAGTCTGGGAACACAAGGCGAACCTCCTCTCCCCGCCCCTAGTCCTCGTCTATTTACATACAAGGACTTACATCGGAGATTTGCCAGATGCGCCGTACTTCGCTGTGGTGCGATTTCTCACGTCAGCTAGAGAGCACCAAAGCGCCGGAAGCTTCTCGGTTGACACAAACTTTGAGTTGCACAGCGCTCTGTAGCCGCGTTACTGCCAAAGCACAAAAGGATGTCGAAGAAGGAAGAGGCAAGCGCATGATGACGTCGTAACATGAGAAAGCAGCCACAACATCTGGCGCGCCCGTTATCTCACAATCAAGTGGCCGAGCTATACCCGTGCCATCAGCCGTCATCCGCGATACAAAGAAACCATGATGCTTCCCGGCAAGGCTCAAGCGGGGCGGAAGGGATCGCCGTGGTCGGTGCGGACAAGCTTTCCCAGCCATCGTACCAAGGTTCACGGCACCACCAAAGCTTACGTCAAGTACGTAGCCGTCGCATTGGAGGCGTTTTCCCTTCTGATCGACGAAAGTGCAGGATCAAGCGACGCCGTTATCGTCCACCCCAGCCTCGCACACTGGGAACAGCAGGTGCGCGCGTGCCAAGACGGTGGAACGGGCTGACCTAGCTGGATGAGGCAGCCGCGTATGCACTTTACTCTGATATCTGTCTTGCCCTACGTAGTCGGCATCATGGGTAGGCAACTCAATCTTGATGATGCAGGTCCGTGTTCTCATTAATATGCTTCAAGGGTCCCTCTCACCTCCGCTTCTCACGCCCTTCCTGTCGCTTGCGCGTCTGCATCACAAAGCTTTGTGGTAAATGATGGCCATCCGAAGCCCTCACCGCGCCTCAATGGCTGTCATCTTGAGCACGATGCTTGAGGTTGCGGCAGCTGCTGTGGTGCATCGCCGGAGCGCGCCTGTAAACCCATTCGCGCCCATCGACCCCCAGAACTGGGTCAATCCAGACAACATGACTTGGGATGGTATGTCTGAGCATAACAACGCAAGTGGAAAAGATTACTAAAGCATTGATTAGATTATGCTGCGCCACCCACGACCAATTGGGCTGATCCAGCCCGCAAGGGCAGAGATCGAAACTTCAACATCGCCTTGGTGACCATAGACTACCCGGACTCTCCGTTCGTTGTCACGCTGCCGGCCAACTCGGATATCTTCGGTAATCCGCAACCACTTGCCGCTGGCTTGAGTCGTGAGGATGTGCCCAAGTTCTACCACGATCTTCTCAACGTACCCAGCGAGCTCAACGAGGGCCACACTCTTCACGAGTATTGGATGGGCGACTCGTTCGGGAAGTATGGCGTGGACCTGACCGTGTTCGGTCCTTATCGCATGCCGGCGCGAAGCTACCAATATGGTATCGACGACGAAGAGGGTGGCTTTAATGAAGGCGCTTGTCCAGAGGGCCCGCCATGCTCTGTTGATCTCAGGACAGATGCGCTCGGAGCATGGCGTGCCGATGTTGGGAATGAGACGGCAGACGCGTACGAGTTGGCCTTCATTCTCTCCGCCGGCCAAGACGAATCCTCGACATGGCAGGAATTTGGTGAGATGAAGTTCCTCTCCAAAGAAGATGTTCCCGATGAGTTTGGACCGCCGGACAACTCCTCGCTTCCAAACTGGGCAAGTACACGCTACGTTGAGTGGTCATCGTGGGCTGCAGCCTCTACAATATGGCCGAACGCCGGTGGCGGTTCGTCTACCCAGGGAGAATCGAGTGGAATGGCTACATTTGCTCACGAACTATCGCACTTGCTCGGTATTGGAGATAACTATAACAACCCCTTCAGCGACCCTCCGCGACGAACATACACTGGCCCATGGAGCATGCTATCCCGAGGCAGCTTCAACGGACCCGGAGGACCTCACACGCGCTGGCAGATCCCTCCTGTACAGGGTGCGTCCATGGGATCTCTACACACAATGCGCGACAAGCACCAGATTGGGCTCATCGATACAACTCCGATCTTGCAAATTTCTCGCTCAGGTCTCGCAACTTCTGGTCCGGTCATCGCGCAGATAACCGCTCGCTCTGTCGATCCAGTGGACAGTCTTATGGGTTTCAACATTTCCTTTGGCGCTGCCGGCGACCTTGCACCCCCATGTAACGCGTCCCTCGATGCTCTATGCGACGGACGTGGTTACAACAACTACAATGTTGAGGTCGTTCAGCGACTTGGTGCGGACTCTTTCTGCCCAGACTCCGGTGTCATGATAAGCAAGACCAAGGACAGCGATCGCGTGCAGCCGTTCCAATGGACGATTGATGCAAACCCGCAGGATGCGCGCCAGATTGACTTCTTCCTCCCCAACGGCACCGCAAGATATTGGACCATTGGCGACTACAGGCAACTAGTCGATGCCTTGTTCCACGCTGGTACGAACTCTGGCTCAGAATACGAGCACATCGACCACGAGAACGGCCTGCATTTGTACATCCTCGAGAAGATAACCGACGACAACGGAGTATTACACTACACCGTAGGCGCAGCATCAACCGCGACCAACGTTACCACGTCCGCTCAACATGGCATTGAGCTCGGGTCCGGCAAGGTTGTCAGCAACGGAAACTCTACTAGCCCCGCCGATGGCTTATACTGCAGTTTCGAGCTGAAGAACACTGGCAAAGCCGCCTCGCTTGCGACAAACCCGCATCCCCAGGATCTGTCTGCCTACCTTGGATCGGATATCTACCGGTTGAAGGCGGAGGTCAAAGGCGCTGGTTGGAAGGTCGCCGTGCCTAATGCGTTGGCTTACGCCAAGGCGGGTAAGCAGAAGACAGTCAATGTTGCTGTTGGTTGCGCAGGGTATTGTTCCAAGGAAGCTACCGTGACTCTCGTTGCTACGAGTGAAAGCGACAAGTCTGTTACTAGGACGAAGACTTGCCAGGTTCGCTTGTAGATAGTTGATTAGCCCATCAATCTTCACATCTCTTCTGCCTTACGTCATTGTTGAATATCGTGGGCTAGTATTCTGTTACAGTCTATCAACTTGCAACTTATGCTGTCGCTGAACTTTACAGCGTCAAGCTGGGTTTCTATCTACGGACTTTGAAAATATGGTAGCACACTATAGATATGACTACGCCTTATCTTTGACCCTGCATGTCCAGCGCCCTGAATGTCGCCCAAGTCTGCGCAGCTGACACTGCTAAACTTCCTGCGGCTAGGACCAACGCCGTGACCCCAAAGATCACCGCCGCCCAGAACGTATACCAGGTATTGGAGTCTCTCTGGTCCTTCCACAGAGCGACGAACCCTTTCGGCTTCTGCTTCTCTAGATGCTCAATCAAGATCTTGATACGAGGAGCAAGGTTCGGGTATAATTCGTACGACACTTGGTCTGTAACGCCAAGGCTTTCTTCTTCGTCGTCCGAGTCGTCGGCGTACAACTCACTTGGTCGTCCACCCTTCGCAATCTCTGTACGTTCGTTATCAAAAGGCCTAAATTGTACAAGACAGTCGATAGGTAGCTTGCACTTTCTGCCAGTGCTGTCTTTGAGAAGCGAGCGGATAGTTCCGTGCGACCTCTGGGGTCGCGGCTTTCTGAAGTGGAACAACATAGCCATGGCGTTCAAAACCTCGCCTAGCCCTGAACACAAGCCTTTGACTGAAGTCTTTGTTGGTAATTGCTGCTGCTGGACGCTTTGCAGAGGAGCAAGCCACCAAGGCAGCGGAAGGTCGTAGTATGCCTCTCTGCGTGATGAGCTAGATGCCAGCTCACGAAAGATCCATGAATAGGACCTGAGTATCTGCTTTCGATATGTCATTGACAGTACTGACATGCCTGGCTCACCGATCTTTGCATGATCAGGTCCACAATCCAAGAGATCACAGTACATGCTAACGGCATTAGAAGACGGAACTCAGCGGGCAATAACAACTTACTGGAACATCGCATTCTGGCGAACGTGTGACGCAAACCAGAAAATGTAAATAGTCAATGTTGATGTGTTAAAAGTCAAGTGCTCGTGGAGGTATTCGGTCCACTCTATTTTCAACCCTCCAACGCCAACTAGAAGGTTCAGCTGGAGATGCCTTGGATTGAAAACCTCTTCGAAATGACGATAGCGCAACAGATTGTCCTGTGAGCGTAACGCTAGCGCTGCTAACTCAGAAAGTCGCAGTGATAGCAGATATTTGACTTCGTCGACGTCGTCCATGTCATCAAGTTCTGTCTCCGACAACATCGTCTCCTGCCGTATGTTCTTAGCAAGCTTAGATTGGAGCTTTCGAACATTCATTCTCTCGCTTTTAAAGAATGTGTTAAGGAGCTTAGTAGATGCGAGAACATACAGAACATGTTCCAAATACTTAATCTTGTCTAGAGACTAGGGCTCGACTAGAATACGTTTCCGGTAAAGGCTATAGAGAACCTAGCCTACTGTAATAAGCTTCTATAGCTAAAACCTTAGATACACCTATCTACCGGCTAGCTAATATTCGAGTTCTGCAGTTGTGTCTATAATCTTAATAAGGCAAGTTAATAAGTCTTCCGGCTTGTAGTAGGCAAAAAATAACTAGGCTTTTAGTATATTTTTGTTTTCTTAGGTCTATCTAAAGTCTAGAAACGTTCTACGTAGCTAACAATTCTAACAAGCGTTAAGCCTTTACTCTAGATCTCTAGTGTAATATAGTAGTCTCTCTTACACTAAGAGTATAAAAGTTAAGATAACGTTCTAGTCTTAAAATATAAAGTGCTATAATAATACTCTAACCTTATTATATAATACTACTAAGTTATCTAAGTTAACTAGATTATAATACGTAGCTTAATTTTAATCTACCTATATAGAATATAGCTAAATAATATAGTAATTATAACTAAAGTAGAACTTATTAAAAGATATTATTTATATATCTATAAGTATAAGAACACTTTCTAGAAGATAGGTATTAGAAAGATCTATAGTTATCTAGAAAGTAGTATTTTAAGTCTTTATATTACTTACCTTTATCTACTATTAAATAGTTACTCTCTTAAAGAGAGAACTTTTATAGAATTTATTTTAATAGTAGGCCTAGATTAATATTATCTTAGACTAGTTTATTAAGTTATAGAGTTACTAGATTATCTTATAAAGTCTTTATAGTTAGTATATAATTTTTATAAAGATCTATATTTAATAAGCTATTATTTAGAAAGTTTTAGAACGTAACACTAGTAAGCTTTATTCTATAAGGCTTATACTATTTAGATTTTTATAATTATTTTACTACTACTAAAGATTTATCTTTACTTACTTTATAATAATAAATAGCTAGAGACTTATTAGCTATAGAAGTATATTAAGCTTCTAGTATTACTCTTACTAATACTTAATAAATATTAGAGTTTTATTCTCTAAGAATACTATAACGTATAGTCTTATAGACGTATTACTTTTGTATAGCTAGCTTATATAGAGTAAGGTTAGTATCTATAATCTTTTAAAGAAGAAATATATATTTCTTTAAATTATTAGTTATACTTAACGCTATAGATAAAGTAGTAAGCTATAATTAGTATCTAGTATTAGGTTTATGTTTTAAACCTATATATACCTTATTACTAAGTAATATAACTAGTAAGTTACCTTATAAGAGTCTTAGGTATCTATTAGTATAGTGCTTAGATATTACGCTATACTTCTTTATATTTAGATTAGAAACTAGAACTTTAACGCTTACTACCTAGGTATACTAATATATAGAGTAAGATAGAACTAAGGTAGAAGAGAATCTAAGCTACGCAAGAATTACTAAGACTACACACTTACTTATAGGCTAGAAGACTAGTAAGAGAATAATAATAAGTAGCGTTCTAGATTAAGGCTACTAAAGGCTTTCTTTAGAGTTAGAGTTTACTACTACTAGTAAGATAGCTATAATAGGCTAGAAATTAAAAGCTAAATATACTATAGTATATACGTATATATATATGCAGATTTAGTAGTAAGCTACGTTAATTAGAGGTGTAAGCTTTAACTCTACGATCTATTTACTTGCTACGCTAGATATATTTTACACTTATACCTAGATAGATATATATACTAATACTACGTTATAATTATCTATCTTATACTTAAAAGCTCTTCTTTATTTAGAATTTTTTCTAACATAATTAATTAGTAAACTAAAATTTTATAACTTATAAACTAATTACAAAAAGTAAAGTCTATTACTAGTATTATTAAGAATATAAAACTAAAAGTTTTAATTACTTCTAAGAGTATACTATTAAGTAAGCTAAAGCTAGAAGTTTTAGTACTACTATTATTAAAGTAATTAAAGCTTTTTAATTTAAACTAGCTATAAAGCTTTCTTAATACTAAATTACTTTATAAGAATCTCTTAAGTTTTAATACTTTGAAGAAATATAATATAAGTATATATATATTAGCTTATAGCTAATAAAGTAATAGATTATTTAAAGTTATAGTTAAAATATTTACTAAAGTCTTAATAAAAGCGCGCTTCTTTAATTCTTTTAAGTTACTCTAAGATATCTAGAACTACTTTAATATATTATAAGCTTAAATCTAATACTAAGTATTACGCTAGTATATTTAATAATTTAATAGTGTTTTTAGCACTAATAAAGATAAAACTAATCTTTTACTAGTTATATTACTTTACTTACTATTATAGACTAGTCTTAGAGTTAGAATATACTAAGTATTAATAAGATATTATAAGGCTTAGAGCTTAAAAAGCTATATATAAAATCTAAAAGTTTATATAGTAAGTTTAGATCTTACTAATACTTTTTTTATTTAAGTATAGACTTAAGTAAAGCTTAAAACTATTATATACCTCTAAACTTACTTTCTTTATTTTAGTCTAAAAAATAGTATAGCTTTTATAGAAAATATTTCTATATTAAAGTTATAGTTTTAATAAGTGATATATAAAGAGTAAGTTTATATATATAAAGTTTTTAGTTTATATAGAAATTTTACTTTTATAATTTTTACTATACTTATATATAGAGTTAATAATAACTCTAAGCTATATTTTAATTATATTTATATTATATTTCTTATAATTATAATATAGCTCTATGTAAGACTTTACTTATACTTTAATATTATCTACTTTTATTTTTACTTACTTTAATTCTCTATTTATAACTTTTATATTAACTACTTTTCTAACTTTATAGCTTTAAACTATTTTTCTATCTTTTACTATAAGTTTTTATATTATTCTTATATAGATTATAGCCTTAGTACTACTTATTTTAGCTTATACTCTTACTACGCGTAATAGTAGTACTAGTTTTATTACTACTAGCGTTTTAAATAGCTAAAATCTACTTAAGCTAAGTAGTTTATTAAGATAAAAATATTATTATAATATAAAAGTAAAAGCTTTAACTAAATCTAAACTATACTTAACCTAATCTATAATAGAGTGTTACAATCTAACCTAAGAAATCCTCTAGAGGTTAGCGTAATTACTTTAAAGAATTATATATTATAGTTATAGAATTATAGTACAGAACTATGCTATAGTTACGTAACTACTTATCTATAAGTAAGATAACACTAGACTTATATAAGGCGCTTATTAATAAGTATAAGTAGTTAAGCTAATAACTAGTAAGATACATTATTGCTTATCTATAATTACTTACACGCTTGTCTACAAGTATAACTCTTATTAAGTATATAGCTTAGGCACTAAACTCTTATAGCTTAGTATATTTAACTTTATATAAGACTCTAGTATTTAATCTAAGAATTATACTTCTTTCTTAACTCTCTATAATATTATATTATTCTACTAAACGTACTATTACACTCTTATACTATTATATTAATTTTCTAATTATGCTAGTATACTAACCTATTCTACCTTACTTACTTACTTTTTAAGAACTAACTCTTAAATTATCTTAAAATAACCTTTACACTTTAAATACTCTTAAAATAAGTAATACTAAGATAGATACCTCTACTTTCTACGCAACAAAAGTTACTAGTAAAAGTAATAAGCCTAATATCTATAATAGAGAACGCTATAAGCTTAAAGATTAGCTACTCTAGGTTAACTATTACTTCTACCTTAAAGGCGATAAAGTTAATAATAATAATATAGTTGTTTAGGCTACTATGTTTCTATAAAGTAACGCTAGAGAGTAGACTAGGCTAATTATCTATTAATATATAGATAACGCTATTAAAAATAATAATAATAAATACTTAGTTAAAGACTAGAACGCTTTTAAGATTAGAATACGCAAAGTCTTTTTACTCTACTAGAAGAAGGTAATTACTAAGTAGAAGATTTAATAACTACGCTAAATATAGTCTACTACTAACTACACTACTCTATTCTAATAGTACTAGGTAGTTATTAAATAGAATAACAACGCTTTAATATAAATATATAAGTAAGGTTTTAAACTCTAGGTACGCGCAAAACTTATAAGAAGTAGATCTAGTATTAGTACGCTTTAGAAACTTAAGAATAAAGCTATCTATATTAATAATAAACTTTATAAACTAAAGTTAGAAGAATAACTATTTATATAAGAAACGCAAGTACTAGAAAATATAAATAAGAATACCTAAGTTTACTCTAAACCTCGCTATTTGTACTCTAACTAAGAACGTTAATAAAGCTATATACTTAGAATTTTAAAATTATACACTACTAATAGCTATAAACTTATATATCTTAATAACTTTAATAAAGAACTTAGATAACCTAAGTTTTATAATAAGAAGTAGAAGAAGAAGAAGAACTTTAACTACTACGCCTATAGTAAGCTAAGTTATATAGTATAAGACTATAAGAGCTAAGGCAAGGTAGTATAATAGCTAAATATCTTATAACTTATAGATTCTAATAACTAGAGAGTAGTATAGAGTATTAACTACTATTTTTAATATAAGTAGCTGTAAAGTCTAACTAGTAGACTAAGTAATATATTTATTATAACCTCTAATAAAACTACCTAAGAAAATATCTCTTTAGATGAGTATAGTATTTCTAAAGAAGAATCTAAAAAACCTAGAGAGGTTATAGAAATTAACTAAACTAAGTTTAGAAAGATAAAGCTATTTAAGAATAATAATAGACTACTTACGCTATATATTTAAGAAGACTAGATAGTCTAACTTTTATTATAAATTAACTAACTACTATAATATCTTAATAAACCTAATATTAAGTATACTTATAAGACTCTAGACATTATAGCTAAGATATAAGAGAACTATTATTACCTCTTCTAATAAGTAATAGGAGATAAGAAGAACTTTCTACTATATATTATTAATATTATTTCTACCTCTAAATAACTAGACTAGGTCTAGCAAGCTATTAAGAACTATAAGAACTCTATAATTAGTAATAATAAGGTTATTATCTAATACTCTAAAGAATTAGATTTTAAGATTAATATGCTACTTATATACTTAGAAAGACTACTAAAAGAATTTTCTAAACTAAAGAACTTTTTTAATAAGTTTAAAAAGTTTAATAAATACTATAATCTTCTAGAGAAACTTAAGAAGATAAGCTATAATAGTAAGAAGATATATAAGTAGACTATAAATACTATAGCGTTATAGAAGAACTAACCTATATATTATCTTTTAGATAAAGAATAAGAGAAAGCTAAAATAGCACCTCTAAAGTTTAAGAAGAAGTAACTTATAGAGAGGCGCCTTACTAAAGTTAAGTACTAGATAGACTATAAGAACTTCTTATATAATAAACTTTTATAGATAATATATATTATAGACTTCTATCTAATCTACTATAGTAATAAGAATAGAGTAGAATAGAACTCTAGACTAAATAAGATAATACTAAAGTGTAAATAGTCTTAGTTTAAATACACTATAGATAAGTGCCTAGTGTACTTATAGAATAAGTAAACTACCTTCTATTTTTTTAGATATATTAACTTATAAGAGATTCTCTAAATATAATTAGTATTTAAAAAGAATATTAAAGAATAATTAGTATTAGAGTATAACTAAGACAACTAGTACCTCTACTTATACTTTAACTATAATAAATATATAATTACTAAAGATTTCTATAGATTTAGAAAAGCTTTTTTAAACTAAGACTTCTAATAAAAAGAGCTAGTAAGAAGATTAATAGTATAAACTTCTTAGAACTTATTAGGCTTCTAGCAAAGCTTAATAAAATATAAATAAAGGTATTTATAGACTTAGAAGCTTAAGTAAGCTATATCTCTATATAAATAGTATTTTAAGCTAAGCTTAAACTACGTAGAAAGAAGAAAAGTTACACTCTATTTATTACTAATAAGCAACCTATACTAGGTAAAATAGAGATTACTTATAAAGTTACTAGAGTAACGCTTAACATCTATAGATATTAGAAGAAGCTAGACCTAGACGTCTTTAGATTAGCTACTTATAATATTATATTAGACTTACTCTAGTTATAAGAATATAACTTATAAATTAACTAGAAGTTAAGAGAGTTTTTATTTAACTACTATAGATTAGATATAACTATAAGTATACCTATATATTATATAAAGCTAATAGTAGATAAAAGAAAGATTAACGTAATTATAGTAAAGTAACTAACTTTAACTAAGAACGTTTTTAAGAAATAAAGGTTTAACTTAATAGATATAAGAAGAGAATTACCTAATTATAAAGTTAGAGTTTAGAAGAAATATATAACTTCTAGTATTTTAAAAGAGTATAAAGAATTTAAATATCTCTTTATAGAAGTAGTAGATAGTAATACTTTACTAAAGTACTAAAATTAGAACTATAAGATTATTCTAGAAGAAGAAAAAAAACTACTCTTTAGACTAATCTATTCTTTATTAGAAATAGAACTTAATATTCTTAAGAAGAAGCTAGTAGATAACTTAAAAAAAAGCTATATTAGACTCTCTACTTTACTAGCAAAATTTCTAATACTCTTTATTCTAAAGAAGAAAAAAAAACTACTAAGAATGTGCGTTAACTATTAGAAGCTTAATAATATTATAGTTAAGAATTAATACTCTCTACTAAATATTACAAAATTATAGAATTAACTATTAAAAGCTAAGATCTTTATAGTAATAGATTTTAGAGATAGCTACTATCTTATTAGAATAAAGAAAGGTAAAAAATAAAAGATAGTATTCTATATATAGTATAAATACTATAAATATACTATTATACTATTTAGGCTTATAAACGCTCTAGTAATATTTTAAGCACTTATTAATAATATGTTAAGAATATACTTAGATATCTTTATTATTACTTACTTAGATAATATTCTTATCTACTCTAAGAATAAAGAAAACTATGTTAAATATATCTGCATAGTACTAAAGTGCCTAGACTAGTATAACTTATAAGTTAAGCTAAAGAAGTGTATATTTTACGTAATAAAAGTACTCTTCTTAAGCTATATTATAAGTATTAATAGAGTATAGATAAGTAAAGAAAAGATTAAGCTTATTAAGAAGTAGCCTTAACTAACTATAGTTAAGAAGGTATAGTTCTTCTTAGAATTTCTAAACTTTAACTAATAGTTTATTAAGAACTACTCTAAAATTACTATTCTCTTAACTAAGCTAATATAAAAGAGTATACCTTTTATTTAGAGTAAAAAAGTAGAAGACACGTTCTAAACGCTTAAAAATATAAGTATTATACTACTATACTTCTATATATTCTAATTAGAATAACTATTATATTTTAAGACTAACGCGTTAGACCTTATACTTAGAGGCTGCGCTAGCTAACTATATAAAGGTAAATAGTACCTAATTACTTATTACTTACGTAAGTTCTTAGAGCTTAAAGAATAGTATAACATTTACAATAAGAAGCTTCTAGCTATTATTACTTACCTAAAATATTAGAGAGTATACGCTAAAAGCTGCTTAGAACTTATAATATTTATAAATTATAAGAACTTAATTAACTTTATAACTACTAAGAAGCTTAACTACTAATAAGTTTAATAGTTAGAGAGATTAGGCTAATATAAGTTTAAGATTATATATATACCTAGAAAAGATAATAGTAGAGTAGACGCTCTTAGCTGCAGATATAATATTATAGAAACTAAATCTATTATAGATACTATAATACTTAAAGTTAATAATAATAAGTTATTAAAACTAGCTAAGACGCTAAACTTAATACTGCAAGTTACTAGTAAGGTACTAAAAGAATTGTAAGAAGTAATTATTAAGTAACACTATAATAACTCTATATATAGTTACTTTAGTATTACCAGAACTATAGAACTTATTTAACGTAACTATAAGTTTTTATATATAAAGAATAGAATTATAGCCTTTATTACTAAGTACGCAAACTATTAGAAAAATAAGTATAGTACCTACGCACTCTACAAAGAAATATAGGCAATAGAGCTACTTAACTAGCTTTAGTTAGATATCTCTATAAACTTTGTTATAAGCCTACTAGTCTTAAGAGACTTTATAATATAAGTATTCTATAATACTATTCTTATAGTAGTAGATTATTTTATAAAGTAAGCTAAGTATATTACCTTTTGCAAAAACTTTATAATAGTACAGCTTATATACATTATTAATAATTACATTATCTAATACTATAGTATCTTAAAGTTAATTATTAGTAATAGAGATAAGCTCTTTACTTTAAACTTCTAGACTACGTTGTTAGCTACTATTAGAACTAAGAGAAAGCTATTAATAGCTTATTATTTATAGATAGATAGATAGACTAAGTAAATAAATTATATAATAAAAGCCTATCTACGTATCTATATTAATAAATAATAGAATAACTAGGTATTATTACTACCTATAGCATAAATAGCGTATAATAATAAGCTTTCTAAGTCTATAGAATAAACTTTATTCTACGTAAACTATAGAAGACACCTAAATCTCTTTATATATACTTTTTCTAGTTAGAAGATAGAAGTAGCTATTACTACTACTAATAAGCTAAAGATAGTATATAAGTTACTTAAAGTAATACCTAAGAAGGTATAACGCTAGAATATTTTATATATTAATAAGAAATAAAAAATAGTACCTTAGCTAAAGAAGAGAAATAAAGTTTATTTACTTATAAAAAATCTTTACACTAAGTAACTTAATAAAGAGCTTAATAATGTTAAGGTTAGACTATTTTTAATTTGCAACTAGAAAAGACTAGTTACGTTTACACTTAACCTTCTACTTAATATAAAAATCTACCTATAATTCTATATTAGTATATTAGAACTAGTAGACTCTAAGATACTACTCTAGAAAACTTTTTACTTTAAAATAGAAGAGAATAATATCTTTAAAGTTAAATAAATTCTTAAATATTAAAATAGTAATAATAGAATAGAGTACTTAGTTAAATAGTTAGAATACAATAACAGTAATAATATATAAGAACTAGATATAAACCTTATAAACTACTAATTACACCTTTAGAAGTACTATACCTAGTAATAGAAGTATTAATTAACTTTATTATAGTCTATATAGCTAGTAAGAACTCTATACTAATAGAAGAAGTAGAATAGTTAATGTCTTACGCTACTTTAGTTTTGCTAGCTACCTCTATATTAGAAGCTAAGTAAAGCGCCTTTCTACGCGCTTATTTCTCTACCTATTTTAGAATTTTCTTATTCTATAGTAACTATAAAATTACTACTACTAATAACTTTTTATTATTATTAACTTTCTTTTAGTACTTCTCTTAAGTATAGTTTAAGAACTTCTAGAACATATTTATACATACTTAACCTAACTAAGTATACTTAGCGCACTTTAAATAAGAATCTAGTATAATAAGATAAATAACTTCTTTAAGAAAATAATAGTTATAAGAAGCTTTAGTAGAATAGTTAGCTTAAGTAAACTTAGAGCTAAGGCGTAAGTAACATTAGTAGAAAGAGAATATAACAACTACTTTACTTATAACGCAGAGTAAGCTTTAGTTATTAATAGAATAATAAATTAGTTACGTAATTTAAGAACAAATCTATAGAGAAAGAGAATAGTGTTATAATCTAACCTAAGAGACACTCTAGAGGTTAGCGTAATTACTTTAAAGAATTATATATTATAGTTATAGAATTATAGTATAGAACTACGCTATAGTTACGTAACTACTTATCTATAAGTAAGATAACACTAGACTTATATAAGGCGCTTATTAATAAGTATAAGTAGTTAAGCTAATAACTAGTAAGATACATTATTGCTTATCTATAATTACTTATACGCTTGTCTATAAGTATAACTCTTATTAAGTATATAGCTTAGGCACTAAACTCTTATAGCTTAGTATATTTAACTTTATATAAGACTCTAGTATTTAATCTAAGAATTATACTTCTTTCTTAACTCTCTATAATATTATATTATTCTACTAAACGTGCTATTACACTCTTATACTATTATATTAATCTTCTAATTATACTAGTACACTAACCTGTTCTACCTTACTTACTTACTCTCTAAGGACTAACTCTTAGGTTATCTTAGAACGACCTTTACATAGAGTAAATACTACTATATAGACTAGTTTAAAATTAAAGGTAATTCTAATAATTCTAACTTTACTAAATTTAATACTAAGAAATATCTATATATTTTATATATTATACTACTTTTCCGCTTTAGAAAGTATATATATAAGCTTAGTACTAGTTTCTTCTATATTAATTTCTAGAAAAGTCTAGACTAAAAGCTAACTTTTTAAAAGTTTATTTTATTTATTTTATAGCTATTATAAAGTAAAGTATAGTAAGTATATACTAAAGTTGTTGATTAACTTAAAGCTATATTATATATTTTATAATTAGAATTACTATATATAGTTATACGCTAAGCGTAGAAACTTCTATATTATAGATTTTAAAATATATAGCACTATATAGTCTATGTTAGAAACTATAGCTAAGTTTAGTTTATAATTTTATATTCTTTACTACTATTTTAAATAAACTCTTACTTTAGCTAAGTAAAGCTCTAGTTTAGCTACGCTTGAAAAACTATTTATATAGTATAAGTATAAAGCTTTATATTTAGCTAATAACTAGCTCTTTATATTTTATCTTTTCTAAAGAAATATAGCTATTTTTATAGTATTTAGTTATAGCTTTAAGAATTTTAATAATTTTATATATTTTATTAGTAGCTCTTTATATATAATTAGTAGTTAGTTTTAGTAGTAAAAGAGTATATTTAGTTAAATTATAGTTTATATTCTAACTTTCTTTATACTATTTATATACTAACTTTTATTAAATTTAACTCTAGCCTACTACGCTTTTATAGTACTACTACTAAATTAACTATTTACTTTTAAGTAGCTTAGAGTTCTACTAAAAAATATACTAAATTAATAATTAGCTTAGAACTAGGTATAACTTAAATAATAAAAAGTATAGAGTTACTACGCTCTATATTTAATACTATTTAAACCTTTTTTATAATAACTTTTAGACTACTAAAAATACTAATTACTATAGCTATTATTATATTAATATCTAACTTAGTGCTATACCTTTTTTAAACTTATATATATAAGCTTATTTTACTATATATAAGTAGTATAGTACTTCTAAGTATTATACTTCTATACTTCTTTTTATATAGAATTCTATAGCGCTTTATATAAAAATAGTTTACTATAGCTTTATAATTTATAATATTATTAAGTAGAACTAAAAAAAGCTAATAAAGAATATAGCTAAGTAGCTTAGTAAGTTTAAACTAGCTCTAGACTATACTTTAACTACTAACCTTTTTACTTCTAACTAGTTTTAGTACTCTATTTTAATGTTTTTCTATAAAAACTTTTTTAAATTTAATATAAGTAAAAATAGTAATACTACTTTTTTCTAAATTCTTTCTAACTTACTTTTTCTTAATAATAATCCTTTACTTAATAATAATCTACTACTTTTATACTATAACTATAATACTTACTATTATAATAGACTCTTAACCTAGACTCTCTAGTCTAAGTTAGAATAACCTACCTATATACGCCTACTTAATATAGCTTTTAAGCCTACTAAGGCTATATAGCGCTTTAGACGCTTACTACTTTAGATAGCTACTTAGCTAGTACTTTTATAATATATCTATACTTATATCTATACCTATATCTATACTTATATCTATATTTACTTACTATATATCTACCTTACGCACTACTTTATATACTACGTAATATACAATTACTTATATACACTATATATACTATATTATATTATATATATATACTAATATACTAAATATAGCTTTATATTTAGCTACTTTTATAGAAATACTATTACTAGTAATATTATAATACTATTACTATTACTATTATATATAAATACCTATACTAATATAATACTTAATTAATATATTATACTACGCGCTTTATAGGCGCATAGATACTTAAGTATTATACTAGACTATTTTAATCTTTGCTAAACTTTAATTACACCTTATAATCTAATATTATTTTTTTAATTACCTTACTTTAGCTTTTACTCTTTAGATTAAGTTAACTTAGTATATACTTTACTAAGTTATTTAACTTTTAAAGCTCTACGCTTATAAAGAGATTATAGGCCTCTATATACTATTAGTACTTACTTACCTTTATACTCTATATATATATATATATACTTTATACTTTAATATCTTTAATAAACTTTTCAAATAATTTTATAAGCTCTATATTTAATAGTAAGCTTATTCTTCTAGTATTTACTACTTTTACGCTCTTTTTTCTTATAATAGTTATAATATTTAGATTTATAAGATCTACTACTTATAAAAAAAAACCTTCTTATACTTAATTAGCGCTTATATATATATAGTAGTATACGTTCTACTTACTTAGCTTCTTAAGATACCTTATAGAAATTATCTATATTATTTTATTCTACTTTAGACTTTAGATAAAATATATCTAGATAAAAGATATTTAAAAATATATTCTTTTATATAAAATAAAGTTCTTTTAAAATATACTTTTTACTACTATACTTTTGTAACTATACTTCTAATTAGCTCTTTTTCTTTTAGCTCTTTAGCTACTATAGTTTAATATATAACTTAAATTAATCTAAATAACTACTATATTCTAGCTACTTAACTTATACTTACTTACTGTATTTATATTTTTATTCTATTTATAGCTACTATAATTACGCTTACTACCTCTTCTCTACTATTATAATTAAAAGAGTAAACTAGTTTTAAAGTAATTTTAGAACTAGATAGTTACTAATAGTAATAGTCTAAAGCTACTACTAAACTAGCTCTAAAGCTTTAGCTATATTCTAGAGCTACTTTAATTTAAAGAAAAGCTACTTTTACCTAAAAAAAAAAAGCTACTTCTACTTAAGAAGAATTTATAGTAGTATCTAAAGTAAAAACTTCTAAAAGCTAAAAAGAAGCTTTTTAAATTTAAGAAGAAATTTATAGTAAGTAGTAGTAACTTAGATATATAGATCTATTATAAGATAAAAAATAACTAAGTAAACTACGTATTTCTTTAAACTAAGTTTATAAAGTACCTTTAAAGCTACTATTCTTAAGATTTATAGTGTATACTAGATAGTTTAAGCCTAAAGCTATTAGATTAACTTTTTCTTATAGGCCTAAAACAAAGTTTATTAAGTATTTTTTCTTATACTATACTAGTTTATAATAGAAATCTATAGTTTTATATATAGCTTTAAAATAAATTAAAGCTTTAGTTTTTAATAGTTTTAGTAAGTTAATTTTTATTAGTGTAATATAGCTAGCCTATTCTACTAAAACTTTTAATTAGCTATAACTTAGAGTATTTTTCCCTATAGGATTTTCTCTACTATTTACTTATATAAGTTTTTATCTTTTTTAGATAAGTCTACTATAGGTCTAAAATATATATCTATTAAAAGTTAGCTTAGTAGAGAGTTTACTATAGTTTATTTTACTAGATTTAGATAAATAGTTTTATATAGACTTTTAAGTAAGTCTAATATAACTATAAGTAGTAATAGTATAGCTATTACTATATACTTAGCTTAGAGCTAGTTAAGCTTTTTACTTAAGTAGTTTTTTTTTATATTATATATAGAAAACTATACTTTATTACTAACTTAAAAACGCTTTATAAAAGATTATAACTAGTTAGTTACTTTTTATTACTATTACTAAATAAAAATAAATACTACTTAAGCTAGATTAAGCTCTAACTCTAAACACTTTATAAACTAAACTATATAACTTTTAAGTATATAAATAAATTTATTTAGTAGTAGAACTTACTATAGTATCTCTACTATATACTTATTAAGTAGTAGCTTTAAGCTTACTCTAGTAATACTAAAGTTATAGTTATTTAAAGCTAGCTAGTATATAAGAATATAATTTAGCTAGTTAGTCTACTTAAAAGTTACTATTATATATAATAAAGCTTATACTTTTTAGTTTATTTACTCTATAGTTCTGTTAGTTTAGAAGTAATAAAATATACAAAGAAGCTAATTTACTTTAGTAAGTTTATATAAAGTAATCTAGAAAGCTTTTAACTAGTCTAAGCTTTAGTTTATAATTAAAGCTAAAAGAAACCTATAAAAATACTACTAGTAATTATAAAATATTTATTTAATATAGTTTAAGGGTATAAAGATAACTATCTCTAAGTAAAAAAATTTAAACAGCTAATTAGTAATAATAAGTAAGTAGTATAGTAAAAACTTATTATAAGCTAACAGCTCTATTATAAAATTTATAAGAGATTACTACTAGTATCTATTTACTACTAGAATAAGCTATAGTAGCTTTTAGTATTTTTTTTAAAAGAAGTTAACTATATAGTAGTAGTAATTCTTAATATAGTACGTAATATTACTTAATATACTATTTTAGTAATAGTTTTAGTATATATAATAAAAAGTATTTTTTTTTAGAGTACTTTACCAAACTTTACTTATAAATATCTTTAATTACTAATATTATAAGTAGCTTTTTATCGAGTAACTATAAAATATTCCTTTAAAGTAGTATACTATATATACTAATAGAGTAGTTCTTAACTTACTAAGTTATATTAGCTTTTACTAGGAATATTTTAATACCTAAATAAACTACTCTCTATTATTTTATATAGCTAAAGTTTTCTACTAGAGTAGTATTTTATAAAGCTAAAGTTTTCTACTAAAGTAGTATTTTATAAACCTTATATATAGAAGTTAAGAAATACTAAAAAGTCTAGTAGAAGTTTATTTTCTACCTAAACTTATACTATACTTATAAAAATTCTAATAAATATTATAATACGCGCTACTTAGTAGAAGTTCTCTTTATAATTTTACTTATAGTAGCTTAGTATTTTAAAGTATATAGTAAAGTGCCTAAAATAGTAGTATAAAACACACTAAAACTTAAAGAGATTCTTTACTTAGTAATACTACTATTTACTAAGATTATATAGATTAGTAAAATACTCTAAGTTTTTATAGTTAGTAAGAACTTAAAAAAGCTTATATGTACTAGTAAGCTTTACTACTTATTTTTTAAAATAGCGTACTGTAGCTTATAATCTTTTATTATAAATAGTATAATTATACCTCTTACTTTAAAGAGCTATAGAGTAGTATATAACAAAGTAATAAACACCTCTAATATACTATAAAAAGTACTTTTCTAAAGTAATACTTTAGAAGTCTATTTTAATAACTTTTTAATAAGAATAAGTAGAGTTTTACTAATAAAGAATAAAGCTTATAATAAAGATAGACTTTAGTATATAATAAGCTCTATTATTTAAAAATCTCTATTAAAATAGAGCAAGCTTACCTATAAAGTAATAAAAAAAGTAGCTATTTTAAAAAAATTAAAGATAAAGTTATAGTAAAAATTTATAAACCTTAAAAAGCTATATATACTTACTACTAATATAAGTATATACTAGTTCTTACCTATTTAAAGCTTATTTAAGTATAAGTATATAGCGCGTTTTACTTTAATAATATAGCTAAAGTAGTAGACTTTTTTTACTATAAATATACTTTTTTTACTATAAACGTACTTTTTTTAAAGTCTAAGTTAAGTTAAGTATTACATAGTAACGTAAAAACCTATTTAGGTTTTATAAAGTAGTTAGCTTTACTTTTTCTAGAGTAAATAAAAATATTATAAAAATATACTATTATAAAATTCTCTAGCGCTTTTTTTAGCACTCTATTAATATACTATTAAAAAAAATTTAAGTATACTAGTTAGGCTAAAAGAGTAGATAAGCTACTAAAATATCTTAAAGTAGATATAAAATACTATTTTTATCTTATTACCTTTAGCTATATATAGTTTATAGAATATAATATAAATATTAACTTAAGTAAACTAATAAGCCTCTGATAGTATATATAGTAATTCTTTAATTAAGAGTAGTAAATAGTAATTTATAACTATAATCTTTTAAAGCTATAGTAGTTAATATAAAAGTATAAACCTCTAAAAGCTTTTTTTATAAGAAAAACTAGTAACTTAGTAAAGAAAAAGCTATTCTAGATCTACTTTTTATAAAGTAGGTTTATAAGCTATACGCGTAGCTCTAATAGCTAATTATAATATATTAAGTATAAAAAGCTCTATAGCGCGTTCTACTTTTACCTATTATAGTAGAGTAATTATTAGTGTCTCTATTAGAATAGATACTTAATGTAATTAATTATATTATATATTATATATATATATGTAGTTATTGTTCCTGTCTAAACACTATTTAGACCTAGCTTCTCTTAGTGCACCGACTCTTAAGTCTAATAGCTGTTTAGCCTCTTATTATATAACTAGTTTTACTACTACACTATATATATTTATAAATAAGTTAATATAATAATTTAAGTAGCTCTAATAAGAAAGAAGTCTACTAGCTTTATTTTTATTAAAAAAGTTATAAAACTTAGCTAACTTAAATAGTAATTTACTTAGCTTAGGCTCTATTAAAAGCTAAATACTATTTAATAAAAGATATAACTATTCTAGAGTATAAGTAAGAGTGTAAATACCTATAATAGGAATTTTACCTCTATGCTTAAAAAATATACGCTTTATAACTTACTACTTTAGCTACTCTTTTTATACTAACTGTTATAATCTCTAGCTACACTAAAGCCTAATTATAGGTATATACTACTATTCTACTAATATAATCTGTAGTAAGAAGTCTTTATAAAATATTAAGAATAATACTTTTATAGCGTATTTATAGCTATTAATATTTTATTTTACTATAGCTAACTATAAGATAAGTAATTTCTACAAAAGACCTACTACCTAGCGTAGTAATTATAGAGTTAACTTAAGAAATTAAGTACTTACTCTTTTAGTAACTACTTTTTTTATTATATTAAAATACTTACACTCTAAGTTAAGTAATATCTATACTTACTTAGTGCTTTTTAAAAATAGAAATACTAAAAAAGACTTTTATCTATAGACTAGCTAGTTATAACTAAGTAAGTATTAAGATTTTATATTAGTAACTTCTTTAATAGTACTACTATAGCCTATTTTTAAGCTAGACCTTTTTTAGAGGTAGCTAGTTTTCTAAATATTTTTTTTTTATCTAAACTAACTTATTCTATAGTAATAGAATATATTATAGCTATATTAAAATATATTTCTATATAGTAGCTTATATAACTATTATTAGAGCTAGAGATAATAAATAATTAGAGATAATTAAGTATATTATAATTATTCTACTATAAAAGAAAATTGGAATAAAATCTCTAGCTATATACCTAAGAGCTAAGTAATTACGTATCTATAATTTAATAATTATAACTACTTTTTAACTTTAATCTACTCTTTAGAGTAGTAGAAGTATTAATCTACTTTACTAAAACTAATTTAATAAAATCTACTATAATTAGTATACTTTAGTAGAGTCTAGGCTTAAGAATCTAGAGTGTAGTAGTAAGTTATAGTCTAACTAAGTATTTAATTATACTTAATGCTAATAGTAGTAAGCTCTTCTTTATTTAAATAAAGACTAATAGTCTAAGTATTAACTCTATTAGTTTAAAAATTACTCTATAATAGCTTAAAATATTACTAATAGCTATAAAAATCTAAGTATTTAACTAGTAAGTGTAAAGATTATAATAACTTAGTTATTATTATCTTTTTTATTATCAAGCTTTGTTAAGATTGCACTTATTATTATTTCTTAAGAAATTAGAAAAATTCCTAGTAAATCTAATTTTTTACGCAATTAAGATTTTAGTAGCTAGTTTTAATCTGCTTTACTAGGAGATTCTAAAGCACCTCTATTTATCTTAGCCTAGTTAATATTAAAGTTATTACATAATTTAATAACTCTTATCTTTCTTATCTCTCTTTCTGCAATTACTAAAAGATCTAGTAGTAAACTAATTATTAGTCTATGCAGTACAACGCATAGACTAATATAAATTAGTACTAGTCTAGATTATAAATCTAGAAGATAAGAAGAAGTTAGCAGACTTAGATTATAAATCTAAGAATTAAGTAGATTTAATTATAAATCCTTATCTTTAGGCAGAAATAGGCGGATATTTACGCAATTATTCTAGTAGCTATTTTCTATAAAAGAAATAGCAATTCTCTATAGTTATTCTTTACTTAGCAATAATATTATTACCTTTTACCTATTATTTACTCTGTAATTATATTGCAATCTTTATTAGTTATACTATTTATTATAGTATTTAACTACTTTGTTCTAACAAAGCTATATTCTATTATTAGAGAATAGTTTCTGTTACCTCTCTATTCTTTACAGGTTATAAGCCTAGCTAGGCGCTTATAGCTTTGTTAGAACATATTTTATTTATATTATTACTTGTTCTAAGTAATTAATATATTTAAAAGAAAAAGATTTTTATTATTCTAAAAGAGCTATTCTTTAGAATTAATAAAATATCTATTTTAGAACTGTATAGTTTAACCTATACTTTTTATCTATTATTATAATAGTACCTTTTTAGCTTTAAGCTATTTAAAGATTTATAATCTTTATTTAGTAGTTAATTAGCCTCTATTATAATTAATAATAAAAAGGAAAGTACTTATTATTATTTTATAATAATAAGGAAAAAAGCTTTTAGTTATTATTATTAATAATTAATAAGAAAGAAACTAGAATACTTCTTATTAATATTAATAAAATAATAGTATTAGCTAAGACTTTTACTAGTATTAGTCCCTGCTTGCTCTACTTATAGGAATATAAGATAATAGAGTTTTATATACGTTTTCTCTATTTAGAGAGTAGTTAGTTACCTGCGTATATTATTTTA